>NW_027256881.1:298945554-299678887 GCF_029215685.1 Pituophis catenifer annectens
ATTGGCCAAGGTACTATAGATCAGGTTGAAGTAATTGTAATGAAAGCTTTTGTTGATAATTTGGCATCGGAATACAGAAAGATAAAGAAGAAAAGTTTCCCCAAATTTAGTAGGATCATACAAAGAGTATAGAGATGGAATTTAAAATAATAAAAGATATAGGGAATGGAAGCCCAATTGAAATTTGACACTTTGTTCCAAATGCAAAACTAATTAGGGAAATAAATAAATCTCAACCTATGGAACTGGAAGTGTTTTGATACATCACTTGTACTATTACTAGCCATTTCTTTTCCAGACCAAGAATGTGTTTTCAAACCAGATCCCCACACTCCAATTGCTAATCTGCCTCTGTTCCTGGAAACCAAAAAATTTACTGCAATTCAGTGGACCATCAGACAAGGAGCCTATGACTTCAGCCTATGACTTGTAATGGCATGATTCCTTCTGGTGTGACACGGAGAAATTACAGTTTCCCTCTTTGACAAATGGGAACAATAATTTATAATATTATAATTTATAATATTGTACATTGTCTTGAAATATGGTAGTAATGTGATGATGGTGATGATGGCAACATTATTCATTATTATAATATAATAATAATAAACAATGTTATCATCATCACCACAACCACCACATTACTACCACATTTCAAGACAATATACAATAGTCCAGAAGGGTTATGGATGCATATAATATAGGCCTTGTTGACACCACAATGATAAACATGCATTGTGACATCATGATGCAAGCTCCAGCCTTTTGTACATGAGCCACAATCACACACAAGTAGATGAATAGTTTGAGCTCTGACATTGCAATGCATGTTTTGTTATATGTCCCCTGCCTGAAGGAGATGACCAGGCTGAGCCTGAGAGAGGGGTCAAACGCACCATCTCCCCCACTCCCCTATCTGCCTAGATAGATGGGGTTCGTATAGTTTCTTAAACAGGCAGTGAACAAGTCAGTGTGCCTTGAACAGCATTTTCTCACAAACGTAACAATTCCCCATCCTCATAGGAAACAAACGTTCACAGGGCTTTATTATGCAGAAGTGTCAGAAGAGCCTTTTCTGCTTTGTGCTCTGTTTATACACTCTCTTCTTCCCTCTGCAAAAAATAAAATGTCCTCTGGTTCTTATTCAGCTTTAGTTCTTTTGGAATCATCGGTGCAGTCATTTGACTGTTATTTATGCTTGGAGGATAGTTTGTAATTAGTGTTAATGATATACTGATAAAGATTATGATGCCTTACGGATTTTTTTTTCTGTTTATAATTTTTGAATACTGTAGTTTGCGACTTATCTTGCAAAAGGTTAAAGGTTTTTTTTAAACAAAACATGGAAAAATATTGAAGAAGACTCTGAAGTGGTTTAGCCCTATTTACAACTATAACTCACAACGTCTCATAACTTTAACCACAAATTTCTGAAAGTTCCAGTTGACACAAGCACACACAATAGGAAGATCCAATAGAAGGAAAACTGACAATGATGAATTACCCTCCCCATCTGAGTCTGGTTGGCACTGAGTCTTGCATATTTGTGCATGTCCTGACATTTCCCATTCATCAGAGCTTGGCTCTTGAAATTTCTTCCTTCTTTTAATGAAAAAGGAGAATGGAAAACAGTATGTGTTTCATTTAATTCCTTGAAACATTTCCAGGGATTTCCTCTGCTTCTTATTTGGGGTCCCCTTTCATAATATTTACTGGAAGGCAGTCTTTTAAGCATCCATGCAAGGTGGGCCAGAACAATATCCCTTTACCTCAAAGTTCAGCAGTTTTAAAAAGACCTTTAGAATGGAACAGGCCCAATGCCGTTTCCTTTACTTTGTTGCTTGTTTTTTTGAATATTGTGATCTGGCAAACATACTAGTCAGCTCTAGACCAAGAATCGAAAGTAACCAGAGGATTGAAACCGCCATATCTATTAATATCATATTTTAAAAAAAAACCTATAGACCCACCAGGAAGAAAAGTGTTTCAGAATTCAAACCACATCCAATTTACAGCATTGTAGAACATCCAAGGTACTAAATACAAGACTACAGTTAAGGCCGGTTTAAAATATGCAACAGTAACCAAGTGAATGCAACACCAATACAAAGAGATATTTTTTTAAAAAAAACCTTGCGTAAAAATGCAAACCAGGCTGCCCTCCCTCCATGTTCCATTATCTCCTTTTTTCTCTGTGCTAAGACATAAATTGTCTGCATCTGTCACATCTGATCCTTTCAATATTTTAATAAGAGAAAGCAGAGAGCTGAAAAACGATTGAAATGATTCTCCAAGCCATGATGAGGCACTGATATTCTTTGCTGAACTCTCTTAGATTTGTTTGTTTGTTTATCAAATTTATATATAGCCACCCATCTCACAGGAGGTGACTCTGGGTGGCAAACAATTCTGCTCTACTATCAATCATAGTTTGTCAAATCCAATGAGCATCTTCTCTCCCTCCCTCTCTCTCTCTCTCTCTCTCTCTCTCTCTCTCTCTCTCTCTCTCTCTCTCTCTCTCTCTCTCTCTCTCTTACACACACACACACACACACACACAATCTCCTGGAGGAGAAGTTTCAGGCATTTTTCATAGATGAGGGGCTCCTAAACAGATGGAAAAGAAATACTGTGTACATGGGGGGAAAGTCATTCATTCATTCATTCATTCATTCATTCATTCATTCATTCATTCATTCATTCTTCCTCTTTGCTGCACCCTCCTATTCTTTGCTGCTAGAACACCTGAGACAAGGATGTGGGCATGATTGTGTAGCTTCAGAAAAGAAAGAGTGACTATTGTCCTGCTTTGGGGGGGGGACAATCTTTTATTTGAAAGATCAATCTATTTAAGGGATTTCCGATCCAAGAGGAAAAATCAGACGGTCTGCTTTTTTTTATTAATTTATTTCTAAATTTTGTTCTACTTTATCTTTACATTTTACATGTGTTTTTTTTTTCAGAACCAACATTCCTCAGAGTGGCTTACAACAGTTTCCCATCAGTGGTGAAATCCAGCAGGTCCTGACAGGTTCTGGAGAACTGGTAGTGGAAATTTTGAGCATTTTGGAGAACCGGCAAATACCACCTCTGGCTGGTCCCAGAGTGGGGTGGGAATGGAGATTTTGCAATATCCTTCCCCTGCCACATCCACCCACAGAAGTGGTAGTAAAAAAAATTGGATTTCACCACTGATTCCCATCAATAGCTAGCACCCCGGCAACAACTCAGGAAGCGCTCAGGTAATTTATTTACTATGTGGAGATAAATTATTTCTAAATGTGAATTAATACGTACAAATTAACAAATCAATTTTATGCAAAATTTAAATCTGCTCTTTTTCTGTCCTTTTTGCTAATGTAGCCTTCCTTCCTTCTTTCCTTCCTTCCTTCCTTCCTTCCTTCCTTCCTTCCTTCCTTCCTTCCTTCCTTCCTCTCTCCCTTCTTCCCTCCCTCCCTACAATGCTCATCCTAAACCATAACATAAAGATCAGAAAAACCTAATCCCAAGGATGATTCATCTTTCTCGTCTGTAGGAGGATAAGCTCCATTGACAGTTACAGATACTTGGCTGGCAGCACATTCTTGCCCAAGCTAAAGACAGAAATATCCAGCTGAGCAGAAAGAGAGAGATCTGCTGGAAGGGCTGTGCCAAGGCATCCAAGAATCGGGTTGCCTGACTGCAATGGGTGTGGTACTGACTTCCTTGCATCTTTGGAAGAAGTTGATCTCACTTAAAGCAACATCTGAGCATACTGGAGAAAGGAAAGTGGGAAGCAAACCAATTATTTTTTTTCCCCTTTTGACCCTGAATGGCAGAAACCTCTCACAGGCAGAAAGACTTCCCACTTGTTAAGCTCAAATTGAGACTGTGATAAACATATTATATGGCTTTCTTGAGCAATCCTGACTCTGTTTACTTGTTGTCTGGTTGGCTGGCTGGCTCCAAAGGGAAGCAAAACCATTCCAGATGATGATGTATGACATGTGTGCCAACTGGGGCTCCAGAATATAAATTAATTTTAAATAACCATTCCAAAATGCCATCCAATCCACAAAACAATTTGTGAGTGTACATGGAAAATGGATTTAGCTCACATTGATGGCAGCCTGCTCAAAGAATCAGGAAAACAAAAGAAATTATGGGAGCCAGTTCTCTCTACATACCATGTTTTCCCCGAAAATAAGACCCTGTCTTATATTTTTTTGAACCCTGAAATAAATGCTTGACCTTATTGCCATGCTCTCAAAAGCCCCATTGGGCTTATTATCAGGGGATGTCTTATTTTGGGGGAAAATAAGTCATTCACTTCTCAAGTAAAAAAAAAAAACTATTAAAATGAAAAAAGTGCTCATATTACAGTGTACTGCCCTCTTTTATATGGTCTGAATTTTGTTAGGTCAGACTCAAATTATCCTACTGTAGACACATTACAGGAAGACCTTGCTTTCTAGAGAAGACCTTTAATGCTGAAAAAGGTGGAAAGAAAAGAAGATGACCACCAGTGAGGTGGATGAACGCACTTAAAATGGAGATGAATGCATTTTTGGAAGACTGAAACATCAGGTTAGGGACAGATCATTATGGAGAAAATCTACTATGTCAGGAGTGTCAAACTCAAGACCCGGGGCCTGAATCTTAGGCTCGGGGTACTTGCAGGACAGTGGTGGGATTCAATTTTTTTAACAACCAGTTATGTGGGCGTGGATTAGTTGGGGGCTGTGGCTTGGTGATCATGTGACTGGGTGGGCGTGGCTAGCTGGTCATGTGAGCGGTGGGCGTGGCTATCTGCATAGGGACTACTGAGGGCTGAAAAAGTCATTTCTGACTGGTCCTCGCACTTTTGACCGGTCCTCGCACTTATGACTGGTCATCATTTATGCCCATTGTAGCATTCTTAACAACCGTGTCACTCATTTCACAACTGCTTCTCTTCACCATGGTGACAAGATAGGGCAAAAACGTAAAATGTGAGGACAGTCGTAAGTTCGAGGACTGGTCAAAAGTGCGAGGACCAGTCAGAAATAACTTTTTCAGCCCTCTGAGTAGTCCATATGCATAAAAGGATACAGCAATAGAGAGGGATGAAGGAAGGGAAGGGAAATTAGAGTAGGAGTGAGGGTAAGAGAGGGAGGAAGAGAGGAGGAGAAGGAGAAAGGAAGAGAAAGTAGGGAGGAGAAGAAGAGGGGGAGGAAGAGAAAGTAAGAAGGAAAGAAAAGAGAGAGGTGGTAGGTTTGAGGAGAAAGATTGCTGTACAATAAAAAAGATGAAAGGGAAGAAAGCCAACCCCAAACAAATATAAAGATATTAAGATAAAGAATGAATTGTTAAACTTTAAAGAATAAAAGAGAACAAATATGAATAAATAACAATAATTACAAACACACATACAAACATACAATGTATTTTCTTTGAACAGAGTATTTGGCTGGTTCACAAATTTAAACAGTGTTTAGTCATTTCAATTAAATTTACAATTTCTATATTTCCTTTTTGCCATATTTATTCCTCATCTATTTTTGTAAAAAACCAATATTACCCTTCATCCTCATCTCTAATCTTAATCAAATTCAATTTTTCCCTTCTATTCTATATTATACCCCTTCCCATTGTCATCTATTTTTATATCCATCCTCACATTAGTTAATTATGTAATATTACAGTTGTTTAATATAAATTCAACATTTTAATATAAATCAATTAGTTATATAACTACCTTTTTTGTATATCAATCAATATGAACATGAATATTCCAATTATTTCCATGCAATCCAATTTCTTACAAATCAATTAATTATATTTACCAATAATAATAAACCAAATAATTTCCCCCATATATTCCTCCAAACCACAACTTAACCATTTTTGCTTTCAACACAATATACAATTAATAGTATCTCAATTATTACAATTCCCTAGTTAAATAGAGCTTTTTTTCTTTTGTGTTTTAAAATCTTGAACTCTCCTCTTTTCCCCTAAATTTCCCATTGTTTGCACCTACCTTTTTTGGTGAGGAAAAAGAAAAGAAATCTGCCTGCCTAATTTTCCAACGTTGCAACAACAGCAAAGCTAACAGCCTGCTTTACTTTCAGTTTCGTTTTTCAGCATAGCTAGGGGGAAAAAATCAGCACTCTTTGCAAGCAAGCAGCAGAGCCCTGAGCAAAACAGCTGAGAGCAAATCAGCTGAGAGTCGGGAACCGATCTAATCAAAGGCTAATTAGCCTATGCTGAAGCTCCGTGGGCCAATAAAATTACAAAAAAACACTGAACCATTTGTTAAATTGCTGGCTCGCCCGCCCCTCGCCCACCACTATTTATTGGCAATAAATAGTGGTGCGAAGGGGCGGGGCAAGGGGCGGGGTGAGCCAGCAATTTAACAAATGGTTCGGCCAAACCCCTTAGAACCGGCAGAATCCCACCACTGCTGCAGGATCATCTCCTGCCATCCTCCCATCATCCGGTGCGCTCACACAGAGCGGGCCTCCTCAGGGTGCCGTCAGCCAGACAATGTCAGTTGGCAGCCCCCAGGGGGAGAGCGTTCTCTGTAGGAGTGCCGACCCTCTGGAATGGGCTGCCCACCAGCCTCAGGACAGCCCCTGACCTCCTCTCCTTCTGCCGCGAATTGAAGACATGGCTTTTTCACCAAATGGGTTGAATCCGTAGGGGTGATTTTAAATAATTTTAATTAATTTTAATTAATTTTAAATTGATTTTAATGTTTATGTAATTTTTTGTTCATTCTTGTAAGCTGCCCTGAGTCCTTCGGGAGAAGGGCAGCATATAAATTACATAAATAAATAAATAAATAAATAAATAAATAAATAAGAGCTCTGGTGGCTCAGCAGACTAATTAACATCCACTTATATCTGCTGCCTGCAATTACTGCAAGTTCAAATCTCACCAGACTCAAGGTTGACTCAGCCTTCCATCCTTTCTAAGGTAGGTAAAATGAGGACCCAGATTATGGGGGCAATAAGATGACTTTGTATAAATATACAAAAGTATGAAGGCTATTGCTTAACACGTTGTAAGCCGCCCTGAGTCTCCGGAGAAGGGCGGCATATAAATCAAATCAAATCAAATCAAATCAAATCAAATAAATAAATAAATAAATAAATAAATAAATAAATAAATAAATCTGGCCCCTGGGGTACATAGATCTGGCCCATGGAGCTGCCCTGGAAACAGCGAAGGACCAGCCTGCGGTGCTTCTGCCAGAGAAAACGGGCTCCCGAGGGCCGCCCTCCTGAGCTCCGTTGTCACTGGCAGAGGGTTGCAGGAGGCTATGGCAGCCAAAAATGGAGCTCGGGAGCCTGTTTTCGCTAGCAGAACACTCGGGCCACCACAGGTGCCCCCGACAGGAGTGAGGTTGAGCTGGCCACGCCTACCCTGGCCACGCCCCCACCTCCCCACCCCAAGGTCAAAAACAACCCTGATGCAGCCCTCAATAAAATTGAGTTTGACACCCCTGTACTATGTGGTCACTAGGTGTTGATAGCACATCATCAATCGATTTTGAAAATCGTTAGGTAGGAGATTACATTTTGCCAACCTTCACAATTATATCTTTACAACCTAAATCCTTAATATAGTTATGGAATAGTTAACTCAAATTAGTAAATCAGTTCTCTTATCGTAGTTTGTGAATGCCTGTGCACCCCGGTAAGATTAAGAAAGAAACAAAAAGGAGCCTGGATAGCTCTGCAGACAAGGCACTGTAATTTAACACCAGCTGTCTGCAATTAAAGTAAGTTCGAATCTTGCCAGGCTCAAGGTTGACTCAGCCTTCCATCCTTTCTAAGGTAGGTAAATTGAGGACCCAGTTTATGGGGGCAATAAGCTGACTTTGTATAAAATATACAAAAGTATGAAAGCTATTGCTTAACGCACTGTAAGCCGCCCTGAGTCTCCGGAGAAGGGCGGCATATAAATCAAATTTAAAAAAAAAAAAGAAAAAGAAAGAGGGAGGACCATGTTTTCCTTTTTACATGGCCTGTTACTTATAAATGGATTTTTGCATTTATGTGTGTGTACGTGTATATATATAATATGCAATTTTCTCAGCTGGATTACATGAAACAGAAGCTGAATTTTTAATTATGTATGCTGGGAGGAAATATAATTGTTTAGAGGTGTGGTCCCTTTGAACAGGTGAATACTCATTTCCTATAAGCAGTATTTGTGTCAGATAAGCTTGAAAGGATTTGTGATGCTGTGAATTTTATTGTGCAGATTTTATCACCTTGTGCAGGGTGTTTACATCACTGAATTTCATTTATTTATCCTAATAATATTCATAGTCACCAGTTAATAGTAGAAGCAGTGCCAGCTTCCTTTTTCCTGAATGGTAAGAGAATCTTTTGTTTGATGCAGTATTAATGAATTCTGTTGAAATAATTATCAGAATCCTCCAGGGCCTTGGATGTGAAAATATGATATGAGAAGAATCTTCCAGTTTTTGCAAAGAGGTCTGAGAGACGATTTGGTTATCATTGCAAAGAAAGGACAGAGAAAGGCAACCCTGTCTGATTCTTTTCCATAGTGTGATGTAGTGTCAATGAATAGGTCGAGGAGAATGAGGCACAGGTCTGACCTCTGGCATAGAAATACACTTTCTCCGAGTCCAAAATTATTTACAGGATAGTTGTTGTTGGGAGGTGGGAAAGGAGGCGGGGGAAAGTTGAAATATAAACCTAAAAAATAAAATAAAATAAAAATATTTGTTAGGCAAGAGAGTTGAGACCATTGAAAAATCACAAGGTCAGGAGGAGCATACCTAAGTATACATTAGCATACATAGAAGAGAGTATCAGCAAAAAGTATCTTCCTTCTCATAAAAAGCTGGATACCATTTTCCTTCCGTCAGAACTGGTGATACAGTTACATGCACTCTAATATATTAAACATTATGAGCCTTTCAGGGTGAATCAGAAGTTAAAAGGTCCAGAGCACGTTAGTATAATCGGATCCTTTTCACTCTGCTTAATACTCAGTGCATTCAAGATGGGCCACGAACAACTACTCATGACCTAGGGGCCCTTCAAATGTGTGAGCTTGGTTCCAAGAAATTCCATCAATGGTGATGTTTGAGTTCCATTAGAGAATTCTGGAAGTTCAAGACCACATAATCAGTGCAACAACTTGCCTCCAAAAACTGTGGGTGCTCTAACACTGGAGGTTTTTAAGAAGACATTGGACAACTATTTGTCTGAAATGATATAGGGGTTTCTGCTTCAGCAGTGGGTTGGACTAGAAGACCTCCAAGGTCCTTTCCAACTCTGTTATTCTGTTATAGCTGGAGGATGTTCAGATGGTGTTAAATGGGGTAAGTAAGAGGAAGGGAGCAGAATTTTCTTCACTAACAAATACTATCAAGGCTGGGCACCTCTATTTTATGTGGTATTAAAATAGAAAGAATTGGATGAAAGATGTAAAATGAGTTTTATTATTCTATTTATTTATTAATCAAATTTATATAGCCACCCATCTCACCAAAGACAGCTCTGGGCAATGCATAACATTTCCTCTAACATAATGCCCAAGCAAACAACTGAAATAAAATGCAGTCATCTTCCATTATTATCCCTTCTCCAAATTCAGTGATTAAAACCTGTGATTAAAAACACAAAAAGTTAATATTAATGAAAGTAATAAACAAAAATGCAGGTAGTCCTTGATAAGAAGCCACAGCTGGAACTGACAACTCCATCTCTTAAGTGTTACGATCGCTAAGTGGAAAATCATATGACAGTGATGGACTTACATCACTTCCCATTAGATCATTAAGCAAACCAGCACAGTTAAGTGAAATATCATATGACTGCAACTTATGGTTTTACTTCCACATTCTCCATGGCAGGCCTTGCTTTTTACAATTTTTAATGGGAAAAGGTTACCATTGTCATTTTGGCTGTAGAAGAAGCAATACTTATTGTCCAAAGGAGCTAGCTTCTGCTGTAATCTCATAATGATTAAGAATTATACATTAATCAATTACAACAGGTCACAGTATGGGGTAAAAATAGTCAACCCTTATTATGCTTACTAGGAAATATAACTTGACTGAGCATCCTACAGTTTATTTTCACCTATACATATGCTCAAGATTGTTCTTAAAATATATGTTAATCATTTTTAGAAACCCCTTAGTTTAATTTCCAGTGGACTCCGTACTTCTAGGATTCCTGTTTTTAACACAGTTCTTTAAATATCCAATTATGATCAAAGTAGTTATGTCAAACAGCAGAAAGGGAAAGTGGAAGAAATAACTAAATTGGTAATAAAGGAATCAAGGTTTTGAAATGGTTTATTCATGCAGAAACGATACAAAGCGTGGTAGCTAGACAATTTTACGCTATTTTGGCAAGTTTCCCGTTCTGTCCCTGAGTGCCCATTGGGTGGCACTGTAGCACCAACTGGGTGGCTCTCCTGATCTATAGGACAGTTTTTAATTACTACAGTTATATGGAAATTTACTTTGCTGCACAGGGGGTGTGGTGTGTCTGTGTATGGAAGAAAGTGGTAAAGGCAGGCAACTGATAAAAACACAGTCAAGGGAAATTCTACTCTCAGACTATGTCTGACTCAAAATGTTCAAAGTTTACTCTGCCTCAGTACTGGCATTCTAATACTGGAATGAATTCCAGTGAGGAAAATGTAGCAGATGCCGACCAGACTAGATGAAGTCAACAATCTAGAATTCATAATTCCAAGGGGAAGTTTTGGAAAGAAAACTCCTTTCATTTTCCATGAATAACTAGATTACAGAAATATCTAAAACCGATTACAGTGTTTTTAAATATTAAAGTCACATGAGGAAAATATCTAAGTGAACTTAAAATCCAAGAGAAGACATTTGAAGCAAAATCATGAAAACCTAGCTAGATTAAAGTTTGATTCCACTTTTAACAGATATTGGTCCTATTCAGTGGTGGGATTCAGCCAGTTCACACCACTTCGGGAGAACCGGTTGTTAACTTTCTGAGCAGTTTGGCAAACTGGTTGTTGGAAGAAATCATTAGGGCAGAGAACCGGTTGTTAAATTTCTTGAATCCCACCACTGGTCCTATTGGAAAAGAGATCTCTACTGGCAACAGCAGAGATCCAGAAACTAAAATAGGAGAATACTGTGTATGACAATGGATAAACTGAGTATATATTCACAACAAAAGTCTAACTGAATTCAAGCAGCAATGAATGGCTCCCTTATATACAATATATTACACTGCAAGGCAACCTAAGACATTTAAAATATGGGTTTTGGAGAAAAGAAGTAGATTAAAAAAGAATTGAAAAATGATAATGTAACTATTAAAAGCTTCTTTTTTCATTTTTTATTGTACTATTTCACTTTCGTGTATCTCCACTTTTCTACAATGTTTATGCAATAATAAAACCAATCAAATATTTTTCCAAGAAAATCAAAGATATTTTCCCTAATCAAGATTCATATTTGCCCTGAAATGTACATAGATATAATTTCACTTTATAGTCTTTCATTATTCTAAGACAATTTGCATAAAATAAACAGAAGCATAAGTAAGCTTTCTGTGAAAAGGTTTTTCAACACAGATTTGTCAACAACAAATCTTGCCAGATTGATTGATTTCATTTTCTGATCAGTTAATATCTTTAGTAGACTGCAGGGATGCTGTGGACATAAAATATTTTGACTTTATAAAAGCATTTGACAATGCACTTAATGACATTCAGATTAGCAAGATAATTAAGTGAAGGATAGCATATCTATTTTGGAGGATCTCAACTATACTCAGAACTTGGCAATGCTTCCTCAACAAGCTGAAAAAAGTATTGGTGGCAAATGAGATGCCACCAAAACTCTTCAAAATTTCAGACTTGAATTTTGAGCAGAAACAAATATAATTATAACCTCCATCTATAAAAGTATTTACAAATTATATTAAGTGATTATTTCACTATATTCTATATTGCTCTCATTCCATCTCTCGTATTGTTATCCAGTTCTGGGTATCATATTTTAGTAAAGATATGTATATTTAATCTTTAAAAAAAGCAACTGAAAATATTTATGATAGATCACTTTTCAAATACTTGAAAGGAAGTCACAAAGATGTCTCTGTTGTTCCAAAGTGTAGGATATGGAATCATAGTTGCATGTTACTGAAATACATATTTTATTAATTAATTTCTAATGATGCTTCTAAGCTGCCCTACTTCCAACAGACCCTGTGCAATAAACATTAAAAGAGCACAATACGATTAAAACAAACAACGTAATAGAATGAGATTCTTATGGAAAACCAAAACCAAAATAAAACCAGGATGGTTTTGGTAAAATGTGAGGTAAAACCCCAATAAGAATAGTTTGACAATGGATGCAATTATTTTGAAATATGGTTGCTCTCCTTTGTTGGAGTGTTCAAGTACAAGCTGGATAGCCATCTATTGGATGCTTTCATTTGGATTCTTGCATTGAGTAGGGATTAATTCAATGGTCTTAAGTAGCCTCTTACAGCCATGTGATTCTTTTATTGCACAGGAAGTAAGAGTTCTATGTATACATCCTTTGTATGTGTGAGCCTTTGTTTCCTATATAAATAAAATGGGGTATTCTTATTCAAGCTCCATATATATATATACTAGAGTATCAAGAGTTGCCAAATCAGAACAAAATGTCTGAAGATGAATGAACTAGAGAGATGTAGACAGAGATTTCTGCAGGCCTGCATTTTATTTTATTACCAACTTATTACCAACTTCCTCATGGGTGGAAGCAGACTAAGATATGGATTTTCTTTCTAGAGAGCTCCTAATTCTCTTATCACTGCTTTTGATTCAAGTCATCACATATTAATAAAAATCAAGGAGAGAAACTAAAGAATCATTTTCAGTCTGTGCTCTGCAATGGCTAATAAAGCATAAGAGTACAATATCTGCATTAGTCTGATTAATAAAAATGATTAAGATTGTCCATCAAATGTTCCATATTTTAATTACTGTCAAATATTTGTATTTCACATAGATAGGATTGTTTTTGGTCATATATTTTTGAAATAACAAATCAGCTCCCAAAAGGGAAAGCTTCTTGGTGGTTTGATTGGGAATTCTCTTGCTTAGAATTCTAATGTTTGGTAAGTCATCTTGGGTTGTTTTAAGAAAGTCAGAGTAGAAATGTTAAAGAAATAAATCTGTCAGCACTGGTGTGAGATACTCTTGTGGTCCAATGGATTTTAATGGAAAATCAGCAATTGGAAATATTCTCCATGCAAAGCTTACCTAACAGCAAAACACAAAGAATGCTAGACTGATTTGGATTAAATACATATTTTTCTTTGGAAAGAATACCTATGCCAAAATACACATAAACTGGTATTATGGTAGTCTCTTGCAACACAAAATCAACATGAATGTTATAGATGCAAAACCATGAGTGGGCTGGCAATACCTTACATTTAGCAGCTACTCGTCATCCAGACTTTTGCATTCTGGTCTATGAATCCTGACATAGCTTCTGCTTATATTTGCATAAGGAAACATATATTATTGGCGTTGATCCATAGATATCATGAAGCTTTTTTTTCTGGGTCTTGGATTACAAAGCTTTCGAGGTGAGGAAGACTTTGACAGGCTGCCCAACTTTAATAATAACATCTTCAGTTCTGTTATGAAGCTGCTACTCATTTTTCAGTCCATGATTTTCTGCAATCTTTTGTTGAGGAGCTTATATCTAGGCAAATATTATTCAAAGCACTTTTTTATTGGTTGTTCCTCTATGAAAATCAGTGAGGCAGATGGGAAGAAGAAATAGTGAGAAAGAGAACTGATATATAGTTTCGAAAAATACTATTTTGGTGAATTAACCATGTCTCACTATAAGTAAACCATAACCAAATCCATTTGTAGTAGCTGTGTCATCTCTCCCCCCCCCTCTCTCCCTCCCTCTCTCCCTCTCTCTCTTCTTCTCTCTTAACTATATTTTAATTATACTTCTTGCCCAAAAAGGCTTGCAGGACAGCTCATTTTGATAATTTAGAGAGATGGTTAAAGCATCCCAACTGGGAGAGACATTTGTTACTTTTTAAGCTGAAATAAAAGTTGTTGCTGAAAACATACAGCTAACTGTTTTAATTGACAGAAAATTTCTATTGGGGTTTTATTTTAATTGGTTTATTACTATATAATTTTAGTTTTAATTGTGAAGCCCTAGGGGAGCCTTATGAGTTAGAAAGGATAGGGGAATAGAAATTCTTCCAAAATGGCATGAAAGTGAAGCGCTTCAACAGAACTGCTATGCATATGCCCAATTTTCCTTTTGAAATCCATAAAACTTGCCTCACTGTGTATGAATCGTGACTTTGTAATTCAAGGAGCACAAAGAACAAAAATGCAATGTCTGTATAGAAGTAATTTCCACTGAATTAAACAAGACTTGCTTTCTAATCAGCAGGCATAGAATTGCAGTCACATGAAACAATTTATGCCAATTCTCATCATTATTTTTGCAGGTATGTAGCTGTGGGAAATTCAAATCTAATCCAAGAATGAATATTTAAGACATAATTCATGACCATAAAGCCAAAATGCTTCCGAGGGTTTCTATCTTAATAAAGGTTCCCTTATCTGAATCTGTCAATGATCTATACAAGTTCAGCCAATCCCCCACATTAGTATTTTTTTAATGTCAAGTCAGAACACTCCTGCATTCGTATCTCTGGCTGCTTCCTCATTTCTTCAGTTCAAGTTTTTTTTTCTATGTTTTGCACCAAAATGAGAACCTGAATGTCTTTACAGAGGCAATGCTAAGCATTTTTATTTGGGCAAGAATTTAATTTCCAGGAAAAATACATCATTTTTTACATTGTGAACGTACAGGTGTACAGTAAGCATAAATTATCTATTCTAAGGGAATGGCTGAAAGGCATAAATTTTACCTGAAGTTTTTTAAAAAAATCTTAGCAAAATACTGCTAAACATTTTCACTGTTAAATTCTTCTCTGCTTTCAGTTTTTCTCTCCTTTTTCTTTCCATTATGGTCCCTTTCTTTGTTAGTTCTATATTTGTTATCATCTGTTACCATTCTGCTACATTGCAAATGACATGCAATGCACGGCTACGCAGTGAATGCTGACTAAGGATCGGCAGCCCTGAGATCTGAGTAACTACATATATGCCACAACTCTTTAGCATCTCATTCACTTGAGGAATGTGGCAGCAAAGCAGAGTCCATTTACTCCAGAAAAAGAATACCTGCTGATAATTTAACACATTTAACAGATTTAACAGATTAACAGAGTTATCCTAGTAGTACAAAGTAAGATGCTTGGATCCTGATCCCCAAATCTGATCCTACAACTGGTTTACTACCCAATTATTCCAAGTCATACAGTGAGTGGATAGCTGAAGGGGAATTGAATCCTCATTCTTTCAGTTTGTCACAGTGCTTTCGATCCCACTAACTTACTGATGGTTTCCTTCTGCTTTAATTTCTAACCTGAATATCTGAGAATTTTTCAAGAATAGAATTTACTAAACATCTAAAACCAGGTGTGCTGTATACCCAATGATACATTATATATAGCCGACTACTCTAAGCACATTAGTAATATTTCTGTAGATCCAGGATCAGTGGTGGGTTGCTACTGATTCTCCCCGGTTCTTGCGAACTGGTAGTGGAAATTTTGAGTACTTCGGAGAACCGGTAAATACCACCTTTGCTTGGCCCCGCCCACAATCTATTCGCTGCCTCCTGAGTCCCAGCTGATCGGCTAGAAGGAGAAAAACTGTTTAAACTCTTGCCACGGTGCTTCAAAGGGCTGCCCTACAGCTGATCAGCGGTAAAAGGCAGTGTGGTGGTAGACCGGTGTGCTCCAAAAACAAATAGGTAGACCTGTACGGCTCTGCAAGCAGTTAAAAGCCTGGTAGACCAGTACCTCTGCTAAATCCTAAAGAATTGTCACATGACCATCAAACCATGCCCACAAGATAAGCCACACCCATAGAACCGGTAGTAAAAAATTTTAGAACCCACCCCTGGTTAATCCTATTATGTCCTGAAGGGTCATGTCTTAATCCCATCATCCTGGAGTTGAAGGACTTTTGTTTTGTAGATAGGCTGGCCCAATCTTTCTCAATGGGGACAAAATATCTGCTGGGGGGAGGGAGCTGGGGCTCTGAGTTTCTGTCTCCCTTAAGATTTTTTTATTTCTCTTTTAGGGGAAATATTTTATCCCTCCTTTTTTAATATTTCTCAAAATATTTCATTCTTCTGGGAGCACGGTGGCTTCCCACAATATGGAGGCAGTTATTCTTTCTTAGGATGAAAGCAACATTCTCACATACTGTACCATTCTTTCTTTTGATGAAGTCATTTTAGCCCATGGATAAAAACTCCTGTTGTACAATGGAAATACCGTATTTGCTAAGACCAGTGGCAGCAGTAGATGGGTGCTATTACACTGAAAACAGGCACCATCTTTCAAAGTATTTTTGCCGGTTACTCAGTTGTCGTGTTTTCCTTTTCTTCTCTCCCAGAAAAGCTTAGCAACAAGATCCCCTGCTGCCTTCAATGACCTTTGGCACAAAGCAAACAGACTGTGTGCCTCAATGACTGTACTCTGACTGCTGGGGAGGGGAGTGGGTAGGCTGTTAAAACAGTGAAGCCCTTAGTTTGCTGATCCTTGACAACTAAAAATTGCAGCCAGACTCTCAGGCATCACGGAAAAACCCAGAATTGGGGGCTAGAATTTACATGTGAGTTTCAATTAAAACAAAGGTCTTTTTAATTGCTTTAAAATCATCTGTGTTAAATATGCACACACCCAGTATAAATAAATAAGTGCCTAACATTTTGCTCAGGCTATTTAATATACATTTATACAGTACATACAAACAGAGACATGCTTGTACTGACATCATAAAAATCAAACCAAAACTTTTAATGGAATGGATGAAGCGTATCATAAAAATAAAATGTTCATAAACTATGTGGTATGTTTTGGGAATATTCTTTAATTTAACTAAGAAATATTGTGTTAAAAAACTGACCTTCCAAACATCCAGAATGAAAAGTAGTTTTAGTCTAGTTTAAAAATCAGCAGTCCGGAACCAACGGTTTTCTCCCTAGAGAACAAAGAAAAGGAGGAGGAAAATATTATAGGCACAAAGTCATGGTAGTTTTTGATAACCAAAATATTAGGATTCTGGTGGCACCCTTTCCAACTAAAGTTTGATTAAAAGGCATAAGCTTGCCTCTAGACAAAATGGGTGGCCCTCAAATTGAATCAAATCAATCAACAAACAAGCACACTTCTGTGAAAGCTACAGCTATGATGAGATGAGCTGTAGCTCACAAAATCTCCTACTTTTTAAAAATAAAATCTGTTAGTTGGAAGAGGTGCTAAAAAACTCCTTCAGAGTGAAAAACAAACAGATAGTAAAGAGAGAGGATGGACAATAGTAGCAAGAATTTAAAAAGTACTACCCATTTCTACCTCAGCAAACAGCCTGAACCTGCAGGAATAAAGTCAGGAAAGCTAAGGCTCAGAATGAATTAAAACTTGCAACAGATGCCAAAACAACAAAAACAAAAACAAAAAGTTTATATCAATATGTAAGGAACAAGAAAAAAGTAAAGGAAATGATTGGTCCACTAATTGAAGAAGATGGCAAGAAAAATGATGGGCAGCAGGAAGAAAGTATAACTGCTTAATACCTTGTTTGCCTCTGTCTTCACACAAAAGGAAAAAAATAGTTCAACCTACCAAAAACAACACGTGAAAGACAGAACAGGAATGCAGGTCAAAATGGGCAAGAAATTGGTAAGAAAACACCATGCTAAATGAGTTCAAATTGCCAGGACCAGATGGATTACTCCCAGAGTTCTGAAGGAGCTGGCAGATGTAATCTTGGGATCACTGAGCCAAATCTTTTACAGTTCCTAGAGCATGGGGGAAGTATCAGAAGACTGGAAAAGAGCTGATGTGGTTCCAGTCTTCAAAACCAGACCAATTTGGCATCAAAGCCCAGGAAAATCCTGGAAAAGATAAGCAGCAGATTTGTGAGCATCTAGAAATGAACAAAGCCATTACCAGAAACCAGCGTGGGCTTGTTAAAAACAGACCATGCCAACAAACCATATTGCCTTCTTTGATAAAGTCACTAAATTAGTGGATCAGGGAAACACTTGGATATAGTATACTTAGACTTCAGTAAGGCATCTGACAAAGTAGACCACAAGCTACTTTATAGTAATATAGAATAATGTGGGATAGCATCATCTCCAGACAGATTCACAGTTCGCTGACCAACCACATTTGGCATGTAGTCTTCAATGGAACTACATCTACATGGAGGAAATATGCAGTGGGGTATCTCAAGGTTCTGTTTTGGGGCCAACACTCTTCAAAATATTCAATGCTCTTTGGGTGAAAACTCACTAAAGAGAGACCCTGGAACTAAAGAGAAACTTCCTGACAGTGAGAACAATTACCCAATGAAATAGCTTGCCTCCCAGAGAGGTGCACCTTCACTGGAGGTTTTCAAGAAAGGATTGGGCATTTGTATGGCATGATGGAAGGTCTTCTGCCAAGGACAGGGGGTTGAACTAAAAGATCTCCAAGATCCTTTCCAGCCCTATGATTCTATGATTCCACTTGGTCATTGTCTCACACACACTCTCCCTTATCATGCACATATGCTGCCATAGATAGAGGGACATAACTCCAAACATTAAATATTATGGAAGATGCGTATTTGTTTATTTATACAATGTCTCAATTGCCAAAGCTACTCTAGGTAACATATAAAGAGGAAAAGCAATTTAAAACAGGCATAAACATAGCTAACAATAAGAAAATACAAAGCAACAACTGAAGAAAAATGGATACCCTTCCAGGCATTTCCTATCACTTGCTGTTTTTTTTTTTTTTTTTGTTTTGTTTTTGGAGGTAGGCAGTGTTACAAAAGTAGTTATTGAGACTTCAAAAAGAAGGAATATGTGCATTCCCTGGTCTTCATGAGGCACAATTTTTCTGTAGTCTGTCCTCAAAATATCAGATATGTAGGAGATAAACTGCTACACTGATCCTGGGTTAGGAAAACATTATTGTGCAGTGCTTATCACCAAACATTATACTCTTAAGGGAAATCAAGGAAGACAAACAAAAGATTAGGAACTAGGATGATTAATTTTATTATTAATTAGGCTGTTGGTTTATTTATGTAACCAGTGATGCGCATAGCTTTGTAAAGGCCTGTAAAAAAAATGACTTGGTTACCCTTAGGCGCTAACAATCTGAATTATATACATACATAAAACCTAAATGCCTATTTATATCTATGAGGTAGAGAAGGGTTTTTTTGAACCTTCCCTGTACCAGGGGGTAAGAATCAGCAATGGCAAAAGTACCACTTAGAGCAATGAAAACAGAAAGTCTGAGGGGATTGGCCCCACTTATATGCATAGCCATAAAGAGTTCTATTTTGGAATAAGCAAACCTATGCAGAGCAGAGAAAAACATAAGAAATACTAGGCCACATAAATTAATGGTGTGGAAGGAAGGAAGGAAGGAAGGAAGGAAGGAAGGAAGGAAGGAAGGAAGGAAGGAAGGAGCTAAAACAGGTTTGTGCTAACACCGTTCATTAATGTGTTTCAACTGCCTTTTAACCTTGTAAATAATTTCATTTCTACTACATCCATATACCATTTCATACATTACCTTTTCCTTTTTAAACTTCTCATTTCTATTTGTAATAATCTTGTCAAGTCCATTTTACCAGGACTTTCTCAGTCTTTTCCTCTTAGAATGGCTATTATGGGGAAAATAGGAAGCAGAAGTATTATGTTCACTACCTTAAGTTGTACAAACTAGAAAGCAGGATATAAATATAATAAATAAATAAAAATATTCATTCTTCCTTCCTTGGCTTGGAATTTAATCCCCATCAATCCTCACTAGGACCAAACTACCTCAGTGTATTCCTTATATTGCTCACTTACTTTTGTATTCAATCCACATTCATTTAAACCCTTCCCTCCTGATTTTATCTCTTTATTTTACACCTCTTAAGAACTCCATTTCCATTGCATTCAATTTCCTTTTATATTTTGCAAGACATAACAAATTCTCACTTCCATACTATAGTTATGTACTTATCCATAGCCATTGTGACTATTTTTGACAGACATTTATTCTTTGCAACAAACTACATATTAACTACTACTTTTGTACCAGCCCTTTTGCACATTTTAGAACTTCAACATCCATTTTCCATTACAAAATTCACCCTCTTCCCCTTGCTCTAGATTTTTTTGCCATGTATGTATAACTTCAATCCATTGTCCATGTCAAACCAGCTATTGCTTTGGTCTTTGATATATTATTATTCAGATCAGTATTCCGCACTGCATCAAACTGCTTAGTTAACATTCACAGAGGTGAAGCATCACCTGCCTGCAAAACTGTACATACATTCACATTCCTAACCATCATACCTCTTCAAGCATTCTTTATACATTAATCTACAAATAAATAAAACTACAGATATAGACATATCCATTTCTTACTCTCTGCTTTTTTATTCTCACACATATCTTGCCTTTTACATTATATTCTTATCACATTCAGCCACTAATTTTATACACCACCTAGTCACTTGTTGACTTGGGCAGCTATAGAAATCAAATTTTAAAATACAGTAACTTTCCAGCAAGTTTATACAAAACATTTCATGATTCTAATCTGTTAAATTTATCACTACCTCTAAATGAAATAATATATAATAACTCACACTCATATACTTTTTGATGACTTACTGAATAACAAAAATCTGATTTGTGCTCACCCTGTCCCACAAAATCCCACTCTAATTCCCAAATTTTGTTCAGTGTCATCTCTTGTACCCTAGAATACAATAGTGGGTTTCACTTACCTCCACTACTGGTTCGGAAGTGTAAGTGCATGCGCAGCGCTTCGGCACATGCGCAGAGCTTCTGTGATGATGTCCGGGCGGGGGCGGAGCCTCCCATCACCGCCACTACCAGTTCACCCAAACTGGTGCGAACCAGTAGAAACTTGCCACTGCTAGAATATTGTTAAACAAATTCCCAGGTATACCTGATCAATTAATTCCCCTGTAGATTTATATTTATTCTTGCCTTATTTCCTTTTGTAGAACGGAACAATAATGTCATTCTTCTTATCATTCTTATTATTCTTATTATTTATTTATTTAATTTTTATACCGCCTTTCTCCCGAAGGACTCAGGGCGGTGAACAGTCAGAATAACATACATATAATGTGAAATAAAAACAATTTAAAATAATTAAACCAATTTGACTCATCAGTTAAGATCCTCAGCATAGAATTTAGACAATTTGAAAATTTATGCCAGCCCGGCTTGGTGAAACAGAAAGGTCTTCAGTGCACGACAGAAAGTACGGAGATTTGGGATCATTCGTATCCCTGGGGGTATCCTGTTCCAAAGGGTAGGTGCTCCCACATAGAAGGCTCTCCCCCTGGGAACCACCAGTCGACATTGCTTTACTGACGGCACCCTGAGGAGGCCCACTCTGTGGGAGCGTACTGGTTGGTGGGAGGTTATTGGTTGCAGAAGGTGGTCTTGTAGGTACTCAGGTCCTAAGCCATGGAGCACTTTAAAGGTAAGAAACAACATCTTGAAGCGCACACGGAAGACCACCGGGAGCCAGTGCAGCTCGCGTAGGAGAGGTGTTACATGTGAGTGCCATGTCGCTCCCATAATCACCCTCGCAGCCGCATTCTGGATCAGTTGGAGCCTCCGGGTGCACCTCAAGGGGAGCCCCATGTAGAGAGCATTACAGTAGTCCAGTCGGGAAGTGACGAGGGCAAGAGTGACTGTGCATAAGGAGTCCCGATACAGAATCATGAGGTACAGAAACTATTTTCATACATATTAATCACATTGCACAGCTATTCCACTTTTTACTCCATGTTTTAACATTTCTACAGTTATATTTTCTACACTGCAGCTTTACTCCACACTTTAACATATCACTATAATTCCCACAGAAATCTCTAAAATACTCTTTTTAGCATTCCCTCATTTTAATTTCATCCCAAATGATTTCATCATTTTTATTTCTAATTCCATTCACTCTGCTGGAGATTTTCTGTTTAACTGTATTCAGCCATTTCCAAAATGATTATTTCCATCAAAATCTCTTTGAATTTTCTCTGCTTCATTAATCGCACATTGTACATTATGTTTCATAGCTTTAGCTGTACTTTCAATGCAGCATTTCCTGCTAATGGGAAAGACAGTAGTGGTCAGTTTTTGACCAATTTTGACCAGAATGCCTAGTACAATGAAAGCCAAATTTCATCCCAAACACACTCACTTTATTCTATGCAAGTTGAGTTCTATAATCTACACACATATACTCTTGCCTGCATCCTATCAACTAAGAAATATATGTTGTAGAGTGACACACATCCAGGATACAGATTATATGCTAAGCAAGAGGTCTGTAATTGAATCTCTCCCCACTTTCCCAAACACTAAGAAGTTTCCAGACACAATGGTTGGTTAGAAGTGGTTCCTACTGGAAGGAGAAATTAGTGGAAAGTAATGTTATTTTTGCAATGTTTGGTTTATATACACAGAGCGTGCATGGAATCATTCAATACAGGGTTGGGTTCTACTTACCTTTATGCAGTAGACTATAAAATACTGTATGACTGTGCAATAAAAGCTGGAAATCTCATCTCCTACATCTATCTGAAAGTAGGGAGACACAGCACAAGGTTTCACCAGATGATTGAGCAGAACAGGAGTACACAGGATGAGCAATGATTCTGGTATCCTGGCTCCAGATGAATTTATGATATTAAATTTTCATACCACCACCTGAACTGAATCCAGTAAAAATGCAGCTGGAGTAAAATACCAGGATTACATGCTCCACCAAGCAAGTTCCAGTAAGAAATCTGTCTGCAGCATTTTTATCTGATTGAAGTTTTTGAGCTATCTACAAAAGCAATTTCAAGTAGACTGAATCATATGTGAAATGTTTTTGCCATCTGTTAACTTTTTGTTCCTGGTGATATCAGTGCTAGCGGATGAAATCTATGGGGGGAATACATAAGATATTTTATAGCATCCAAGGTCAAAAAGAAACTGAACACTGAATATTACACCATGTTTAGGACACGTGCCAAAACATATGACATTGCTTGTGTATAAATTCCCAGTTTGTCATTTAAAAAGTGAAAAACAAACCCTTTACCAAATGATAGCACAAGCAGAGAATTGTAGAACAAGATGTACATATGCTTGTTTGCCCTATTTTAGCAGAAAAAATAATTTTATAGATAAATCCACTTGGCTTAATCATGGAACCAGACTTTTTCTTGCCCGGGTTTCTGACACCTAATTTGATTATTGGAGCATGTGAATAAAATTCACTTGCTAGCTAAGATAAAGGTAGGTGTGTATGTCAGGGGTGGGATTGAAAAATTTAACAACCACTTCACTGCCCAGTTGCTGGGTGGGTGTGGCCATGGGGACATGACCTACTTGGCCTCCTGCACCATGGTGGGGGGGCATTTTTGCCCTCCAGAGGCTCCAGAGGCTTTCCTCGAGCATCTAGGAGGGCGAAAACAGCCTTCCCCGATCTCCAGAGGCCCTCCGGAAGCCAGAAATGGGCCCGTTTCCAGAATTCCGGTACTTCCAGTAGGCCCGTTTTTCACCCTCCAGAGGCTCCAAAGTCTTTCCTCGAGCCTCCAGGAGGGCGAAAATGGCCTCCCCCAGGCACTGGAGGCTCTCCAGAGGCTGAAAATGGGCCCATTTCCAGACTTCCAGTAGGCCCGTTTTTCACCCTCCCAGAGCCTCCGTGTGGTCCCTGTACTAAACCTTGCATCCAAAACAGGCAGCGTGGAGACTCCTGGGTAGGGCAGGGAGGGGTGGGCGGGGTCAGCCAGTCCTTGGAACAACCAGTTCAGCGAACCAGATTAAAATTAACATCCGGTTCGCCTGAACTGGTCCGAATCGGCTGAATCCCATCCCTGCTCTCTCTCTCTCTCTCTCTCTCTCTCTCTCTCTCTGTGTGTGTGTGTGTGTGTGTGTGTGTGTGTGTTTCTGTGATACTCTCATTGTCATGACTTTTAACTGGGTGAAACAATGCATCATAGAGCAACAATTTTTGAACCAAGGTACCTCAGATGGTTTAGCTTACAGAGTGCATTCAAAATATGGGACCCATGACTTCCAAGGCAATGAAATTTGGGAAAGTTGTGGTTGCTGTTGTGCTGCTCTCATGATGCTCATTTTGAACAAGTTTACCAACCACTCTCGCAATCCATTATTCAGTCCCCCATCCAAAAGGATACATTTTCCTACTTGCCTGGGAGGAGAGGAGAGGAGAGGAGAGGGGAGGAGAGGAGAGGAGAGGAGAGGAGAGGAGAGGAGAGGAGAGGAGAGGAGAGGAGAGGAGAGGAGAGGAAAGGAAAGGAAAGGAAAGGAAAGGAAAGGAAAGGAAAGGAAAGGAGGAAAGGGGAACAGGGAGGAATGAACCTCTCTTCCTGAACCAACCCCATGTGCTCCTCTGACCTATGGCACTCCACACACATCCTCCCTGACACATGCCAGCACCACTCTTCATGCCTTCCCTACCAGCTTTCCACGAGGAAACTTAGTGAAGAAGTCAGCAGAAAGTCAGAAGTCACTCCTGGTTCACATTGCTTTTTTTTGGTCACCTGCAGTCATTCTGTTATTCTGTTTAGGTAAAGAAATATCTCTGAAACAATGATTGGGTTTCTAGTATATATATCTGTGTGCATATTTGTGTGCAGTGTACCTCAGCATCACTTCATGTTCAGTGGTATGTCTTGGTGAAGGTTACTGCAAAATCCCCATTTCCTCCCAATTAGCTCGGGAGGCAGAGGATAGCTGGGGGTCGGGCCAGTCAAAGGTGGTATTTACCGGTTCTCCGAACTACTCAAAATTTCCACTACCAGTTCTCCAGAACTGGTCAGAACCTGTTGAAACCCATCTTTGTTCATGTTGTCTATTATTAACATTCCACTATCCTTAGCCTGCAATTTCCTGAGGCTTCAATTCAAGATATTCAGTTCCAAGCAGAATATTGTCCATATGACTGTTGTTATAAGAAAGACACACCAAAATAAAAGAAAACAAATAATAGAAACTAAATGAATTCACAGCAAAAATAATTGTTAAATGGCTATCAAAATATTTTGCTGAAAAGATGTTTTGCATTTCTCATTAAACTAAATTGTTGCAATATTTTCAGGATCAGACTCAATAAAGATAATAGAAGTTATAGGTTTAAATATAATTCTCTTTAATCATAATAGGCATTCTATATTCGCTGAATATTCAAGATAGAAGCAAGGAAAATGGGGAGGATGGCTCCTTTTATATACAAGGGGCGGAGCCAGGAATGGGAGTGGTAAAATATGAATACATTAAAGCTCAAGTAATAAGTTAACCCCTGATGTTCCATATATACATTATTTACACATTAGAGAATAAGGCATTTACATCTGACAAATCCCCCTCTAAATGCCGGTTCGTTATACAACACCAGTTACATTCAGATTCAGGACAATATAATACATATAATTTAGAAGTTAAATATTTGTGTTGTTTAGAAGGTAAGGGTTTTGTTAATATGTCAGCTAATTGTTCAGAAGTATCACAATGTATTGCTTTGATGAATCCGTCTTGAGATAGTTGTCTCACGTGCTTAAATTTTATATCAATATGCCTGGACCTTTGTCCAATTGCATCGGATCTAGAAATTTCAATGGCCGCTTTATTATCTTCATGCATAATAAATGGTAAAGTAGGTTTCTTCCAAACATCTGTGATCAAATCATTGAACCATACAAGGTTATTTGCAGCTTTAGACAAGCAAACATATTCTGCTTCTGTGGTAGAGGTGGCTACCAGTTCTTGTTTACCAGTATACCAGTAAACTGGACAATCGTTCAATAGAAAAACATAACCAGAGGTACTCTTTCTGCATGATGTATCACCAGCCCAATCTGCATCAGCATAACAAGTAATTTTTGGTTCTTTGTCATTATTGGGTTCCAATATTAAACAAAAATCTAATGTACTTTTCAGATATCTTAAAATTCTTTTGACAGCTTCCCAATGATACACGGTTGGTTTGCTAACATATCTTGACAATAAATTGAGAGGTAATGCAATATCTGGCCTAGTCCAATTAGATATATAAAGGAGTGAACCTATAACTGATCTGTAAAATGTGTTGTCTTTAAACTCAGGGGAAGATTCATCATTGTTTCTAAGAAAATCAGTTTGCATAGGTGTGTCACATGTTTTGGCATTATTTAAGTTACATTTGTTTAGGAGTTCAATGATTTTATCTTTTTGAGTAAGTTTGAATCCCCTTTTTGTTTTGTTAATTTGTACACCAAGGTATTTATTCACTCTACCTAGTGATTTCAATGAGAAGTGTTCGTTTAACTTATTTACAAAGATTTCCCTGCTCTCTTTATGCTTTCCAATATACAAAATATCATCCACATAAATTAATACAAATTCAATATGATCATTACTCTTTTTTACAAAGAAACAGTTATCAGCAGTGGTGGCGTTGAAATCCATGGTCTTTAGTACTTTTACCAAACAATCGTACCATCTTTTGCCAGATTGCTTCAATCCGTACAGACTCTTATTTAGTAACCAAATTTCGTTCTTATTAGTGTATTGACTGTGTGGTGCTCTTACATATATTTCCTTATCTAATTTTGCATGTAAGTATGCAGTCTGTATGTCATATTGAAACACGTCTAGATTGAGTGCAGATGCTACTACAAGAGCTGTTTTGACACTCTCTGTTCTCACTGTGGGTGAATATGTGTCAGTATAGTCTTCTGGATATTTTTGTGCATAACCTTGTGCAACTAGTCTGGCCTTGTATAAGGTATTACCTCCTTCTAAATTCTTAATTTTATAAATCCACCTGGTACCTATAATTGTTTTATCCTTAGGTGCGATCGCAGGTGTGAATACATTTAATCCTTGTAAACTTTTCATTTCTTTTTCCATAGCTAGTTCCCATTTTTCTCTTTCTTCACGGGGAAGTTTCAATACTTCCTCATATGTATTAGGTGTTATTTGTTCTCCATCCATATGCATAATATAATCTTTGTATTTATTTGGTATTTGGTTTCTATTATTTCTAATATTTCTTTCAGGTTTGCTATGGTTGTCATGCAAATATCTGGCTTCCTTTTTTGTTAATGTGTCTGTCTTTATTTTATGCTGACTATTTGTCCAAGTTTTGGTTTTGTTCTTACTTTTGTTAATATTTTGATTTTCTGTTGTTCCTTCCTCGCAAGATATATTATCTTTGCTTTTATTAGGAAAAATTTCATTAAGGTGCAACTTAGACCAATTGGCCTGCTCATGAAACACAGCTGTTCTGGATACTATAAATTTGTTATTATTATCGATGAATCTGTACCCTTTGGTTCCAGTTTCGTATCCCATGAATCTTAATCTCCTGGATACGTTTTCTCCCTTTCTCCTCAATTGTTTAGGTATGTGCACGTCTGCAGTAACTCCAAATATGTGCATGTGTGCTAATTTAGGTTTTCTATTGTACATCACCTCATATGGTGTCTTATTCACAATACTGGACCATGTTCTATTTTGAGTGTAATTTGAATAATGTAAGGCTTCTGACCAAAATTGTTTGCCTAAACCAGCATCCTCTAATGTGCATCTAATCATGGTTTGTAGTGTGGAGTTCTTTCTCTCTGCAATCCCATTTTGAAAGGCAGAAAATGGATTGGACGTGAAATGTAGCATCCCTCTATCCTTTAACCATTGGGAGAATTCTTTAGACATGAATTCACATCCCCTATCTGTCATAATTTGTTTTATTCTGATATTATGTTGTGTTTCTATGCGTTTGTAGAATTCCTTAAATTTCTGAAAGGTTTCATCCTTGTGCTTTAATGTGTAAACAAAACCATAGCGACTGTAATCATCCACTATTGTTAGGAAGTAACGTTTTCTATAGGTAATTGATGGAGTTAATGGACCAACTAAGTCCATATGTACCAAATCAAAAATATTGTTAGTTGATCTGTTAGATTTTTTTGGTCTAGGACTGGTTTTTAGTTTGGTGGATTTACATACTGAGCATTCTAAATAATTTTCACAATTTTTTATTTTTACACCTTCTGCGTGTTCAGTCATTTTTTGTACTACAGGAAAGCTAGCATGTCCTAACTTCCTATGTAAGATATGAGCACACTCATCATGAATTGGTTTACCTATTTTTGGTTTCTTCTCATTGTGTGTATTTTTGTTATCATGAGTTATTTTACATTCATCATTGTCACTGTTACTGACATTTTCATCATCTGCTTCAATACAATCTTCCATATTTGAATCAATGTTATGTAACCATCTTTCTTTGGTTATCAGATAGGGTAGACCCCCTTTTATCATCACAGTGCCTACATTTGTTTTGTTCTTTTCTATAGTTGCTTTCCCCTTTGAGAAAACTATATTGATGTCAGATTCTCTGCTTAGTTTTATAGCACTTAGTATGTTGTGAGGTATTTCTGGGATTAATAATACCCCCTCTATTTTCCCTAAACCAGGCAAGGTCACATTTCCTCTGCCTAATACTTGAACCTTTTCTTGATTAGCTACCTTTATCACAAACTTATCTTCTGTAAATGAAGATAATATACTTTTGTTATTAGTGGTGTGATTTGTTGCACCAGAATCAATAAGCCAATTATTGTTCTCATCTTGTTGTGTTTTGGTGCTGTCTTGTTTATTTAGCCCATTTAGTGACCCAGATTTTCTCTCTTTTGAATTTTCTCTACCCCCTCTACTTTCTCTGTAGTTTGGTGGACTTCTATATTTGTGTCTATCTGTGGAAGATTGTCTGTAATTGTATTTGCTCCTATATTCTGGCCTATGTCTCTCCCTTGGGACTTTGGGACAGTCTCTTCTACTGTGTTCCCTGGATCCACAATTGTGGCATCTAAAGGCTTCATTATATTTATCTTGAAAGACTACTTTCCTAAAAGATTTGTGTTCTGTTTGGTTACTGGAACGATTTTTTCTTGAATTGTCTTCTGCTATCAATTTGTTAGATAGACTTTCTATTGATAAATATCCCAAATTAATGGTATCTAAGTGTGACATAAAGCTATCCCATGATGGATCAAGTGAATTGATAATAACACTTTTCATAGTTTGATCTGAAATCACTTCCCCCCTCAATTGCAGCTCAGCTCTTATTTTGTTTAGATTTATCAAATGTTCACTTATAGAAACCCCTGGTTTCACTCTAGAAGAAAAGAAATCCTTAGACATTCTTGTGGTTGTGGCTACGCTATCGCTGTGAAATAGATTAAACATGCATTGAATTATTTCTGATACAGTTAGGTTTGGTTTGATGCTATGATACATTGCAGGAGACACGCTAGAAATTATTATGAAAAATGCTCTATGATGTAAACAGTCTATTTTTAAAGTCCAAGGTCTTCTTGGAGGACTAGTTATAAAGAATAGTAAATTTTCTTTCATAAAAATAACCTGAAGCTGTTGGTACCACTCTTGTAAATTAATGCCATCAACTCTAAGTTTTGGGAAGTCACTGGGTAAGTTCCCCACATTATTTTGTCCATTACTTACAACCTGAGGCAGTCCGTGGTCTCTCAAGTGCAGGAAATTACAGAACGGCATTGGGATGCTTGTAACGAGTCTGCGCGGTTCTCTGGCCAGTTCAAGTCTTTCGGGGCCGTCTACGTAGTTTTGCACATGCGCGTTGCTCATTTCTTCTTTGGCGCCGTTGTGGAAGGTTCTCTCCATTTCAGCTCTCTCGATCCGCTCCTCTTCAGATGAGTCGGTCTCTGGCTCGGTTTTTGGGGCTTTGGTGATGGCGGCGGTTCTTCTCTTTCTCTTGTGTGTGCTGGCACTCGATTCTGTCTGCGGTGTAGGACGGAATCGGCATGGCTCTCTGGGCTCGGGTGTCGTCGTTTTCGAAGTCAGGATGGGAGCGTGCAGGTCTTGAGTTGTCGGTTTGATTGCTTGCTTCTTCGTTGATGTCTTAGAAATTTTCAATCTTGGCCCAAAGGCAGCAAAAAGTGTTTTCATTGCTGACTCTACTTGAGACTTTGTTAAATCGTCTTCACTTTCTGATTTTGGTTCATCTGAAGAGTTTGAGACTTCTTTTTCACTTTCTTCGTCTGATAGCGTTTTTCGCGCCAGAAATTTTGAACTGAGCGTTTTGATTGGCTCTGCTTCACTCTCTTTTGAAGTTCGTTGAAACCAAGATGGCTGCCGTTCAAAATTTCGCGCGGGGTCACATCTTTTCTTTTTTACAACTATTTTCTCAGTAGTCATTTCACTCACAGTTTTTTGATCTTTGGGTTTTTCTTTAATGATGTTTTTCTCTCTCGCTGCTCCGCTGTTCCTCAGCATCTCCTGGAGGTCCGCGATGAGGCTTTCATCATTCTTTTGGCTTTTTAGTATTTTTAATATTTCTGACCTGAGTTCGTTATTTTCTATCTCGATTTCTTCCTGGTCGTTATTTTCACTCATCAGTTCTTCTTCTTCAGTGGTGTATTCTTCGGATTCTCTCGAAATCGCATTAGTGGATTCGTTGATCATCTCTTGATCAGTTTCTATTTCTTTGCTGTAGGCCCTGGTGTTGGGCCTATCTTTCTTGGACATTTTTAATTACTTATTGAGTCAATTAACCATCCTCTGCTACCAGCTTGTTGCAATATTTTCAGGATCAGACTCAATAAAGATAATAGAAGTTATAGGTTTAAATATAATTCTCTTTAATCATAATAGGCATTCTATATTCGCTGAATATTCAAGATAGAAGCAAGGAAAATGGGGAGGATGGCTCCTTTTATATACAAGGGGCGGAGCCAGGAATGGGAGTGGTAAAATATGAATACATTAAAGCTCAAGTAATAAGTTAACCCCTGATGTTCCATATATACATTATTTACACATTAGAGAATAAGGCATTTACATCTGACATAAATGTTATAAACTAGTATTTGCTATTTATTCCGAATGATTTTAAATCTGTTTCCATGTTCTTTCTGAGATGGTACATCCATTTCCAAATAAACTCTATTCCTTCTTAGAGTATGATGAGGACAATTTGTCTAATCAGGAAAATAATTTCTAATACAGTGGGTTCCTGTCATTACTATCAGCATCTTTATTCCTCAGATCTTCAAGCAATTTTATTTGCCTTCCATTATACTTATGACTTATCAGGATCACTCCCTGAGCTGCTTTGGCAAAATTATTATCCTTTAAATTCTATTATTGCAATTAAATTTGAACTCAAGTCTCCTAAGTCAAACCAAAACATCCATCTTTGGGGAGTATATTGCAAAATAGATTCAGTGGTCCATATAAGGAGTGAGGTGCGTGGGCTAGAAACAGAGAGCAGGCAGAGAGAATTGTCTAACTAGTAGCTTGCTTTCATGATACAATAAGCCAAACCCAGCTGTTATTTTCTTACATCTCGAACTGCTTTTCCTGACTATAGAAGGTACAGTCAGCTCCCAGGAATCCATGTTACCCGCTGTAACATCTCGCAGCAGCTGAAACAGTGATGAGTCAGCAGGCTGGTTCTCACTGGCAGCTTGCTGATCCCTGGCAAGAACATCAATCCAAGTCCTGCTGCCTCTCTTCATCAGGTCAGTGTTTCTTGCTGGCACCAGCAAATAAATTTCTGGGTCTTGCTAGCCTTGGCTCAGGAGAGCACCAAAAGGAACTGAGAGTTGCATCCCAAGCATGTCTTTTTTCCCCTTCGTGTTTGTGGAAAAACAACCTTAAAAAAAAAATCAAAACTAAAAAGTCAGTGAGCATAGAACAATAAAATAACTCAGCTTCAATAAGTGTGGAATAGATATGGTATGCTTTTGTTGGCCTTTGTGCTGGAAAACAACAATGGATTTCAAGGTAGCCTGGGAACATGGCATTACATCATTGAAAGTTGTGTTTATTTTATATAAAATCTAAAACTAAAATCTTGACTTGTATGTATTCATTTGATTTAAATTACAACTGGTGCAATGACTTGGACTGATCCTGCCAATATCCTTCTTTTACCATATTACAACTGCATGAAAAGTTTAAAATATATTTTTCTCAAATTTGGAGAAAAAAATCATTCATGGTTCCCTGTTGAAATAGGCACATGAAAAGTTGTGTTAAAAAAAACCATTTTGTTGCAAAGATGCATCAAAGTGGATTAATATTTCTGGCCAGTGGTGAAATGCTCCGAAGTCTGCTATCGGTTCGCTGCACACGCATGCGCAGTGCACACCAAATACATGCTACTGCGCATGCACGTGTGGTGCATGCCAAATGCATGCTGTGTGCGTACATGCGCAGTGTGCACCAAATGTGCACTTCACACGCACGCGCACCGCAGGCGCTACCATGCAGCGGTGAAAAAGGAGGCTTAAGAAGCCTTTTCCAAGGTAAGTGGAACAGCTGCTTTCTAGCGAATATAAATCGTGTGGCACAGCTGATTGTTGGAAATACCGGTTAGTCCAGTAATTTTACTACTGGTTCACCTGAACCAGTAGCTTTTATTACTACCGGTTCGGGTGAACCGGTCCAAACCGGTAACATTTCACCCGTGTTTCTGGCATTCAAAATCTTCAGTATTTCTCTTTTACAAGCAAGAGAACACCAGGCTAATATTGTATACAGATTTCTATTGTATGGCAAAGAGCAGTCTAAGAGAGCAGCCTAGAAAACAGCATGAAGCAAAGTGAACCAAACATTGATTATCATGGTAATGAACCTAGCTACAATCCATCCAGCAACCATGCATAGTCCATTTAAAGAAAACAATTTAGATTTTAAAATCTGATTATAAAGGAACCATTTTTTTTCCTAGTTTGATCATCTATGGGTTATTCACTGTCTCCTAATGATACTGAAAATAAATTTTTTGACGTTTATTTAGTAACATAATTTCAATCCTGTCTACTTCAACAAACACAGGGTGGATCATAGAAAATGTTTTAAACTAATTAAAACATAAGAACATTAAAAAGCAACCTACACCATACACCCAAATCAAGCTCTAAATGCTCATCAGAGTATTTTTTTACTCCAAATTGGAAAAAAAAGGAGACAACTGGAACTTGGGAACAGTTCATTCCACTATTATGGGGCAGCCATCAAGAAATCTGCTTCTAGGCTTCCAACTTCATAATCTTTTGAGGAGGACTTAGAAGTGAGCATTCCTTCCTGGGTTAATCCAATCAAATAAACAGAATCTTTTTGGAGATAAGTAACTATGCTATGAAAGAGTAGGATAAAATATTTTAACTATGTAATCCTACCAGAGAAGTGTCTCATGAAATGAAAAGATGACATATTTATTCATCTGCCTTCTTGAATATTGATTGATTGTTCAATTATGTGCTATCAAGCTATCAAGAGTTTTGACTCTTAGAATCCACATAGTTTTCCTTTATGGCAATCTGTCCCTAACTTGACCTTTCAGGTTTTCTAATGGTGTACCCATTGCCAATGTTACTGAGTCCATCCACTGCTGGTCCTCTTCTATTTACTTCCACCTTTCCTAGCATTACAGCCTTTTCCAGAGAGCTAACTCTTTACATAATGTGTCTGAAGTATTATTATTTGAGCCTGATTGTTTGTAATTCAACTGAGAACTCTGATTTGAACAAATTCTGCTTGATCAATGACCCATAGGTTTGTTTTCTTGGCTGTCCAGTGTATCTGAAGAATCTTCTCAATATCAAAGTTCAACACCATTTATATTCTTCCTGTTCTGTTTAAATAAGTCCAACTTTTGTTTTTCCATAGTTGCAGAGAATACCACTGCTTGCACAGATCTGATCTTTGTAGATTGACACATCACAATATTTGAATACTGCATCGTTTTTAAGGCCATCATGGCCGATTTACCAAGTGCTACTTATTGACAAATTTTGTTGACTATTTGTTTCTTTACTGTTGATGATTGATCACAAAAGGCAGAAGCTATCTACAACTTCAATGTCTTTATCATCAATTCTAGTTGTTGTACCTGTTAGTTTGGTCTTCTTTACATTTTAGTTCCATTTTTTCCACTATGCTCCTTTACATTTTTTAGTAGACCTTACAGATCCTTTGAATTTTTGGCTATTAAGGTCAGTTTATCAGCATAGCACAGCTTATTTCTCAGATTTTAAAACCATACCATGTCAGTTCATTTATTTATGTAATAATTCATCCTGTGTATTTATTCAAGATTAGCCTGAATGCATATGCATATAGGATTTTATTCAGAAACAATTTCTGCTGCAATCAATAGGACCTACTCTCAGGTAAGTTATGTCCATGTTATATAAGTTATATAATATAAGTTATATATTTACATTTGTTTTCCACTCCATTTCTCTAAATTAGTCTATAGCTGCATTGTTATAATATCTCCTCTCAGGCTAGTGGGAATCCAAAACTTCAATAGCAAGGATTTTTATAACTGATCCAATGGAGAAGGATAGAATCATCTTGTGAGGTTTTATTTAAACTATTTCTGCTTCTGTGTTTGGCTTTCATTCCCCACACATTTCTTTAAAAACAAAGCATGTACATTCATAATCTGCTTTCTCAGCAGAAGTGGTGGCCTCATCGCTGGATCTCAAGTGTCTTTCTTCAGACTGGGAAATGAGAAAAACATACATGGCTTGGAATGAGCCAGGAAAAGCCTATCTGTCCCCTGGCTTTTGGAAATGCCCGTGTATAGTTACAGTTTAATCTTGGAAATGTCAGACAGCTGTTCCTGGTTGCTAGGAAACCAGAGCACATTATGCAGATGTCAGAGACCTCAAATGTCTGCCGGAAATTGCAGCCTGCCTTGTGTAAGGAGAGATGCACATTTCCCTGTCTGGGGAGCTCAGCAGGAACCCACCACTCCCCACCACCCCCATTCACCCACCCCACACACATGCCATTACCCCAATCTCCATATTGAAGGGGGAGATGGCTGCTCTGCCAGACAACTCAGTACATTCTGGAAAATAAAAGTGCACACAAAAGAATTCAAAACAGAAGAGGTTTTATTAGCTTAAGGGTGGGGAGGAGTGGGAGGGAAGAACTTAAAAGGAAAAAACTCTACAGTTGGTAGCTACAAATATAAATTGGAGATATAAATATATTTTGGCGTGTAGTAGTTAACCTGTAATATGAAAGCAAAAGCGACAGTGGATGGTATATGTACTGAATTTTAAACAGTTCTACATTTTGTTATATTTAATAAGCTTAAATAATGAGACAGTAAATATGAACTTGTTGAAAAGGCAGGTGGAATTTTTTTTTTACACTTTATTAATAACATCAACAAAAGATACAGGTTTAAATGCAACATCTTTTGCATAATAATATCCTGGATTTGAATGAAATTTCACCATGCAACATTGTTCAGGTACCACAGACACTTGAAAATTTAACAAAAGTGCATGCTGATAATTGTCACCTGAATAATTTCTGAGGAAACTTGAATTATTGCTAAACCTCTAAAAATCTTCCCTCTAAGACTAAAGCTTTACAAGCACATGGAAAATAAAAGCCAGAACGCTCCATACACAGAGACTCTACCACCCTAGCAAATTAATTAATTATTAATTATAAATGGATGTTTTCGGTTTCTTCTCTTTGGTGGGTTAATGAGGGACAGACCCAGAATGAGATCTTTCCCTATAGTTGCCCTGTTCTGGTCAAACATGCCATCCTAGAAATCTTAGGGCTGCACCCTCCTGCCATTTTGCAACCAAGGCTCACCACTTCAGTAGTGTTTTTGAAGATTAAAACAATAAATGGATTTGTTTTGCAATCCTTCTGAATGTGCCATTATTTTTTGAGTTAGAACTACTAGTAGGAATACAATTCTTTAATTATTATTATTTATTTATTTATAATTATTATTTATTTACAGTCTTCTGTTTTTTATTCTTTCCAACCCTACAGAATGTTGAAACTCTGTAATGGATTTCAGGATTTGACTGTACCTGCTTGTATAGCTGTACAAGCTTAAGACAGCTTGCTGAAAACTGAAAAAAATGAAACCAAAGGGGGTTTTTTGGGGGAGGGGAAGGAGAGGGAAAGGAAAGCCAGTAAAAGAAAGACTGAGTTTGAAAATGGGCTAGTACAACCCAGGCATTAAGGAAAAAAACAAAGAAAAAATCTCCAATACATCCCTATGGGAGATGCCAATTCAGCAGTTCAAAATTTTGCCAATTATTCCATTCTATGCCCCCTTCCTCCCCTCCCCCAGTTATATGAATCAGAACAGAGCTATTTTGAAAGCTCTGCATGTTTTCCCTACCTTGTTATCATCTGATGATAGCCACTCCAAGACTTTGGAGCAACATGGAATACATTTGTTGGTAAGTACATAAATGCATTGTGCTTGTGTACCACTCAAGCTTAGAGAGATGACAGGAAGATACACCATTATTTCAGTAGAATTGCTACAATATCTTCTAAAAGTACCATAAATAAGATAAATGAGTATATGCGATTAATCCAGGCAAGGAGGAGAAATAACATGGTAGAAAAAATGTAAAATGCCATAAAAATGGCAGATACAATTCCTCCCTGCCCCCTCCAACATCTCCAGAAACACTTCCAGAGAACATAAATCAATGACAACCAAGTATCACCCATGCACAAAAGGAGCAAATGAACTCAGACTCACAGAGATACATTCTCAGCAGAGATATATTCCTGCATCATTAACACACAATATATCAAACAATATCACAGTGTCCCCATTCATCAGCCCTAAAGAGCACAGGCAATAAAAACATACTATTACCAGTCTCCAACTATCCTTTCAGGTAGGAGTTCAAATTCCCTGTACATGGAAAGGAAAGGAAAGGAAAGTATACAAGAATACAGCATTAATATACTGCACTATAGCTATTGTTGAGTTAGAAAACACACACAGCCCTTCTGGGACCAAGACTCAAAATTCATGTAAGGAGGAAAAGAGGTTTTTTCCCCCCTAAGCAGGGAATAGAAAGGAGTAGCACATACAACAAGTGATTTACAAACATATTTGCAATAGTCTTCTGCATTAGACATAAGATTGAAAAGTAGATTGAAGGATAAGATCTGTTGGAAGAAATGTCCATCTGGGTTTAGTTCCAAGTAGGGAGAAAGACACTGGAAACATGGAGGCTATTTGGAAAGATGGTTTTTAATGGTGGACAGGACCACATGGTTTGAGGTCCTGGGCAAAATGAGCACGTGGAAGAGAGAGAGAGAGATTTATACCCAGAGGTGGGCTGCTACCAGTTCGGACCGGTTCACCAGAACCGGTTGTTCCTATTCTGCACGGTTCAGAGAACCAGAAAATCGGACCACCAGTTGGCCCCAGCTCACCTGTTTTTCAGGCTGTTTTCGGCCATTTTCAGGCCATTCTTGACTGGATTTCGGTGAAAAACGGCCTGAAAAACAGCCAAAAAACAGGCCATTTTCCAGGCATTTTTCCAGCCAAAATCGACCCAAAAATTGGCCTGAAAATAGCCTTTAAAAAGGCCTGAAATTAGTCCAAAAATCACCCTGAATATGGCTCAAAAATATCACCAAAAAGATGGCCATTTTCTGGGCCGTTTTCAGGCCGATATTTGGTCCAAAAATGGCCTGAAAAATGGTCTGAAAATGGCCTGAAAAAGCTGGCTGCAAGAGGAAGAAAAGCCAGGTGTGCCAGACCCAGATGTGTCCCGGGTGCCTTCGTCCCAGAAGCAGCAACCTCACACTGTTCCCCTCTCTGCTAGCCCCTTTCTTCACACGGTATCGCCCAGCAATGAAGATGGAGAGGGAGAAGGAGGCAGCGTTTCTGTGTGCTCCCGTTTCTGTGTGGCACTCTCCCCTCAATGCTAGCAGCCGCCACTGCCCTCTCCCTCTCTGTCTCTGCTGCTGGACAATCTTGTGTGAAGAAGGGGGCTAGCAGAGAGGGGAGAGTGTGAGGTTGCTGCTTCTGCGATGAGGGGACCCAGGAAGCATCTGGTTCTAGCTTACCCAGCTTCTCTTCCTCTCGCAGCTAGCTTTCCCAGTCTAGCTTGACGCAGTCTCTCTCTCTTTCACACACACACACACACACACACACAGAGAGAGAGAGAGAGAGAGAGAGAGAGAGAGAGAGAGAGAGAGATGTTGGATCTTTCTTTCCTCCCACCCCTCCACCGTAGACCCCTGGATTTCTTCCCCAACACTGCCTGTCCCATACAGGTACAACCCACACAAGTGACGTAGACTTGGTCACTCCCACTCAGTCACATGACCCTCCCAGCCAAGTCCCATCCAACCACGCCCACCCAGCCCGCCAGTGATTAGGGCAGAGAACCAGTTGTTTAAAAATTTGGAGCCCACCACTGTTTATGCCCTCTCTTAGGCCCCGCTTTGGAGCTTCCTGTTCCTGTATAAGAAATGTATTCTGATTGGTTGTCAGACTCCCATGGGGCCATACAAGGGTAACTTTGTAGGTTTTCTTGAGTCCCAAGCTTGGTTGAATGGTGCTGAGTGATGCAATCTCCCGGGTGCCATGTTCTGAGTTCTGTTGCTAGATGGGTAGAGGGCTAATCCTATCATGTCCTGTGGACCATGTCTTAATCCCCTCACCCTGTAGCTGGAGTGGGGGGGGGGGGGCAGGGAGCTGCTTTGTCTTTAAAACATGTTTCTCCTTTTCTCATCCAAGGAAATATAATATTCTGCCTTTTTAATATATCCTAAAATATTTCATTCTTCTAGGGGGCGTGGGGGGGTGCTAACTTCCTTCAGCTCCATTAGGAGAAAGAGGCATAAGGGGACAAGGGGAGAACTGTAAAATGGTAAAAGAGGACGAGTTTTGTAACTTGAAACTCATGCTGCAAATACTATAGAGCAGTAAACCATAGAATAGAATTCAGAATCCACAACCTAAAGTTAAAAACTTGACAATGTGGAAAGGAACATCTTTCATGTAATCTCAAAAGATTATAATAATCCACTCACACTCGCCTCCAAGTCTCAGATACTGTGTTTTAAACTCCCAGTATTTACAACAAGCATTGGAAGCTGGCTGGGGATGATGTAATTGCAGACTCAAGACATCTGGTTAGGAAAACCTGCCTTGGCCAAATTAGTGGCCAAGAATATGATAATAGTGCTAGGAGATAATGATTTTAGCATTAGTCACTTGGTGATTCTTGGCTAATTAGGCCAAATAGAGAGGCAGATTTGCTGACCCATCTAGTCTCATAGGAGCAATATAATATGTCCAAACAGAGATCAGGACTCAGCAGGTGTTTAATGAGGTACAAGAATGTTGTGTGCAAAAGGAATAGTTTATCATACCCTGCTTTCTTTACTTTCTTTACTTTTAATTAAAAAATCTGAAGTTTAAAAACATATTATCAGACTAGCAAATTTTATCAAAAGTATTACCTATTAGTCCCCTTGCATTTTACCAAAATCGTATAGAGTCAACTACTGGATACACAGGAAAAGGCATTCTTTCATATAGTTCCCAGGCTATCAAATATACTCTCTAATGAGATATGTTTGGCTTGCACTATTTCCCTATTTAGGAAGATAAAACCATAACCAGGTACTTTAATTATTGCTTTTAATTATGATTTTAACTGTATTCATTTTGTATTGTTCGTCCTATATTTTCTGTTTTTTATTGTTATGCTACCTTGAGTATTAGAATAAACAGAAAGGTAGAGTATAAATGCAATAATACTAGATTTTTAAAAGGAACGTGGCTTGAAAACAACTATTTTGACAATGACAATGCAGATTTAAAACATATCCCTGATGTTTCCCTACCTCCAGTATGCCCTTCTGAAAGTATGGATATTATTTCCCAGAATTCTCAGCTGTAGCCTTGATGACTAGGGAATTCTGAGAATTTAAATATGATCACATATGAAAATTGGTTGATTGATTGATTTTACTCACTTTGTATGACCCAACTCCCAACTACTCTGGACAGTTCACAAGAAAAGTGAAAACAGTACAGTAATAAAAGAAGCAAAGAAGATGAGCATCCATATTGTGAAGACTACTTTAATGGTTACATTATGAAGTGCCATCAAGTGTTTTCAGCTTCTAGTAACCACATAGATTTTCTCCATTATAACCCATCCTAGGCTCTCTGAAGTCTCCCAACAGGGCACTCATTGCCATTATAACTTGAGTCCATCCACCCTCTTCTCTTTCCTTCCATCTTTTTCCAGCATTAAAGCATTTCCATACAGCTAGGTTTTCACTAACGTGTCTGAAGTAGGATAATTTGAGCCTGATTCCTTAAGTGACAACTCTGGATTGATTTCTTTGTTGTAAATTTGTTACTATACATAGCTATGGGATTTAGTTCTTTTTAAAATACTCTATAGAGGTTTTATACTTCCTTAGTTATGGTAAATAATAATAGCCAGCACTTTCAATTGTGCCAAGAAACCGTCCAATTCAGATTATAATACCAAACTCCCAATAATAAAATTTGGCAAAACTCTAATTAGGAAAAACCCACCCAATGGAATGTGCCGGCAGATGCATCTCTTTAGAATAGAATAGAATAGAATAGAATAGAATAGAATAGAATAGAATAGAATAGAATAGAATAGAATAGAATAGAATAGAATTTTTTTATTTGCCAAGTGTTGACTCAGCCTTCCATCCTTTCTAAGGTAGGTAAATTGAGGACCCAGTTGTGGGGGCAATAAGCTGACTTTGTATAAATATACAAAAGGATGAAGGCTATTGCTGAGCACATTGTAAGCCACCCTGAGTCTTCGGAGAAGGGCGGCATATAAATCAAATTAAAAAAAAAAAAAGTGTGATTGGACACACAAGGAATTTGTCTTGGTGCATATGCTCTCAGTGCAGAGGTGGATTTCAGCAGGCTCTGACCAGTTCTCGAGAACCGGTAGTGGAAATTTTGACTAGTTCAGAGAACCGGTAGTAAAAATTCTGACTGGCCCGCCCCCATCTGTTCTCTGCCTCCCAAGTCCCAGATGATCAAGAGGAAATGGGGATTTTGCAGTAACCTTCCCCTGGATTGGAGAGGGAATGGAAATTTTACAGTATCCTTCCCCTGCCACGCCCACCAAGCCACGCCCACCAAACCACACCCACAGAACCGGTAGCAAAATTTTTTGAAACCCACCACTATCTCAGTGTACATAAAATAAAAGATACGTTATGTATCTTATGATGGAAACACTCTCCTAAGCTTGTTTCCCAAATGTGTATTCATACCCACTTGTGTTGACTCTGTTACCCGGGAATCTCAAATTTCTAGGAACCGGCTCATTTTGCACCCACTTTAATAAAGAGTGAAAATCACAGCGGTTTCTCCCGTTTGCCCCCGCCCGCGGCCCAACGCTACAAACTGGCTCGCCTAGCCCTTTGCCAAAGCCATCGTCATCGGGGAGGCGGGAGAGCGGGTGAGGGGGGGGGGAAATAAATGGGCCAGGTAAAAAGAGCGCTGCGGTTGCCATGGTGACGAGAGCGAGGGAGCAGAGTGATCGATAGGCTTGCGTCGCCTCATCTGGCTGCCGTCCACGTGCTGCTACGGAGCGGGGAGCAGGGAAAGCGGCGGGGGAGGGAGCGAAGGGTAATGAAAAGCGAGAGCCGGGCAGACGGGGCCAGAGATTTGATATGCAGCCGCCTCGGCCGCTGCCGCTCAATCAATACACCTTGTCGGCTAGCTAGCGAGTAATTGGCTAGCTCCAATTTTTGCTCAAGCAAAACAGAGAAAGAGCTATTATCTCCCTAAATCCTCCGTGTCACACCCTTCCCCTCCCTGCTTTAGGTTTCTGGTGGATTCATTCACCTGCTAGATTTGCCACTCTGGACCTCCTGCAAAATCTTTCTAGCCAGATTTGGTTCCCCAAATAAGAGCATTTTTCCTCCTCTTGGGGGCTGCATATCCTTCAGCATGGCAGCCACTAGAGCAAGGGAAGGTGGGAAGCAGCTGTGGAATGAAAAATAGAGCCCAAAATGGGTGGTGCGCCGTTTATTTTCTCTCTCTTCCTTCTGCTTTATTCATTCTAGCTCTTTTTGTGTCGTCATTGCAAATCAAAGTGAAGTCTAAAACTGAATACTGACAAAAATTGCAAAACATAAGAATTGCCTTTTAAAAATAAAGTACATCAATTTATTTCACATTTTGATAGTTAACTGCTGAGGTGAGGGAAGAAACTATTCTAAGCTAATAGGTGGGCGTGAAATTGTTTTAATTACAATAAAGTGTTTGTAATACACACACACACACACACATACACACACACACACACACACAGAGAGAGAGAGAGAGAGAGAGAGAGCGCCTAGGAATTTTCTCATCCTGAGGACAATATTGCAGATGGAAGAAAATAATTCGCATTGTGCAATATACAGTGATGCAGCAAAGTAACATTATCATGTGATTAATGGACTCTATTAATCAGGAGAGACAGTTTCTACCAACACAATAAAAACCTGGGAGAAATATTAGATAGCAATTCACTGTCTAGTAAATGGATCAGCTCCTCAGATACAGGTGAATTTTTATATTGTACTCAGTTGACATTCCCAGAATGAAGATTATTTGAGATACAGATGGCCATTTCTAAAATAAGTGAGTATAACAACAATTTTAATGGCAGAAATGATAAAATAGTTTTGCAGGCACCCTAGCAATTAATCCCATTGCAGTGGCAAATTCAAGTACTTGAGAAAGTTTTTAGCAGTACAGTATCTGCCCCTGTATGCATTTGTCGAAACAGAGAATTCCAGTATAGGAAAGAAATACACACTCATTCAGCATCAATGCCTCAACCAAAATTCCCAAAGGAGAACAGGAATGGTAAGAAGTAATATAGAAATCCAAAGAACCCTCCAAGGATATGGTTGCCACATATCAATACACTTTTTTTTTTTTTGAATGGTGCAGTAGATGGAAAATGAGAAAAGGAACACCGTTTCCAAACAGGGAATCATTAATCTGTCACAGCAGAAAAACAACAATTTTGGAATGCCCTACAAACCTAAATGATGGTAATAGTAGTAGCAGTACTTTTCATGCGCTTTGAGTTTTCCAAATTTTCACATTACTTGTTTCGGCTTTCTGAAAAGCAATTTGAAGGTGTTCTATGCTAAGAGCAATAAAGTAAGTGCATGTTGGTAAATGTATCAGATGGGATTTTTATTTTTATGTGACATGTGGGAATGCCAGGTCTATCTCCTGCTTGTATAGAATTTGCACATGTAAATGTACATTCTCTTTTATGTTTTTCATTTGATACTAATCTGTTCATATTTCCTGCAGTTTAATGTGGGGAGATATTCCTCTTTAAACTAAGTTTTTAAAAAGGAATTTTTTTCTGTAAAAGTCGTTGTGAGTTTAGAATTCATCTCTCACTAACAGTTTTTCATTATTACCTTGATTTTTTAACCTATTACCTCTTTTTTTCCTCCCTCTAGTTTTGTTGTTATGCTGCATGCAGAAATTTGCAGTTTAAGGCTACTTTAGAAGCCATTGATAGATTTTAATCCTGCATCATAAACTTTCTATATCCTCAGCAGTATGTACTTAGAGGATTAGAATAACAATGGACGATAATATTAAAGTGTTCTGGTTTACAAAACTGGAACACAACATACCTTGAAGGATAATCTTCTCCATCCATATTCTTTTCACCTCAAACAGGTAATGTAGTCCAGCCCTATTTCACACTTCAATCTCTTCTGCCTTCTGTCTCAGCTGCTCAGTTATTTGCATTCAGATCCCTCAGCTAAATCCTTTCCTTTCTTTTCTCTACCCTCATATTCCTCCTCAGTTAATTAAATAGCTCTCCGTTCTATTTGAATTTCTGTAGGTAATTTCTATTTTATTTTAAACTTACATATCTCATTATTCTAGTCTTTGGCTAATTCCTTGCCATAGAGCTTTTCCCCACTGGTATTTAACTATGGCATAAACATGCCCAGCAATTTTTTTTAATGCTATAATGTCCTGATGTTCCTTTTTTACAATCCAGACCAGGGGTGGGTTCTACTTACCTTTACTGCCGGTTTGCAACGGGATTGCACATACGCGCTCGTTTTGCTCTCTTGTGCACCTTGCTTCTGAGCATGTGCAGATCACTTCTGATGATGTCAGGGTCAGTGGGCGGAGCCTCCTGTTAGTTTTACTACTGGTTCTATAGAACCGGTCAAAACCGGGAGCAACCCACCACTGATCCAGACCTATACCTAAGGCAGTTTAAAATCATGCCCAGTGTTCTGGTGTTAAAATAGTGTTTCACAACAAACATGGGTATAATTTATCACAAATCACCAGTTGTTTTGCAGTGTCACAGGTACAGAACCATGCAATGTATGAGAAGCTCAACAGCTAGTGGATAGTGGCCATTTTAAGCTGGTATAGACTCACCCAATCTCCTCTAATTTCTGTGCACTGTCTTCCAGAACTATTCTATTTTGGATAGTAAAAGTTCTTTCAAACCAGGCACTGTCATAGCATCTACCAGGTCCACAGGCCAATCTCAAGACTTGAGACCTAGCTCAATGTGATCAGAAATTGACAAACAGTAGTAAATAGAAATTGCTGGTATGTATGTTTGTGTGTGCATGCACGTGTGCACATACACACACACTGGCATCCGTGTGCATGCAGCAAATCTTCAAGCTTTCTAATTCAGCTATGAGAAAGAGAACTTAACATTTTAGGGCTGTTGTTTTTCCCTGCATTTATATTTCAAGTCTTTTTACTGTTGTAAATAGAACATTAAGATAGGGAGACTTTCCTAGCTGTTGGGTCTCAAACAACTATTGCTATAGTTCCCAACAATTCCTACTATTGGTTATGCTTGCTGGGCTTTAGAGTGTTGTATTTCAGAGAGAAAGATTCCCAATACTGGAAGGGCACAGTTTTCTTGCTTATATTTTAAGATAAAGAACTTAATTAACATGTATTATTTGGATACTGTGTGTTGCTTTTGTTTTCTTTCCAACACAATGGAACATTGGAATGAAGTTATAGAAAGGATTTTGGACTTTCAATCTGTCTTCCAAAGCCAAAATGGAAGGGCACCAAATTTGGTGTGGTGCAAGAAGCCTGCAAATGAAAAGTGGAGGTAAAAAAAAATACGACTGTATGCAATGGAAACTGCACCAATCCTGTTTCACTCCTTTATTTTTGTTCTATTTATTTTTATTTGTTGTTAATGCCATTTTTTTTAGTTAAAGGAATTTATTATTGCTGTTTATCATTTCCATTTATACCAGTCTTAATATTTTTGATATATTACACATTGTGCAAGCCATTGAGAGACACTGGATTGTGGCATGGTACAACTTTAATAAATACTTAAATTCCAGAATTGATTCTTTGATACATCCTTGTGAGAGACGGAATTCAGCTAAAGTGTGGAATTGTTCTGCCTCAAATGTCTCTTAGATGAAACATCACTCCAGATTTCCCCATGTATAATAATGGCTGTGACCAATTCTCATCACAGTTCAGCCCAAATGCAACTTGATCCAAAGAGAATCCAGAATACTCAATATATGCCAGATATTCTGGGAAACTCTTATTAAAATGTGATCACTAAAGATCAGTCTCTGCCTACACCTGATAAGCTACAAACTCTTTTAACCTTGTCATTCATTACTTTCTTACAAACTCTCCAATGTTTCACTCTTCACCTTGCTCCACAGCTAACATATATTTGTATTGTCAGGATCTTCATTTGCATGTTTACAGTATCATGAATCAATCCTATAACTACTATGTATAAAACAGTAAATTTGTTGTGGATGGTAAGAAACCATGAGTTAATTCTGTTTAATTAGTGAGATTTCAAATTTCATATCCATGTCTCATGAGGTCAAATCCTGTCAACTGCTCTGTTCTATGTATTCCACCCTGTGGTCTCCAATGCAGCACAAATAAACATACAGATACAAAATGAAGGTAGAGCAGAAAGAAACACACAAAGAACACATATATACCTACTGTGATTAGAACCCAACACGGAGACATAATATGTATATGCATATCCTGATTAGTGCTTGGGAAGAAAGTGCTCACAAACACACACAGATGCGATCCATTATTTCACTTCATAGAAGAAAATAAAGATACTCTGTTGCCTCTGCTGGAAATATGTTGGAAATAATTCATGAACCCTTTCACATAAATGAACCAGTTTGGTTTAGTGCAGGGGTGTCAAACTCGCGGCCCGCAGGCCAGATGCATCACGCCATGGCCACGCCTACCCCATTTTAGCGAAGGGGGAGAAAGTTGCAATATGTCACATGACGACAACGTGTTGTCGTGAGTTTGACACCCCTGGTCTAGTGATTAAGGTTACTTGACTAGAAACCAGGGGATCACATTCTAGTCCCACCTTAGTCACCCAAACCAAAGCCGGTTGGGTGACTGGGTCAGAGTCAATCATTCTGAACCCAACCCACCTCACAGGGTTGCTGTGGGGAAAATAGGAGGAAGGAGTACTAAGTATGTTTGCCTATATAAAAAATTAATGAAGGTGGAATAAATAAATACATTTTAAAAAGGCACTTATTAGGACTACCAAGTCTGGGTTTCAAATTCCCAGAGGAGCACTAGATGGCAGGGAAGATTTAGTTTTCTGCATCTCTTTCCTGCTACCTAGTTGTCATCCTAATTTTTGCAATGTGGATCTGGGTGTCTTTTTGCATGGAAATGTATAATTCTTTCCCTTTTGAAATGTCCTTCAAAATTGTTTGAATGGGAACTATTGCAAAATTATTTTTGGCTAATAAAAATAGTTGTTTAGGATTTTGGAACTGGAGTAGTTGTTCAGTGGAGCTTTGGCACTAGCACTGTTTGATGGTCCCTTGTGCTTATTGCTAACTAATCTATAGTGAAAACCAGGGTGGATTTGATTTAAATCGAGTTGATTTAAATCACAATTTAAATCATGATTTAAATCACTAGTAAAAAGGCTTGATTTAAATCAACTCGATTTAAATCATAATTTTTAAAGAGCAACTGTCATCTCTGCTACTCCTTTGACCCACTGTTGACTCACCGATAGTCCCAATGTTGCAGAATATACAGCCTCATGCTACATAACTAAGCTCCATTTCATGCTGAATAAACTAAATTATTTATGTATCTTAAATAGAAAACTCTTACGATAGATTTTTACCCCAAAAGTTTTTTATTAAAATAAATTTGATACAAATCAAAAAAATCCAATTTAAATAAAAAAAATCATTGATTTTTATCCACCCTGGTGAAAACAAACAAAGAGATGATATTAAAGACAATTTACATATTCCATCCAACCACATTTCCTCTTCTAAATTAAACTCTGTGAATAGTGCTTAAATAGTCCAATGTTTGGGAAATAGAGAAAATGAAAATTTACATATATTACAGGAAGGGAACAGAGAATCTTAAGATACCTTATATTGTATGTTTCAAATTTGACATGGAGAAATCCTTCAAATCTCATAAACAACATCTCAGCTGTTAATGATAGACTTCCCTCCTTTTTTTTTTTTTTTTTTTTTTGCAGATTTCTGTACAAACCTGAAGAAAAGGTTTCATTAGTTTAAGGAATATAGTTGGTAATCTTAATCTGAGTAATGATGCAGCAATAATTTTATTTCAGGCTTCTGAAGAAATCTGAAAAAAATGGCCTGCTGGAATGAATAGCAGGAAACTGCTGCACTTATGCAGCATTTTTTCTGAATCATTTTGGAGGAACAGTATCCTTGCTTGAAGTGCTCTGTAATGTGTATTTGTGAAAGATACTGAAATAGCAGAGATAAATTGTCTATGCTATCTGCTCTAAGAGACTGTAAAGGGAAGCAGATTTTTCCACCTCTCCCATATTATTATTATCACTTCCACCCTACAGTCACAATTCTTCATGGTTTCAGCAGTCCCCAGGAATTAGCAAAAGCTTTGTGAATTAAAAGTGCCTCCATAGATGCTAGAGGGTTGACATAATGGACAGATGGAAGTTTGACAGCTGAGCTATGGTGGAAATAGCACAAAAACTTTAAAAAAATGATTGAATGTGTCTGTTTCAAGTACTTTGTCATCTGTTTTCTTCCTGCCTCTTTCTTTGATTTCATCACCAAAAGATTTCACATTCCTGTTTCTTTCAACAACTTTTCATTCTCTCTCTCTCTGTTTTTTTTTTAAAAAAATCTGTTTTATATATTACTGGCAAATTCCTGTCACCATCAAAACTCTAGCCCCCTAAACCTAAGCTTTTTTCTTAAGATGAGCAATTTCTGTTGAGTTCTTTGTGTGAAAATAAAGAAGCTATGAGATACCTTTGGTCAAAAGGAACCAAATGGTCTCATTCCATAGGATGGCTTTTAAAAAAAAGACTTTCTACTTAACCCAGGTAAAGGGAAAGAAAAGCATTCCAACTCAGATACTGAATGTCACTAAAGCAGACGAGATTATACAAGTAGGTATGAAAAAAGAAGAATCTTTCAATGGGAAATCTGATAAAATAAACCCTACTGGAAACAGTAAAACTGAAAGCAAACTAGTCAAGCTTCCATTCCTCAAGCTAGTGCCTTTCAGATAGGTTAGACTACAAAATCCATCAATGCTAATCAATAAGCCAAAGGATGTTTTAAAACGGGGGGGGGGGGGAAACCTTCCTTCAGAAAATGATTAGTGCTCAAGAGAAAAGCACTGATCTATTATCTTGGTTCAATGATGCATTACTCCCCAAAAAATATGTTTACAAAAACAAGCATATGGCACCTATCTTTTCCACTGCTGAGCAGAATCATCCTCTTGGATAAAATAACCAGCTGCCTGATATCATTGTTAGAAATACAGCAGATGTATTTCCCAGCAGGCACCTGACTAGACATTATATATTTGCATTGCACTTAGCAACCTTAGCTAATGCTATGTGAATCTTTGAAGAGAAGCTTCACTTAGCTGGAAATAAAAAAAAATCCTTTTGAAGCAAATCTGGAAAGTGAAGAGATACCCTAGTTTTCTATAATGGAATAAATGGGAATGGGGTGGAGTAAATAATGGAGAAAAATAGCATACTTCCACAAAGCACTTTGCTATAGGGAGACTGTATGATGCATCTCTGCAAAGCAAAGTGTGTCATCAAAATAGCTCATTACAATCCTTGACCCTATTACAATGCCTAGTTTTGTATGCCTGAAAAAACTCTTTTATCTATGTGCCATTCATATTGTAACTCTTTAAATAAAGGCACCTTCATTTGAAGATTTGGACCAATACAAAATTAGTTCCAGATATGATTTATCAGTTGACATTTGTCTATTTCAAAACCTGAGTTGCCTTTTTTGACGTGCCACATCAATTTATTTGAATAGGAGAGAAATTAACTATATGAACCTCAGGGTTGAAGAATGGAGTCCTTGGTGCTCTCAGAGCTTGGCAGAGATTTCAATACCCAACATCATCATCATCATCAATCTTTCAGATTTATTTGAAAGTAGAACAAAGCTAATCTTTTGCAAACTGGAGATTGTGGTAGTTATTGGATTAATAAAATATTTCATAATCCCTACTTTTAGGTCCTGGGATGAAAACTGGTAGGCCAATATTTGAAATACTGCATTCAGTTCTGGTCACCACAATACAGAAAAGATGTTGACACTTTAGAAAAGAGTGCAGAGAAAAGCAACAAAGATGATTAGCGTTCTGGACACACAGTTGCGGGAACTAAGTATGTCTACTGTAGCAAAGAAAAGGACTAAAGGTGTCATGATAGCAATCTTCCAATATTTGAAGGGCTGTCACAGGGAAGAGGGGGTTAACCTATTCTCCAAAGCACTGATGCCAGGACAAGAAGTAACAGGTTGAAGATTATTAAAGAGATATCCAACCCAGAATCAAGGATAAATTTTTTGACAGCGAGAACAATTAATCATTGGAATGGCTTGTCTCCAGAAGTTGTGGAAAACCTCACTGGAGGTTTTCAAGAAATTGAACACAATTTGTTTGGAAAGGAATGGGATCTCCTGCCCAAGCAGGGTGTTGGACTAGAAGACCTCCAACTCTGTTATTCTGTGTTTTAACTATTTCTTTACTTATTTATTTTAGCAGTTACAACAGTGGCAATGTCTAGCCAATCTCAAAAAGCTGAGCATGATCAGATCAGATTTTATTTATTTGGGAGACCAACAGGAAATCCCAAGAACTATAGACCAGACTAAGAAGTTGAGAAAGTATCCTGGGAGAAGGCAGTTTTAGTTCACATCTATATTATAGCCAAGAAAGTTACAAAGGCATGTTTATTGTCACCAAGAGTTGAACAAAACTTGGTGGTGTTGATTTTTATTGGCTTAACCTTTCTTTTCCTTTCCTTTTGAATGAAGTGATAGGGAAGGCTTTTTTTCCCCCTCCCCACTTCTTCAGGACTCTTGACAGCTGAGGGAGTGAGCACTAACTGAAAAAAGAGTCATTCCCATAAATTGCTAGGGTGCTGTCCTAGAAACCAGGAGACCATGAATTCTAGTACAGTTTAGGCACAAAAAGTAGCAGGGTGACTTTGGGCCAGTCACTCTCTCTCAGTCCAATCCACCTCACAGCCTTGTTCTGAAGACAATAGGAGAAGGAAGGAGTATTCAGTATGTCCACTTCCTTAAGTTATATATAAAAATAATAAAGGCAGGATTTTAAAAAATCTTTAAAAAAATGCTGTAATTTGCAGGTATTCAGGAAGTCCTGCAAATTGAATTAATTTGTAATTAAATTAGAACCAGATGAATTTCACACTGCCCTTCTTTGCTTGTGATGGGAGGCTGCATGTTTTTATAATGTTATTAAGCCATAATATTATGGTCTTCACTTGATGACCTTGCCTCACTGTAGCAGAGCCAGATAGATATAAAAGAAAAAAATTACTAGCAAAGAAATAATCTGTAGAAAGAGAATGCAAGCAACAAACAGGCCCGCATCTCTGCAGTCAGAAAGCCACATCTAATAGCACTACAGCCCAGATAACTTTAAAGTGGTTCTTGCGTTGCTATAGAAACAACATGTAGGAGTACCACCTTCAGGATTCACTCAAGGGGCCTTGCATTTTAGATTACATGCTGTATAAATTCCAGCAAATATATTTTTTTGAAAGTGAAATCAAGAATCTCGTGCCAGGACATTCACAGTCAGTGTGAGAAAAGCCTTGGAGATTAAGTATTTCCTTTATTTCATCCTTAATATATGTCTCTTACGGTATAACATTAAATCAGTTGTATCTTGGCAACTGGATAGGGAATTCTGGGAGTTGAAATCTACACATCTAAAATTGTTGATGTTTAAAAAACACTGCTCTAGAGCACCCTTCCCCAGATATATTGTGTATGAGGTTGAGAAACACTGAATTAAACAAAATGTTGAAGAGAATGTCTTGCACGGAAAAATTCCTAGAAGAGTAGTACCCCACCTACCCCTCTCTTAGAACCACTATCAGTTTCTCTTTTATTATGATGGGCATGATGCAGATCAGGATTTACTGTACTTCAAAAGTGCAACACAAAATCTGAAAACTGATTTGTACTGCCTTCTGAAAGTTCTCTCTCTTTCAGCCCCAACACTAAATAATATTTGTTTTGGGTTGAATCTAAAACAAGATACAGTACATTGCCTATATACTTTTGTACAATAAAACTAGTTATTTCTAGAAGTGTTTCTATCGGGATCAAAAACTGCCTGTTGGGTTGCTTTGATGCAAATAATAATCACTAGATCGTTAAAAAGGAAAGATGGCATGCAGTCTTCATGGCAGAGGGAAGCTTTATCAGTGTGTCTTGAGCTCAGAAATCAGTCAGCTGTAGAAGCCTTGGGGAAAAATGGGCTGGCTATGCACCCTTGACTTCTGATTCTAAGCTGACTTTTATATTACACTAAAGCATTTCAAAACTGCACCCAAATTTTAAAAGACTTGAGGGAAATAGGAAACCTATTCACCATAAATCACCATTCCAAGCTATGAGATTTGATCCCTAGCAAATGTTTAAGTCAAGACATCTGAGCTCAGCATTATCAGGCAGGCCCCATCCATATTTCACTCTTACTGCATTGTGAATTGAAGCAGCAGCAGGCAAAGGAAGGGGAAAAAATGGGGGGAGGGGGGGAGATCCACAGTTAATTGGAAATGTTGCATCTGCTGCATATGCAAAATACATAAATATTTATATCCTGAGGGCTGACTTTTGGATGTGCTCCTAAGTAATAAGAGAAAATTTTATTTTGGAATAAGAATTCTCTCCCCACTCTCTCTATACTGTAGTAAACATGAACAGGGTATTATTATTATTCCCTTGAATGGGAGCTCTCTGCCCTATGTGTTCCTTTTGTGAATTTGGTCCAATTGACTTCAGTAAGATTTTTATTTTGAACAAGAAAAACAAGCCATAAAGAGATGGATGAAATCCATGTATAAATATGAGGGGTTGCAACAGGGAGAAATTATAATGGCTCAAAAGTGCCTGCTAATTTATTGATTTGGGGGTGAAAGGGTGGTTAATCTTTTTTTAAAAAATCTATTCTAATCAGAATAGGGATTCATCACTAGATAACATCCAGTGTTTTATCTAGAAACAAAAATCCTCATCGGCTATGATTTAAAAATGCTGCTTATTGAACAAAGGAAGGAAAAAGCAGGAGAATAGCATTTCTCCTGAGATCTGTGTAGCCCCAACATTACTGAGCTTCAGAAAGGTGCAACCTAGGAGAACTTGGGGACAGATGTCTCAGGAAGTGCTCCACCTAGAACGTGGTGTATAGTTTGAACTGTCTATTTTCCCTCCAGTAGAACTGTGTGATGCCTATTATGTAATTCACTTTTATGTATATTTTTAATCTTATGGAATTGGATAGGTTAGAACCTCATGGAATAGGATATAAGCCGTTCTGTTTGAGTTACAGGTGAAATGGCATATAAGCCCAATGAAATAAATGAATTATCCCTTGTGAGATATTTGGCCTAGGAAAAATTGTTTAAGTAAATATGAACATATAATGTTCTGTTGCATCATTCGAATTAAAATTGTTTTGAAGTGATGTATTAGTTTACATAACTTTCAGCTGTCCAGTTGTCACCCTTTCACTGAACATTATGCAGGTTACTAATTTATTATGGCATCAAGCTTTTGGAGACCATGCAGTATAAACATGTGAAAATAATACAAGATAAAGATAGAGATACAATATGATGTATGATATGATATTGTTGAAAGAAAGGAGGCCATAAGAATGGTCTATAGCAGTGTTTCTCAACCTTGGTAGCTTGAAGATGGGTAGACTTCAACTCCCAGAATCCCCCAGCCAGCGCTTGGGAATTCTGAGAAACACTTGTCTATAGGGACTACAGTATGAACAAATTCATAAGATGTAAAGCAAGTTTTTGTCTTAAACATTGAACTTGACTTGAACATTGTTTGAACTCTAAGAAATATAGTTAAATCTTCTACTGAAAATTAATTCTGTTGCTTCAAGGAATGTTAGCCTTATATTTAAATATTAGGCCAAAGCCAATAATGAGAAGGAATGACATGCAGGTAAAGAGGTGGATCGTAGATCATTTAATACAGCACTCTTCCCATTTTTGTACTGAAAAGAAAAATGCCATGGATTGCTGTGGGATAGGTGAAGTTCTTTTTCCAGCTCCCAGCAAGCCTATCATTGTTCTGAATGTATTTACAATTACTGAGTATCTCCCAGCAACCCCTTGTTTTGAAGAGAATCATGGATCAGGATTCAAGACTAAGATTCACATGAGATTAAAAGAACACAGAGGAGGAGGAAGAAGGAAAGGAGGAGGAGCATGGATGGGGAGAGCTTTGGGGTGAAATTAATTTTTATATTAATTCCCTTATCATTTTATCTAATACAGGGGTGTCAAACTCGTGGCCCATGGACCAGATGCATCATGTGCTGGCCAGGCCCACGCCCGGTTTAGTGAAGGGGAAAAAAGTCATGATACGTCATATGATGACGCTGTGACAACACGAGTTTGACACCCCTGATCTAATATATACCAAATCATTTCCAAATGAACATATACCTTCCTTGATAAATATTAAATAACTATTAAATTAATAATCAGATTTCAGAATGACACCAAAAACTCAAGCCTCACTAGCTATCTCTTAAATATAGTGTCTATAGTGTTTTAAAACTGAGTAAACATTTCAAGAAATTGATTGTGTAAATTACCTATTCCCTGCTTCCCTACTGTTAATCATATTAAATACATTAGTTTAATGATAAACAGAAGTGGCAAGCCGAATATATTTATAGTGTGGTTAAGAACACAAACTTATCATAGTCTTACTTCACATCCATACCGATGACAGGGAGGGAAATATACTTATTTTCTTCCCTTCTTTATAGGATCTTCCCCGGTGTGGTATGTTTTATATCAGGAATGTACATCCTCCGTTGGTTCAAGTGCCAAAACAGAATTTTGCACAGTATGTCAGGGACAAATGTACATATATATAGATATATTAATATATAGATATAGATAATAACTCTCAGGCTATTCTCTTTCAAGATAAGCTGTGTTATTCAGTGTGCAGGAAAAAAAGTAAAAACAATAGGCAAGAGAGAAGAATGCTAAAAAGAAATTAGCTAAAATGATTGGAAAAATGCCATTATTGTTCCCTATACAGTGGGATGCACTGTATAAGGAACAATAATGGCATTTTTCCCATCATCAAGCATAGATGCTGTCTTTACACACATTAAGCGAGCAGCATACTCACTCCAGAAATAAAACAGAATCATCTTTTAACATGTATCTTGTTATATCTGTTACATTTATAGTCTTTATCATTTTTTCAGCCTTCCCACAACTTTTAAGACTTCCTTTTCAGAAATTTTTCCTTGGACTCCTAACATTTATAGCAATCAGCCTAAACTGCACAATTCAAACAAGGGACCAACAATTGTTCCTATCAACTCTGAAGGGAGACTCTGTAGTTACAAAAGGGATCCTTTCCATTTAAACATGTTTGCTGGCTCTTTCTCTTTTTTTGCATCCTGATTTTCAGGCTTTGAGATTGCAAACCCCAGCAGCCCAAGCCAGTTTAGCCAGCAATGTAATATGATTAACAGTGTAACATATCTGCAGGATACTAGATGGAAAGGCCCAAAAGAACAGTCTTTCATGTCTCAATTTTATACATGAGAAAAGAGGAGGGTATAAGTTAAAAAAATGGTGCCTGCCCTGTTTTATCATATTTTGGCCGTATCACTGTTTGGATCTTCAATTCTGACATTGTGGACTTCTTTATTCTGCTTAATTCCATTCATTGGGGCTGGTGCTGCATACAGATCCTTTCCTCCCATAATCCTTTCCTACGATTTGCTTCTCCCCCCCTCTAACATCCCCCCCCCAGTTTTTCCCCCTAATACTCAGCAGCTCAGGACAAAATTTTATTTTTATCAAACAAAATTTTCCTATGGGATTAATTCTTTGACTTTCCATTTTCTTCCTGTTTCTATGGAAACTGCAACTGGTTCATATGTGTCGTAACCATAGCAACCATTATGGCTGAAGTAGATGGTGTGTGTTTTAAAGATGCAATTAAATAAGAATTAGATTAGCATCACTCGTGCCATGTGTGGAGCAAAACCTGCTGCGGCTGTTACGGGTTTGATGGAGAGACTATTCTTGAAAATAATCATACCCTTTTCCCATTTCTCTCCAATTTTTATTCTATTGGTAAAACTAGACTTTGTCTTTTTTCCAAAAAGATGAGCAGAAGCAGAGTAAATGGATGTCCCTATGTTACAGACAGAAGCTGCTAGTAAAACACCTTCCAGGATAGAGAAAAATCAGCCCTTTACAAATAAAAGCAAAAAATTACTTAGGAGTGTAGATTCTAGGTTCCTTAATTCTCTCACTCTCTCTTAATGAATGAATACCTGAAAGGATTAAATTCTCCAGAATTTATAATGATTACAAATGACACACAGAATGTGTTCTGAACTTCATAAAATTAACTGAGAATGCTTTCTTAGATCACATAGGGATAGTGATTTTTTAAAAAAATCACCAAAATAATTTCCCAACCAGTAATTATTTAAATGATTTTAATCCATTGAAATATTCTAATGAGGGCTGCAGTATCTTCTAATGCATTCATTAGTGCCTGCCTAGCATATTCTCCTAATTCTTTTGACTTTGATCTCAAGTTTTCCCATCTACATCTGAAAGATGGAATTCAGTCATAAGATCACAGGATTAAAACATTCTGTACCCTGAATGCAAAGGTTGCTGTTGTGGACCATAGATTCTTCTATATTCATTTTGGTGGGAGAAGTGACCAATATTCAATTGGATAGAGCTGTGCTAGGAAGCAGCTGTCCATCCCATTTATTAAAACCCTGATTCCCCAGCCAAATTTGATTGAGTCTAAAGTTGAGCAAAGCGATGGTGCTGGAGGCAAAATAAAGCTATGCCAAGGGCATTATGAAAAAGCATATTTATTGTCAAGTAGATAGTAGTTACAGAAAAATTAAGTGATTGGCACACAGAATGTAAGAAAATTGGCTTATTCTGAATTGCTATGGCTTTGAACACTCATAGAAAGTGTTTTCATTTTGATAAGGAGAACTGCCAGTTTGATGTAATGCTTAACGTATAAGGCTAGAAATCTGGAGAATGTGAGTTCTCCTTCTGCCTTAGGCACAAATCCAACTGACTGACCTTTGGCCAGTCATTGTCTCTCAATCCTGGGAAGAAGACAAGAACAAAAATGTTGCCACGAAAATTGCAGGGACTTGTCCAAGCAATTGCCATAATTCAGTAGTGATCCTAAGACCACAAAAGCAAAGAAGTACCAATGAGCACGAGTAGCAATATTCCTTGGTGTTTATCTGCTTTCCTGGCTTAACTTTTTGAAAGTTTTAAAAATAATACTTAATATATTTGGAAAGCTACCGTGATATAAAGCAAAGCACTTCCAAGAATGTATGTAGACACCATGAGCGTATTTGAGGAATAAAAATGGAAAATGATTTAAGCCTAATATTTTGTTTGGGCCAGAAATAAGAAAAAGATAAACAGAGATAGCAGGGAGCATGAATATCCTAACCAATCACAAACAGTTGCCTTCCTATGATTCAAAAAGTTTTGCTTGCTTGCTTGTTTTGCTTTATATCCTTTGGCCATTCTAAAAATATGTTTCTTCTCAGGTCACTGTTGTTGATTTATGGTGTACATAAGTCTTTCCCAACATGATGTGCTCTAGGTTTGTAGGAACTACAGCAGCTATTCTGGTTGAAAATATTGGCGCTTCTCCCTCCAAAATCTCTGGAGAACACAAGGTTAGAGAACCCTAGTCTATGTTTGGGTTGACTGGATTCTGTTTGGGTTGTCTGTAACAGTGGAAAAAAACCCAGTTGTGTGTATTTTTCATATATATCTTTTATAAATGTCTTTCTCCAATATGGCACCCATATAAGTGGGCAGCAAGGCTGAAAAATGTTGGACCTTGTCAGGCCAACCTGAAAAGCACTAGTTTGGGAAGAGTTGTTCTAGATTCAGGTTCACAATTTCTCACAAGCTCTTCAGCAGGATTTGTGTACTATCATGTATTATACTAGGATGGTCCCCTTACTATTATCTCTGCTGCTTTTGATAGCACCTTCCCTTGCAAGAAATTAGCAGATGTTAGCTTCTCCGAGCCTGTTGCTTTCCTGACACATGCTTCATTAAATATTTGCTTCAGATCAGAGACAATTTAAAGTGAAGATATTGGCACCCTTAAAAATATGAATCTTCTAACTGAAGAAGCTTCTGGATTGTTTTTGTCTTCAAGGTCTGCAATCCACATTCTCCTGAAAAACATCAGTAGGAGCATTTTTAATATTAGGATATTCTTCAGTCCACAAAGCAAAGTTGCATTTATATCTTTAATGTTATTTGAAAAACAGAGCTGCAGCTAAATCAAGCTGGTCTAGTCCCATCTTGCAGTGAGCCACTTGGCCACAACAAAATATTGATATTGTCCTTCTACAATGTCACTTTTACCCAGAGCTGGTATGTTCCAGAAATATTGGAACTACCATTCCCAGATTTCTCAGCCAATATGGCTATCAGTAGGAAATTCATGGAATAGGTGACTCAATCCATTCTCAACATAATCCCTTTCTGTATTTCTGTCCAGAAGGTGCTGTGAAAAAATGAACCTTACATTTCTTGCCTGTAATGAAAGTTTGCATAAAGTTCTAGTTAATCCATTATCATATCATCTGCATATCATCTGCATCATCTCATTTTTTCTGAACACTGAAGGTAAGGAAAAAACATCATAACAGTAAGAGAAACTCAGCAGTAGCACCAACTACCTAGAGAAGTCATGGGCTCCTCATCATTGCAAAACTTCAGACAAAGGTTGGATAGTATTCAGTCGCAGGGGCTCTAATTAAGATTCCTGAATATAGCAGGGGGTTTGGTCTTCATTGCCTAAATGGCCGCTTCAATTTCTTTAAATCTAAAACATTCAGATATTGTTTAATAAATAGATTCAGAATCTGCAATGTTCTCATTGTCTATCCTTTATCCTGTTTATGGACAATGAAAAATAAGAAAAAGTAGGAAAAAAATCCCTATCAGGACAGTTGTCAGTGCTGAAAGTCTTTGCTATTGTATGTTTTGGAGAACAGGAGATTTGCATCTTACTTGGTAGTGCAACAACAAACAGGCTTGTTTCGCCAGTTCTTTTTAAAAAGTGATTTCTTTCTACTGTTTTCATTTCATGCTGTATTTAAAAGTATACCCATGTACAGTATATTTCTCTACATGCAGTAGGAGGTTTTTAGTACTTGTCCTTTAATAACAGACTGAGCTAGATAGACAATCCAAACTGAGTGAATTATATGAGTGCAGACAGGCTAATATACTCTGCATGTGAGTGGTGAGCACTGATTTATTTATTTTTTTTAGATAATATCTGTTGGCTCTGAACATGATTCACTGCAACAAAGGGCTTGAAAGATAAGAATGTATGTTATTCAGGAGGGGGAGCTATTCTTCCTTTCTGTGTATTTACTAACAGCTGTTTTCCTTTCCCTTATATTTTATCTTCTGCCTTTGTGATGAAAATCTACCTAGGTTAACTTGATAATCAGGTATTTTACCTCCTGGCATCCATTCTGTGGTTTATTTCTATCTTTTCTTTTTTCTTTTCTTTTTAATGAGCTTAGTTTTCTACATATCAGGGGAAGACCAGGTTGGCAGAGAGTGCTGTAAAACAATGTTTATTGGACAATCAAATTAGACTTATTGCTCCTGTGAAAAGTGCTTCTATTAGGTGACATCTATTCTGCCAGCTTAGTCCATCAAGGTGTTAAATTTATAAATAAATAAATAATGTTATTATTGTAATAGCAGAATAAGCGGGAAAGAGAAAAGGGCTCACCTATTCCTCAGTGCTTTCATACCTACTCTTTACTATTCTGTTTTACAACCTTCTAGGTAATTCTGATGCATTTCTGCAAGAAAATTTTTTGTTTTTGTTTTGTAGCACTTGAACCATTATATTGAGAAAATACAGCATGAGTGATCAGAAAAGCAAGGGGAAAAAAACCAAAAGGAAGAAGGCATGCAAAGGTCGCCCAAGTAAGACTTTTGGCAACAGTACAAGATACATACTACAGCAGTACAATATATATACAGAGGAAATCACAAAAAGAAAGCATATCCTTAAAAATACCATAATCAAATTAACCCATGTAGAAAATTCCAGTTACACTGCATCACTGTATGTTTGGAAATTGGAAAGAGACATTTTATATTCCAACAGTGTAGGAATCCAGATTAAAAAATATCCCCAACCAATGATTGTTTATCCTTTGGCTTAAACATAGATGCATTGAAATTAATCCTAGCTTATGGTTTTCTTTGGATCTAGCGTGCTGGTATTGACGTACCTTCACACAATGTCCTTGTTGTAGATATCAAGGGGCAATTCTTGATAGTAAACATTAGCATGCTGAAGTCGTATGTCAAAAATATAACTTCCTCAGCAAAACATGGTATGCCACTGCTGCTGTACTGCAGAAAACTAGTATAAGACCAAGGTGACCTTGGTTGAGGCAGAAATCAAGCCATGAATGCCTGTTTCATACCTTACATTGTTTCCATTATGCCATAAAAGTGTGTTCACCTATTGCTTTTCCCAATATGCTGTTTCCTAGCTCTGCTGGCTAGGAAATGTGGAAGTCAAAGTTGAACCCACCTGGAGGGTACCAGATTTGGGAAGTTTGATCTGTTCTCTCTCTAGGCCACTGTTTCTCAACCTTCACAACTTTAAGACTTCAGTTCCCAGCATGCTGGCTGGGGAATTCTGGGAATTGAAGTTCACACATCTTAAAGTTGCCAAGGTTGAGAAATACTGCTTCGGGGTGTTTTTTTGCTGTTTAATTTACTAGGGAAATGTGTGCCAATGTGTGCGTATGTGGGTTTATTTTTTATTTTTTTTGCTTCAGAGAAAGTTGATCTCTACTAAGAATGTTGTCTGTAGTACAATCATCTTTTTCTTGATAAAAAGAAAATCTAAATTTGCTGGACCAGAACTCCTGCAATCTGTAGCCAGAGTGACTGAACAAATGTTAAGTGTTCTCAGGCAGAAAGGGGAAAGCGGAATAACCTCTCATTCCTCTGCAGTGTGTTCCTGACCTTGTCTTCATTTAAGTAGCAGTGGGTTTTTATTTCCCCTTTGCAATATGATGAAAACAACTGGAACATAATTTGGGATAACTGTTATGTCACTTGTATCAGCCTCTAGAAAAGTTCAAAAGTGGACTACTTCATCTGATATCTCATTACACAGTTATTCAGCATTTGAGGACTTGCAGCTGGATGAAAACGTGTGGCCTCAGCGACAATATGGAATTATATCTGTGAAGGTTCCATTCACCTATACAAACCCCAATTTGATGCTATAGCCATCAAGGGATGAGCGTGATTGTATGAAAGAAGCATTACTCTTTGTCCTGACATCAGATATTATTCCTCCTTTTCAGGACGCAGCAAATGCCCCGTTTGGCTGACTGAGCTGTTAGTCATGTCTCAATGAGATACGGTGAGATAGTGATGATACTGGTATTCTGCCTGCCTTTCATCTCTCCTTGATTTCACATTGAGAAGCTGCAAGCAAATGCAGTATGGCAATTGCTTTATCCAAATTCTACTCAGCATTATTCATGCATTCCCTCATCAGTAGACACATTTTGTTCACTTTCATTTAGCCCAAAACCTGTAAACTGCTGTGATTCTTTCTGTTTTATATACTTTATTTTCATCATTTTTCTTTCATTCAGACAGGTGTGTGGGGGGAGGGAAGTGTCATTTGTTAAAAAAGAATATTTTCTCCTAATCCTGCTCAGAACTGTTCCTAACCAATGTGTATCATGTATCTTCAGGGGAGTGTATGACAAAGTGCAAGGGAAAGGACAATACAGTAGCCTGTGGGGGAGCAAGGAAGAGAAAACCTGAATTATTTCAGCCAGCTCCCACTAAGTATGCAGCATTTTATCTGCAAAGGAAAACTATAGGGAAGATGCTCATGGATGTGCATGTTTTTTTTTTAAGTCAGTGCATAAGGTGGACTGCACTCAAAAGAAAAAAAAAAGTAGCTGCATTATTTTAGTGGGACTCACTAAAGTGCCCGATTTTTAATGTGTACCTGTGTGAAGATAATGCCGCCATATAATCCAATGGGCCAACTGGGTTTTGCATTAGCTTCCTTTCTCCAAACAAAGAAGTATAGATTTGGGGAGACGGGGGGGGGGGGAGGAGGGAGTTGCTTTGTGATCTCTACAGTTTCTAGTTATTTTGCAGGAAATGGAGAGGGCTGCCAATTTGCTGTTTCTTTCTCTGGTATTAAATTGTAAAGCCCCCCTGGGTCTTCCAATGGGCCTGGCTTCTATCTTCATCACTGGAGCAATGATATTGCACTGCGGGGGGGGGGGGGAGAGAGAGAAAACCACACACACACACACACACACACACACACACACACACACACACAGCCTTCTCAGTTCCCAGGGGAACAAACTGCTCATCAGAAGGACCCGTATCCAGGCAACCAGCCTCCCCCTGCCTGAGACAAGCAGGAACAGCTGGGAAGTTGGAAACAAGGAGGAGATGCTCCTGTAAAAAAAGTGGCGGGGAGGGACAACTGGAGGAAGGGGGGGGAGAAAGTTGCTATTTTGGGCTACCTCTTTCTGCCCAATCACACATACAATATTTACCCCAGCTATAAGGGTCAACACTTAACCAAGATGGTGTGTTTGTATGTATAATATTGCTCTGATTCTGGCAAGATATGACAGTTTCACACGCCTGGAAATAAATACCTTTTCTTTTTTAAGGAAAGGAAAGGAAATCTATCTACGAGTCGGGAGAAATGCCTCCTGGGACTCTGAGGATAAATTCATAGAGTTTCAAATTCCATATGTGAAAGAAATAAAGTATTTCCAGCAAAGGATTTTCAGGGAAATTTATTTTATTTATTTTATTTTATTGAATTTCTATACCGCCCTACTCCCGAAGGACTCAGGGCGGTGCACAGCCAAGAAATAAAACACATAGATATACAAAATTTAAAATCGAATAAAATGAATTAAATAAATTTGGCTGAATTAATACCCATAATTTAAAATACCCATATTTTAAAATTCATTAAAATTTAGAATTTACACTTAAAAGGGAGAAGATTTAGGCGAGGCCAGCTTGATGAAATAAAAGCGTCTTCAACTCGCGGCGGAAGGTGCGCAGATCCAGAATCCTCCGTATCTCTGGGGGGAGCTCATTCCAGATCGTCGGTGCCCCCACAGAGAAGGCTCTCCCCCTAGGGGCCGACAGCCGACATTGTTTGGCCGACGGCACCTGGAGGAGCCCCTCTCTGTGGGAGCGTACTGGTCGGTGGGAGGCTGTTGATGGTAGTAGGCGGTCCCGTAAGTAACCAGGTCCCAAGCCATGGAGCGCTTTAAAGGTGGTAACCAGAACCTTGAAGCGCACCCGGAAGACCACCGGGAGCCAGTGCAGCTCGCGCAGGAGAGGTGTTACATGGGAGCTCCATGTTGCTCCCATAACCACCCGCGCGGCCACACTCTGCGCCAGTTGGAGCCTCCGGGTGCACCTCAAGGGGAGCCCCATGTAGAGAGCATTACAATAGTCCAGACGAGAGGCGACGAGGGCATGAGTGACTGTGCGTAACGAGTCCCGATCTAGAAAGGGACGCAACTGGCGAATCAGGCGAACCTGATGAAAAATCCTCCCGGTCACGGCCGTCAAGTGCTCTTCTAAAGACAGCCGTGAGTCCAGGAGGACGCCCAAGTTACGAGCCCTTTCCGTGGGGGCCAATGATTCGCCCCCAATAGCCAGCGATGGCGCCAGCTGACTATATCGGGATGTCGGAAACCACAGCCACTCGGTCTTGGATGGGTTGAGCCTGAGCCCGTTTCTCCCCATCCAGATCCGTACGGCCTCCAGGCACTGGGACATCACTTCAAGGGCATCGTTGGGGTGGTCCGGGGTGGAGATGTACAGCTGGGTGTCATCAGCGTACAGATGGTACTTCACCCCGAAACCACGGATGATCTCGCCCAGCGGCTTTACATAAATGTTGAACAGAAGGGGCGAGAGAACCGATCCCTGCGGCACCCCACATATAAGGGGCCTCGGGGTCGATCTCTGCCCCCCTGTCAACACAGACTGCGACCGGTCAGAGAGAAAGGAGGAGAACCACCGTAAAACGGTGCCTCCCACCCCCAACCCTTCCAGCCGGTGCAGCATGATACCATGGTCGATGGTATCAAAAGCCGCTGAGAGGTCTAACAGGACCAGGACAGAGGAACAACCCCTGTTCTGAGCCCTCCAGAGATCATCAACCAACGCGACCAATGCCGTTTCCGTGCTGTACCCAGGCCTGAAGCCCGACTGGAACGGATCTAGATACGACGCTTCATCCAGGTACTGGGGTAGCTGTCGCGCAACCACACTCTCAACAACCTTCGCAACGAAGCAAAGGTTGGAGACTGGATGATAATTAGCCAATACTGCCGGGTCCAGGGAAGGCTTCTTGAGGAGAGGCCTTACCACCGCCTCTTTCAAGGCGGCGGGAAAGACACCCTCACCCAACGAAGCATTTATAATCCCCTGGAGCCAGCCTCGCGTCACCTCCCGGGAAGCCAGCACTAACCAGGAGGGACACGGGTCCAACAAACATGTGGTCGCGTTCAATCTACCCAGAATCCTGTCCACGTCATCTGGGGTCACAGGATCAAACTCATCCCAGATAAATGTGCCCTTAAGCAAAGCGTATTTTTTTCTTTCCCTTGCATGGCTTCAGCTGAGTATCCTCATCAGGGTAAAGGCATTCAGCTCAGAAGGCCCACCTGAAAATTAAGAACCTTATGGGATGATGGGGGAGGGGAAAGAAAACGAGAGGGAACACACAATCCGTGTTATCATCTGAATATCAAATTCTTTGCTGTTGTATCATTCCACGAGGCACAGCTTAATAAGGACACAAATGACATGGAGAAATTCTGTCAGTGAGAGCAGGAGGGAGTCAACCTATTTTCCAAAGCACTTGAAGGCAGGAAAAAGAAGCAATGGAGGGTAACTAATCAAGGAGAGACCCAACTTAGAATTAAGGAGAAATCTCCTATCAGTGAAAACTATTAAGCAGTGAAACGACTTGCCTCCAGAAGTTATGGGTGCTCCGTCACTGAAGATTTAATAAGAGATTGGACAGCCATTTGTCTGGAACAGTGGTGGGTTTCAAATTTTTTTACTACCGGTTCTGTGGGTGTGGCTTGGTGGGTGTGGCTTGGTGAGCATGGCAGGGGAAGGATATTGTAAAATCTCCATTCCCACCCCACTCCAGGGGAAGGGTACTGCAAAATCCCTATTTCCTCCCGATCAGCTGGGACTCGGGAGGCAGAGAATAGATGGGGGCAGGGCCAGTCAGGTGGTATTTACCAGTTCTCCGAACTACTCAAAATTTCCACTACCGGTTCTCCAGAACTGGTCAGAACCTGCTGAAACCCACCTCTGGTCTGGAATGGTATAGGGTTCCCTGCTTGGGTAGGGGGCTGGACTAGAAGATCTTCAAAGTTCCTTTCAACTCTGTTATTCTGTTAGCAGACATGCAGCCATTATATCTTTTGGTGTCCAAATAACAGCATTGCTTGAAAGGTTATGTTGGGAGAAATGTCCATCTGGGTTCAATTCCAAGTGGGAAGAAACACACTGGAAACATGGAGGCTGATTGGAAAGATGGTTTAATGGTGGACAGGACCACATGGTTTGAAGTCATGGGCAATCGAGCACATGGATGAGAGAGAGAGAGATTTATACCCTCTCTTGTGCTTTGAACTTGCTTCCTGTTCTTGTGAAAGAAACGTATTCTGATTGGTTGTCAGACTCCCATGGGGCCATGCAGGGGTAACTTTGTAGGTTGTCTTGAGTCCCAGGCTTGGTTGAATCTTGCTGGGTGATGTAATGAAGGAGCTTTGGGCAATTCCTATTATGGCTTAATGGCTTGGTCCTGGTTTGGATCTTGAGTGAGGGCTAATCCTATCATGTCCTGAAGGTGAAGGTCTTTTGTTTTGTAGATAAGGTGGCCCAGCCTTTTGTCTTGTAGATAGGTTGGCACCTGTCTTTCTGGGGCTATTAAAAAAGGTGGGGGCTGCTTTCCAAGAGCATGTTTCTCCTTTTCTCATTCAGGGAGGTATAATATTCTGCCTTTTTAGTATTTCCTAGAATATTTCATTTTTCTAGGAGAGGCGTGAGTGCTAACTTTCTACAGTTAATTGCATGACTAAAAAAGCCTTACATTTACACTATATTCTCCATGCAGGTTTTGTCACATAAGCACAAATGTACATTACTATTTGATGAAATACAATTAACTTTTCATTATTTTTGTAAAATATTTTGTAATGCTATGCAATAAAACTTGAAAGCATTAACAGGCTTTTTCATGACAATAAATAAGAATTAATGCATTTTAAATAGAGTACTCTATGCTATTATTAGCTTTTAGGTGAATATATGTAGGTAGCATGTTATTAAAAAAGCCATTGTTCAGGAGCATAAGAAAAAATAGGTTTTGGCATATGATGTGAAAAATATTTGTATTAAGGGGATGATGATTTGTACACAATGTTCAAATCTTCAAAGCTTACTACATCTATCTATTTCAGTATCATATATGATATATGATTTGACAGATGATATAATTCAATATAATAATATGGAATCAATTATTGTTATATTATTTTGAGAGGGTGAGTAAATGGCTTACTACCAGTGGTGGGTTCCTCCCGGTTCGGCCCTGTTCCACCGAGCCGGTAGCGTTGACAATATGATCTGAAATGAGAACATCCTAATGTTTAAGTCAATTGCTTTTTAACCAATTAAACAAACATGTTTCCAAGTACAAAATATAACAACCCTAATGTGCAACAAGGCTTCTCCTAACATGATATTCCTCAGATGCTCAAGCTCTTTAAATCTCAGCTGATCATACAATTCAACAAAATCTCACATGACATAGTACCTCATCTTTTTTTAAACTGATTGTTAGCTGCACCAAGTAATTTTTTAAAAAGAAAAAAACCCAAACCAGATAAAAATGGCACAGATTTCCCTATGACAGTTACATAGGGGGAGTGGCATTAAAATATATATTGTCCTTCTGCAAACATTTGTGGGTCATGTTAGATGGAAGTGGTTTTGCATGGTCGTGCTCATGAAATCACCAGAAGCTGAGTTGACTTGAAGAGCATGTTATTTTATGCTATTTTTCTAGAGGCCCATGGTAGAAGGGGGGAATACAATAAGTTAAGATAAGTATTAGACACCTCTTACTGGGAAAAGGAACTTAGATGTGGAAGAAGGAATGAAAATTGCTTGCCATCTTCTTGCATTCACAGTGTAGGAGTGTTATTAAGAATAACATGGACACTGGAATCTGTGACCAGCCATTGTGTTGCTGATGAAGATGTGGGAGTGTTTATCATTTTTACTTCATAGCTGCTCTTCACGTCTCCTTTGACTGTGTTATTGACACTGTTGCCAGGATACTTTATGCTCCTTAATTTTGTCTTCTTTAATAGCTGACATTGAGGAAACATCTATTATACTACTTGCACTTTATCCTCAGAGTGTTCTCCTTCCCTTGTTCCCTACTTGCTGCAACTTTGTGTTACGTGTAGATGTGTCTTTGTGTATGGACATGACCTTATACAAGTCAAAAAGAATGATTATGGGTAAACATGGGAGGAAGAAAAGGGATTCAAGACAGGAGTGGGTTCTACTTACCTTTACTACCGGTTCGCATCGTGCCTGTTCTTCTGTGCATGTGCAGAAGCTTCTGAGCATGTGCAGATCACCTATGGTGACCTCCGGGTCAATGGGCGGATCCTCCCACCGGTTTTATTACCGGTTCTTGCGAACTGGTCCGAACCGGGGGCAACCCACCGCTGATTCAAGAGTTATTCCATTTTTATGCTATTGTTAGATTTAGCATAAGTAGTAAGAAGCAAAACAAAGCAAATAATGCCACTATAAGATCTGGCACATAGGGCCCTCTTAATTAAAACATGTTCTTAGTCATTTGTTTTTTACCATTTATTCATTTTTTTTCTAATTTTAAGTACATACTTCTGAATCCCTGCCCCCTCAGAAAATATGCACATTCCTTTAAAGATCATATGTGAATGATATGCAGAAGCATATTTGTGTTATTCCATACGTTTCCACCACTTTTTGCCACTGGCTATACTGTGCAGGTCCTGGCAACTCTGATAGGGAAGTAGTTCTGGGGGATTTCCCTCTCTTGCTCTTTCCTGATAACTGAGATATCTCTTGCAGGCCCTGCCTCTTCAAACACCTTGCCCACATCAGTGTGCCCTTCCACACTTTTCTGGTGAAATTCTACTGACAAATCCACCAACTGGCTAGTTCGCTCAGTGGCTAAGACACTGAGCTTGTCGATCAGAAAGGTCAGCAGTTTGAATTCCTAGTATAGGTCTCCTGCGTGAGCAGGGGATTGGACTAGATGACCTCCAAGGTCCCTTCCAACTCTGTTACCTGTTACCTAATTGCCTTTGCCAAAATATATAGATTGACAGGCTTTGGCAGGAACATTCCAGCACTAAAAATAAAAGTATTGGCTCAAGTATGAACGAGCCAGAGACCTTTCACCTACCCCATCCTCTTCTTTCTGCAGTTTATCTTTCCCTACCACATACAAACAAATATATGCACCGGGTACAGCAATCACCAAGAGGACAAATATTCCCAGGAGAAGTCCAGTTATAACTCCTGATCCTTCCCCTGTGGTTTTCTGCTGCCAGGAGCTACAGCTACTGAAAAACAGTGGCAGAGAAAATAGATACTTCATCCCAGAAACAACTTTAGAGCAGTTCTTCAAAACATGTTGGAGTCTAGATGAAAGACAGTGATTGAATCATGTCCCGTATTAATCAGAATGTATTTCATTCTTTCTTTGATTCCTGTATTCAGAGTATATATTTGCCCACCTGGTAACCTCTGGATCTGTTGGACTGCATCTCTTCTCATCCCCATCAGACTTGTTCAGTGGTCAAATAGAGATGGTGGCAGTTGTAGGCCAACACATATGGAGGCATCTAGTGTGATAAACGGTGATTTAAATAGTCCTGTTTTTATCCAAAAGGAAAATGACTGTGAAGTTAAAATGACTCCTAAAACAGAAAAATGAAACAGAAAAAGCTTCCACAGTCATATTCTCAGCCAATCTGAAATATGCCTATTATTTTAAAGGTAAATTATTTCCTCACATTATTCAAATAAATTCAGTGTTCAAGTACCTTCCTTGCAACATTTTTGTAGTCACATTAGAAGTCTTTCACAGCTCATCTTCTCCACTTTCAGAAGGACACCTGTTTGCTAGGTAATGATGATTCTCAACATCCACATATACACCCCTAGGTTTGTGATGTTTGAAGATGTATAAAGGTGAATAAGCTTTGGTTAATTAAAATAAACACTCAGGGTTGAGCAATGCATATTAGACGGCAGTTAAGAGATCATTGGCATATAATAATTCTTTTTTCAGCAAATAGTACGAAATTAACCCTCACCAATTTTAGCGCAGAAGATTCAATGTAGTTTAAGACTGGAACCCTTTGCTTATGGATTCTGCACTCTGGTGCCATAGTAATTCTCACATCTGAATAAACATTCCCAGCCATGCACTGTGTGCTACTAAATATAAATATGTCAAAAGACCTAGGAGGTATTTTTTTAAAAACAAACATTATTAACCAAATTCAGCAAAAACATTTTACAGAATTCATGTTAATATGATTGGTTCAGATAATCTCAGAATAACTGTAGAATACCAGATTTGGAAAACTCAGGTTCTTTTGCCTGGCTGCACATTTGCCAATTTAGAGACTGTCTCCATCTTCATCTTCCAAACTTCCATAAATACAGAAAGGGCACATTAGTCTTCTATAAGGGAATGGGCAATTCAAAATTTCTGTAGTATCTTACTTAGTTTTGAGACTGTTTTGAGTCACCAAAACTGAGCTACAGATCTTAATCTTAATTAATCTTAATCCTCCCATCACCTCCATAACTGTTGTCTAAAGACCCCAACCTACAAGAAGTTCCCCACCTCCTATTGAGGTGATTTATAGCATAACAACATTTTACAAGGAAACTGTCATTTTTTGAAAAGTTATATGTTGTACCTAGAAATCTTTTGTAATCTTTGTCTTTCTGACTGGTCCCACTAAATATCTGGGAAAAGCTGTTATCAGTGAATGATATGAGAGATTTCCTTAGGAACAATTTTGTATTTTGCAAGTTTTCCATTTTGTATGAAGCCCAAAATCCAGACAGCAGTTATCTGCAAAACAAAACCAACCAAATAATAAAAACAGATCTATACGGACTGTTATGCAAGTCATTTCCCTAGACTATTGCACTATTAATAAGGATCTCTGTAGCTACATTTCCACTGTTCCATATGGTGATCTGTGATGTCTTGTGTATTAAAACAGCACACCTGAATCCTAAAAAGAACTGATCATTTGGAAGTCTTCTGAAGGTACATTCTTGCAGAAATCACTGTCATTTTTACCCACTGGATAGAAGCTCCTTTCTCCAGGTAAAGTACCTGTCCTAAACGTAATCCTTTAGTGGAATGCTACAAACAATCTATGTCAGCTGGCATCTGAAGAGTTGGAACACACAAAATTGTTCTTCTTTCCATATTTGCACTGCCATAGACTCTATGCAAATCTCTTTAAGCTGCTTCTGTAGGAATGGCATTTGTAAGACAGAGTCCCAAGATGTGGCAGCCAAACATGGTGTTAGTGATTATTTTCTAGCAGGTAATTTGAAGCAGATTGTGACTTCATAAAGGAATCGAGCATCCATAAAGAGAGATTGTAACTGCAGTAAATTGGCAAAATTCCACAACCTAATGTTTTATTTTTTAGTGCAACAAAATGAGCATCAGTGGAGTAGGGTAATATATCTCTCCTGTTTAGGAAAGTGAAATATAAAAATCCATTATTTATTGAGCGCCATCTGTATGCTAGGCACACAGAACTGACAGAAAGAGGGGGAGAGAATCTCTACAGCCTTGGCTGCAGGAGGCAATTATGTCTCACAATTTTTCCAGCACTAAAGGTAAAGATAGTTTTACAGTTTGCTCTAAGAATTATATAGGACACTTATGCTATGGAATGCCCTGTAGAATAAAGCTAGCAAACCAAATGCATTTAATATTCATTGATTTGGCAAATCCTCCAAATAGATATGAGGCAAATTCTATAAAATAGGGAATACAGTTTTAAAACTAATCAGTGTTAATCCTAATCAGCCTACAAACTGCAAGGAAACACCTCTGCATTGAGGAAGGACATGCTTCATGTTTTTTTTCCATTTGGTGGGAAAAGGGGACTAAAACACATTTATGCATATAATGTTTATGAATTAAGAAGTGCACATAAATACACTAATGTTTCTGCACGTGTGATCTCTGCCCTACAAATGGCCATGACATACAATGCTCAGAACCAGAAAGGCTTGTCACTGTATGCTCCATCCTAACCTTACTCATTTTAAAGCTATAGATGCAGCAAAGGTTACCAAGATTTGGTTCTATCCAAGCTCTGGAAGCAGGTGAACATTTGCCTCAAAGGATAAATAAGCAATACATGTTCTGGAGAAAATTTCCAGCCCTCCAAAACTGAGCTGCAAAAGATTTCTTAGTAACCTTTTGTCAGGTTTCCAAGTGATGAAACCCATTCAAAAATAAACAGTCCAAGTTCATTTTCCAAAATAAATTTCTTTTATTTAGGTAGCCATCAAATTGGCAAAGTCTGTTGTAATTCTGGATCTGACACAAACTGGAATTACACCACATAATATTGTAAGTTAGAAACATCCCTCAAAAGTCACATTCTCCAATAAACACTCAATCCACATTTACTGGTGTCTTCAAACTCCACCTTCCATTCTCACCAGGAGCAGCCTCTGTTCCCACGGGAAAGAAAGTCACCTAGCCAAAACAATCCTCACTATCTATTTGCTCCTCCCCCCCCCTTAAGAATGTCATGAGCCCCCCCAAAAACCCCTTACATAGTAAAGAGAAAGAAAAGGAATAAATGAGTATAATAGAGAGCTAAATAAAATGGCTACACATATGTCAAATTTGTGCTCGACACCCTTCTTTTGAAGAGCTAATCTCAGGAAAACTGGATATAGAGTTCAAATGTTCATACCCAGTAGTGTAGCCTCTTACAGTATCTCAAGAGTCCTCTACTGCAACAGTTTGTCTTCTAGAGGAGAGGTGGAGGTGGCTTTTCAAAGCAGTCCTTGACCTGAGGCTCCCCCATCCCCCATTTCCTTTGCTATGGAGAATCATCTTTGAAAACAATTTCAAATTGTCTTGAGTTGCTCAAAAGACCATCTGAATTTTTCTAGACTTTTGGCAAAGGACCTGGATCATTTATAATTGGGGTAAAATAATGGAGAACTTATCCATCTCCAACCATGATCTGTCAAGGTACACATAATCATGTGACTATCGATAAGCTTAATATTCCTCTCCACTATTATATTTCTCTTCCAGACAACAGCAAAATCAGAAAATATTATTGAACCCCATTCATGCTCAGTAGGTGTACAGTATTTGGCTCCCATGTTGTGCAGTTGTTGATTTTTCAATCATGAATTAGATGAAATCTGACTGAGGTCAATAAAGCTGAGTTCTGCAGCAAAGAGAGTAAAAACCAAAAAATAAATAAATAAAGATTTTCTTTAAAATGAGACTACTTCAAGCTGTGAAACAAGCAGGAGAAAACATCACTTTGTACAGAACCATGCATGAATGTGTACATTCATCATTTGAGAAGATTAGCATCAGTGATTGTTTTTTGTATTTAAAATCTTATTCTCACTTCCTGTTCATTACAGCAAAATATGTCATGCTATCTTTTTAGGGGACACTTCTTGATGTTCCTTTCAATTTCTAAACCTCGTTTGAAGGAAGGTATCCCTTTGTATGCAGAAGGGTCTGGACTTGGAGCTGATCAGCTACAACTACAACTAGGAAATACTGCCAGCCTATTGTCCTGAGCAAAAAGTACAAGATTGCTTTCTCCAGCTTCACTCCAGCAATGAGGATTGCTTGGCACCACAGTGGCATGGACTGAGCAGGGGCTCCCGTCAGCCCTGTTTAATCCATGCCATGGTGGTACCAAGCAACCGTTGTTGCCGAGTTTAAGTCAAGGCAGCAAACTTGTGTAAGACTCCATGCATAGCATGAGCCCAGAATATCCTGGTAACCAAAGCTATTGTTACTATTATTACTATGATCCATTGTACACTCAGCCAGATGTTCACACTGCATTTTGCATTTTTGTCTGCCTATGGAGTCCTTCTCAAAGATCTGAGATAGGCAGATGTGGATGTTTGATGATGTTACAGATAATGTCACAGGATGTAAGCTGTCCAAGTAAAGCTTCCTTTTGCAATTGACTGATGGTGAATTTGTCAATGCCAACGTGCTCCAATTGTTTTGGAATTGCATCCAAGGCGCCTATTACTCTTGGTACCATATTTGCTTTCTTTTGCCACAATTGTTCTTTTTTTCTATTTGCAGGTCTTTGTATTATTATTATTATTTAAACTGAATTTTCTGTGCACACTTTATTGACTGGGATTTCACATGGTTTAGAAAGTAAGGAAGATGAGCTTAATGGAGATATGTAGAAATAGTTAACTAAGCCAAAAGAGCTGAAGCATTTTATACGCCTAGATCAAGATAATATTTGGAAGTGGTTCAGACTAATACCTCCCTAAATCACTGAACTATAAGAAGGAATCTTGCTATCAGGCTTACATGATTCTGTTGTTATAGTCAATCTCAATAAAAGTAGTTTTAGCTTTCCTGTGGAGTTGATTTCCTGGTATTACTTTGGGGGAGGCATCAGCCTGGCCACCTTTAACACAATCTCACCCATCTATACATGAATGATAACGATCAGTGATTTCTTACTGGATGGGAAAGAACTAACCACATTCTTCTCCATTATCTTTGTCAGGTCATAGAAAAGTTGTTAGGAGAAAAAAAAAACATCTAAAAGTACTCATGGTAATATACTTATTGTAAATGGGAAATAGTTCAGTTGCTGGATTTTTTCCAATCCCATCCTTTTTCTCAATAAATCTCACTAAAGAGATTCTGTGAGACTCACGTTTGGAAAGAATCATTTTGAGTTTGGGGCAGCTGCCAAAGTGACTGATAAAGATAGCATCCATCCCCAGCCTCCTCTCTAACAACCCTCATCTTCAGAGCTATGTAATTGTTGTCAACATGCTTTCCAGCTGATTCCAGGAGGAAGGGATGCAGGCAGGGAGATTAACATTGTTCTGGAAAAAGGGACTTCCTAAACCACTGCTAGAGCTGCAAGATCTAAGTTATAAAATCCTACAACCACTCAATACAGTGGAGAGCAGAAATTTCTCCCACACATTTTTTCCCTGTGGTGGTTTCCTGCATCTCTCGAAACAGCATATTTCAATTGAACCTATTAACCAGGGGTGAAATGCTCCTGGTTCAGACCAGATTGCCCGATCTGGTAGCGAGGGCGGCGGGTGGTTCGGGGAACCGGTAGCAAAAATCCCTGCCCCCCCTCCCATTGCACAGCTGAGCCGCACAATCATCAGAGGCTTTTTTTTTTTATTTTTAAAAGCATTTTTTCTACAACCTTTTTGGCCGAAAAAATGCTTTTAAAAGTTAAAAAAAAAAGCCTCTGATGATCGCACGGTTCAGCTGGGATCATCAGAGTCTTTTAAAAGCATTTTTTCTACAACTGCTTCGGCCAAAGAGGTTACAGAAAAAATGTTTTTAAAAGGAAAAAAAGCCTCTGCCGATCAGGCAAGTCAGCTGGGATCATCAGAGGCTTTTCAGCCGAAGAGGTTGTAGAAAAAATGGTTTTAAAAGTAAAAAAAAAAAAAAAAAAGTTGGCCATGCCCATTCAGTCATATTACGCCCACACCAAGCCACACCCACAGAACCAGTAGTAACAAATTTTACATTTCACCACTGCTATTCACACAGTCAGTGCTGTGTCATAACATGATGTGCATGTGTAAATGAGCTCCAAATGTTGCCATCAAACTAGTGGATTGATATTAAGAGGTTCCAGAGTCATCTTCTTATAGTATTATAGTTTAAATAGCTTTCTTGATTAAAAATAAAAAATAAAAGTGGAAGGTATCATAACAAATGATACAGCTAACACCAAAATCTAGGAATAAATCCTCTTTTGCCAATGAAGCAAATGTCTGGAATTGTATTAAAATCCTTTCATTTAAGCAGCTCTGAACTCATTTATCACTCTGTTTTGTTTGAAAAATGCAGTAGCTATCCTGCATCTGAGGCTTCCCCATCAAACTGTAAGTTGAAACAAAGGACCAGCAATATGTAATTTGTTATCTTTTCTCACCACTGTTGCTACATCACAAAGGCATAAAATCAAATCACTAATGAAAACAATTTTATTTTATTTATTAATGAATTTTTTATGCTGCCCATCTTCCCTATAAGGTGACTCTGTTATTTTACAGATTATAAAAAGATAAATAGAAAAGTAATTAAAATATCAAAACTATGCAGATTAGAATTTTGAACTATACAAAAATAGGGCTAAACAATGGCATGAAGTCTTCATTTTTCAGTTCCACTGTCTGTTTATATGATGATGAAAGCAACGTCATATAAAGCCAGAGAAAAATTTATTGCTGGGGCATATTTGTGCCAAGGAGTGGGAGATACAAGTATTGGTTCAAATACGTTTGCTTTGGGGCAGCATATTCTTACCACACTGTAAGAAAGATTCAGACAAACTAGAATATGTTCACAGAAGGTCAAAGAGGATAATCAGAAAACTAGGTTTTATGAAAAAAAAATTATGGGAACTAGTTTATTCTTGAGAAGAGACAATCAAGATAACTTAAGATAGAACTTCCCAAGTATCCAAGGGGTATCGCACAGAAGAAAAACTATTGTCTGTCATCTCTGAGAGCAAGACATAGAATTATAATCTTCCAGGAAAGCAGATTCTGGTTGGATGTTAAAAAGAAAAACCATCTAACAGCAAGAGTAGTTTAGGACAGTGATGGAATCCAGATCTTTTTACTACAGGTTCTGTGGGCGTGGCTTGGTGGGCGTGGCTTGGTGGGCATGGCAGGGGAAGGATACTGCAAAATCTCCATTCCCACCCTACTCCAGGGGAAGGATACCGCAAAATCCCCATTCCCTCCCCACTCCTGAGAGAAGGATATTGCAAAATCTCCATTCCCTCCCCATTCTGGGGCCAGCCAGAGATGGCATTTGCTGATTCTCCAAACTACTCAAAATTTCCACTACTGGTTCTCCAGAACATGTCAGAACCTGCTGGATTTCACCCCTGGTTTAGGAGCGGGAGAGCCATCTCTCAGGAACTACTCCAGTTTAGATTCCTGTATTAAACTGGATTTGATTTCATGAACTTCAAAATATGGTAATGAGCCTCCTTATTCTGCTGTGTGCAGCCCTAGACTTCTGCCCCAAACTCCTGCTTTGAAAGCACCACTGACTGCAGAGGGACTTTCCTCCAAGCAGTATGCTGAATATTTCAGCTTGTTATTGTTTCTTTTTTTCCTTCCTAAGTAAACTTTTGACAGGTTTGACATCTGATGCCTGATGCAGCCTGCATGCCCTTAGAGGAGGTGGAAAGGCAGTCCCTGCTGTGCAAAGAGGAATGCAAATTCCTAGCATTTACCAAGGTAAATTGAACAATGTCTTTCTCTCGTCTCTTCCCTCCCCTTGCAGTGTCTTCAACAGAATGGAAATGTGCAAGGGTGGGAAGTAATGGAGAGAGCAGTGTCAATGTTAATTACTTGAAACCAGGACCCCAGCAGTCATCTTGTTGACTAATTTGTCAGTGGCTGCTGCTGACTAAGCTTTGGGGAAGCCATCTTGAAGAGAGGAACTCTTGCGTACAGTGGAAAACAATGAATAGCTTTATTGTTCTATCCTTCCATTATAACATAGATGTATAACCTGTCATCCCAGGACCTACTTGGAGTCCATTAGGAGTTTGTGCTGTTCTCTTTGTCTACAAAGTGTGTTTCTGTATGTATCAGTAAGCGTAGAAAAGAAAGAAAATGGGAGAGATTTATTTTAGAGCTGGGAATTGATTGTGATCTGAGGGCATAAGGGTCACTTCAAATGTGTGTGTTAAGACTAGATAAAAAATAATAGTGTTACATTAATATTTAATTCACTTAGGTTTTTTTACAATAAAGTGTGTTATTTATTATATTTTAATTAAAATCTTCCACATAGACAATACTGATTAAAAACATAATGTGCCACAAATTCATAAAGCCAGTAGCAGGACATAGGAAAACCAGAAAGTAGCAGTAGCAAAGATCTAAAGACATTAAAAGGGATTAAATGCCTGGGAAAATAAAACAATGTTTTACCTAGCACGGAAAAGACCCCAATGTCAGATAAGCATCCATGCTAGGAAGGTTCCAAAAGATTTCACTGGAATTGAAAAATGTTCTTTTCTAATAGCCATTTGCAAAGAACCAGTGTGGAGATTAGGATCCAGGTAAGAATCTGAAGAGGTTTCTAGGCAATTTGCAGGATTTAAAGATTTAAAGGATAAACTTACTGAATCTAAACATTGATTCACTTAGAGGTTGAAAATTGCCCAACAGCTAGTCAAAATGATTAGTGCACAGACATATTGTATCAACCAATTTCCAAGCTTTTGACACCTCTCTCAAACTCACTATCTTGGTCAACTTTAAGCCAAACCCAGGCATGGTTGAAAATTGGGGACATTAATGGTTTGCTTATGCGGCTATGCCGGTTTATTGTTCTAGTTTTGCTTTGTTTTTGTTTTTTTCTTCCTAGTCTTCTGCTGCCCTTTGACTCACTATTCACTAAATTTTAGTTTTCCAACTTGTATTTACTTGGTCTTCAGGTGAGAAAAGGTAAAGACGTGGCTAAAGAAAAAGCCAACTTTGTGTTTGACAGCTGCCCTCCCCAAATCTGAGTGGGTCCTACTGGGTTCATCAGATAGTGGAAACACTGCCTGGCTGCCATTTTTAAGTTCTCAGGAGCAAGGCCCAATCACTTTAGAAGATCTGTGAAAATCAAAATTATGGTTAGATCTCAGAGTTTCATGGGCATCCATCTCCTGTAACCTCAATACTCAATACAAAATGCCAGATTTTGACACCACCCTCTGGGGGGGGGGGAACTGGACTTTTTTCAGACAGAATTTCATCCCCTGCAAGGCTTGTGCACTCCGTTTGCTTTCCTTAGGACCAGGGGTGGGCTGCTGGGGGTTTACAGGGGTTGGAAGAACCTCTAGCTAAGATTCTGTGCAGTTCGGAGAATCCCCAAATCCCACTTCTGTCTAGCCCTGCCTACCCCACCCCACCCCTCCCAGAAGTCCCCACGTGGCCTGTTTTGGATGTAGGTAAGTGCAGGGCGTGTATGGAGGCTCGAGAGGGCGAAAAACGGGCCTATCGGAAGTTTGGGAAGGCCGGAAACGGGCCTGTTTGCAGCCTCCAGAGGGCCTCCAGAGCCTGGGAAGGCCATTTTCGCCTTCCTGGAGGCTCAAGGAAAGCCTCCGAAGCCCTCCTGCACCGCCATGGTGCAGGAGGCCAACTAGGCCATGCCCACCGTGGCCACACCCACCCAGCAACCGGGCAGAGAACCCCTTGCTAAACTTTTTGAAACCCACCCGTGTCTCGGCTTGTCGTTCGTTTAGAACTGTGATTCTTAGGACCTTAGATCTATGACCAGCACAAGGAAAAGCAGGAGGGAGAGAGAAACTTTACTCAAACTAATCTAGTTTCTTCACTATCTTCAGCTTTCTCTCTCTTACCTCAACTCCTGGTTAAGGACACAAAGAAGGAAAAATGGCACAGTAGATTGGTTTTCAACATCTATGCAGAAAAATGTTGTTGGAAGGAAAATCTAGTTCAGTTCCAAGGTGGGAGAAAGATGCTGAAAATAAAATGGAGGCTGGAGGCTGATTGGAAAGAAAGGTCCATTTATTGATGAACAGAACCACCAGGGTTTGTGATTCTGGTGCAACTGACCAATTGGTTTGGTGAGTACATGGATTTTTATAAGTTTCAGAGCTGCTGCTAGAGGGATTGTGCAATGTCTGAAATGCCCTTAGGAGATTGTGTAATGTAGTGAGCCCTGTGCCTTCTGCTAAATGGTAGTGGGTTAATCCTATTATGACCTGAAGGGTCATGTCCTGTTCTTAATCCCATCACCCTGGAGCTGAAGTTCTTTTGTTTTGTAGATAGGCTGGCCCAGTCTTTCTTAATGGGCACACAATACGGTATCTGCTTGGGAGGTGTGCTATTAAGAAAGACTGAGTCTGCTTTCTGTCTTTAAGAGCACGTTTCTCCATTTCTCCCATTGGGGAAATATAATATTCTGCCTTTTTAATATTTCCCAAAATATTTCATTCTTCGGGGAAGGGGGCTTCCCACAATGTGATTATCCTGGTTATAGCTTGAAGCACCTTTTCCCAAACCGAGAGCTTTTCATGTGCTTTGGACTACAAATCTCACTGCACCAGTGTAGCAAGATTTGCAGCACAAAGGATTTCTTTTTTCCTTTTCTGCAAAGATTCTGTACTCCAGAAATAAAGATTACAGAGCTCTTGTTTGCAGCCTTCAACTCTGCATTTGCTTGTAAACAGAATAGAATCTGAACTGGCCTATTTTTAAAAAGCCTGCTGTCCAGACAACATGACAAGCTAATTTGCTGGATAATTTGCATCTCAGGGTTGACCATGGTCTCAGGCCTTGATTCAACTATACTGTTTGCCAGGGCTGATGGGTTCATTGTTAAGTCACAAATGGAATCTGAGCAGACTTCAAAAGCAGAAAAAGGGCAGCAGACATCTGACTCAGAGCGGAGAAATCGTTTGCTTCCATACAAGAGCAGCAGGAAAACAAGCGCCAACCTGAATTCCATGTGCTGAGGGAATTAGAAACATCACTAACAACCGAGAGCTGTGTCTGGAGAAAGCAAATCTCTGAACTTTCCTGAAACATTCTGACATTTTCTTCACTTACTGCTGCCAATTTTGCTGCTACTTCAAACAAAAGTCTTGGGATTGTACCCAAAGAAAGGTCTAGCCAAGAAAAGCAGCTTAAAACATTGTGGAAAACCAAGTCACCCTCTGTATGAATCCAGGCTACAACCATTAAAAAAAAGAAAAGAAAAAAAGAGGTGGTGTCAAATGTTGTGAGTTGCATCCTTCACCATATTTTAGGGGAGGAAAACCACAAAGAACAACTATGGGCAGGCTGAGTTTCTATCCCCTGCGGCCCCTCCTGATCCCAGATGCCAAAAAATAATTCGCATGCTTCCCTACCACTTTGAAGGAACAAGTACATGAAGACCGCAGAGATTTGACATATTTTTTTAAAGGAGAAAAAAAATGCTCTCTCAAACCTCTCACTAAAATTTCAAGAAAGAAACCCCTCCCAGAAAACCTTGGCCCCACGCAAGGTCATCTGCTGGGCAGGGTGATCAAAAATGTCAAGATGATAGTCACAATTGCGGTTTCAGTCACAAAGTTGCCGTTTCCATCTTGAATCTTTTTTCTTCCATAATGGACCACCCTTAGGTCCAATAGTTCATGTCATCCAACCTGATCGTGCTTACATCCACTGAGGCCTTTGCTACCCCTCTAAAACCTGGGCCCAACCACTAAAATCTTTCCCATCCTAGCTTAAGAGACTCAGCATTTTGCAAAGCACCCAACAACTCAATACTCTGACTCCTGCTGCATAAAGCAACTGTTCCACCTTGGCTAAAAAAGTATGGTCGGTTGCATTTTTTGCTTATGTTTTATTTTAACAAGCTTGTGTAAATGTGAATTTTTTTGATTTTTGTTTTTGTTAGCCTCTGAACTAGATGAGTTTGAAAACCTAATTTTTAATGGTTTCATCCTCTCACCACTGGAACATTGAAAGGTTTTTTTTTTAAAGAAATAAATCAAACAATTGGCTAAATATTCTTCATCCAAATCCCACAAAAATGAAAATTGGAACTCCTCCCATTTTTTTTTTTTATGTGAGAACCTTCCAGCTGAATATGGTCCCAACTGGGAAGCTATTCCCAATTCTGCCAGTCAGTCAATGCCTAAGAAAGGAATGCAGAGCATGGCTTTTGGCATCCTTTCTGAACCCCCCCAAATAGACCTGCTCTAGGGCATATGATGGGGAAGGGAAAGGAGGGGGGCCTAGAATGGAGGAACTGGCAAAATTCCATGCAGAGGCCCATCTGCTTCTCTCATAGGAATGCAGTGAGGATTCTTTATCCCAACTTTTTTCTCCACTATTGCTGGCCAGATCTGGTCCATTTTAAAACTCAGTTTTTCTTTTGCCAACTCTCAAACCAAGGTTCATGGCAGACTGACAGTGAGGTGGCAGTTCTGACAAGAGTTTATTCTCTGTACCCAGTTTGGACCAGTTCCATTCTATTTTCAAAAAGTTGTAATTGCTGATGAACAGACATACAGTATACTGTAGAACCAACCTGTTTTTCATCGTCTCTTTCCAACATCCTCTAGGGGCAGGGAAAAATGTTAGTAGGAATACAAAATAAAATGTTTGCATGTGTGTGCACAAACAATCACACATCCATATTTCCCCACTGTATTTCATATAAATGTACCACTTGCAGTAATTAAACCAGATCTAAAATGGATTTCTTTTCTTTTCTTTCAGTAAAAATACACAATCTGTGGGCAAGGCAAGTGATAATGCATGTTGACATCTGTGTTTGTGTGCACACACACTCTCTCTGTCTCTGTCTCTCTCTGTCTCTGTCTCTCTCTCTCTCTCACACACACACACACACACACACACACACACACACACACACACAACACACACACTCACTCAGCTAGGTGGCAGCATGTAGCCAAGCTTGAGCTTACAAATCTTAGTAGGGTTGTCACTGGCTAGTACTGGAAAAGAGACTGGCTGTCAGGTAGAGTCAGGACTTGAATTCGGTAATATACTAGAACAGGCAATGGTAAATCACTTCTGCAAATTACTTTTGTACTCCTGCCAAGAAAAGACATGGTGACATCATCAGGAATCAAGCCTAATTCACTTTCTTTCATTCACACCCATGCATACTCCACCCTCCACACAGACATATTATGTATATATACCTACACATATATTACCCACACTGACAGTTTCAGGACCGATTATGAATATGTGGTCCCTGTGCTTAATATTTATTTAAATATTTTAAGATACAATTTTTAAATTGCTTGTTTACTGAAATAAAATCAATCCAGAGCTAGACAAAATCCATCTTAAATTAAAGATGTATAATCAACAGCAGCCAATGCTCTCCAAAAGTAGAAGTATTATTAAGTTTAACTTTTCAGGCTTCTACTTAACATCCTTTATGTTCTCACTTTGCATCCTAAACGGATAACAAGTCAAAGTTATTTGTTTACAAAAAATGCTCATTATGAATAAGCAAAGTCAACTTAGAATCAGGTATCCTTAATTTATGTTTTTGACACAAGCAATTTATAGGTAGTAAAATATATAAACGACCTTTTTGATCACAGCATTATTTTTATTTTTATTTATTTATTATTTATTTGTCAAGAATGTATTAGGTAATATTATATAAGTATAAGCATGGATTGGATACATGAAATAGATACAAACAGAGGAAACATTAGGACAGGGACGGTAGGCATGCTGGTACGCTTATGCACGCCCCTTACAGACCCCTTACAGACCTTAGGAATGGGATGAGGTCAACAGTAGACAGCCTTAGGTTAAAATTTTGGGGGGTTGGGGATGAAACCACAGAGTCAGGTAGTGATTCCAGGCATTGATCGCTCTGTTGCTGAAGTTATATTTTCTGCAATCGAGTTTGGAGCGGTTCACTTTAAGTTTGTATCTATTGTGTGCTCCTGTATTGTTGTGGTTGAAGATGAAGTAGTCATTGATAGGTAGGACATTGTAGCAGATAACTTTATGAGCTACGCTTACCATATTTTTCAGAGTATAAGATGCACCAGAGTATAAGACGCACCTTAGTTTTTGGGGAGGAAAATAAGAAAAAAGCTGATTGGTGAGTGGATCGGCCTCCCGGAATACCCCCAATCAGCTGTTCCCAGTGGTGAATTTTAGTAACAGCTTCGTCGGTTGTGAGCTCTGTGCCTTGCTTTTTTTTTCTGTCTCTGAAACTTCTGAAACTCCATTTCAGAAAAAACTTTTTTTCTTGCCTCTGAAAGCCTCCAAAACAGAGCTTCAGAAAAAAAGGCTTTTTCTCTGAAGCTCTGTTTGGAGGCTTTTTTTCTGAAGCTTCTTTCAGAGGCTTTTATTCTGAAGGACTATTTGTATTCTGTTCAATCTCCTTTCTTTGGTATTGGTATGTAATTAACATCTTCCGATCTGTTGGTTATTGTGTCATTCTCCACATTTATTAGCATAGTTTGGTTAGAACTTTTACTGATTCTTCTTTTGTTGCTTGCCATATTATTTTAGATAAAAGCCTTTCTGAGGCTTTTTTTCTGAAGCTTCTTTCAGAGGCTTCTTTCAGCCTCTGAAATCTCCGTTTGGGAGGCTGGGCAGGGCTACATTCGGAGTATAAGATGCACCCAGATTTTCACCCTCTTTTTTGGGGGGGAAAGGTATGTCTTATACTCTGAAAAATAAGGTAGGTCTGACTGAAAACAGTGAAGTTCTACGTTTTCTAAGCCTAGAATTTCAAATCTAATGGCATAAGGTATTTTGTTGCAAGCAGAGGAGTGGAGGACTCTTCTTGTGAAATATTTCTGGACATGTTCAATTGTATTAATGTCTGATATGCAGTGCGAATTCCAGACAGATGAGCTGATTCAAGAATTGGTCTAGCAAATGTTTTGTATGCTCTGGTTAGTAGTGTGATATTACCGGAGAAGAAGCTATGCAAGATTAGGTTTACAACTCTTAATGCTTTTTTGGTGATGTTGTTACAGTGGGCTTTGGCACTTAGATCATTAAATATGAGTACTCCGAGGTCCTTGACAGAGTGAGGGTCATCTACAAGGTTGTGTCCACTCAGCTTGTATTTTGTGTTCTGCTTCTTTTTGCCAATGTGTGATTATAGATACCCTTTGGTGAAAAAACAGGTAAATCTTGTGTTTGGTTTTTGAATATAACTTGGAAATACATCAGTGCCTACTGGAAAGAAAATCTAACTGTTTGAAGCCAAGGGTAAGTAAGAATTCTGCCTTTTAAAGATTAATTTAATAACATAGTCCTATCTTACAGGACCTTCCAACAATTACTATATAGTACCACTATGTCTGGAAGTACAGGTGAAACTCAAAAAATTAGAATATCGTGCAAAAGTTCATTTATTTCAGTAATGCAACTTAAAAGGTGAAACTAATATATGAGATAGACTCATTACATGCAAAGCGAGATAGTTCAAGCCTTGATTTGTCATACTTTTGATGATTATGGCTTACAGCTCATGAAAACCCCAAATTCACAATCTCAGAAAATTAGAATATTGTGAAAAGATTCAATATTCTAGGCTCAAAGTGTCCCACTCTAATCAGCTAATTAAGCCATAACACCTGCAAAGAGTTCCTGAGCCTTTAAATCAGCGGTTCTCAACCTGGGGGTCGCGACCCCTTTGGGGTCGAATGGCCATTTCACAGGGGTCGCCAAAGCCCTCTCTCACCCCCCCACGCCTTCACTCACCCTCACCCTCTGCCTCTGTTGGATCGCCCGGTCGCCGTTCGCTTACCCCGCCCACTCCCAATCTATTGCTGCCTCCGGAGTCCCAGCTGATGGCTAGAGGGAAAAAAAACTTTAAATTCTTGCCGCGGGGCTTCAAAGAACTAGCTGCAAAGAGATAAATTCCTGGAGCAAATTTTTTTTCCCCCTAGCTATGCTGAAAAGAGAAAGCGAAAGCAGGGTCTTAGCTGCAACGTGACAAAATGAGGCAGAGAGATTTCTTTTTCTTTTTCCTCACCAAAAAAGGTAGGTACAAAACTGCAAACAATGGGAAATTTAGGGCAAGAGGAGGTTCAAGATTTTAAAACACAAAAGAAAAAAAGCTCTATTTAACTAGGGAATTGTAATAATTGAGATACTATTAATTGTATATTGTGTTGAAAGCAGAAACGGTTAAGTTGTGGTTTGGAGGAATATATGGGGGAAATTATTTGGTTTATTATTATTGGTAAATATAATTAATTGATTTGTAAGAAATTGGATTGCATGGAAATAATTGGAATATTCATGTTCATATTGATTAATATACAAAAAAAGATAGTTATATAACTAATTGATTTATATTAAAATGTTGAATTTGTATTAAACAACTGTATTACATAATTAACCAATGTGATGATGGATATGAAAATAGATGACAATGCGAAGGGGTATAATATAGACTAGAAGGGGAAAATTGAATTTGATTAAGATTAGAGATGAGGATGAAGGGTAATATTGGTTTTTTAAAAAAATAGATGAGGAATAAATATGGTAAAAAGGAAATATAGAAATTGTAAATTTAATTGAAATGACTAAATACTGTGTTGGAAGAAATATCCTTCTGGGTTCTGCTCCAAGTGGGGAAAAAGACACTGGAAACATGGAGACTGTTTGGAAAGATGGTTTAATGGTGGACAGGATCACATGGCTTGATGGGGCCCATTGTGTTAGTTTCTGTTGCTATTGTGTTGCAAATGTCCTTTGACAAAGGATTGACTTTCTGCCTCTGGCCCATTAACAAAAAGTGGGGGGCAGGAAGGTGGGAGTTGCTTGGTCTGTAAAATATGCTTCTCCATTTCTCATCCAGGTAGGGAAATACAATATTCTGCCTTTTTAATATTTCCCAAAATATTTCATTCTTCTAGAAAAGGGGTGGGTGCTAACCTCCTACAACTGTTTAAATTTGTGAACCGGCCAAATACTCTGTTCAAAGAAAATACGTTGTATGTTTGTATGTGTGTTTCTAATTATTGCTATTTGTTCTCTTTTATTCTTTAAAGTTTAACAATTCATTCTTTATCTTAATATCTTAATATTTGTTTGGGGTTGGCTTTCTTCCCTTTCATCTTTTTTATTGTACAGCAATCTTTCTCCTCAAACCTACCACCTCTCTTTTCTTTCCTTCTTACTTTCTCTTCCCCCCCTCTTCTTCTCCTCCCTACTTCCTCTTCCTTTCTCCTTCTCCTCCTCTCTTCCTCCCTCTCTTAACCGTCACTCCTACTCTAATTTCCCTTCCCTTCCTTCATCCCTCTCAATTACTGTATCCTTTTATGCATATGGACTACTCAGAGGGCTGAAAAAGTTATTTTTGACTGGTCCTCGCACTTTTGACCAGTCCTCGAACTTACGACTGTCCTCACAATTTATGTTTTTGCCCTATCTTGTCACCATGGTGAAGAGAAGCAGTTGTGAAATGAGTGACACGGTTGTTAAGAATGGTACAATGGGCATAAATGATGACCAGTCATAACTGCGAAGACCGGTCAAAAGTGCGAGGACCTGTCAGAAATCACATTTTTCAGCCCTCTGGGTAGTCCTTTTGTGCACAGGGACTACTCAGAGGGCTGAAAAAGTTATTTTTGACTGGTCCTCACACTTTTGACCAGTCCTCGAATTTACGACTGTCCTCACATTTTACGTTTTTTGCCCTATCTTATACCATGTTGAAGAGAAGCAGTTGTGAAATGAGTGACATGGTTGTTAAGAATGCTGCACAGGCATAAATGTGAGGATGGTCATAAGTGTGAGGACCAGTCAAAAGTGCAAGGACCTGTCAGAAATGACTTTTTTCAGCCCTCTGAGTAGTCCCTATACACATAGCCATGGCCACCTGGTCACATGACCAGCTAGCCATGTCCACCCAGTCACATGACCTCCAAGCCATGCCCACAAAATAAGCCACGCCCACAGAACCGGTAGTAAAAAAAATTTAGAACCCACCCCTGGTTGGGGGTCACCACAACATGAGGAACTATATTAAAGGGTCGCGGCATTAGGAAGGTTGAGAACCACTGCTTTAAATGGTCTCTCAGTCTGGTTCAGTAGGAATCACAATCATGGGAAAGACTGCTGACCTGACAGTTGTGCAGAAAACCATCATTGACACCCTCCATAAGGAGGGAAAGCCTCAAAAGGTAATTGCAAAAGAAGTTGGATGTTCCCAAAGTGCTGTATCAAAGCACATTAATAGGAAATTATGTGGAAGGGAAAAGTGTGGAAGAAAAAGGTGCACAAGCAGCAAGGATGACTGCAGCCTGGAGAGGATTGTCAGGAAAAGGCCATTCAAAAGTGTTGGGGACTTTCACAAGGAGTGGACTGAGGCTGGAGTCAGTGCATCAAGAGCCACCACACACAGACGGATCCTGGACATGGGCTTCAAATGTCGTATTCCTTTTGTCAAGCCGCTCCTGAACAACAAACAACATCAGAAGCGTCTTACCTGGGCTAAAGAAAAAAAGAACTGGTCTGTTGCTCAGTGGTCCAAAGTCCTCTTTTCTGGTGAGAGCAACTTTTGCATCTCATTTGGAAACCAAGGACCCAGAGTTTGGAGGAAGAATGGAGAGGCACACACTGCAAGATGCTTGAAGTCCAGTGTGAAGTTTCCACAGTCTGTGTCGATTTGAGCCATGTCATCTGCTGGTATTGGTCCACTGTGCTTCATTAAGTCCAGGATCAATGCAGCCGTCTACCAGGAGATTTTGGAGCACTTCATGCTTCCTTCCGCAGACGAGCTTTATGGGGATGCTGACTTCATTTTCCAGCAGGACTTGGCACCTGCCCACACTGCCAAAAGTACCAAAACCTGGTTCAATGACCATGGGATTACTGTGCTTGATTGGCCAGCAAACTCGCCTGACCTGAACCCCATAGAGAATCTATGGGGCATTGCCAAGAGAAAGATGAGAGACATGAGACCGAACAATGCAGAAGAGTTGAAGGCTGCTATTGAAACATCCTGGTCGTCCATAACACCTCAGCAGTGCCACAGGCTGATAGCATCCATGCCACACTGCATTGAGGCAGTAATTGATGCAAAAGAAGCCCAAACCAAGTACTGAGTACATATGCATGCTTATACTTTTCAGAGTCCAATATTGTTCTATGTACAATCCTTGTTTTATTGATTTCATGTAATATTCTAATTTTCTGAGATTGTGAATTTGGGGTTTTCATGAGCTGTAAGCCATAATCATCAAAATTATGACAAATTGAGGCTGAACTATCTCGCTTTGCATGTAATGAGTCTCATATATTAGTTTCACCTTTTAAGTTGCATTACTGAAATAAATGAAATTTTGCACGATATTCTAATTTTTCGAGTTTCACTTGTATATGTTCACTTGAAAGATAAATATTAAGTAATCTCAGTGGGTTTAAATTTTAGGACCTTTCCAAAGTAAAGATTTGTCATGGATGGAATTGCTCTTTAAATTTCAAATAATGTGTTCTTTATCTTTACATTTTTGTGTAAATCTAAATCCTGTTCACTAAATGATTTTTATACAAATAGCCTTGATTGGGGAATCTTGGTGACTAAAAGTTTTAGAGATTTGTTACACAAACTTGCCTCATAAAAATATAATATATATGCAGAGAGAGAGGAGAGAGAGAAAGAGGCAAGATTTCATTTCAATGTACTGATTTGGGACTTAAAGCACTTTATAAAAGAAACTCACACTGTCATTTTGTCTAAGCTACTCCCAAAAGCAAAGGATTAATTTTCTCTCACTGATCAACAGAATGATCCTGAATCCGCTTTGCAGTTGTGATCGGAGAAGTGCTGGTATATGTGCTGTCCTGGTTTGTATTGTAGACTTATTGCTGTGGAGAAGACATTCAAGGTGGTTGAATTTATTCATTGGTGAATAAATATTCTTTGTGAGTTGTGTGTTTCTGCTGTCTCAGAATACGTATCTGTTGCCATTACTATATCCAGTTTGCTCATTGAAAGAAATGCCCACATTTCTTTCTTCATGATTCAGTTAGGTCAGCTAGGTTGCCCTTCTTACAAAAAAAACAAAATCTTGCACCTATGTCTGAGAATATGTCACTATAATTCATTCTGTTCCAGCCACTGCTGTCACCAAAAATCAGCTTCTATGTGTGGAATGGAGGTCTTCAAAACACACCTTTTCAAGATATCTTTCAACATTTCCCTGCGTCTGGTTTAAAGAAAGCCATTGGTGGAAATGGATGGTGTACTTTTGGCATGAATATTGGGCAGGGAAGGGGGTACTATGTACAAAACTGGATAAAAGCTTAACTCAGCTGGATTCCTTGTGTTTGTCTGTTTCTAAGAAATCAAGCTGTGCTCATATTTTGTTGAGTTTAAAAAAAACGGCTCGGCATCATCAATTTGGGGAGTGAAATATCCTTTTATTTCTGCATCTCTGTAAAAGAGGACATTGATAGTACTCTTAATAATCACCACTGCAATCGTAGAAGTAGTACATACTACACTAATGTTGAATCAATTCCTTGAGTATGAAGCCCAAACAGCACAATTCAGACACAAGAAGCTACAGTCCAAAACATTTTTTTTTTTTGCTTTAATTTATATGCCGCCCTTCTCCGGAGACTCAGGGCGGCTTACAATGCGTTAAGCAATAGCCTTCATACTTTTGTATATTTATACAAAGTCAGCTTAGGGAATTTAGGGAATACCAAGTTTGTTTCTTAATTTTATTCAATTTATTTGATTTAGGTGCCATCAACTTGGAATGATTCTGGGTGACTAACAGTATAACAAAGAGAATAAAGTACAATACAATTCAAAAAGACAAAGCCAATGAAAACAAATAAAATAAGAAGAGCCCGCCCATCATAAACATGTAATTCTTGGTTCAAGATTTATGGTACAAAACAATTAAAAATTCATTACTAAGGAAATTAATCCAAAACTGTGCCTACCTCTACATTTTGAACCAGTTATAATTTCCAAGTATTCTTCAAGCATAGTACTATGCACAGCTGTTGCAGTTATCCAATCAGGTCACAGTCCTAAGGTATAACTAAGAGTGGGTTGGGTCTTCTGGTCCAGGAATGGGTGTGACTGGTACACAAAGTGAAACTGTGCAAAGACCCTCTTGTATTCTTCAAGATTGTGCAGTAATTCTGTTGGGGGTGTGTGTGTGAGTGTGAGTGTTACCCATCAAAAGTTAGAGATGAAACATAACCAGACATGCCCAAACCTGAAGCACCTTGATCTTGCATGATTGACTACAACCTATTCTCACTCATCCAAACCTTCACAGTCTTGTTCTGACCTAGGCTTCCTGAGATAATAAAAGCACACAATGAGTCCCAAAAACCCTCTTTTTATTTCCATGGCTGTGAATTCTGCTCATTCAGAGCCTGTTCATTCCCAATCTGTTCATTCACAGAGGAGTCCCAAATAATTGTACAGAGTCCGACAGAAATCTGCCACAGTTCTTCAGGATAATGATGATAAAAACCCACCTTTATCTCCCTTGACATGCTGCCAAGACCTAATTGGCAATTAACTTTGCAAAGCCACACGGAACACAGAGTCCACACAGAGCTGCAGTCTTGAAACCGGCCAGCACGAAAAACAGTTGCTTCCTGCAAAGGGCTCACGTGCCTTTGCTCCTCCCTTATGTCTTATAGGAGGGGCCAATCATCTCCAAGCCCTTCTCCCGAGTCGTCCCTTTTGTTTTAACTGTTCTTGCCTTCTGGCAGCTCTGTGCATGTGTGCACTGGGAACAGGCTCCCCCTGTTCCTCTGCCTCTCTGATGTCTGAGTCTGGAGGCTCCGGAGTCTACACATAACTCCCAGATGGCCCTGGCCCCATCTCTGCCTCCGATGCAAAGCCCTTGTCTGAGCCTTCCCCAGACTCCAGGACTGGCCCATGTTCCTCCCCAACCTCCTCACTGTCCGACTCTGCTGCCAACTCCATAGGCCGCCAACGGACCACAACAAGTCTCCAGACACTGAGTAAGAACCTCAACAGTGTTACTTGTACAGCCAAGGATAGAAATATAAAGCTGAGTGTCATTAACATACTGATGGCATTTCACTCTATGCTAATAGATGACTTTAAGTAGCAGTTTTACATAGCTGTTAAATAAAAGTAGGCATCTCCTCATCAAAACCAACTGGAACTCATAAGAAAGAGAAGACTCTTTGAAAAACACTGCTACCCATTTCCAACCCCTAAACTTGGTCTAGAAGGATACCATGGTATTGAAGGTTTCTGAGAGATCTAAAAGGGCTATGACAGACACAAAGCCTCCATTTGGAACCCTCTGAAGGTCACCCACACACGTATACTATCTTGGTATTACAGTATAAATTGTGTACCTACCATGTTCTCAACAACTCTCCCTAGAAAGGGAAGTTACGGTATATGTGAGAGAAAAGTTATCCAGTACTTTGGGTCTAAGGAGGCTTCTAAAGGAAGGGATAGACTGCTGGCTTCTTCAAAACAGTTGGAACCACCTTCTCCCACCACCACTTGGACCAAACTCGTACACATCCCAGCTGATCTGGACCAATCAGGTAGAGCATCAAAACACAGGTGGCAGAGCACACCAGTTCAAGGACCCTGTTCTCTTTCCTCAGGGCTAATTAAATGAAACTGAACTCAGACCCTTTCATGGGACCTCCCTGACTAAATTCTAGCTCCTTACTAGAGGAATGTGGTCATCTGAAAGAAGACTGCCAGTTACCTTATCTGCAAGTGCAATAAGAGCTGAGAAGTGAGCTTGCTTTGCTGTTGTTTCTGCTTCCAGGTAAGTTTTAATGAAGGCTCTTACCTGTGCTAGGTCAGATTTGCCCTTCATCTTCCTCTAGCAGTGCTCTAGGCGTATTATGACATTTAATCTGAAGGAGCTGTTGGGAAACAAGGAGGATTTATAGGTTCCTCGATCATAGAGAATATACACAGGCATAATCTGATCAAAGGTTATTGTCCACTATTCATTCCAAGCAACTAACGCCTTGGCTAGTATATGCAATAGCATTTTAGAGATAACCCCAAATTCCCTCTGAAACCCAGCTGGGTTTATCAATCACCTGGGGCAAAGCAAATGAATAGGATCTTTCTCCCTCCAATGAAGGGTTCCACTGGCAACTTGTCCATAGGGTTGAGGGACAGGGTTGTGCAGGGAAGCTAGTACTGTACACAATTTAGCAATTCCATCTGACCCTTATCACCTAATTTCACAAAGAGGGTCTCAGATTTAATTATATCCAGAACTGCACCTCTAAAAGTTACCAGAGATTCCTAGATGGCAATATGTATATGGTGATTCTCAGTCATCCAGCTCACAGTTGTCCCAAAGGTGCATTTTCCAAAGGCAACTGGACTTTCTTTGGCAATAATTAGAATCCCAATCCTGTACTGGAATTGTGGCTAGTACCATACCTGAAACCTACAAGGCCTGTTTCCAAGAGAGGGATCCTTCTTTCTGTGCCACACCAGTTTTCAGTAACGCATTCTGGATCAGCCTCTCATCCAAAATTAAATCATAGATGATCTGGGACTCATAAGCCGGTCTCATATTAAATAGCAATTGATGGAGACTAAGGTCACCAAAACTCGTAACACCAGATTTCATAGCTGAGCACGAAGGGCTGGAACAGGGGCCTCCAACCTTAAACACTCAAAGAGCCATTTGGACCCGGTGTTTCCCAAAAGAAAACACCGGGAGCCACAAAACCCTTCCTATGCCTAACTATTTCTTGAGTGGCCACAAAACTAGCATATGTAGTTGAATTAAATGTTCTGTTTTCTTCTGAAACTTTTCTTTTCATGGATTTATCAATGGTTAGCCTACCGGAGGTTGAAAAGCTCAATAAATTGCGTGCTGGCGGGTGTCGCACATTGGCAGTTGTGATGCACATTTTGACTGACAGGGAGCCGCAGCAGACGGGTGAAAGAGCCACATGCGGCTCCAGAGCTGCAGGTTGCTGACCCCTGGGCTGGAACAAGCCTCTGTATTAAAAACCAAGCGTGCCTTCCCTGAAAGCATCTAGTCTAGGTCTCCCATCCTATTTACAGTTGCTCTAAAGAAAGAAAGGCATTATTGTTGCTGCTGCTGCTGTTGTTTTTTGCAAGCAAGGTTCACACAGGGCAAAACAGTAATCCAGTTAACATTATTAGACAGATGGTATTTTCTTTTGAATTCTCCGATTTCAGACATTTATTAAATGTTGATATTCAATCATCACATTTATTCAGGTGGGTTCACTGTCCAAAGCAAGAATATCAGCAGGTGTTTGTATTGCATATGGTCCTATGCTATGATATTCCAACTGGAATCAAGGTTTTTCTGTATTTCATCTCGCCATCTCGTAGGGGTGGTCAACTTGATAGATTTACAAAGTCATTGATTTAACAGTATGCCATCTTTCAGGCCCATCTGTTGCCATGTATGCGAATAAATTTCCTGCCCATTCAACTTTCTGTTTTTATGCTACTTTGATGACATATTTGAGGTTGGTTCTGCAATAAATTTTTGTATTTTGGAATTGGTCTCTGAGCAAGATCTTTAGCACTTGCCTCTCCATCACATGCTGCATTATTCAGTTTCTCTATTTCCGATTTTCTTAGGTTCCACATTTCACAGCTATAGAATATTGCTGGTATAATTATGGCATAGAAGGTGTCCGTCCTTGCTTTGAAGTTTCTCATCTGTTGTAAAAAAGATTTTATATGTTTAAAGCAGGGCAACATCAGTTTTTCAACACAACATCACTTGAGTGATTGTACTTTTCTGGGTCACTTGTTTTTAAAATTAGAACTAGAGACAAAATGTCCTTGAAATTTCCTACAGTTTGGGGAAATGCTTATAAAATATAAATGTTATTTGATTTTCTGCTAAAAAAACCCAAAGAATTGCATAATCATTACTCAGTGATTTTGCTACTGAAATGTTAGGGGAGGGGGGCTTGGTAGGACTCTAGCAAAAAGGAATCTGGTAGCTGCAGATGATTTATTGTTTATCTACCTCTGGGCATCTACATACATACAGTTAGTTTTTTAGTCTCTTGACTGCTCTCAAGAGGCCATCTGGATATGTACAGCTATTGGATAAGTACTGTCCAAGAACTGAAGAAAGGGCTGTAAAGGTGAGCTGCAATCCATCATAGGAACTCTAAGAATATAGTATGTAAAGAAAGGAAGGATAGACACAGGGCTCCTGGGCGAAGTAGTCACTAGAAAAGTAGTAGTCACCTGATAGGTTACAGTAGTGCAAGAGTCAAATCCATTCGACTACAGTTCCAATTCCATGTGTTAAGAACAATGAAGTCAATTTTAGGATTCCACAATTTATCAGCAATGCATTTAAAAAAAAAAAACAACCAGTGGCCACTGAAGCTTGAGTTTCAGTCTACTTTCTAGTGGAAATAGATGGGGATGGGGATGGGGTGGGCAAGAGAAAAGGCCAGGGACCAGATGGAAGGGAATGGTGCCCACAACAATATCATTGAAGCTATGTTATTTTAGGCCACCTCCCACATGGCCTACTTTGCCTACACAGTAGAGGCAGGATAATGGGAGAAGATGGCAAGAAGGTGAAGAGCAGCAGGGAGAAAGCAAAACTACTTAATACCTTCTTTGCTTCTATCTTCACACAATGCAGGTCAAAATAGGCAAGAAAATGGTAAGAAAATGCCTATCCACTCTAGACAAGTTCAAATCACCTGGACCAGGGTTCTGAAGGAGCTGGCAGATGTGATCTTAGAACCTCTGAGCAAAATCTTTCACAGTTCCTAGAGCATGGGGGAACTACCAGAGGACTGGAAAAGAGCTGATGTGGTTCCAATCTTCAAAATCAGACCAATCAGTTTGGCATCAATGCTCAGGAAAACCCTGGAAAAGATAATCAAGCAGCAGATTTGTGAGCCTCTAAAAATGAACAAAGCCATTACCAGAAGCCAAATGGGATTGTTAAAAACAGATCATGCCAGACAAATCTTACTGCCTTCTTTGATAAAGTTTCTAAATTGGTGGATTAAGGAAATGTTGTCGATATAGTATATTTAGGCATTTGGCATTTGGCAAAATAGACCACAACCTACTTTTTAGTAAGATAGAACAATATGGGATAGACAGTACCACCACACCAGCTGGATTCACAGTTGGCTGACCAACCACACTCAGCATATAGTCCTCAATGGAACTACATCTACATGGAGGGAAGTATACAATTGGGTACCTCAAGCTCTGTTTTGGGGCCAATACTCTTCAACCTCTTCATAAATGATCTAGATGTGGGGACAGAAGGAGAGCTCGTCAAATGTGCAAACATCATCAAGCTGGGGGGGGATTGCTAACACTCTGGAGGATAGATTCAAGATTAAGCAGGATCTTGACAGACTTGAGCAAAATGTGCAGTTCAGTGGTGAGAAAAGTAAGGTCCTGCACCTAAGCAAGACAAATCAAATCCACAGGTATAGAGGAGATAGTATCTGGTTCAGCATTAGTAACTGTAAAAGGGATCTAGATGACCTAGTGAATCACCATTTAACATCAGCTAGCAGAGTGCTGTAGCTGCTCAGAAAAGTCAGTGTGGTCCTAAGCTACAACAACAAAGGGATGGCATCAAGGTCATGAGACATGGTAGTATCACTTTATACTGCACATTTGGAATGCTGCATCCAATTCTGCTCACCACGACACAAAAAAGGTGCTGAAACTCTGGAAAGAGTATAGACAAGAGCAATTAAGATGATAAAGGATCTGCAGGATAAATCATCCAAAAAATGGTTAAGAGAACTAGATAGTCTACCCTAAAGAAAAGAATTAGGGGTGACAAGATAGCTATCATCCGGTACATGATGGACTACCACAGACAGGTGAGAGTCGACTTATTCTCCAAAGCTCCTGAGGGTAGGATAAGAAGCAATGGGTGGAAGCTCACTAAAGAGAGATCCAACCTGGAACTAAGAAGAAACTTCCAGATAATGAGCACAATTAAGCAATAGAGCAGCCAGCCTCCCAGAGTTGTGGGTACACCAGCACTGGAGATTTTCAAGAAAAGATTGGACAACCATTTATCCAGGATGACATAAGGTCTCCTACCAGGAGCAGAGGGTTGGACTCAGTGGTGAGATTCAAAAGTTTTTACTACCGGTTCTCTGGGCGTGGCTTGGTGGGGGTAGCAGGGGAAGGATGCTGTAAAATCTCCATTCCCTCCCCACTCCAGGGGAAGGTTACTGCAAAAATCCCCATTTCCTCCCGATCAGCTGGAACTCGGGAGGCAGAGAATAGATGGGGGCGGGGCCAGTCAGAGGTGGTATTTACTGGTTCTCCGAACTACTCAAAATTTCCTCTACTGGTTCTCCAGAACTGGTCAGAACCTGCTGAAACCCACCTCTGGTTGGACTGGAACAAAGTCCATAGTCCCTACCAGTTCCATGTTTCTATGATTCTAAGGTAGAGCACCTAATGCCTCAGCTGTGGGTGGATTATGAGTTACAGACAGTGGATGTGTCTTCTGGAAATAACTAGCGAGTTGTCCTATCTTCATACTGGGGATTTGTCTTCTGTCATAAGGGAACAGAAACCCGCTTACTAATTCAGTGGGTATTGACATGCTCAAGCACAGAATGCCGCTGAAGGGAAAATTGAACACAGAGGAAAGGGTGTGGATATGAAATGAAATAGCCTGCAAAAAAGCTTGACTGGATGACTGAAATCCTTAGCAGTCCACATTGCAAAATTTTGCTGCAAATCCTGCTTGCTGGTTTTGTTTTGTTTTAATGAGTAGAAATACAGTACGTTGCTCTTTAAACTTCCTTCCTTCCAGGCAGTGGCCAAACAATAGAAATGTTATTATTCTATGTGCTGCTGCTATTTCCATTATTATCAGCTATGGCTCCCTCTATAAAGTCAAGTAGTTCATTGCAGCAACACAGATGGAGCAGCCAAATTGCTCATATGATGTTTGCACGAGCATGTGCACCTGAAGGGCATTGAGGCTCTGATGGCTACTTTGTGCTGGGAAGCTTCCGACTGGAAGCATTTTTTAACAGGGCCCAAGCTGCTCATACTTCTATACAGTCCTCCCAGTGGGCACAGTATTTCTATATCTTATTTAACACTGCTTATCTCTTCATGTTCTTTCATCTGAGCTAGAAACTCTTGGGCATGGAGGCTGATTTGCAAGTTATTTCTAGCCATGCTACTCCCCCACTTCCTAACTCATTCCCCCAAACACCGAGACTGCCTGTGAGCCATTTGGTGTAAGATTTAAAAAACAGCTGAGGGGCGGTGGCACATATAAAGCCCCACCCCCTTTGGATGACTAAGCCCTGAGACTTGCCAAATAATTTCAGGCTCCTCTAAATAACACTTCCTAATCATCTAAATCAATTCACGTTCAAGACAGGAGCGGCTTCTGCCTGGAAGCAGCTGTTCTGCTTTGGTGGAAGACTCTATTTACACCAGCCAAAAATAAAATGCAGTCATGCTCAGTATATACATTTACTACATTTAATATATATCTGTCCCCTGAACAACTGTGTTGGAGTATTTACAGTGACATGGATGGCAGTGAGAAATAGCCCTCTTTCCTTAGATTTTGTTTCTAAACAGATCCTTCCCTTTTGTCAGCTGAGCTCTCTTGCCATTTGGCCTAGAGAAGCAACAGTGCAAATAGTACTCTGAATCTACAGAATAAAAGAAACCACCTTGTTTTATTTATACATGCCACCCATCTCACCTACAGGTAACTCAAGGTAACTTATTTTATTAAATAAATCTCAGGTCAGTGGAATTCTGATTTAGGACACAATAGAATAGTTATTCTATTGAGTTGGAGGGACCTTGGAGGTCTTCTAGTCCAACCCGCTGCTCAGGCAGGAAACCCTATACCAGGGGTGTCAAACTCGGGGTGACATGTTGTCATCACACGATGTATCCCAATTTTCCTCTTCACTAAAGGGGGTGGGGGTGGCCAGCGCGTGATGTCACACCTGCCCTATACCATTTCAGACAAATGGTTGTCCAATCTCTTCTTTAAAACTTCCAGTGTTGGAGCATTCACAACTTCTGGAGGCCACTTGTTCTACTGCTTGATTGTTCTAACCTTGTTTTTTCACAAGAACCCTTCAAATCACAACTTGATGTAAAGGATATATGCATAGGGCACTTGCCCACAATCATCACTTTACCCACTGACTACAACTTCTCTGAAGCGCTTTCTCACTGACCTGCAGAAATCTTCACTTTTCCATCCTTGTAAATGTTCAGCCCTCCCCATCAGCTGACCAGCACTTCCCGCAACACACCAATCTTACGTTTTGCCCAGTGCCCTTCCCTGCTGTGCTTCTCCCTTGTTGCTACTTCACTATAATTGTTTCAGTATAGAAAACAGTGAAGTCATCGCTAGCACCTCGTGCCTTGAGTTCAACTGGAGGAAGGGAATAGTGATGAGTTTTAAAAAGCACAGTGAATTGTTGGTGAGCCTGTACAGCACCTCATTTGAGAAGGGAGGGGAAGAGACGAGGAAAGAGAGACAGGATGAGCAGAGAGTTCTCACCACCTGGAAACCACCCACTTCGCAGAACCAGTGTGAATGCTGCAGAACTGATGTCACGCCCTTCCCTCTGTGTGGCAGCTGAGGTAGAAGAGCTGCAGAAATCTGGTGATGCAGTGGGAATGCACTGGGAAGGCCTTAATCTCAGCAGCCCAAACTGCTCCTCCGGTATGCAGAGGAAATTGTTTTGTTGTTTATCAGTTGGGAATCAAGACACCCATGCAGATCTCTTGCCAATCATCCAAATATCTACCAATGAATTTTAGTCTTCTGTCCTTCCTGATTATAAATTGGATCACATAAATATTTTGCTAGTTTTTCTGTGGAAAACCAAAGAAACTATATTCGTGTATTATACCTTTTCTCCTTTATTTTCTTCAGGGCATCAAGGTTGTGAATAAGATTCTCCTTTAAATCTTGAAAATAAGGATGGAGTACATTACGCTGATAGATAATGACTGGCTTAAGAGCATCCAGCCAATTGACTGAATCTTGGAACTTGGCTATCCCGGGATGTGCTATTTATACAATCTTCCAACTTAGTGCCTCCAAAGATCTTGAGACTGCAGCTCCTACAATATGCCTTTGGGGATGGCCTGAAAAAGCATGACAGAAGGAATCCTGTGATGGGGATGTATTCTCTTCTGTTTCTCTCTCTCTCTCTCTCTCTCTCTCTCTCTCTCTCTCTCTCTCTCTCTCTCTCTCTCTCTCTCTCTTTTTGCAGAAAATTCTAAGGCCAGCCTGCAGCCAAATGAGGAAAGTCTCCCTGTGTGATATAGCTAAATGACTAATGAAGAGATCTTGCAGGCTGGATTTGCAACCCCTGGCTAAAACAGCTGTATCCAGAATTTTCTGCAAGGAATGTGAAACAAAAGGCATTCCCTTGATAAGCAGAGTGGAATTAGATGGCACAGAGCTTCAGCTGCTGTAGCATGCCAGCCCATAACCTTTCTTTCGCATAGCAACGAATCATGGCAAGGAATTACCTTAGATGCAAAGCAAAAAAATAAAATAAAAATAAAGCAGACATACTCAGCCAAAGATCATCTTGGAGTCATTCCAGTATTTTGCTCTCCATATTAATGGAGGAAAAAGGAGGAAAGTCCCACCTTAATAGCCAGAAATCAATATGTAAGATTCAGTCTCACTGCTATGATAGAGTAGTGCTGGCAGCTCAGAGAGGCTAGACAGAAAAGAACATTCTGTTTCTAATTCAAGCTCATCCTTCCTTTGCAGAGTCAAAGCAAGGTTAAGCCAAATTCTAAGAGATTTAAGGGAGTTGTATTTTTATCCCATATCAAACATCGTTTGCCTTACCCCTTCTAGCACCAGATTAGTTTTACAATTTAAGCTTGTCCACAAGCCCCTCCTGTTCTCTGTCCTCCCCTCCCCTCCCCTCATGCCTTCAGGGGGAAAGACAGCTGTTTCTAGAGAGAAGGTTATATCTGTGGTGCCCTCCCTGCCTTCTATCCTCTCCATCATTTTCCGCCAGGGGCCAGCTGAAGGGTAGACGTCTCAACAGAGACCCACCACCCACCCACAGGAATTCAGAAGATCAAAGCCTTCAGCAACATCTGATTAAAAAAAAAAGGAGGAAAGATAGAAAGAGAAGAATGTGCAAGAAGGAAATTGGGTGAAAAGAATTGAACCAACAAGTCAGGCTTAGAGGCATCTATTATGGCAGCAGTTTCTATCAAAACAGCTTTTACTAATAAGGACACTTTTCTAAACTGACTTCATTGTGGAACAACTAAGACGACAAAATAATACATAAATATCAGAGGATACCCATTCAGTGTATAAGAACCAGTTTGGTATAGTAGTTAAGGCCCAAGACTAGAAACCTGGAGACCATGAGTTGCAGTCCCACCTTAGGCCCAAACCCAGCTGGGAGACCTTTGGCCAGTCACTCTCTATCAGCCATGGGAAGAAGGCAAGGGCAACGACTTCTGAAATCTTGCCAAGAAAATTGCAGAGACTTGTCCAGGCAGTTGCCAGGAGTCAACACTGACTGGAAGGCACAATAATATATACATTGGGTGCAGGGGTGAAATCTACTTACCTTCCTTACCGGTTCAGAAGTGCACATGCCCCGCACGCATGTCACATGCATACGCACACCTGCACATGCGCAAAACCTTCTGCGCATGCACAGAAGGTAAAAAAAATATTATTTCCTGGTTAAAACCAGGAAGTAATGATACCCGGGCGGCGATTGCTACCGGATCGCCGAATCACAGAGAAAAATAGCTACTGGATCAGGTGATCCGGTCTGATCCAGGAGCATTTCACCCCTGATTGGGTGTATAGAGAAGATGATCCAGGCCACTATTGGTGCTCACTAGCGTTTCTCTGAAGGAAATCCTAAATCAGAGACCTTCTCTGTACTGTACTTGTATTCATTTAAATGTGGATAGAAGCCAAAGAAGAGCAGAAAAGGTACATACAGGTCTGGATAAGGAACACAGGCTTCAGCTGAATCATGACAAGATTGAGGGGGTTTGGATCTGGGGGCCTGCCAGTTCTCGGACTATGCCATTTCTGTGCTGGGTGGTACACACTGGGTCTCAGTATGCAATCTGAGGTACATGTGTGTCCATCTCTCTAAAAAAGGTTTTCCTGAACTGCTGAGTACTGCTCAAAAAGCAGGTGGCAATTGTGGCTGAGGGCTTTTTCACAACTTTTGTGAAATGTTTTTCACAACTTTTGTGAAATGACACAAATGTTGTGTCACTTGTGCCTATACCTTGTTTGGGGGGCTCTGCTCGTAGTTATTCATGTCCTAGTCACCACCAGATTGGACTATTGTTATGCATTCTATATGGGGCTGCCCTTGAATACTATCCTTGAACAGTATCCAGAAGCTTCAACTGGTGCATGTTGCAGTGATACAAGCAGTTATGTGTATTTCTACAATAGCACATGACCACCTCTGCTCTGCAAGTTGTATTGGTTGCCAGTTTACTTCAATGCATGGTGCCAGTTTTAACCTTTAAAGCCCTTCATGACATGGGACTGGGTTACCCAAGGAACTGCCTCTTCCTAAATATAATTGCCGCTCCCATCAGATTTGGTAGAGAAGGCATGTTGCAGGTCCCATCTGCTAGATGGGATGCGCGTGCCAGAAACCAGAAGAGCAGCTGGCGACGGTGCGAAGAACCGAGAGGGTTCTGCGTGCCACTTAGGTTCGCCATCACGGTGCTAGGGAATTACACCCAGTGGCTCCCAAGAGAGCCCTTCAGTGCCATGGCCCTGGCCTTATGGAAGAACATTCTACCTCACACCCCAGAAGTGAGATTAGCTTCCACCCTGTCGATATTCAGGGTGTTCCTCAAGATCTGATGGCTAGATCCTAGAGTCCCAGGAGACGGATGAAATTTTAGATGGCTCTCATATTAGTTAATTTTAGATGGCTCCCATATTAGTGAATATTCAGTTTTTCTAGAGATGGGTTCCAGCAGGTTCTGACCAGTTCTGGAGAACCAGTAGTGGAAATTTTGAGTAATTCAGAGAACTGGTAGTAAAAATTCTGACTGGGCCCCCCCGCATCTATTCTCTGCTTCCTAAATCCCAGCTGACTTAGGAAATGGGGATTTTGCAGTAACCTTCCCCTGGATTGGGGAGGGAATGGAGATTTTACAGTATCCTTCCCCTGCCACGCCCACCTAGTCACGCCCACAGAACCAGTAGTAAAAAAATTTGAAACCCACCACTGAGCTGCTCTTGTGCCTTGTGGTTTTACATTTTAATAATGACTGTTTTAATCTTTTAATAATGGTTGTTTTTATACAATTATTATTTTAACGAATTGTTGTACGCTGCCCAGAGTTGCTTTTTGCCCGATGGGCAGCCGTGTAAATTTGCTAAATAAATAAAAACCTCTGAGAGCTGAAGTCCACATATCTCAAGAGTTGCCAAGTTCGAGAAACGCTGTCCTAAATGGTACACATCCTGTCGCCGTCTCTCCCCCACACGTCTTTCTTTCGCTGATCAGCTTGACACAGTTAATGAGTGTTATGCAGCAACAGCTGCAGACAGTTTCCCATCAGTCTATTTTTGGTGCGGCAAGCTCTGTGTGTATGTATGTGTGTGTTTATGCGTGTGTGCGCGCGCGCCAGCCAGGCTGCATATATATTTAACTTCAGATGCTTTAATTCAAAGAGGTCAGGAAATACGAGCAATGAAGGCTCTTATTGTGGAAGGCTGGAATGCACTGAAATGTTGACATTGTCAGGCAAGGGGCCCCGGGGCAGTGGAAGGTACTGCTGACCTCACTGCATTGCACTTGCTTTTTCCTGCCCCCAGAGAAGCCAGCACTACAGCCAGTAACCCTTTCATGCCCAGCAGCCTTCCCTTTCAGAAAATGGCACCCCTCCCTCTTGTTTTACAGGCAGAATTATTTTCAAAGCATCTCTGCTATTTATGGGGAAGGATCTTTTAAGCCCGTTAGTAAGAGATGGCTGCCTTTGTGGGAAATCTACCAGGTGCTCTGATTTTAGAACTAGACTAGTTCTTTGTCTTCTATTTGTACTAGGTAGGGTTCCGACAATTTGTTTAATTCAGCCCTTGTAGTTGTATTGGGCCTTTTGCCACTGCCGAGTTAAAGCTCTATCCACCCTTTCTTGGATGGGTAGTATGAAGTAGCATGAAGTTTGCTGGGCTTGTTGTGTTGATCCCTATCCTGTTTCTATTGCATCATTCAAATCATCGTTGAATGATGTTATCTTGAATATGTGTGCACTGTGCAGGCTATGCAAAACAATTGGTTGATTCTGACTTTCCCTTTTTAGCTCATCACCAGCCAGCGGGCAATAACATCTGCCAGTCACAGCGTAGTAGCAGGAAGAGGATAGTTTTCCTGGAAGACTGCATTCATCTCCTCTGTGTTTCTACATCCCATTTTGGTCTAACCCAAATTAAATGACAACAGAAACAAACCAGAGTCATAAAGTAACAGTCATGAGCAGCACTTTCATTTAGGTTCCTTCCCTTCCTTCTTCCTTTATATAGGCAACACTTGACTTCCTCTTTGGGACCTTTGGGGCTTGGGTCATAAATACAATTGAAAAACCAACTTCGAGATTCTTCCAGGTTTTTGCTCCAAAAGTAATGGCTGGTCAGATGCAGAATTCCAGGCAGGTATAGAAAACTCTTTGCTACCATCTTGTGGCCATCCAGACATTGGCAGCCCAGGCTTGGTGAGCATCTTTGATAGGGGATAATTTAGCTCTCTCATTCTACTGTTATAATCTTGCAGCTTTGCACTAAGCCAATAATGAACATGGATTTTAAACTCATGCAATATGGCTGGTGGAACAGTGTAATGTTCTTGCACAGTTCGGCCCTGACCAGAAGCTCCAGTCACACAGCTCCCATACTTAGCTCTTTACAGAAAGAATAGCAGAAGTGTGACAGTCAAAGCTAATCAGGGACAGGAGTTGGAGGGAGGGGTGGCCTGCACCAGCCTGAAATGGCCCGTGAGTGCCTCTCTGGTCCAACTCATTACATACTGCCTACTACATTTGTTTCCAATGCAAGGACTAGTGAAGTCACAGATTTAATGTATTTTCCAGCAGTTGTTTTTCTTACTGTGAGCTTAAAGGAGGAAACACTAGCTTAATATCACGTAATGGCATGGGGACATAGTAGAACAAAGATATTGCCAGAGCATGTTTGGCCCATGGCTAGATGCAAATGGGGAAAGCCTGTATTTGTTAAACCAAAATATACTCCAACTTATTTTACACTGTTTTCAAAACTCCTCCTGTGTGATTTGTTTGTTGGCTTCCCATAGGCACAAACAATAGAGAGTATTGTGTGAACACAGTCAACTAGTAAACCACAGGTAAAATAATAAGGGATTTCATGTAAATACAGCCTCAGAATGCCTAGTACTGCTGAATGGCTGGGGATTCTGGGAGTTGTAGTCATAACATATCCTGGGAGCAAGAAGTTGGCAAAGATTAAATGTGTAGAACGTAAAATTGTAGGGAATATTTGTTGTATTGTCATACAGTAACATGAAGACACTGGTATGTTACACCTAGATAAGTTTCTCATGGGGACAAGTTCTACAATAACAAGCCTGTCCTATATGACAATCTGATTTTTATTTGATTCTATTGTCCACATTAAAAAGAAAACTCTCAATCATTGTTGACGCTCGTTTTAATAACAACCACAGGCATTCCTGCACTGCCATCATTTCAACCTACCAGTCCTTCAAAAGCAGTTTGAAATCAAACAAAAATCATCTTCATTATTACTGATCTCAAAAGTACTAAGAGTATCACTGCTTCCTCCAATAACAGTAGAGTGCCAAGAATGGAGTTCAATCAATGTTCTTTGTCTTCTTTGTCCATTTTTAGACTATTAAGAGTTCATTTCCCTGGTGATTTCCAAAAGTTTCTGAACTGTTCCAAATGAAGGAGCGTTGCAAAGCCACTGCTTTCCTTCAGCTACATTTAATAGCAAATCCCCAAATGGGAAACAGACTTCCCATAAAGTCTGCAAAGCCATAGCCTTTTTAAATGAAATATTGTCTTCAGTGCAATTCTTAGTGTGCTAAGGGATCAAAATAAATCAACACAACTGCCAAGCTTGTGTTAGATCATACTGGTGCAGTGCTGGTTTTTAGAGTAAGAACCACATGCAGAAGTGCTCAAAGTTAAGATATTTGCTTATGAATTTATATTGCTTTGGATGATAATTATCATTCCACTAAATCTAGTTACCCAAGTTACACTGAGTTATTACCACATTTCTACGGAATCCCTGATTGGGTGGATCACTCTTGTGCCTCATTTCAGGGAGAAAAAAGAGCAGCCAGATATGAAAAAGGAGCTACAGAAAACCATAGACCTGACCTACATCCCCTTTCTCGGAGGCAGCAGAACAGCTAGAAAAAACCAAAACAAAGCATGTACTTTCTGACCAAGGATTTAACATTCAATACTGTAGTGGTTTCTGAGTGTTTCCTAGTCATTTAGTCATTCTCACTCCACTCCTGGCTTACAGTAAGAGCCAATTGCACCCTGCCTAGTGGCTGGGTTTTGAGTTGAATCAGATTGTCTTCATTCATTTTGATTATACTCCCTGGGGGTCTGAACAACAGTTGGTAACTTGTTTCATAATGTCATAAATGCTGTAAGCCATTCGGCAATGAGACTCTTTTCTGCAAGGCTCAAATATATGGGCTCTGTGGGTATCCCCCAATGCTCGATAAAGAAAAATGGATGGATGGATGAGGAATGCTTTACAGTATGTTAATAAGTTAAGGAAACCCACTATATCTATGAAATTCATTAAGAAATATTAACAACATTAAGGTGATGAGGAAGAAAGACTCGCCAACTGCAGAATGCAAGGTTTTCTTGAGCTACAGCAGAGGTACAGGTAGTCCTCAACTTCATTTAGTTCATTTAGTGACCGTTCAAAGTTACATCGGCACTTTAAAAAGTGACTTATGATCATTTTTCACACTTATGACCATTGTAGCGTCCCCATGGTCACATGATCAAAATTCAGCCATTTGGAAATTGACTCGTATTTATGACGGTGTCCCAGGGTAATGTGATCCTCTTTTGTGACTTTCTCACAAGCAAAGTCAATGGGGAAGCCAGATTCACTCGACAATCATGTTACTAACTTAACAAATGCAACGATTCACTTAACAAATGTGGCAAGAAAAGTCGTAAAATGGGGCAAACTCACTTAACAAATGTTTCACTTAGCAACATAAATTTTGGGCTCAGTTGTGGTTGTAACTCGAGGACTACCTGTATATGATTCCTCCGCTAATAGAGGCCAGCCCATGCTTTAGGAGGATTGGTGGATAGGTTTTCTTCTCCTGCAACATTGTTTTTATATGGAGTGTTCTAATAATTGACAAAGCAATTATTATCATTTGGTTTGTTCCAATCAGTTTTGACTCCTGGTGACAGCCTGGAATAGTCCCTGCAGTTTTCTTGGCAAGGTGGTTTCAAAAGTGGTTTGCCCTTGACTTCTTCCTGGAGTTGAGAGAGAATGACTGACATAAGGATATCTAGCTGGCTTTATGCCCAAAACAGGATTAGAATTAAGTAAGAGCCTTGGTAGTACAGTGGTCTAAGGCACCCTGTTATTAAGCTAGTTATTAAGACCAGCTGCCTGCAATTACTGCAGGTTCGAATCTCGCCAAGGCTCAAGGTTGACTCAGCCTTCCATCCTTTCTAAGGTAGGTAAATTGAGGACCCAGTTTGTGGGGGCAATAAGCTGACTTTGTATAAATATACAAAGGATGAAGGCTATTGCTGAGCACATTGTAAGCCGCCCTGAGTCTCCGGAGAAGATTTGATTTATAAATCAAATTAAAAAAAAAATTCATGGTAACCCAATTTCTAGTCTGGTGCTTTAACCACTGCACCAAACTGGCTCTTTTTTAAATTTATATAGATAAACTGTAAAAATCTAGTCAATCTTGATTTCTTGATTTCTTCTTTAAATTTTATTAAGAATTTTTATTACTAAAACTAATACAAACTAAACTTAAAGAAGTAAGAAAGTAAAAGTAAGAAAGAATAAATAGTGCAAGAAAAAAGGAGGAAAAAATAAAGTATGATATATAAAAAGAAAAGAAATATATAAAGAAATGACTTACAATTATTGACAAATAAGATTACAAACGAATACTTCTTCATCCCATAGTCCATTCCTTATTTATAAGCAAATCCATAAAACACCATTTCAATGTTAGTGATAGCAAAAGATCCATAAATGGTTGCCAGAACTTTGCAAATAAATATTTTCTTTCAACCTTAGTCAAATAAACCAACTTTATATTCCTTCCTTTGACTACTAACAGTTTAAATCTTTAGTTCAATTAAATATTGTCGTAGGATTTGATTTCTCTTCAACTCCTTATCCTGTCACACAGATCTCTTCAAGAATTTAACAGGCCTCTTTTGTAGATCCAATTTCCCCTTTAATTTTTGGCCAGTTTCTTTTGTATATCCAGTAAAGCATTGTTTTCCAAATCACTCTTCTGTACTGTTATCTATAGCTCTACCTTTGGTATTTTCTCTGTCCTGTTAAATGAAACTTGTTCCATATATTCCATTGCCCACCAACATCCTTTGGACATAATCTATCTATATAGAATCTGACATCATTATTGACATTATTGATATTGTAGATACTGATTTTAGGCTCCATTGTTCAAAAATCTTTAATATTTCCAATCTTATGACAATTTTATTATTTTTTAAGTCTCAGTTAACCAACACCAAAAGCAGGCTTGTTATTTTTCCCCTTCTACTTAGAATCTTCAATCCCCTCTAGTGTCCAATATCTAAAATCATAGAGTTGAAACTAAACTCTCTGAGCAACTTTTCAAACTTGTTGTGCTGAAGGCCTGTAATAGTTTTAAAACAATCATAGAAAGTGAGGCTTGCAAACTTAGTGCCTTGAAAAGACCCTGCTATGGTTGAGTTCAGACCTGTGGAACATAATTGTCCTGCAGTCTCCTCATGAGAAGCAGCCGTCCAGAGCACAAGTGGGTGATCTCCTGTCCTCTCCTTACTTGTTGAAAAGGAAATCAAAAGAACTAGTTTACTCACCAATTCTTTGGTCTTTGCTACAAGTTATGAGCTCCGCTTTTGCAGAGTTAGCCATGCCTTCCCAGGACGTCTCAAGTCAAGTTTGATTTCTAATCAACTATTCAATTTCCTTTGTAACTAGATGGAAGTTATTTACAATTAACTTCCTTTGGGGTATTTTTTTCACCTTTCTAGTCTAATCTATAGCTCTGCAATTTTCTAACGTCTTCGGTTCAAATAGCCCTATTTGGCTTTATGAGCTAAGTATTACCACTTGAACTGTGTAATTCACAGAGGACAAGAGAAAAGTATTTGGGCTAGGTAAAGTTCTACATCTTTTCAAAGCCTTAGCATGGCCATTATGAAGACACTTCCACCCCTTCCTTGTATCTGTGCAGAAGAGCATAGACAGAGATGATTCTTCCCGTGGGATTGTTGCCAGACCAAAGCAGGCCTGTCTTTGAGATTCTGTCTTTTGGCAGTAGCAGAGTATGACCAACATTGGGAGACTAAAGTTGGAAGCTGACTTTTATAGAAAGAGGTAGTAACCTATTTTTAATATTTTTTTTAAAAAAAATCTTATTTTTAATTTGAAGTGGCCTATATTTTGCTAGATTTTTCTGCTGTTGTTACTAATTTGGCATTTTCTCATAGTTTCTTTGAACAAACAAGCTAAAAGCTAAGGAATAAATAGTGTAGATTGTTCCTGTGCACAGATCTGATGAGTACCTATAGCAATATGTACAATGTAGCATGCAAATGTATCCCAGGTGAAGTAAGGATGGGGATCCAGCTTAGCAAAGAAAAGCAGAGCAGACAGACATGATCTCATCTTGTGTACAACTAGAAGAACGGGTCCAATCTCCCACTGTTCATAATTCCTGATCATAGCTCTCAATGACAGGAATAGGTCACAAATACTGTATTTTTCGGACTATAAGACGCACCGGTGTATAAAACGCACCAAGATTTCAAAGAAGTAAGCAAGGAAAAAAAAGTTTTTGCCCTCTCCAGCCCCCAGGAACACTCTGCAGGCCTCCCAAAGCCTCTGCACACCCCGTTTTTTGCAAAAATGGGCCCATATTTCACAAAAAAAGAGACATTTTTGCCCTCTCCAGCCCCCAGGAGCACTCTGCAGGCCTCCCAAAGCCTCTGCGCACCCTGTTTTTCACAACAACAGGCCCATTTTTCACAAAATGGCCCTATTTATTACAAAAACAGGACACGCAGGGCGGGGCTTCGGAAGGCCAAAAATGGCTGTATTCAGTGTATAAGGTGCACCAACATTTCCACTGTCTCTTGGGGGGGGGGGAAGTGCATCTTATACTCCGAAAAGTACAATATATCTAATGTGAACCAAAAACTTGCATCATTAAATATACCATTCATCTTATACGATCAAAAAGTACAAGTTGGGGGCAATAATGACATGCAATTATTTCTTACTACCAACTGGAATATCTACATGGGTTAAGATTCATCTGAGGTACAGCATTCGAGAACCAGTGCTGTGCCATGCCCTGTGGGATTAGACATGGGAGCACCCAGGTTCTTGTCTACCCTCAGCCACAGAAGTTCACTGGGTGAATCACTCCAGCCCAACCTATCTTAGGTTTGTTAATGTGGGATAAAAGGAGAAAGGAGTATTAATATGTTGCCTTGGGTTCCTACATTAAAAAGGTGAGGTACTAACTGAATAAATAAATAAGTTATGAAAAGTCAAAGGCTCCGGGTTAGTAGCAGAATAACTGCTTTGCATACAGAAAATCCAAAATTCAATGTTCGATTTCCCTGTATTGGATTAAGAATGACATCAGTGTGAAAGTCCAAATAACTGTTTCCAGTTAGTATAGACAATAGTATCTTGGAAGACTAATAATCCGGTACCAGGTAGCTCTTTAGGTTCCTCTGCATTATTATCATGAAAATATGCATAGATATCATATTATCTCAATATTATATATTAAATTCCCCATTAAAATATTCTAGCAGAAAATCAGAGTACAAATGGGTCAGCTGACTGCATTTATCTGGTTGATCTGCTTAACTCTAAAGCTTTCTATGTTCCCAAGCAAGATCTAATTCTATTTTTAGGCACACTAGGCTGGGAAATCCCTACCTTATACACAAAATTAGTACATGATGACGCCAGGGTACATGTAGTGAACGTATACACCACAGGAAATAGATGTGTGGAAAAAAGAGGCCATAATTTGAAGGTTTCCTGGTAGCTTTTTCACACAAGATTATAGATAAACGAGTCCTCCACCCCCTTATCCCACCTTCCTTCCTTTTTAAAAAACTACCGTTTTTAAAAACCTTCTTAGCCCAATTGTTGTTGCTGCTTTTTGAAATTTAATCATTTTTTTTCATTGCTCTTCTCACAGCTGTTCCACCATTTCTGCTTCTGATATATATTGGCCTCTTCTGCCTGGAAAGAGAAATCATTCAAGAGAGGATGGCAATCTAAACTTCAGACAAGGAATGGATGGGAAAGAATTCCGGAAAGTGAACAGTAATCCTTATGAATCATTGGCCGGGGGAGGGGAGGCAGTCCTTGATACCTGATTCTTTTACTGTTTAGGGGGAGGTTGGCCTTGGAGCCCAACAAAAATTTATCCTGGAGGTAAGTCAGGCTCAGCAAATTTCATGCTGGCCTAATTTTCCACCAAGTTAAGGATGCGTAGTTGGCCCTTAACTCAGCAGCAGGAAAAGGTTGTAGGAAAAGCATTTATCAAGACCAGCCCAAGGACTGGGCTGGTCCTTGGGCTTTTTCTGCCCAAGGACAAAATACGAACACTTGTTTCTTCTCTGATCAGAAACAAACTGAAAAGCAGATGGCCCATATTTTAACACTACTTAAACAAGAGGGCCTTCCCAACACATGATCTACCATATTACTTTGCCTAAGATAGGTTGGCCTTCTAGATCCCGTCTTGAGAAAAGAAGGAATTATTTATATATCAAACTTCTTGATTTCCTGATTGTTTATTTGTACCCCATGACTATCATTAAGTGTTGTACCTTATGATTCTTGACAAATGTATCTTTTATGTACACTGAGAGCATATACACCAAGACAAATTCCTTGTGTGTCCAATCACACTTGGCCAATAAAAAAATCTATTCTATTCTATTCTATTCTATTCTATTCTATTCTATTCTATTCTATTCTATTCTATTCTATTCTATTCTATTCTATTCTATTCTATTCTATTCTATTCTATTCTATTCTATTCACCACCCATCTCCCTCGTAGAGGGGCTCTGAGTGGTGTTTTAGAAAAAGAAAGGATGGGAATTTGGAAATGGAAAAGGAAGACCGAGCAGTGGTAGTTCTTCTCTTGGCTTTTCAGATGCTCATTTTTGCCTTCTCCCCTATTCTGTAAGCAAGCTTGTCCTTGAGCGTGCTGCTCAACAGGCAGCAGGACAGCCAGGGCAGGGAGAAATGAAGCCATAGTTGCAACACCTCCCCTCCCCCAGTTCATTAAGAATACTCAAACTTCAGAATGAAAACTGAGATGGGGCCATGTCCATCACTGTTAAACATCAATCTTCCCCAATCCAAAGCTCTCCAGTGTGCTCTCATCATCCCTCAGAAACCACACTGGCTGGAATATTATTGAAGACATAATCCAGCCTATTTTGAAGCCATGCCATTGAGAAAGATTGAGGAAGAAAAAGAATCTAAGAAATCTGCTCGGGACAATGAAGATTAACTTTTTTTAGGAAGAACTGTAGAATGTGTCTATTTACTCAATTTAGCTGGAAGATTTGCAGATCAACCATTCAACAGTTTTGCAGGGAAGCTCAACCCTATTGTGCCCTGCCTCCCCCAGAGCATGGCATGAATTAAAGGCAAGAATATTTAGATGCTTGTGTGACAAAGGTACATGGTATTACAGGGGTGGGATTCAGCAAGTTTGGGCCGGTTCGGGCAACCTGGATGCTAATTTTACATTGGGTTCGCCGAACCAGTAGTTGCAAGGGTGGACTGGCCCTGCCTACCCCACCCCTCCCCTCCGCTCCCCTCCCAGGAGTCTCCAAACCGCCTGTTTTGGATGCCAGGTAAGTGCAGCACCCTCGCAGAGGCTTTGGGAGGGAGAAAAATGGGCCTCCCAGAAGTTCTGGAAGTCTGGAAATGGGCCCGTTTCCGGCCTCCAGAGGGCCTCTGGAGCCCAGGGGAGGCTGTTTTTGCCGTCCCAGAGGCTTGAGGAAAGCCTCCGGAGCCTGGGGAGTACAAAAAATGGGCCTTCCAGAAGTTCCTGAAGTCTGGGAACGGGCCCGTTTCTGGCCTCCAGAGGGCCTCTGGAGCCCAGGGAAAGCCGTTTTCACCCTCCCAGAGGCTCAAGAAAAGCCTCCAGAGCCTGGGGAGGGTGAAAACACCCCCCCACACACACCATGGTGCAGGGAGCCGAGTAGGCCATGCCCACCTTGGCCACACCTACCCAGCAACCGGGCAGAGAACCGGTTGCTAACATTTTTGAATCCCATCCCTGATGGTATAGTCTGAACTAAAGAAATTGGGGGAGGGGTTAATGAATCATACCTGTTCCAGGGAGTACCTGAGAATTCAAGCTTAACTCTTTGAAAGCTTCCACCCTGAAAGCAAAGCAGGGCAACAAAAGAACATCAGCCCTCAAGTAGGTTTTTGTAAAGCAACAACTGCAATCAAATATCAACCTGAGTGCTTTGCGATTCGAAATGTTTACTGTGCTCTGTTTCTGGACAAGGCATCCCTTTAGTCCCCTGTGCATTTCCTGACACAGATTAATAGCTACCAGAGGACATTTTGCAGGAATGAGTAGAAAAGGTTTGGGGTTAAAAACTTTAGAATAGAAAAAGATACTATTCCCTTTGTCTCAATAGTGGATAAAACCCCAAGGCAGAGATCCAGGCTGTCTGGATGGCTGTCTGCTAGGATGGTCAAAAAAGTCAAGATGGCAGCCATGCATTTCAAACTATATTGTTCTTTTAAAAGAGGCCGGATTTTGATCCTATGGTTACAATTAAAATCCTGATTTTTTAAAACCCCTCTTCTCTCTGTCCCATCATCCTTGCCAAGGGCTCACATGTCTGAACAAGGAGAAGGCAGGCGCATGTTACGGCCAGCCAGGCAAGGGAGGGAATCAACTGATGGCAGCACCAAGCAAACTGGCCTAGCCTAACAGTGTCAAAGTGTTATTGAGAACTGACCCGGCATGCTCGAATTTCCCTCACCTTTTCAGCACATACTAGTATTCTGCAGGTTCAAAACACAACCCATTAAATGGGGTTGAGCAAGAGGTTGGCTTGCACCTAAACAAGCTCAGGGCATCATACTCTGTCCAGAAATCTGTTAATTTTATAAACTGCAGTTCACTGTAGTGTGTGTGTGTGAGTGCGCGTGTGCACACGCGCACACACACGTCTGCACAAAATAATTATACGTAATTGTGAGCCTTAATTATTTTTATCCTGTCCTTCCTATCATTTCTTTCAGAAACCTGAAGAGTGTACAATAAACCTGCAATGTAGATCTGAAAGATAAGGAAGGGCCCAAAGGTTCTTAAGAGCCTTGGTAGTACAGGGGTTTAAGGCACCCTGTTATTAAGCTGGTTATTAAGACCAGCTGCCTGCAATTATTGCAGGGTTTGAATCTCTCCAAGGCTCAAGGTTGACTCAGCCTTCCATCCTTTCTAAGGTAGGTAAATTGAGGACCCAGTTGTGGGGGCAATAAGCTGACTTTGTATAAATATACAAAAGGATGAAGGCTATTGCTGAGCACATTGTAAGCCACCCTGAGTCTTCGGAGAAGGGTGGCATATAAATCAAATTAAAAAAAAAAAAAGTGAACATCATGGCTGGGTTATTCTTTGTTTTTAAAGTGCAGGTTTCTTGATGCCGGTCAGAACTCTAACCATGGAAATCGCACCAATTCTGCCAGTTTAACTCTCTCTCCTAACCTGATATGTTGAGACTGCGTGGCCCTATTATTAGGCTGGAGAAGACAATCTGTTTCTAGCATCAATTATGGGAACGATAGCAAACTGTCAACCATATGGTTAATGTTGTTATTGTTGCTACTATTGCATTGTAGGTGTTCTGTCCTTGGATCATTTTGCCATCCTCACCCCCCTCTACCCAGGCCAATTTAAAGATACTGGCAGTGCCAAAGAAGTCCAAATAAGAGCAAAAATTGGAAAGGATCTGCAATGGTTTGCATAATGTGCAATGATTTACACAATAGCAGTTCATCCTTAAAGTGCTCCAGACTTTTTATTTATTTATTTATTTATTGAAGCAAGAAATAATCACAATTAGTCTCTTGCAAGCTATTGTATCTCTCTGCCGATCAAGCCACTATGGAGGACCTGACTGAATTCATTTTTTACTCTATGCTGGCAACCCAGAAGCAAAGAATTGTGAGGATCTTGAGAGCAGTAGGATGAAATGTAGGTTAACCTTTATGGAGGGGATAAGATTCTTGTGCCATTATGACCTGACATTTTCCCTAAATTCAATGAGAGAAACTTCTGGCAGCTTGGATGTACTATGTTGTGTTTTAATCAGATCGGTAGGTGATCAAGGTATGAGACCCAGGATAAAGAAAAAATGAATGTAATAAAAAACAAATCTTTCTCTTTCTTTCTTTCTTTCTTTCTTTCTTTCTTTCTTTCTTTCTTTCTTTCTTTCTTTCTTTCTTCCTTTTTCTTTCTTTCTTTCTTTCTTTCTTTCTTTTTCTCGCTCTTTTTTCTCTGTGTGTCTGTGTCTGTGTTTATCTCTCTCTCCCTCTTTCTCTCTCTCTCTCTCTCAAAAAAAAAAAAAAGTAGGAGAGTGTTAACTGGAATGATGCTGTTGCATTCCTTAACAGGAATGCCCTTCCAGTCTCCTTGCATTCCAGAACTGTGTTTAGAAGAAGCTGGTACCTATGGCAACGGCTGAAAAAGAAAGTTACAGGCAAATTTTCTGAATCACAGGCTTTCTGCTCTATGTGCTTATTATGCACTTCCAGGCCCCATTAAACAGAACAGAACCATTTAAAAGTCAGCATGAAGTGCAAGCAAGACATTTAGAAACAGGTAAAACAGTTTTGGAGAAAAAAGGTGTAGAATGAACACCAGACATGTTTGAAGCTATTTCTGTCAAATCTTTCATCCAAAATGCAGTAGCAATATAAATAATAAACTAGATCTGTGAGGAAATAGTGCAGATATTCTGAGTGTGAATTGAAAACTAATCTGTGTGTCCTCCATTCACTTCTAGGTGAGGAAAGCTTTCAATATGTAGATAAGGTTTAAATATGAATGAAGGCGAATATACGTGTCCCAGGATAATGTTGCAGGATCCAATCTTGGTCGTTCACTGAGACCAGAGGTTTTGTTTTCCGAGCTTTTGGACTCGTGCTGGAGCCCATCCTCAGGGAACTTCTCTGTGTTGTGCACGAATATTATGCACAACTTTTGAATTTGCAAAGAGTTTGGCCCTACTTTCAAAGAAACTTTCATTAACAAAGCCCTAGTAGGCCATGCAGCAAACGTGTGGATAGAGGTGAACAAACCATTTCAATGTGCACAGCTCAGATTTCTGTTAGTTGCAATGCAAGCCCATTTATCTAACTTTCTCCTTGTCTGAACAGATTTCAAGTCTCCTGATTTATACAGACACAAACATACGTGATAAATCACAATAGGTTTAACTCAGTGGCAGAATTCAATTTTTTTACTACCGGTTCTGTGGGTGTGGCTTGGTGGACGTGGCAGGGGAAGGATACTGCAAAATCTCCATTCCCACCCCACTCCAGGGGAAGGATACTGCAAAATCCCCATTCCCTCCCCACTCCTGGGAGAAGGATATTGCAAAATCTTCATTCCAACCCCACTCTGGGGCCAGCCAGAGGTGGTATTTGCCGGTTCTCCGAACTACTCAAAATGTCCGCTACCAGTTCGCCAGAACCTGTCAGAACCTGCTGAATAGCACCCCTGGTTAACTATTTTTTTATTGCAGGTAGAATTTTGGTTAAATTCAAAAGACCATCTTCTGAAAATGGTAACCAATATTGTTAAGTATTCCAAGGTACTAATAGCAGAAGAGGCAAGACATGATAGCAGTGTTCCAATGTCTGAGAGGGTGCCACAAGAAAGGGGGGGAGGTGTCAACCTATTTTCTAAAGCACCTGAAGGCAGGACTAGAAGCAGTGGATGGAAAGTAATCAAGGAGAGAACTAGGGAGAAATTTCTTGACAGTGAGAACAACTAACTAATGGAATGGCTTGCCTCCAGAAGTTGTGAGTGCTCCATCACTGGAGATTTTGAAGAAGAAATTGGAAAGCCATTTGTCTGAAATGGTATAGGATCTCCTGCTTAGCAGAGGGTTGGACCAGAAGACCTCCAAAGTCCCTTCCAACTCTATTATTGTGTTAAAGATCTTCAGCTTGATACCATCAAGCCATCTTAGCCAAAGAAATGAAGAATCCATATTTGGACAAAGTCTGGTTGGAGAAACCAAGTGCAGCCATTGGATGGTTTTAGGGCTTCCATATCAGGTCTGCAAATGTCAGAACAGCCACTAAATGGCAGCTATTAATTTCCCGTAACTCTTTGCTGTCACCTATAGGTCCTCCAACTTTTATAGTCCAGATAGTGTAGCCTTGGATAAGTTCACATATCATGTTAAGCGATAATATGATTTATCTGGTTTTACTTTAGTGTGATATGTGAACCAACCACTTTAATTTAGGAACCAGAGTTTCTGGCCTATTATTTAACATATGAATGAGACCACAAATGCTTTTTTAAAAAATCAAAATATGGCTAAAACAAACCACAGTGCCTGTTTGTTTACCCTTGACTAAAGTTAAAAGTTTTACTACACACAATAAAATCAGAAAGACACTTGAGGAATGGAATAAGAAGCAGACTGATTAGATTTTTTTCCCCAGAATTTCAACAGCAAAGAGAAACTAGCAATCAGTCTGCATTCTGTACAGAATGAAATGAATATTATTGTAATCAAGATAATTTTATATAGAAAAAATAAGGTCAATTAATTCTAACTCTTGGTTTAACTTCTTACAAAACAACACATGTAATTTACATTTGTCTCTGAAGAATGGCATAGAATCTTGCATCCCGCATAAGTGTGCTCTGTGTTACCATCTTCTAACTTTAATTCTTGAAGGAAATGCTTCCTTAGTCATGAAAGCAAAATATTATCCAAGGGTTGAACTAGCCAAGTTCAAAGTCATAATTGTTGGAAATCTTTATTTCCAGTAACAGTAGGGCTCTACCACAAGAGTAAATATCTGAAGAATTAAAAAAGTCAGACCCCTTTCAAAACCTCTTGAAGGATGCCATTGTTGATACTGATTCTGACAGAATATTTCATTCTGGAGAAATGAAAGGCTGAGTAAAATATAACATCTGTTTCTATAAATAACTTTCTCCTTCAATGAAAATTATTATTTAAAATTTGGGGTGTTTTTTTCTGGATTTCTTACTTTTTTTGTTATGAGAAAGCACTGTAATGTATTGATCATATTGGAATATATTTGTGATGTTTTCTCCCTCCCTCCTGGAGCTACAAGTGGGGGTTAATGGAGTAGCATATGGTTGTACAAATTATCTAATGGACCAAACAAGATTGTAGAAGAGCCAAGAACATAATAGAGCTCTGAAATTTAGAAGTAAGAGGAGTGGCACATTTTTGGAGCTGATTAAAGATGTTCAACTGATTAAGCACATGAATATTAATTCAGGGAAATAATAAACAATACATAAATTCATGTGCAAGAAACTAATCAATTGGGCTTTCTTTGATAGACAAGCAGGTCTACAATAAGAGAAGGCCCAGGCTGTCTGCCTGTAATTTTTCCTCTGCCCCCAACCCCAATTTGAAATACCCTTGAAAGGATCAGATAAGATTTCCCTTACTTTTTCAGCTCCCTCCAATGTTTAGGCTCATTACAGGCCTGGGGGAAAGCAAAGGCATGTATAAATTACTTTAGACTCCTTTAGGCAAATCCAGCCAGGAGGGACGGTCCCTTCTAAACAATAATACTGTCAAGACAGTTCTTTGGAAAATAAATCCAGGACACAGATCATCCTAACAAATAGAAGAAATGCAGTATAACTGGCTTCATCTATGTTGACATGAAATTGTACACATTACAACAGAATAGACCATTTGAATTCCCTTTCTGTCCTTGAAGGCACCTCTGACCATGATTGTGTAAAACTGACAGTAGAATTTCTTGCCCTTCTGATCAGGAAATAGGTGAAAAGTATAAAATAAGCCTGGTTTGCACCAGATAGTAAAGAAAACTTCAAAATTCTTTTCCTGCACTTGAACTTTGTCCTCAGCCTCTAAAAGGATGGTAAATGTATTTCCTGGCCATCAAAAAAGTAGTCTACCGGTCATGTAAATGATGGGGTGGAAGAAATAGTTAAAGTACAGTAGGTACTGGAGAATAAAACTGTCCAAGAGACAATTTGTAGAGACAGCATTATGGTAAAACTGGATAACCATTAGAGGAGAGCCCTAGAGACAGGACTTTAAATGTTCTTAGTGCGTGAATTTGCTCCTGTTTTGATTCTAAGGTTATTTCCCCAAAGCTCCCTATTGAGATCAACTCTGAAAGATGGAGAAAACCACATTTGATTCTGTCTAACTCCCAGTTCTCTAAGTTCCAGATCAGTAGTGGATTTCAATTTCGTTTGCTACTGATTCACTCGTGGGTGCATACACACGCACACACACACAATGCTTCTCCGCATGCGCAGAAGCTTCTGTGCATGTGCAGAGACTCCAGGCAGGTGGGCAGAGCCTCCTGCCGCCACCGTCACTACCAATTCGCCCAATCCGGGGCGAACCAGTAGCAACCCACCACTGTTCCAGATCCATCTGCCAAATTCAACTCGTGCCGCAGAAATTTTGCCATAACCTTTTCTATGATTCCCCAGATTCTTCCAAATTCTGCTCCACTAACCAGTTGTAATCACTTTTTAAAAATGGAATTTTTACATACTTATTTGTCCTGCTTTTCTATAATGTAGCCTGTCTGCAGAATGGAAAGTAAAAAACAAAACAAAACCCATACTGGAAGAAGGTAAAGGGCAAACCATTTCCACTTTGCTGCCAAAATAAAGATAAAAGATAAAGGTTCCCCTCCCACATATGTGCTAGCCGTTCCTGACTCTAGGGGTCAGTACTCATCTCTGTTTCAAAGCTGAAGAGCCAGTGCTGTCCGAAGACATCTCCGTGGTCATGTGGCCGGCATGACTAAATGCCAAAGGCACTCGGAACGCTGTTACCTTCCCACCAAAGGTGGTCCCTATTTTTCTATTTGCATTTTTTACGTGCTTTCGAACTGCTAGGTTGGCAGAAGCTGGGACAAGTAACGGGAGCTCACCCCATTATGCAGCACTGGGGATTCGAACCGCTGAACTGCTGACCTTTTGGTCGGCAATCTCAGCATCTTAGCCACTGTGTCCCTGTACTTTTCTGCCAACAACATGTCCATTGACATTATTGGGAGTTGCATTCAATGAAGGAAACTTACTTGAGTTAAAGTCTCTAGCATGTCATTTACTATAAAGACTCCTTCATCTGTGCACAGTGGAGCTTTCTGCCAGTTCCAGACATCAGCATTACATCATCCTGGATTTGATGAAAGATTGGGCAGATATATGCTGTGAAAAATCCTATAACTACACAATATTTAGTGTGCCATTTGTTTAGTTAGACTATTCTTTTGTTTGCCTCCTCCATTGCCCAAGCAAGATATTAAAATGCCAAAGAGAGAAAGAAGATAAGGCTCCACAGATTTCCTGGCTGGGGCCTAAGAGAGGACTAGAAAAGGAGTTTTTGTTCCGCTGTGCGTGTTAGCGTCTCCTTTTCCACCATTTCCTGAAAACAAGGCCAGGGGAAAGAAAAATCACACAGACACATAACATTTTTCCATTTGCAGAGTGAACAGGGGAAAGTAATAGGCTTGGGGGAGGGAGGGGGAGGCATCAGATATCTGCTTAGTCTTCAGAGAAAGGAAAAATGCTCGGGCGCCTGATCTGCCATAAATTGCATCTGGTGGTTGGAGCTAGAGCAAGTTATTAAAGTGACTGCATTAAAGTCATAATTCAGCAGGTCAGCAGTGAGCCGACTCTGCAGTCTCTCTTCCATCATCCCTCCCAAACACATTTTCTGAGAGGGCTAAACTCCAGTGGCCTGAATCAGCTCTTACTGCAGTGCTTAATGACTTTTCTCCCCCTTAAGGGAACTGAAGCGAGGAGGGGAGGGGAGGGGAAGGAAACAAGCCCGTCTGCAGATGGCATCCTTTACACTCAGAAAAGGATGGTGCTGTCCATTCAGGATGAGCTGGGAGGAGAAGGAATTCCCCAACCTGGTCAGAAGAAGAAACCACATTTAAGGCCCCCTCTTTCAAGATAAGCTCAATTTGACTTGACTGGGGATGAAAAAGAGGACACATTAAGTTGCTGAGAGGCTGCTGATGTGGTAAAGAGAAATACCAGCAGTTATTGTCATTATTTGGATTATTAGAACCTCTTCGATTAGAGATTTTCACCGCAGAGCTTTGTATAAGCTACCTGATGCTATCAAGGGCTTAAAAAAAAAAAAAAAAACTTGGCTGAAACAGTGTTGAAATTCGCAGGGAATCCAGGCAGATATATTCAATTTCAACCGAATTACTGGTATAACCAGAGGGCACAAAGGCTCAGCGGTTAAAGACGCTGAGCTTGTCAGTTGAGAAGCTGACAGCCCAGGTTCCAGACCCAAGCACCGTGCAATGGGGTGAGCTCCTGTTACCTGCCCCAGTTCCTGCCTACCTAGCAATTCGAAAACAGGCAAATGCAAGTAGATTAATAGGTACCACTTCGGTGAGAAGATAACAGCATTCTGTGCACCTTGGGGCATAGCCATGCTGGTCATATGATCATAGAAAATGTCTTTGGACAATTCTGGCTCCCTTGGCCAAGAAATGGAGCTGAGCATCATGCCCTAGAGTCGGACACAACTGGACAGGGAAGCCTTTACCTTTTTACTGATATAACCAGAAATGTAATCAGACTTTCTTCTGACACTGAATCCATTACCATAATCAGCAGGAATCAGATCAAAACAGTTATTGTGAATCTAATCTACATTAGAAAACTGAGGATACTTTCAGGATGAATTTTTTTTTTTTTTTCCGGATGAGGATGCCTTGACAAGCAAGCTTCTTCAGGATATGCCAAATCTGCACACAAACTATGTAAAACTGCCCTATATAAACTCAACCCATGACTTCATCTTGTTCCATTCAGGCATTACTATGACTTGTAGCAGCTCCAGAGCTTTCGGTAGAAGATTCTTAGAAGAATCCTCTATGTAAAGATTATTTCAAATAAGATAAAGAATTGAACCTGGGAGCTTTGTGTGCAGTTCTAGGATTGATGTGATGACTTATTTTGTTATAATTCTTTCCATCTACATTGATTCCTACATTGATCCCAGGTACCTCAGTGTCCTACAGTTCTGTGGGGCTTAGGAAACGGAGCTGATTAAATCCTGAGAAGTCGTTTTTCATCATTTCATCATGGAGTGAGGAGGAAATTGTCTCACTGGCAGGAACACCTAATTCATCCAATTTCTTGGACTTATACCAGTAGTGAAATTCAACCGGTTCTATCCAGCTCAGGCGAACCGGTAGCGCCGGTGGCGGGAGGCTCCTCCCACCCACTCAGATGTCATTACATCCCGTTTTTGACCCTCTGCGCATGCGCAGAAGACTCTGCACATGTGTGGAGGACACACGCACAAGTGTAGCGCGCGAGAGTAAAACTCCCATTGGCGAACCAGTAGCAAAGGTAAGTGAATTTCACCCCTGACTTATATCCTCCTCTCTTCTAAGCAAGGTGTCATGATCTCCCCTCCTCCTCAGTTACTCAAGGAAGTGACAACTTTGTCATTCTCTAAACACAAAGGTTAACTGAGCTTCCCCCACCCATCCACATTCAACTGTTTTTACCCTACTGAAAAAACAAAAATAAAAACCCCACAGCACGCAAATGATGAAGGAAGGGCAGGGCAGGGCACTAACTAGCTGCCATTTTTTACATTCTCCCTTTGGCCCACTAAAGGGATGACTAGATGACTCCCTGGGGGAAGATGGCGCACAGCAATGAGGATATTCACAGGTGGCACAAAACTATTGCAGGTCAGAGAAGTCTAAGCTGGTAACTATAGAAGTCTCTTGAGTCCTACAGTCCTTCTGTCGATTTCCCACTGCAAGCTGAGTGTGCAAGGGAAGTGCTGGTTGCATAGTCCAAACAGGGATTATCATTCACGCAAAGCTCCCTGCAATATTCTTTTTCCCCCAGGCATATCTTCCTTTTTAAATTGCTTCTGCAAAGCTGTTTGCTAGAGAATTATAAATGCTGCATTATGGTACTCTGCTATCTGGAAATATTACAAAATGTTCAGTAAAATCTCCAGAAAGGAGTGTGAGCTGGCCACAAATAACAGACACAACAACAAAACCTGAGTCCTGCCTATACAATCAGCAGGAATCAGATGTCTGTCCCGGGATTTGGGTTTGCTAATGGAATCAAAGGTCTAACATGTTGCTTACAAAAAAAACCCTCCCTGCATCATCAGTTTATGATCCAATCTGACAAGAAAAGCAAGAAAGGGTAAAGAATGCAGGAGAAAAATATAGAACAAGAATAATGACAAATAGGCAATTATGTGCAGAGACTTAGAATACTTCTAAGGATTTATGGTCAGAATTAAGTTGAGACTTACTCAACTGTCCATGGAGAAGTAATTCTTAATACAGTCTTCCAAGTTTCACCCCCCCCCCCAAATTATTCAGGGTTGTGTTCCAGACATACAGTAATATTGCACCGTGTTTCCCCGAAAATAAGACCTCTCTGGATAATAAGCCCAATCAGGCTTTTGAGCACATGTGCTAAAATAAGCCCACCCTGAAAATAAGCCCTTCCCAAAAATAAGTCCCCCTGAAAATAAGTCCCCCTGAGAATAACCCCCCCAAAAAATAACCTCCCCCCAAAAATATATTTAAACACATGCATAGCCGGTCCCCACCATTTCCTCTGGTTAGGGTTAGGGAGACAGAGCTGAAAATCAGGTAAGATTCTGTCTTGCTCCACGTGCCCCAAAATAATAAGACCTCCCCAAAAATAAGGCCAAGAGCTTATTTCGGGGTTCAAAAGAAAATATAAGAAAGGGTCTTATTTTCGGGAAAACACAGTAGGTCACATCAAAGATATGCATTAGCAGTTAAAAATAGAATAAAAGACTTAATCAGTGCAAATGCTGTGCAATATAGGTTTTTAGAGATATCTTAAATGACATTTTCTTCTGGTCCACTCAAATTTAAAGATACGCAATACAAATACTGCCCCCCCTCCCCAAAATCACCAGTTTTAAAAGAGTATTTGATTGCAAAGTGCTGTTTAAATAAAGTGCCAGCCGTCTGCTTGTCTGGATCTTTTATTGACTGTTGCAGAAATGCCTGCAGAGGCCGTGGGGAGTCAGAAGCTGGAGAGTGACGTGGAGGGTGAAGTGGGGGTGGGGGAGACTCTTTTGACAACACCTTGCAAGATTCCAAGAAACCAACATGCAATTTCACAATTCCAGGGTTTATTTTATTTATTTATTTATTTATTAGTCCAATTTATATGCCGCCCTTCTCCATAGACTCAGGGCGGCTTACAATGCATTACAGCAATAGCCTGCATACTTTTTTGTATATACCTGCTTATTAGGGCTTTCGGCCCCCCCAAGCGGTGTTGTTCTATACAAAGTTGGCTTTGAGAGGGTTATCTCTCAGGCACTCTAAGGACAAATAGGCTGTCTCACAACCTGCTGGGTTGTAGTCCACCACTGAGAATGGAACTTTGTCCTTGAAATGGAGGACGGGGGGATGTTGAAAACTACCATAATGGAAATCTCCTAAAGAAAGAATATCCAAGCAATAGCACTGCTTCCTGTGCCCAGGACTCAGCCTTTATCTGAATGCCCTGTTGATTAATGGGGGCAGGTGGAGGGGCAGGAAGGAGGTCAGACCCAACTAGCAACTATCCTTTCACTTAGCAGGTAACACTGGACTCAAATATAGTATGAATTTGGTTGGCATTCAAACACACTGTAAGAATTAGGAAGGAATAAAGAATACTTTATATGGAGGGGATAGAAAAAGGGCTTGTGGCGAGAGCACACTTTGTAATTCTTTCTTTAGGCCATTGGAGGCATGATAGCAGGGGTGAAATATAAAAATGTTTGCTACCGGTTCTATGGGCGTGGCTTGATGGGCGTGGCTTGGTGGTCATGTGATCTGGCAGGCGTGGACAACTTGACGTCACTCTCTGTTAGAGCCAGGAGCTGCACATTTTGAAGCACATTCTGCCTTCTGAAGCCCCCAACGCTTTGAGTTTCCCTTCACCACCCAAGTGAACATCGGAGCCTTCTCTTGCCCCGCTCTCCATTCCGGAAGGCGGCACATCCTCCCCCCGCCAATCCTCCGTACAAATCACCTGCCTCGTTTCTGAAAAGGCAGACACCCCCCCCCCATGTAGGGTGATCCAAAGAGGGGAGGGGGATGCTGCAGAAAAGGCAGCCTTCCATCCCTGCCTCCCATGCTGGCTCCGTGGGGCTTGGAGCTCCAAAGCAGCCCACTGGATTCCCACCCAGCCACCTGCCTGCCAGCCAGCGCTTCTTCGGGAACTCAGCCAGCTCTCGCCACCCTCCCATCCCGCCTGGCTGCAGAGTGCAGACGTCCGCCTGCCCGAAGCAACCCCACTGCCGTTCTCTTTCATTTCGTGGCAGGAGAAGGAAGAAAGCAAAAACGCATGAGAAGGTAGCATAGAAATTTAAGAGTAAATAAACAATTGTGCAAAATGTTTCAGCAATTAGATTTTTTTGTAAGAAAGATCCATCCCTTTCTGTGTGATGCTTAGATGGAAAAACCCCTTGGGATGGAAGATTGCCCATCTGCCTAAAATAGGCAAAAATAAGAGGTTTTCATTATGTTGCTCATGAGTTTATGGCTGAAACAACAGAGGCAGACAGCGACCCAAGTATACAACTTCAGGTGTTGATCACAAGCAAGGCACTAGTGTTGCCTCCATTCCTTCTTCAGATTCTATTTGGAGGGAGCAGACAGCATTCCTATCACCTTTAACCATTTTCCCCAAGATCTCTGAAAAGGATTTGAGGGAATAAAATGACACATGAAGGTGTTCACAGCAAAAGAGACAGATCAGACCGATTTGTTCATTTCATTCAGGACTTGTGGCCCTCACAAGCTGACAAAGGCCTCAGTTGCTGGCTGAACGTAGGCCCCCGCAATCTGTTGCTTTAGCTTAATTTGTTCCATGTTCAGAAACACTCTAAAATTGTAAAGTGTTTGAACCACATACAATACCTATTCGTAATACCTAGATAGTAATCATTCTTAGTTGCAGTTGTAGATGAGTAAATGTGGCAAAGCTGGTTATGTCTCTGTATGCAAAATGGCTGAGTCAATTACAGCTGAAATCCTGTGCACACTCACTTGAGGAAAATGTTCAATGAAAACAAGTTGGCTTGATTTCCAAATAAAAAGACTTTACTATTGAGTATACACTTCCTATTCTTTACAGGGCTGGAATGAATTTCACAAGATAATGATATATGTCCTCAGAGATACAAATGTATTCTTTTCCAGTAAAATAAATTACCATAGTGCACTCTGTAATAGACAATAAATTTATTACTACAGTAATCTAATGATCAAACCATAAACAGGGGGATTTTCTTCTTTTCCTCCTAAGACAAGAGTAACCTTGAAGTGCAATCTAAAATTAAAGCATCGTTGCAAAAGACAAGTCCTGCAGATCCATATATCTTTGTGAATCATGGCTCTAACCCTTCCCTGCTATTTTCTCTCACCACCCCGAAAGCAGCAGGAGAGGATCAGTGCCACTAAAGAAAAAATCCTGGCTGTGCTGCATACATAATGCTCCTCTTTGCTTTTCTCTTTTTTCCTGACAGCTAACATCCCATTTCGCCTATAATCTAAGCGTCTCTGAAGGACAATCAAACAGGCACAGCCTACCTGGGCCATCAATCTCTGGAGGACCACTAGATGGTGGCAAAGAAATATGGAACACTTTAACTCATTGCTGCCATCTCCTGCATGTCCAGGTACTGGTAGTCCAGATGCGGTAAGTGTCAATCAAATGAGTTTATTTTTATTTTTTATTTTATTTTGAATTTGTATACCGCCCTTCTCCCTGAGGACTCAGGGCGGTGAACAGCCAAGTAAAAACATCAAGTACAAATATTAAAATACAGTTAAAAATATACATATATAAATTTGGCCCCGTTAATTAAAAACAATAAACAAAACACTTAAAAACACTTAAAAAATTAGGCCAGCCCGGCTTGCTGGAAAAGGAAGGTTTTAAGGGCACGGCGGAAGGCACTGAGGTCTTGGATTCTCCTTATCTCTGGAGGCAGTTGATTCCAGAGGGTAGGTGCCCCCACAGAGAAGGCCCTCCCCCTGGGGGTCCCACCAGCCTACACTGTTTGGCTGATGGCACCCCGAGGAGGCCCTCTCTGTGGGAGCGCACAGGTCGATGGGAGGTCGTCGGTGGCAGCAGGCGGTCTCAAAGATAACTAGGCCCTATGCCATGGAGCGCTTTAAAGGTGATAACCAACACCTTGAAGCGCACCCGGAAGACCACTGGGAGCCAGTGCAGCTCGCGCAGGAGCGGTGTTACATGGGAGCGCCATGCTGCTCCTGTCACTACCCGCGCTGCTGCGGGTCATAGCCAGCCATGACAACACAGGAATCCAAAAATACATCCTACAGCTTTGAAGGCAGCAACTTTTGCCTGCAACCCCACTTTCCTTGGTGCTCACTTCAAGTACCTAAGGCAGTTTGGGAAGCACTTAATTTCAAAGACAAGTATGTGGATTCACCAAATGAATTTCCATGATAGTAGGTGAGGAAAAGAACCTACCTCTCACGTGCAATAAATGCCTGAATTCGGAAGAGACTGTTACAGAAACAAACTGGCTGTCAAAAATCCCCCAAAATTCTGCCATACAAATGTTGGTGCCTAGTTTGTCAATATGTTTTTCTGTATCTAGTTTCCGTATTTCATACCTAGCCATTAATAGTTTTGCATTATTTGGTTGCTAATGTGTACTGCCATATAATATCCAGCAGTTCTGACAGCTATTTTCAGCAAATTCTTAATTTGAGGAGACCTAAAGCAAAGTATCCTCAGTGAGCAATGGGCTTGCTAAGGTTTCCATTTGGACACAGAACATGACTGTGTAAAAAGGAAAGGATTAGCTACAGATGCTGAGCTAGGTTGGGATGGGATGGGATGGTATTAAATGGAGTCGTGGTAATGAACTTTGCAAGAGTGCTATTGGGGTCCCCGGAAGTTGCCTAAAAATAGCACATGAGGTGGTACTTGCCTCAACCTTCAGATGATATTTGCCCCAATCTTCTATGCCAAATTCTACACTACAGCCTCAGAATCCTACTCACTGCAGAATTGCAGCACATATTCCACATGCGTGCTAAATTCACTCAGATTGCTGTTGGGCATCTCCAGCATGGTCCACTTGATTTGATGGCATGCAGTCAAATCACTCAATGTTCCCCTTGACTACTCAAATAATGGAAAAAAGTCATTAGAATAGCAATGATTCTCTGCACTAAATAACTCTTGCAGCTTCTGAACTCAGGCTGTACACTTATATCAAGGTACAACCGCTCAGTGTCACCTCCTGCTGTGAGATGAGCAGCATATAAATTTGATTAATAAATGTCTTTGAATGCCACATTTGGGTTTTCTTTTCGAAAAGAAAAAAATTATCTCTGGGATCTCTGCTTAAGATCAGCACCATAAACAGAGTGCTAAACCCTTTATAATAAGTTTTTTTCCAATGAATATCCCACCATAAAAGTGCCTTTTGTTTCTACTAACAGCTTTCCAAGATTTCAGTAGGAAGTGTGTGAATTGCAAAGGATGAATCCCCACCCGCCACCCCCATTAGAGATTGTGGTTGGGTGGGTTACACACAGTGGTGAAATTCAATTTTTTTTACTACCGGTTCTGTGGGCATGGCTTGGTGGGCGTGGTGTGGCTTGGTGGGTGTGGTGTGGGTGTGGCTTGGTGGACATGGCAGGGGAAGGATACTGCAAAATCCCCATTCCCTCCCCACTCCTGGGAGAAGGATATTGCAAAATCTCCATTCCCATCCTACTCTGGGGCCAGCCAGAGGTGGTATTTGCCGGTTCTCTGAACTACTCAAAATTTCCGCTACCAGTTCTCCAGAACCTGTCAGAACCTGCTGGATTTCACTCCTGGTTACACAATTGCTTTCAATTAAATTGACTATGATAATGTGGGAAATTCCAGGGATGTTCAGAAAGAGGTAAAGAAAGATTTATTGGGCTTGCCATCAAATGTTACAGAAAGAACTCTGTTAATCTGTAAAGAAGTGCTCATGCTAAGGGTTTTATTCACTGAAATACTTTTTTCTAAATACTTCATTTTTCTATTTTTCATCCTCAACCATTCAACAAGAAATAAACATCCGGTACCCTCTAAGCATACTCTATAATCCCAGGGCAATGGGACGGGGTAGAGATAGGAAAGGCTACATTAGTGGATTTTCTCCTGTCGATTTTTCATAATTCAACAAACTGAGTTTTTCCCATGTGAAGCAGATTCCATGCTAGCCACAACTTTTGCCCTGGTCTGGAAAATATGTTGTGTATTAGAATAGAGAGTGACATTTTGATTTAAAAGAACCCAATGAATCCTCAGGTAAAATAGGTTTTTAATTCTTATGTGATAGTTACTATACAATGGCATTTTGTATCCAATAGCATTTGATTGATACAATAGGAAGCTTTCCTGGGGTTTGATGAAAATTCATGGCCTACCCTGTAGCACTGAATTTTTTAAAAAAAATCTAAGTCCCTCAGAAATTGAGGTTTTAGTACCAAAACACCTTAAAAATCCACATCCAAAAAGTAAATTTAATTTTTGCTTCAGTGCTTCTAATTCAAAGATGTGAATGATGAAATTAGAAAGCGTGACCATTCTGAATGCATTTCCTTTTTTAATTTCTTGCTCCTCTTACCTTCCCCCTTCCAGCCTGACATATCAGGCAAGACCCATGGCTCTTGGGTTGTAGTAGTGGAGGCATTCATTCTCATTTGGCTTTGCTCCACAGAGAAACATCCCAAAGGTCTTTGCTATAAACCTGCCGTCTAAATCTCCATGATGGTGACGCTGTGATGGGAGTATTTTATGGCTGGCTTCTTGCATTACCACCTTTTAGTTTCTGCATTAATCACTGGAGACTAAGACCATCCATGTACCCTTTTTTCCCTCTGTCAATAAACCTTGGTCAGCATTCATTCCTCAAATTCATTTCCTACTGAGATTTCCTTGGCTCATTTTTTTCAGTGGGTTTGTAGATAGTAATCTTAGCCAATTTTCTTTCTTTTTTTTTATTGAAAAGTTTTATAAGAAATACAAACATTTTCAACCCCCACCCCACCCCCTTAGCCAATTTTCAAATGTATCCTTGGCTGTCTAGATTAGTGAGCACAGGTTGTATGTCTCCAAGTTTAAAAAGAAAACTATAGACTATATAGAAATTTAGTATTCAAGAGCTCCCTAGTATTTATCTCAGTTACTCTTTATTAAATTTATACCTTGCTTTTCTTCTTCATCCTATTTATTCCCGAGGTAGGTTAGATTAAGAGAAAAACTGAATTGAGTAGAGTAACCCTTATGGGATGTGATAAGGGGTCTCCCTGATTTATTTATTTATTTTATTTATTTATTGGTTCGATTTATATGCCGCCCCTCTCCGGAGACTCAGGGTGGCTTACAATGCGTTAAGCAATAGCCTTCATACTTTTGTATATACCTGCTTAGTAGGGCTTTCGGGCCCCCCAAGCGGTGTTCTTTTTTTATACAAGTCAGCTTATTGCCCCCACAATCCGGGTCCTCATTTTACCTACCTCGAAAGGATGGAAGGCTGAGTCAACCTTGAGCCTGGTGAGATTTGAATTTGCAGTAATTGCAGGCAGCTGGTGTTACTTAACAGCACTTTAGTCTGCTGCGCCACCAAGGCTCATTTTGATCCTAAACAGGGGTGTCAAATTTGATTTCATTGAGGGCCACATCAGAGTTGTGTTTGACCTTGGGGGGCTGGGTGGGCATTGCCAGGGTGGGTGTGGCCAGCTCGACATCACTTTGTCAAGGCTCCATTTTTACTGGCAGAGGGCTGCAGGAGGCTGAGTGGCCAAAAACAGAGCCTGGGAGAGCCACACACAGCTTTCCTAACCTCCATTTTCACTGGCAGAGGCACCGAAGGCCAGTCATTCACTGTTTCCAGGGCAGCCCCACAGGCCAGATCTAAGCACCCTGCAGGCCAAATCCAGCCTGCGGGCTTTGAGTTTGACATCCCTGTCCTAGACCAACATTTTGCAGTACACTGGATCTCATGCCTTTGTTACAACATGCAGCTAAAGCTCCCTGCCTTTTGATATATGGTGATCATCTTGACTTTCCAGACCACCCTGCAAACAGCCATGACCCAAATGCTGATCTGTCATTGGACAACCACATTCTGATTGCTTACCATGAAAGGAAAGAATAAATCATGGCAAATCTTATAAAGGCTTTAAGGACTGTTCACATCTGCACACACACACACACACACACACACACACACACACACACACACACACACATATATACTAGCTTCTTTAAAACAGTTCAAGGACTTAGTACAGGTAGACCTCACCACATTGTATGGCTTGTTTCTTTTTAGCCCCTTCCCTTTCACATATTTTGCCAAGGCGTGTATTGCTTTTGCCTCCTTCCAAAATTATAATATTTCTTATCATTAGTCTGGATGTTTTTCACTCTTCCTTGTCTCAGTCCCCCCCCCCCCCTTTTCATTACAGAGATACAGTAAAGCTAATTTATGGAACAGTGCCTTCATTTGTTACACACACAGCTCCCTTACCACTTCTCTACTCCTTCCACATGTATAAGTCCTTCAGGAGTAGGGCGGTATATAAATCTAAATAAATAAATAAATAAATAAATAAATAAATAAATAAATAAATAAATAAATAAATAAATAAGTGCCTATAGCAATTTACCAGTGGTTCTCAACCTCTTCTTCACTGTGGAACTCCTATAAATGCCTTTTCGTGTCCACAGACTATGGACACAGACCCCTCCCAAGACTTAACTCAAGATTTAAATCATAACATTTCTTCAAGCCTTCATGGGCCCTCTGTGATGATATCATGCCTCCCCCCAGACCATATTCACTTTATACTCCAACTGTTTCCAATTTTAATGCTCCTCTTCAGAGTAATCGGCCAGTTAGGGTCAAAATGTTATACACAGGCAATCATCAAGTCATCGCAAATCTCAGCTCATGTAAAACGAAATTAAATGCATAAAGCCATCGTAGTTCAAAATGGACATCTTTTGTTGAGCAAATTTGCAAACCGAGGGGAGGAGGGGGAGGAGAGTAAATGAACCAACCAGAAGTGTTAAACGTATTAATCTCACAGCCATTGTATTTAGTTTTACATGTAAACATTTAAGCCAATTGTTTTAAAAGCTGGAATAAAGTATTCCTGGATCTACGGTGAATACGGCTCCTTTCCTGATTCTTGCATTCAACGCAAAGGGAAGAGAGGCAATCAGATTTGGTGGTTGTTCTCATCTGTAGGAAAATAGCGGGACCCCACAGGGGCAGAAGATCACTGGGGAAAGCCTTCAGTCTCCGGGTGAAGCATCCTAAATAACGTCTTGTATCCGAGTCAGGGAACTGAGCACAGAGAAAATACTGTCAATCTTGAACTGGCACCAGGCTTGAAATGTTTCTCTTCTGTTTGACATGTGCTTTCATTCGCATGTTTTTAGTCTGCTATAGCTGGCTAAGAGGACAGCCCTCCAACAAAGCGTTCTTTATCCTGCAGAAATTGCATCAAAGGGGAGGGGCCTCTCCTCTATCCTGTTGGGGTGGGGGGAGAGACGACACAAGATGGGTCTCTATCCAAATAGCTTTTGGGAGGCCAATTGCTGAGAAAGAAATGTAGAACAATTTCTCAAGGCTGGCATTTGCACAAAAAACAAAACCCTTTTTCAGAGTAGGTGTTAATTAGGCTGACTGATCTCTTTAGCATTTCCTAGTCCTAAACCTTTTCATTCTCTACAGATTTTCCAGTAGCGTGAAAGTTGCGTTCCAGAAGTAACTTGATGCTGCCTCCTGTTTGAAAGTTTTAACTCACTTCTTTTGCAAGTCATGCACTAACTCGACATTAAAACCCTGTTACTATTTAAAGCAATTCATGTTACTCTGGCCAAACAAACGTAGAGCACATCAGTACAAAATCGGCACACACAGGTAAAATTAAACAAGTAGAACAGGGCCAGATACAAACAAGCGAGGTGACTGTTAAGTGTGAGTCGCACCCAATTTACCACCTTTTTTGCTGTAGTTGTTAAGTGAATAACTGTCGTTAAGTAAAACACGTGATCATTAAAGCAAATCCAGCTTATCCCTTTGACTTTTGTTTGTCAGAATGCTGGCTGAGAAAGTGGCAAATGGTATCAAATGACCCATTATTGCATGCTGTTTCCCAAACATCCAAATTTTGGTCATGTGACCGTGAGGATGCTGCAACAGTCATAAGTGTGAGGACGGGTCAATGCTGTTGTAACTTCGAATAGTTGCTAAAGTAATGGTCAAGTAAGTCAAAGACTATTTATATATCTTTCATAACTGATTGATTTCTTGTGTTGGCAAATTTAGTATAAGAAGCTTTAACACCATGTCCCACTTGCAAATTAGATTTTCCCTTAGTCAGGGAATCTATGACCCTCCAGATGTTTGTTAGCCTCCAATTCCTGTTAGTCCTAGCCAGTTTGGACAATGGTCAGGGGTGACAGAAAACAAAGTACAGCAACATCTAGATAGCCATCTTCCCTACCACATAGATAACCCCTTCTTTCCAGAAGCTTCTGTGACTTAATGTCTTCCATAGCTCAAGTAAACCTTCTGTCTAGTAATTTAAAAAAACCTGTATAAGTACATGATGTATTAGAAAAGCCATTCAGGTTGTATCCTTCTTCTGTGTTGGAGAACACAAGTCTGCAATAAAATCACAATCAAATCTCTAAAACCAAGGGAAATTGTAATGGAGCAAAATGGAAAGGAGCAAATGATAAAAAGCCACAAAAGTGCTGTCACATAATGAGAAGCAGGGGAGGGAAGCAATAATAATAAAACTTAGAATATGAAATGTATGGTAATAATAATAAATTTATTTACGGTCACAGACCAAAATGCAAGCATAGCTACAGAAAAACATAGGAAAAAGAACATCACGAACAGCCGGCCACCGGAAGCCCCGGCTGAGAGGGACCACAGCGCTCTCCTCTAATGGTTACGGCTCTTAGAAAAAATTTTGAGACCTGAGAGGTAGTGTATGAGGAGCCATCCCCTAAACAATACAAGGCCAAATCACTATCATTGGGCCCACAGAAATCTGTCTCTAAGAGAGACATCAAATTAGTCCTGGCTACGTTGTACATGGGGCAGTGTAAAAGGACATGCTCCACAGTCTCAACCTCCGCTCTACCACAGGGACATAGCCGCTCGCCCCTTGGAAGCCTCTTGAATCGACCGTCCAGCAATGCTGAAGGCAAGACGTTAAAACGAGCAAGGGAGAAGACTCTTCTATACTTAGGGATGGTTAGAGTATAGAAATATGAGGCCATCCTCAGTCCAAAATTATTAAGTTGGCTGAAGACCAGAGGGGAGCAGGTTTTATTGGCTCTAGCTCTCAGATATTGTAAGTCTATGTCCACAAGCCGTTGGACTACCCTACATTGGGCGTCTTTAAGGCCATAGTCTCCCATGGCATCCCCCGAAAAACCTAACAGGTGGAGTTTCTTCATCAGATCCCTCTCCCATCGAGATGTATAGGGGTCAGCTAACACCAGGGAGAGGTAGCTGCCAGGGGCTGCCAAAAAGAGTGCCCGAAACCACCATTTAAAGGTGTTGATCCACGCCATGCATTCGACTGATCGAATGCCCAGTTCCAGATACATCGGAGCAAAGCCAACACAGGGAGGGAGACCCAAAAGTTTCCTTAAAAAAGCAGCCTGGGTTCTTTCAATACATTCCTTGAAGCCCTGTATCCATATCGGAATTCCATAAAGAGTTTGGGCCAAGGTTTTGGCTTTGTAAATACGCAGAGCAGAAGGAATAAATTGGCCACCTTGGGTATAGAAAAATCTTAAAATCTGCTGATGGCTACAAAAGGCTGAATTCAGCACCTGGGTTCGGTGTCTAGTCCAAGCACCAGTGTTCTGAAAATGTATACCTAAATACTTAAAATGGGAAACCTGCTTAACAGCATTACCCTTAATAGCCCAGTTGTGTAATGTATGGTTAATTTTTAAGATCTTAGGAGGCTAATGAAAAATATGAGGGAATTCTGATATATCATTTATCAGTAAACTAAAGGAAGTTCAATCCACTGTCCACACTAAATCGCTGTCATTCATTCTAATTTCCTTCATACCAGCGAAGAATAACATTTACCCCGACTGGTTTGTAAACGTCCCAAATAACAGCTTTGTAATACAAACATTTCTGACATTTGCCGTAATGTAAAGCTAAAACTTGCCTGTCAGCAGTCTTCCTGTCTGCACACCAGGGACACATGAGCTCATAAAGCTTCCTTGTGCTGCACAGACTGTTTCAGTATAAGCCCCCCACCCCAATCAAATGCCTTTTGAATGGGCTGACTACAGCTCCCATCATCCCCATTCACCTAGAACATAGCTGAGAATCTCGCCCCATGGCATTAGTTTCCATTGTGAATTTTCCTAAACCTTTTGCTTAGAATTATGTTAACTTGAGATAGATGGATCAGCCATGTGTGCAAAGCTTTCTGCAAAAGTAAGAGGTATGCAATTAAAAGGAGGCAGGTATGTCACAGGCTCTCAGGGCGTAAAGGGATTTGAAGACCTAAAGCAAAATGGAGTGCGGGGGGAGGCTTTCACTCAGGATTTAGTGATGCTCTTATGATCTGATACCTAATTGCATAATAAAAATAAATAAGAAAGATGGAATAATGTCACAGAGGGTGAGGGAGGAGACACAGTTTAAATAATCCCTACAGAGAACACATTCCCTAACCAATTCAAGATTTACTGGAAAATGTCGGGAAAGCTGGATCTAGGAGGACACTGTTAAAATAAACAAGCAAAACTGCAAGTTACAGATAGGATCTGGACAATGAAATCTAAACATGAAGGTTTGTATCTAGCCAAGTGGAAATCCTACTTTTGTCTGTCAGGGGTTTGTTTTTTTTTCTTTCTCCATAAAGAAGAAAAATGCACTTCTGTTTTGTTTCTTCTTTAATCAGGTAAAAAAAAAAACATTTTACATAATAAGAATACACAAAAGAAGCATTTAAAAAGGACAAAGAAAATAGCTATCTTATAAACTCCAAGGATAGGAAGTAGCAAACCAAAATCATATCAAAATGTTTTTATTCATGTTCTTATAAAATAAAACAAAAAAAAAAGCCCAGTTCTACTGAAAAGTGTTCCCACATGCAGATTCAGGGGTGGGCTTCAAAAATTTTAGGAAGGGGTTCTCTGCCCGGTTGCTGGGTGGGCATGGCCATAGTGGGCATGGCCTAGTCGGCCTCCTGCACCATGGTGAGGGGGGCGTTTTTGCCCTCCCCGGGCTCTAGAGGTTTTCCTCGAGCCTCCAGGAGGGCGAAAACAGCCTCCTCAGGCTCCAGAGGCCCTCTGGAGGCCAGAAACAGGCCCGTTTCCAGCCTTCCTGAACTTCTGGTATGCCCAATTTTTGCCCTCCCTGAGCCTCCGCGCACGCCCTGCACTTATCTGCATCCAAATTGGGCCACGTGGAGACTCCTGGGAGGGGGTGGGCAGGGCCAGCCAGGAGTGGGATTTGGGGGTTCTCCGAACTGCACAGAATCTTAGCTAGAGGTTCTCCTGAACCCCTGCAAACCCCCAGCAGCTCACCCCTGTGCAGATTGTATGCGATATATAAATACACAAGAAATATAAACTCAAAATATAAGCATAGGGAGGATGGACAGACACACAACTATGTCACCTCCTCAAAGCGCCCAACCTTCTGTGCCACTAAATAATCATAGCACACTTCTTTCTTGCTAGTTTTGGAAGGTGGATAGAAGGAAAGGATAATTTTTATGCATAGGGCTGCCACTGAAAAATCATTCAATGCAGCAGCTTATTTAGTAGCAGGCAAGACTTGTTATTATCATGTAATGCCTTCCTCACAGAAACTGCATTGATTGTTGGTTTGCTTCTGGGTTCAATCCAATATGATGCTTGCCATTTATAATGCCCTATAGGGATTGGGATCCAAGGATTGTAAAACCTTCTAACTCAGATAAAATCTGCCTAACTGAGTCTATCTGAGAGGGCTGCTAGGTGTCCCTCCCTACTGGGAGATATAACAGGACAGGACCTGAAAAGGTGCATCCTCTGTTGGCCACTTCTCTAGAACAGCTGGAAAACAGTTAAAACACCACTTTTCTGCAGAGCTTTTGGAACTGTAGAATATATAATATGGAATATATCATATTATAAGGATAGGGGGGAAGGTTGGTAACTCAGCAATGTATGCTGAGTTAGTGACAATTTATTAAAATGCTTGATTGCCTGTATTTTTGTTGTCTTTGGTAGACTGACGTTGGATGGCACTGGATATTGGAAACCACTCAGGGTCATGCAATGAAAGCAGCATATAAGGCTTAGAAACAAACAAACATCTTTGGTGCTCAGATTTTAAGAAGGGGGAGCAGCTAAACATTGGTGGTTTGCAGAGCAGACATTTCTGCTTTTGATTAATCAGCAATTCTGAGAAAGCCGCAATGCAACTACGTTGAATCACAAACCATGGGTGTCTTTTTCACACTGAGAATGGGCTTCTGTGGACAAGGAATTATCATGTGAAAACCTCACTGTGTATGTCTGTCACTCTGATGTCATAACCAGCAAGGATTTCCTAGCAAAATAATGGATGTGGGAAGCAGCTCTAAGCAATTCTGGCCTGGCATGCTTCAGCCATCCATTACTTAGTCATTCAACAAGATGCCATTTATAACTGATTCATTCATACTCCTGGGTTGTTTATACAATATCAGGCTTACAGATGATCAGGGAGTCTGAAAGTCTGCATGGCTATGATCTCACCCAACATGTGGAAAATGTGCCTAGCTCAAAATCCACAGACATCTTCAAACTCAGTGGTTGCCAAATGACAAAGAAAAGTTCTGTCTCATCTGCTCCTGAGCTTTAAACAGAGATCTGAACATCAGCTTGTTATGTCAAGGAGATAAATACTCCTCTTTCAGGTCCAGCTCTTATGCTCTCCTTTTCCTCCTACTGCTTATCTTAAGCTCTTTCCCCTTGCTTTAAGATTTAGCCTTCTTGAGATCTTCCACTTATAAGCAGTAATTCCCATCTCAAAGCCATGGGAAACCATACGACCCATTTTTAGAAACTTTGTCCCCAAAACAGAGCAGTCCTTATAGGAGATAATACTAAGACAACACAGTTGGACTACGCCAGGGGTGTCAAACTCACAGCCCGCGGGCTGGATGAATCACACTCTAGCCACGCCCATGCCCGGTTTAGCAAAGGGGGAAAAAGTCACGATACGTCATGTGGACTAAGCCAATGACCGAGCATTGTTTCCTGGAGCAACCAACCCACAAATAGCTGGCAATGCCTTTATGATTCTGAATGCAATAAGTAAGCAGTAACACTGTGAGTTGCTAATTGCCTCGTGAATTTCATCATTTTTTAAAAAAATCATTCAAATTGAGAGTAATCAGAGCACATTAAATAATAAGATAATCCTAGGCCACATAAAAAGGAATTTGGCCTTACCTGCAGCCCAGGGGTCAGAGGTTGCCTCCTCTGTACTAATCTATGGGGCTTGTACAGCATTTTTGGGGCTTGTACAGTGCGGCCGCGTGGGTGGTTATGGGAGCAACGTGGAGTTCCCATGTAACACCTCTCCTGTGCGAGCTGCACTGGCTCCCGGTGGTCTTCCGAGTGCGCTTCAAGGTTCTGGTTATCACCTTTAAAGCGCTCCATGGCTTAGGACCTGGTTACTTACGGGACCGCCTGCTGCCACCAATAGCCTCCCCCCAGCCAGTACGCTCCCATAGAGAGGGGCTCTTCCAGGTGCCGTCGGCCAAACAATGTCGACTGGCGGCCCCTAGGGGGAGAGCCTCCTCTGTGGGGGCACCTACAATCTGGAATGAGCTCCCCCCGGAGATACAGAGGATCCCGGATCTGCGCACCTTCCGTCGCGCACTTAAGACTTTCTTATTCCATCAAGCTGGCCTGGCCTAAATTTTCTCCCCTTTTTAAATGTAAATTTTAATTTGTTTTAAATTATGGGGTATTTTAATTCAGCCAAATTATTTAATTCGTTTTTAATTCATTTTAAATTTTTGTATTTATGTGTTTTATCTTGTGGCTGTTCACCACCCTGAGTCCTTCGGGAGATGGGCGGTATAGAAATTTAATAAAATAAATAAATAAATAAATAAATAAATTTCAAAGAATACCTACAAAAGCCAGTTCAACAGTTGGCATGTACATTGTAGCATTCCAATAATGCTCAGCTTTTATTTTATAAAAGAGTATATTCCTAATCCTGGTGGTCACAATTAAGTAAATGTGGAGAAAAGCACGGAGCCAACAAGAGTACATAGGAAGTTATTTTTAAATCCGTCCTAGTAGTTTTCAAAAGACAATATCGGAAGAATGTCTGAAAAATCTATAATTGAGATAAAGTAGGAATGTGGATCTAAAATTATTCTACAAACAGTATATTGTCTTTGAGCTTACAAAAACCTTAAAACTGATATGGGGAATTTTACTAGTACCTCAATGCTGGTTTTTTATATTTGTGGAGAAAAAAAACCAAGTTAAAAGTCTTCCCAAATAAAAGTTGCTATGCCACCTGATCCTATGTATTCTTGCATACAAGTAATCTGTGCATTCAGGAAGACTTGCTCTTGAATAACTGAGCCGTCTCTAATTAATCTGATGATGTAGCATGAAATGCAGAAGCTGTTTCTTCAAATGCAAAGGCGTCAGGGAAGTTATTCCATTTAGAGGCATGTCATCCAAGTGGCATCCTTTTCTACCTGCTCCAGCTGCCAGCTTTTAAACCGACCCTTATAGCTAACCCTCGATACCAGTTTGATCTGCCAGGGAGTGTTTACCACCAGTACACAAATAACTTCATCTCCTGATGCCTGCTTATCAAGCTTCTCTTAAAGGCCAGAGGTCCTTTCTCTAGCCAGCTGGCAACCTATCAGCCTGCCTCTGAAGTACCTTGGCAGAGGGTCAATCAAAAGTCAGGCCTCCAACATTCTTCCCATCGTGTCTGCCCAGCTTGAAATACTCAAGCCTGATATTGCCTGATTCTGTCTTTCTTTCTTTCTTTCTTCCTCCCTCCCTGCCCATCCTCTAATGCAGCATCAAGTCAACTCTGAAACTGAAAAAAAACAAGCAGGTTTCTCTCCTTAACAAGCAGAGATGTGGTAGATTCTAACTCTAGCACTCTGGGAACCATCAACATTTCAAACATCAAGAATGAGCTTTTCTACCAAGCAGAGGAAGTGGGGAGGGTTATCTTCCCTGCTCTTAAGGTACCAGACAGAAGCTGTTATATGACACCTTCTGTCAACAAATAGCAAGAGCTCAAGTTGGAAGGGGGGCCCCGGAGTTATTCCACTTCATACTCTCTTCCTTGGCCTAAATGGAAGACCCATGTATGGCATTGGTTGGATTATATCTGTGTGGGATGTTAGATGGTACACAGGAGAGTGAAAGTCCTGCTTATGTACAAAGAGAAAAACCTAGAGCTGAGAAAGAGCCATCTGTGTCTCCCTCAGGGCCAAAACCTTTTACCAGACATGGTTTTACTGGGAGTGCTGGTGGCATAAAACCCCAAAGCTTTGGCTTAAAGGCAAGCCACCCAATGTTGCCACTAAACTGTAATTTTTAAAGTGAGAGAAAAGGGAAATTATTAAATATCTGGGGTCATATTATTAACTTTACATTTTATTTCCTATTTCTAAATCACCCATCCCCCTCAGAGATTAATTAATTAAATTTAAAAAATATAATTTAAGTAGCCATCACATTAGGAAATATTCTGGTGCTGCTGAGTCTTTTTCCTGGAGTCATCCCACTTTATGGGAGATGACAGCAGATTGGCGGTTGGAGTCTCATCGGCTCAAGGTTGACTCAGCTTCCATCCTTCCCATGTAAGTCAAATGAGGACCTAGGTTGTTGGAGGCAATATGCTGACTCTGTAAACCACTTAGAGAGGGCTGTAAAGCACTGTGAAGCGGTATATAAATCTAAATGCTGTTGCTAGTGCTATTGCAAATAACTTTCTTTGATCTTCCTTCCAATATATAACATTTCTCCCACCAACTACAGATTGGACTGTGTTGCCCATCCTCCCTAGTTCACCTTATGGGGAAGGCCACTAGGCAAAGAAAACATACAGTACATCTATGCCTTTCCTTCTCTTCTCCCAGCCTTGGTAGACATGTTTGTACATGTGGGCTTTCTTTTCCATTCTCCCCTTTTTCAAATCCACAGCTACCGTATTTTTTGGAGTATAAGATGCACCTTCCCCCCCCCCCACACACACACACATAGCCAAGGTCTTTTTGAAGGGTAGTTGCGTTGTCGGTGGTGAATAGTTTAACATCATCAGCAAAGAGAACACCGTTGCTTTTAATATGATCACAAAGATCATTTATGTAACTTATGAAGAGTGTTGGACCTAAAACACTACCTTGGAGAACACCGCTATTAACATGTACAGGATTTGATAGAGCGCTTCCTATTTTGACCACTTGTCTATTTGATAGGAAGACAGCTATCCATTTATGTAGGGGTCCAGAAATGCCATAGGATTTTAGTTTTAGAAGTAATTTGTCGTGTACCACTGAATCAAAAGCTTTACAGAAGTCTATGTAAACTGCGTCTATTGCTTTGCCCTGGTCGAGATGTGTAGTCCATGTTTTTGCAATGTAGGGTTTGTAAATTAGAGGATAAATAAAACCCTGAGTCATTCAACTATTCCATTATTGACTCCTTTACCTGCTGACCTTCCAATTTTTCATGATTTGATAATCGGGACACTCAGATTTATCATGGGCTACAAGTCAGGGGTGAAATCCAGCAGGTTCTGACAGATTCTGAAGAACCGGTAGCAGAAATGTTGAGCAGTTTGGAGAACCAGTAGAGGAAATTTTGAGTACTTCGGTTGGAGAACCGGCAAATACCACTTCTGGCTGGCCCCAGAGTGGGGTGGGAATGGAGATTTTGCAATATCCTTCCCCTGGAGTGGGGTGGGAATGGAGATTTTGCAGTATCCTTCCCCTGGAGTGGGGAGGGAATGGGAATTGTGCAGTATCCTTCCCCTGGAGTGGGGTGGGAATGGAGATTTTGCAGTATCCTTCCCCTGCCATGCCCACCAAGCCACACCATGCTCATCAAGCCACGCCTACAGAACCGGTAGTAAAAAAAGTTGGATTTCACCACTACTACAAGTACACTCATTCCAGCCACATAGTTATAGTTTGCTTTCAGAGTTCTCAGTTCCAGATGTGGAACTTGGATGAGTGGAGAAGTTGGGTCAGCAATGCGTCCCCCTTGTCTTCTACACACATCTAACATTTGGATCCTGATAAAAGTTTAGAATTAAAGAATACTGACTGTAAGGATTTATTTCAATTACTAAAACTTAACAGTATGCAACACCTTCTCACACACATTACAGGTAGTCCTCAACTTACGATTAGCCCAAAATTTATGTTAAGTGAGAAATTCGTTGAGTTTTGCCCTATTTTACGACTTTTCTTGCCACATTTGTTAAGTGAATTGCTGCAGTTGTTATATTAGTAACATAGTTGTTAACGTGAGTCAGTTGTCAAACATCTGAATGTAAATCACGTGAGCATGGGGATGCTACAACAGTCATAGTCAACAGTCAACTGGCAGACTAGGATCACTCTGAGACTAAACTGAAAAACTGAGCCTGAAACATGAGTTAGAAGTTACAATCAGACTGGAAATCATTGCTCATAATTGATGATACAAGACCAACTTGGAAGAGAGGTATTTTTTCAATGCCATTGTAACTTTGAATGGTCATTAAATGAACTGTTGTAAGTCGAGGACTACCTGTATTTTTTTCTTTGAGCTTTCAGAATATAACTGGGAAAAAAATAGAGGAGGGAGATCCAAATCCATCGCCTATGCACCTCTTTTCAACAGCTTCATTACCGAAGCTGATTAATATGGGCACACAGGATCTGTTCCCCTAAATTTCAGATCTTAACGGAAATTAACCATCACTGCCATAAAACAAGCATGGCCCAGCTGTTCTTATGTAGATGGCACATTCCCTTAGGCATCATCCACAAAGGCTGGATATATATGCAAGTAAAGGTTCCCCTTGAGTCAAGCAGGATTCTCACTGACTTAATGCAAGGATTTGAAATTGTTTTCTTGGCCACAATATGGAACTGGGATAGCCATTGTCTTCTTGCAATATTTTTTTTCAGCTTCCCAGTTGCACCAACAACCTCAGACTCCCTTGATGATCTCCCGCAATCCAGAACTATTCACATCTGATCCTGCCTACTTTTTTTTTATTGAAAAGTTTTACAAAAAAAGGATTTTTCCCCCAATATTCCCCCCACCCTTTTTCCCTCCCCCCCACCCCCCCATCCCTTCCCCACATCCCACCCTCCCCCCCAGACTTCCCAGAGCAAAATACAGGGTATTTCAGTTAACAATCATAAGCTAAATTAACCTATCTATCCTTAGACTACAAAATCCACCCCTGAAACCTTAACTCCACTATAAATAACATACTTCTACTTAACATTCATTCATAAGCTATTTGATATTTTCTTGTCTGATACTTATTTTGAATATAATCAATCCATCTTCTCCATTCCGATACATATCTTTCTTGTGTATAGTCCTTCAAATACGCTGAAATTTTCGCCATTTCTGCTAAATTCGTTACTTTCAGTGTCCACTCTTCAATAGTAGGCAAAGAATCCTTCTTCCAATATTGCGCTACCAACAGCCTAGCTGCTGATATTAAATTCAAAATCAGTTTAATCTCTAATGCTGTACAATCCATCGTTATACCCAATAAAAACAATTGCTCGGAGGTCGCATAACTAGTTAGATCCTGCCTACTTTTTAAGGTAAGCCAAATTTAGGTAGATATTTCTATCTCTGCAAGGATATTGATGGTACCAGGGTCTACATCAAGAATAGATCTAGTCAAAATAGGCAGTTGGTAGAGTTGCCACTTTTTTTTTTCTTGTTTCAACACCTTTTTTCTTTCTCTCCGTGTAGCATGTTGTAAAAGATAGTTCTAATTAGGGATCTTTTGCAGAAGCATTCTGAATTTAGATTGATACCCAAACAAAATCAGGTTCGAAGCTGTGTATCACCCTCAAATCTAGATCACCTACTTCTGATGAAAGGTCGGAGAGATTTTTCTTCACATCTTCATTTCGTTTTGGAAACAGCATTAAAAAGAAGCCTAGGGCTTTCAGTGGTTCATGACTCAGTGTATTGCACAGATATATAATTAAGCCACCCAATCATGGGTTGAAAATGGAGATATCACATTTCATGACTAAAGCGGAAAGGTTAAGAAATTTGGCCAAAACAGAACAAATGCCCTCTCAAAATCAGAATGGAAATAAAGGGATTCTGTACATACAATGAACAACCTTTGCCCTAGACCTGAGAAAACACTTGTTATTAATTGTATATTTCTTTGACTTAATTCAAAAATATGCAGAAATTGTGCTATGATGCACATAGTAAGACATGCAAAGATGAATTGGTGTATAGCAATATCACACCTGCTCCTTGAACTTGTTCAAACAACATAGCGAATTGCACCACTTTTCTCAAAAAATGGAGTAGACAGACAGAAGAGATTTTCAAAAATGACAGAGCTTTTACCATGAGGTATTTTCAAGCCCTAACCTGTAAAACATACATTCTTTTTTTACATTAAAAAATGCAAGTATAAAAACTGGTGGCTTTATGTTAATAGATGTTTGGCCCTTCCAAAGTCCACAAAAAGGGGGGTGGGATAGAAATAACAATGGAACTAACATCCTTTTCTAGGTTTTAGATTTCACCTAAAGAAACCCTTTTTCACACTTCAGTTCAACACAGATAATCTTACCAATTAAGCTGCAAGAATATAATATCCAATTGATCTTAGCAGGTTGCCTATCCGCTGGGCTCCAATTATAAAATGCTACCATCAGTTGAAAAAGGTGTGTCATGTTGTGTCAACATAGCCAGCTCCAGAAGAACCAAAATGAGTCACTGAATTCTTGAAATGCAGAATAAGATCTTCCCAGCTGTTCTTCTTCACATGGTTTGCAGGCAGCACATTATCAGAATCGCATCACAGAAAATCTGGAATCAAATACTTTAACTTTTTCATGTCTGAAATATTTCAAAAGGCACATGTTTATTTCCATACATTTATAATTCTTTTGTTCCAAAGATCGCAAAATATTTACCTAGCTTTAAAAAAAAATAAGAGAACCTTAAAATGAAAAGGAATATCTGCAGCTAAAAAGATCAGTAGCAAAACATAGATTCAATCCAGACGCTATTGAAAAACTCCTAATCTATGGGTTTCTGAATTGTGTACTCTAACTTCAGTTACATATACATTCCAGTGGTGGGTTCCTCCCGGTTCAGCCGAGCCGGTAGCGGTGACAATATGACATAATCGAACCAGTTCTCTTTGTTCGGGAGATGGGGCCCCCGCCCCCCCCGCTCCGTGTTATTTTTACCTTTTATTTGGCCCCACCCCCAATCTATTGCTGCCTCCCGAATCCCAGCTGATTGGCTAGAAGGAAAAATACTCTTTAAACTCTTGCCGCGGGGCTTCAAAGGGCCACCCTACAGCTGATTTGTGTTAAAAGGCAGTGTGGTGGTAGACCAGTGCCTCCAAAAACGAATGAGTAGACCAGTGCCTCCAAAATCAAGTGAGTAGACCGGTGCCTCCAAAAACAAATGTGTAGACCGGTACAGCTCTGCAAGCAGTTAAAAGCCTAGTGGACCAGTACCTCTGCTAAATCCTAAAGAATTGTCACATGACTATCAAGCCATGCCCACAAAATAAGCCGCGCCCACAGAACCGGTAGTAAAAATTTTTAGAACCCACTCCTGATACATTCCTAACCTGAATAGTAAGCTAGACTGCAATCTAAAATATATTTTCTTAAAACCAGATTTCATAAATTTCAACAAAGCCTTTAACTGAATGTAAAATTTATCCAGCTCTGGGAAAGGGAGTCATAAAGAGGCATATCCTAATCCTGTATTTGTCATGATGAGAGTTCAGAAATAGCTGTGAGAAGATTATGCCACAAAATTCCAACATCTACTGGTGCAGTTTTCTTCTCAGATGGAAGTGATACAGCTTCATTCAGTTAAAGAAGGCCTTAGAAAGCCCTTGCCTATGCAGTGGGATGGTTCCTCATCTGTTTTGGCCAATGTCCATGCAAATAAGGAAACAATGATTCCACTGGTCTGTTCATCTAACAGTGGAATGTTAAAGGACTACTGTCTTGCCAGACAAAGCACTTGGCAGCCCTTACTTGAGACTATAGAACTAAATGGAAGGTTCAAGATGGTAGTCACCATCCTTTGGTCAACTGGAACAAGAAGGCAGGGTTTCAGTCATGTGAATACGACCACCTTAATTTTTTTTAAACACCCCCACCCCCAAGGAAGGGCAGAATGCCTGCCAGGAAGATGAGTACTGTACAACAAAGACAATCTAGCTTTGCCCTGCACATCTTTACTTTTGTTTTCCTTCTTTTTGGTATGGTGGTTACAAGACTGTGAGCCTGTAAAGAAAATAGCCAGAATTCCATGCCCCACAAATGCTAGAAATAATTCCAGAAACACATATATTATGAAGTACTTTATAAAGTGAGCTATGACTTCAAATAAGCATGGCTTTCATAACTTACGATTTTCATTGTGTTAAATAATAGGCTTATTTTAAAAATGGGAAGGCACTACACAATGAACCACTGTCACAGTTGAATTTAACACAATGCATAATTCCAGTTGGGGTAAGTATCTTTTGGTTTAGGGTATCATGCAAACCCAGGAAATGGGGCCACATAAGCCATAGGTATGTTCTATAGGCATATTACCCTAAGCTGTTATGAAATGTTTAGATTTGACTTAGCATGTTGTATAACTCAGCTACTATGGTTTTCAGATTCTAATGTATACTTAGCACTATCTGTGAGTCTAACCAATTGTGAATTATTCAACAAACTATGATTTCACAAATCATGACTTTAGATGAGGTTGAATCCAGGGAAAGCCCCCTCCTCTAAGATATGTACATACGCACACACACATTTAAGAATGTGTTCATGTTCATTTTTTTTCAGAGACTGTGCTACAAAACTATAATTCCATGCTTACCTAGAAGTGATTTCCACCGAATACAATGGGACTTATTCATGAGTAAACATACATAAGATTGTGAGGCTTAACCAGTTTCGTTCTGCATTTCTGGTGGGGAGATTTGTCATATGATCACTCAGAACTAAGTTCTGAGCTGTGCTGCCTTCCTCTTGAGAATGACGCCGTCTGTGTACAAGTGACTTCAGTAGGAGGCCTCAACAGTTGACTAATACTAGTACAAGGCACGAAGTTTTGCACACCATCGAAATCCAGACCAAACGAACCCAGGTATATTTGGGGGAAAGGTAGGTTGTCTGTTTGGAGTCTTAAGTAGATCAAAGCTACAAAACTCCATACAACCACTAGATCAGTGTTTCTCAACCTTGGAAGCTTGAAGATGGGTGGACTTCAACTCCCTGAATCCCCCAGCCAGCAGTGCTGGCTGGGGGATTCTGGGAGTTGAAGTCCACCCATCTTCAAGCTACCAAGGTTGAGAAACACTGCACTAGATGGTATCAATGAGATGTACAGATGTAAACTTGGATCATCCGGATTTTGCAGCTGGGATCTAGTAGGGCCCACAGGAGAAAGGCTTCATGAATACACAAACTTCACCATCTCTCCTCCTGCCTGGCTAAGCATGAAAGGTTCAAGTCAGCCAAGAGAACTGAGCCACCTCAGAACGTTCCAGCCTCAACTGGGTGGCCTTTTGTCAAACATGCGGCTTCTTCAGCCCTGCTTTGCCCCGATGCAAGTCAGCAGACCAGGAATCAAGGGCTCATATGCACTTCCACAGATCAAGGGGCCCTCTCGGCAAGCCGCATCTGCGTCCACTACAGTGTGTTTGTTTGTTTGCTCCCTTGCAAAGGCAGGGCCAGGCTGTTAATTTTCCAAACCTTCTTTTCCCCTCCTCTCCCCCTCCCCAACCACGGGAGGAAAAAAAAATAATGCCCTTTCCGATATATTGGATACAACTGTCACCTACCCCGCCTCCATCCGCCGCTGAGCCTAACTGTAGGACAGTAACTACGGGAAAGGCAGAAACGGATCCAAAATTAATCCCGACGCGGCTACTATTCCGCCCCCTCTTTTTTTTTTTCTTCCTTTTTGCAAACGAAGCCTAGTCGTGAACAATAGAGTGGCTGTGTGCCATCGGCCTTTCCCCTTCCACCAACAGAAGCCCTGCGTGGAATTCCGCCGGGCTCCAACAAGACGCTCTGCGTGTCCCCATTCCGAACCCTCCCGTGGGTGGCTGGAGGCCGGGGGGGGGGGGGTCACGTGCCTGTCTAGTCCAGGGGCCCCGTCTAGCGGCGTTAATTCCTTGTGTCCGGAGGCCACCCCTCGCACCCCTCGCAAGCTCGCTTGTTGCAAAAGCAGCCAAAATCAGAACTATGCGGGCTGGGATCATTTGCCTCCCTCTTGTTGTTTCCCCCCCCCCCCCACCCCGCCTGCCTCCTTCTCCTTCTCCTTCTCCTTCTCCTGCTTCGTTTTGTCAAAGCAACGTCGGAGCAAAGGAGGCTCCCGTTGCTTTTGGAGCTTGAAAACAAAGCCCCCTTAACCAGCTCCAGGCGTTTTAGCGGGTCTGGGAGGGATCGCGACCAGCTGGGGCTCGACCTCACCGCTCTTGCTACGGAGGGAAGGCGGAAGACAGAGATCCCCATCCAGATTGAATTTCGTTTTTATAAAGGGCACCTTTCTTCCCCCCCCCCCCCGGCAATCGGGCTCTTCCAAAATGGAGGACAAGAGCGAGCGTGTTTGGGGGAAACTAGGTGTAGCTACTGCGGGAGGAAGGAATGCGCAATTTGGATAAAGGGGCGGCTTTTTTGATACGGCGCCAGCTTCCTCCAAAAGGTCGCAATGGGCATGCAAATGAGCGGCACGGCTGCTGCATCGCCCATTTGGCAACGCCTCAATCGGAGACATGCGCATTTTAGTTTGGCTCGCACAACTACCGCCGCCGAGAGCTCTGGAAAACACCGAGTTGTGCAAGAGTACAACCATCAATCACAGTCCTACCCCTTCTATGAAATACAATTTTATCCTTTCTGAAAATGTGCCCTCGGGGACTCTAGTAGCTGTTTCGATTTGCTTTCCGCCTCCTTTTTTTTTTTTCCCCTTCATCTGCGCTTTTGGGCCGATTTCTGCCTTTTGGTTGAGTGCCTGAGAGAGAAGATGCGAAGACTCCCCAGGGGCTCCTAAAAGCCAAAGAGGGGGGTGGGTGCAGATTGTAGAAGGTGAAGCTGCACCCTAGTATCCTTGCGTCGCGCACGGAGAGGAGGGCAGCCCGTGCAATCGGTAAGATTGGTCTTGACCCATCTGGTTACAAACACCTAATTCCTCCCTCCCTCCCTCTTTTTATTGGGTGGGGGGGGGGGCTTCGGCTTGGAATTCTTTTTGGACTTGGTTACAAACAGATATGAACCGACCTCGTGTGTTGTGAAGGATGTCCAATCTAGAAGTCAAACTATTGAACCCTCCCCTGATGGATATTTATCCAAAGCCTTCCTGAAAAGCAGACTTGCAACAAAAGCAAATCAGCTGTAACCCCCACTCCTCTTCCTTTCCCATCCGCTAGGCTTGTAGCAATTCTTGGCCAGGGCAGAAGGGAAGATAGGAGGGAGCTTCTTTTAACTTAATACAATTTAGTATTTAGAGGATTCCTGTCTTTCCCCCACAGAACTTTATTACATTTTTTATCCTGCCTTTATTAACTTAATAAATAACTCAAGGGGGTGAACATACGTAATCCTCACAACAAGCCTGTTGAAGTGCTTTGGGCTGACTCAACTGGCCCAAAGTCACCCAGCAGGCTTTCGTGCCTAAAATTGGACTAGAACTCAGAGTCTTACGGTTTTTAGCCTAGTACCTTTATCCACTACTAGCCCAAACTGCCTTCAACATTGCAATGCTTTTCCATGGACCTATAGCCAGCCTTGATGACTTGGATAACAAGATAATGAAAGGCAATCACTGCTTATTTGATTGGAGAGATGTAGCTTTAAGTTTCAGGCTGCAATGGGAGAATTGTGGCTCAGAGCCAAAGAGGAAGCTGTGTTGCTGTTGAAACTTTGACAGTCAGCATAATAGCGACAAAGCCAGTCTTCTAATTCAAAGCAACAGGATGTGTCACTTTGGCACAGAGAAAAAGTTCACGGGCCTAATATAAACATCTATCTTGAGAACCAAGGGAGGGGGCAGGACAGAAAGGTAGCCAGTCAGGACTCTTGCTAATTGCTATTTCCATGCAATTTAGTCACAACTTAAAATGGAAATGTAAGGTCCGGCTATACGCTTAAGCTCTCAGTGAACCAAAAAGAAAGACTTAAACGGAGGCTTGAATAAGAATCAACATTTAATCTTTGATCAAAGACAAAAGGCTGGGTAAAACCATTCCAAACACATACAAAGAGATATGTATATGGGAGGGTTCACATCTTCAGAGAAGATGTAACCACATTTTATACCTTTAAAGCATCAGTTAGATCCCCAATTCTGGCCCCTTAATTTATGTTTGTGTATTCTTTGTTGCCCTGCAAAGGAATCTAAACTTCCAATTAGTCTTATCTTTGTTTACTTAATTGGCCACTTAGCCCCTGGCTCCTGAAGACCAGATCTTACCCAGATCAGACATAAATTAGGATTGAGATGTAAATTACCCCTTTGTTGATGGCTGGAGTTCCAACAGATACGTACCATGTTTTTAGGTGGCACAGAAAGAGATTGATATGAGTTCAGGTCAAATGGCAGGGACATACGTTTGACAAATACCAGATACATTTCAGAGGCCTAATGACAATATGTTTGTAACAGGAGATACAAATAGAAAGGAATAATATATGTGATACAAATACAAAAGCACAATATATATGTTACAGGAACCTAATGATTACAGAATAACAAGCTTTTACTAAATCTAGTATATCAGTATTTTATATTCTATATTATTGTTTCCCTACAGAAACAATGTTTTCCTTTAAAACAAAAGGCAGAAGAAGAAACCTTAAAAGTAAAGAATTTCTGGGTTATGATGGAAGACACATTTTGGAAATCGTGGGGCAAGCTAGTGTTTATAGAACTTCCTCTGCAGCTAAACATGTTTCACTCAAGGGGTTGCTTTGTTTTACTTTTTGCTTTAGGGAGAATCACTAAGGCCACACCTCCTGAACCACCACCTCCTGCGGAAGGGGGGATTAGCCCTTCCCTCTTTACTGCAGAGTTGGGTTTTTCAGGAACTCCCTAGCTCAGGAATTTCTGCCACTTTTTAAAATGTTTTCCTAGTGTACATGTACATCTTGTATGTCAAAAATCCAAATCACTTTAGCTTGGAGCAAGAGATAACATGTTAAAAATAATTTTGGTCTTTTAAAAAAACTTCCAAAATGGGAAGAAAACACTACAGAGCAAATAACAGAATTTCATAGAAAGAATAAAGCAGAGAATAGAATAGGTCATGTTGATGCTGTCATCTGTATGTAATGTTTAAAAAGCTTCAACAATCATTTAAAAGGTTCATTCATTGTGACTAGCTCCTTAATGGATCAGAGGAAATGAAAAGTCACATGGTTACAGAAAACCTTCATACAACAAATGCTGTCTAGTTATAGTTAATTTTAATTTATGACAGTGATACAATGCATTGCAATCTTCTTTCTCACCTATGCCCGGTCTCTTGACAATTTCCTTGTCAACAGAAGTAAGATGATGGAGGGATAAACCAGATTATTTTGAAAAATAGTTTTAAATAGGAAAATCTGCAAGTTAAGGATCTTTGTAGAACATTTGCTATAATGCATTTAATTATATATTTCTATCAAAACTACTTCTTGTGATATATCCATAAAGTAATGAACACTAAGAACTGAAAGGTATTTTGAAAATTGTCTGATCCAATATCTACCTTCACAATACAAGCATAAAGCTTAGTCTGATGCACGTTTGCTGAGAAACAGCATCAACGGGGGCTTATTCCTAAAAGGCAGATTCAGGATGGTATTATTACATTGCTTGTTTAGCCTCTTGGGCTACTCTCTTATTCTGTAAATTCCAATAAAATAGAATCAGTGTGGACTGATGCCATCTTAAAGAACTTTATTTTAAAAACAAAAAAATGTGTATTGTACATGTATTCATTCCAAACTGCAGTCTGTATTATGGTACTGACAAGCAAATCTCAAAATAGTGAAGATACTCAGCTGTTGAAATCCAGATGCATAGCAGAACCCTAAAAAACGTAGCTTTCTTTATACTCCCATCCTGAATAGAAACTGTAGTACTCACACCAAATACAAGCCCAAAGGCCAAGAGGGCTGTTTTAAAATGCCTCCTCCCATCTGTTTTTCAATGGGCCAAATGTGTAAATGCTACTGGCTGCTGGTAACCTGTAGTACAATGGACTGGGGCCACCTCTTCATTCATACTACAAAAGCATTGAAACATCAACAATGTGCTGTTTGTTTGTATTTCCAGCCAGAGGGGCCTGTGTGTTGATTCTCCCTGTTGATCTGATCAACTAGCAGGCATTTTACCACACCCAGATCTCATGAAAATGCAAATGTCACTTCTGTAAATGTAGTAAAAATAATAATTGCATCCAACCACTACTGGGAGGAATACAGTTCAGTCCAATCGCTCTGCGATTAGTAACTATTTTAGGAGGTGGTGAAGGCAACCATTGACATTCTACACCTACATGTGTAAGGAAATCAATCTTTTTAAGATGAAAAGTTGTGTATTAAAACACATGCTGCTTTAATCGGACCCTCTCTAATCTCCCTCCCCAAATAAGATTTGTTAAATTTCAAAAGTCATTGGATGCTCCCTTACACAATGTAATGTTTATGTTCACTAGGACATAGATGTAGAATGGAACATAGATTTAGTGTCAGACAAATATTCATAGTCTTCAGTTACATGCTTTTTGTATGAAAAAGACCTTAACAAATTGCAATCCAATTTAGTGCCTGTTTCTTCAGAAGTAATATCTAACTTATGTCATGGGGCTTATTCCAGAGAAGCATACATGACTGCAGACTTAAACAGCAAATGAAGATAAATCCTACTCCATACATTTGGGACTGTTTCTGAATAAACCCAGGGAGGATGTTATCTCCCTGTGCATCTCTCTTTTTTAAAAAGCCTCTTTATAACAAAATCCTTATAGCTGTAGAATTAAAAGGGGAAATGACAGGGAGAGAGAGAGAGAGAGAGAGAAAGAGGGAGGGAGAGAGAGAGAGAGAGAACGAACAAGAAAATGCTTAGTCAGCAGCTGTCCTGTAATATTAAAAGGTGAAATGTAAGTAGGCACAGTGCCAGTGTCTAGATAAGCTCAATAGTATCATTCTCTCTTGTGGTGTGTGTACAAATGGCACAGAATAAGTTAAAGACCTATGGCAGAATTAAGGGTATTCAAAAAGGTCAGCACATTTTGTCCTTTCTGTTGTTTATGTACTGGGCAAAAAAAACCCCTTACTCAGGAACTATTAATATCAATTGAATTTATTACAATTTACTAAGCTCCAAGGCACATTACAGTGTTCTGTTAACTACAGAAATGTATAAAGGACAAACAGCATGTTTTCCATTTACAGCAATTTTGCTCTAGTGTTAAAAAGCTTCCGTGCATCAATAAAGCCAAAACAAAAACAATTAACAAAACAAAAACATGATTTAAATTTTTCAGATCAATAGAAAAAAAAATGAAACTTTTTACAAAGTTGCAACAAAAAAGTCTCTCCTATATTACCCTACCATGTTGCAAAAGAATAAAAAGAAATAAAAACAGGAAAGAAAAGAAAAAGTGAAATACTAACATTCTGGGGCTTGTAAAACATAAGCTGTCACCATTTTTGTAGCATTTTTTTAGGCATGACACTGGCCCTGCCAAGGAAAAGGGATATTTTCTTTTTCTTTTAGAGAAGTGCATACATTTACAAAAATACACACCAGCAGCAGGTAATTGCTAAAGGTTATTTAACCATGTACCTAGCCAACACACTGTCAAGGAAATGAGAAACAGGTATTATATGGTGACCAAACAATATTATATTCTGTTTTAACAAAACAAAAAAGAACAGCTCTATCCTTCAAATGAAGAAGGGTACATACCTTTGTTTCAAAATATAGAAACATACGACGAAAATAAGATCTATACATAAGACTAAACTTTTTGTAGTATTGTCCCATGTGTTTTGAATATTCACAATTCTACATCTTCAAATGGCTGAACAGCATTGGATTTGCTGTTTTGATTTCAAGGGTCTCTCTCCTTTTTCACTTTCACATCCCCAGCTAAAATGGTCGCAATTTCCCCCTGCATAAATGCCCAAGGTACGTTGGAACCTACTAAAGGGCATTTCTCTCCACTGGGGCAATAGACTTCACCAGTTGCCCCCTGAGCCTTGATACTCTCCCGAGAACAAGGGAAGCAAAACTTGTGACTGGGCACCGAAGGGCATTGCACAAAGTGTGTGTCTTCCAAGCGTTCGTGGCAAATGGTGCAGCACAGGGGTCCACTATTGGCCATGGGCGAGTCTGGAATGTTTTGGGGGTGCACTTGGTCCATGCCAGGGTGGGTGTTGGGAGGTGGAGGGGCTACTTGCAAGTTCAGATCCCCATTGCGGGAAGCCAGGCGACGTTGGCCTGGCACAGAGGCAGGGGACACTGGGCTGCTGCTGTTTCTCCGGGTTGAGGTGGTCGAGTGCACAGAACTGCCATCCTTGGGTGAATGGGCACTGCCCAGGGTATCAGCCACTGACATGAGTGCAGCCATGGGCGTCTGTCCATTCTGTGGGGCTGATTCAGGTGGGGTGGTCCGGTTGGAATGAGGTCCCAAGGGTGGTGGAGGTGGAGGCACTCCACCAAAGCCACCTGCAGTCATGGTAAGTTTGAGTGCCTCACTCTGGCTAGCCATCCACTGCTGTCGCTGCTGCTCATCGCTCAACTTGAGGCTACCCTCCGATGCAGAGTCCGATGGCTCAGGAGAGGCCTTCCTTTTGCGCATGCCGCCACTGCTGCCTGCACTGCTACTTCCCCCACCAGGCCCACGGCTAGAGGCTGGCCCACCTGACCCCGCACTAGAGGAGGAGGTAGGGACCCGGGGTAATGTGATAAGAGTAGTGGGCAGCATCGGGCAGGAAGCATCAAGGTAGGGCTGGGGTAGCATATCAGCACCCACCATCTCTTTGAAGAAGCGCACGGATTCAGGCAGGAGGTCACCCAGGAGACGCCAATCCCCTGAGCCATGCTTCTTCTCATATTCGAGGTACTTGAAGCCTGAGGAGAGGCCACGGCCAAAGTCTTTCATGCAGTCTTGGTACATTTGCTTGGCCACACCTGAGGCACTGGAAAACACTGTGCCAGAGCCACTAGGATATTCGATGAACAGCTTTAGCTCATAGTCCAGTCCAGGCTTAGAGACAGCATCAAAGGCAAAGATGCGGCCCAGCAGTGCATGGTCCTTCTTGAATCGCACCTCATAAGGTGTGCAACCAGCCAAGGTCAGCAGTGTTTCACGTACCAGCTTTGGCTTGCTGGCCCACTCCTCGGCACGGTTGCGGAGGCTCTCACTCAGCTCTGCCAGTGCCTCAGCATTGCGCTGCTTCTCCTTTAGCTCCCGCTCTTGATCCCCACTGCTTGACACAGAGCCTGGCCTCTTCCCACACGGGTCCCCTGAAGAAGAAGTTGAGGAAGAGGACGACGTGGAAGAGGAGGATGAAGCCGGGGGGCCTCGCGGAGGGGGCAGTGCCACCCCAGAAGTGGCTGGCCCATTGAGCAGCGTCTGGGGCAAGAGGTTGGGTGGCACGTTGAGCTGGGGCCCGCTGCTGCCAGAAGGGAGACCACTCACCAGCCCGCCGTGAGCTCCTCGCCTGGAGGAGGAGGAGGAGGAGGAGGAAGAGTTCGGGCTCTGACGATTCAGCTCCGGCGGTCCGTCATCCGGCGCTTTGGGGAAACCATTGGGTCCGCCCAGGCCGTTGGGGAGGCGGCCCGCATGGCTTCCACTCAGGCTGCCTGGAGGTGGCGGCGGCGGGTACTCAAAGCGGCCTCGTTGTTCGCTAAGCCCGTAGCGCTCTAGGCCCGAGGGTGCTTTCGAGGAGGCGGCGTCCACATGGTTAAGCCCCTGAACGGCAGCCGCCGCTGCTGCCGCCGCCGCCGCCGCCGCTTCTTTGGCCGACAGCGCGACGGCTTTGACGCCCACCGGAGGCGGCGGTCCTGGCGAGCGCCCGTCCTGGAAGCAGCCGTGAGCCCGCTTGAGCTGCCGAGCGGTCTCGATGACAAACTCGATGCGGTCGGCTCCCTCGTAGTTGACGCAGCCTCGGCAGACGGGCTCGCTGAAATCCCAAATCATGGCCCAGGGCATGCGAGGCAGGTCGCACAGGTAGCAGGACTGCCGCCGCGAGGACGACACCTGCGCCGCCGACATGGCTGCCCGGCGAAGGGGCTCTTCTCTGACCTCGGTCGCTGCCTCCTCCTGCCACCCTGAGGGGAATCTTCCAGGCTCCCTTCTTCCTTGCTTGCCTTTTACCTGGCCAGGCGGGAAACTCTTCCAAGGGTCTTCGAGCGAGGGCCGGGGGCTGAGTCCCCCGGCCGCTTCTTCAGCCACTTCCCGGCACTTCTTCCGACGGCGCCTGTAAGCAGCGGCTGTTCTTCCCCCTCCCTTCGCCTCTCCTCCTCCTCCTCCTCCTCCTCCTCTCGCGGTGTAGGATGCGGGAGGGAGAGCTGGTGAGGGAAAAGGCACGGAGGAGGAGGAGGAGGAGGAGGAAGGCGGGGGGCTGAGAGGGCTCTGCTACCTGCTGCTTGACCCAAGCGGACCACTTTCCCAACGGTGTGGAGAGATGGGTAGAAGGCGAGAGGGTGAGGGGGACACCCCACACAACGGCGCGCGGGCGCTCAGACCGCTCCGGGAAGTGGGTGCGCCTCAGGTTGGCGGCGGTGGCGGCATCATGACAAGCAGCAGGGCCGCCGGGTCGACTCACATCCTCCAGAGCCCCTCGGCAGGCGACGTGGGGAAAGCCCGAGAGTCACTCTGGACGGCTGCTGCCGAGTCTTCCAAGCGCCGCTCTGCCCCTCCTCGCACGGCGCTCCATCCGCTTCTCGCTACTCAGTTCAGATGCCACCTGGGTGGAGCGCTCACGTCACGGCGGGGAGCTTGCTCGCGCGCGCTTTCCCTCCCCGTTTTCCTCCCCTGCCTTTGCTTGTTCCCCTTTCTCGCACTGACTGAGTGACCGACTCACCAGCTTCTTCTCCCCCCCCCTCCTCCTTCCTCTGGGTGGAAGGAGGGGAGAGCCCACTTGTTCCACGGCTACTGCGCAGGCTCGGCACTCTGCCCATTTCCTCCTTCCCCTTCCCCCCCCCATGTGTACAACAGCTGAAGCAAAGCGAGCTGCTTCTTGGAAACCAAGGAGATTCTCTCTCTCTCTCTCTCTCTCTCTCTCTCTCTCACACACACACACACACACACACACACACACACACACACACACACACACACCCCTCCCCCCCCTCTGACATGCAGACTGGAGGCTATGTTTGGAAAATTAAACGCTGGGTTTCTCCCTCCCCCTCTCCTTCATGGCAGTTTTCCCCAAAGCAAACAGCAGCCAGAAAAGCACATGCGGAAGATGATTGCGCGTTCCTGGCCGAGTTTTCTGCTTACAAACGTATCGGGTTTGTGTGTGTAAAGGGGCGGGAGAGAGATGATTTGGTGTAAAATTTTCCCCCTTTCCGTTTTAGAGAACCGCAGCAGCGATCTTTTTAATCGCTAGCAATGACAGAGCTGTTAAATGTGAGGCTTTTATTTTTTTTCCAAACATCTCTTTGGTGGCCCAAATTATATTAATGACTGGGTGGGATTTTGCGAGACCATTTATTTGCAATACTTATAAACCTTTTAGGTCACAACCTCTTCATATTTTGCAAAGCTTGCATTCCCTTATGGTAAAAGGTGAGGGTCCTGCGTAGGTGTCTACTGAGCATAGTGGGAGTTAAATGGATTTCATTCAAGGATCTAAGGCTGCAAAGAACTTGTCCCTGAGGGATCTGTCGGCACCACCTCCCCCAAACCCTCAGCTGCAAGTTGGTAAGCGGGCTGCCTTTTTGGCTTTGAAGAAACTGCTCTGCGCTTTCTGTCCCCAAGAGAAATACAGCTATGCCTCAGCATCGCTCGGAGGGGGTCCTTTGCAGCCGCCTGGAAGTTTACCTCCCCTGGATCAAGGGAAGAGGGGCCGATTGCTTGGAATGTGGCTTCACAGCCCTGCCATCCTTCCCTCCTGTTGCCTCCAAAGCTCGATTCGCTGCCTAGCTGGCAGTGCGCTCGGGTTGCAAAGGGACCAGCTTGCCAGGCGTCCCTGGGCAGGCCGATCCAGGTTGCGTCACCAGCTTGCTCCAACCCTTGCCAAGTAATGAACTGTCCGGGGTGAGTCAACATTCCCCAGAGTGAGGAAACGGTGCTGCCCGCGGAGAAATTGTAGCATATTATGGATGGGTTGGGCTGCACAACCCGTGCCTTGCAATAATATTTGCTCAGCGCTTTCCTTCAATGCCAGGCGAGAGGGAAAACGAATTCAGAAAAGGGCACTTGTTTCATTCGGTGTGCAAAGGTAGGGTTGCACCTTGGTACCCCTATGTAAATCCAAAATCAACACATCAGCCAGCACCAGCGTTGAAAAATACATTTCACTGGTATTGTCAGATGGCATCTCCTAGATAGGAACATTTAGACCTTCCTGATATATCTACCATAGGAGTTTCAGTTTAATACCAAAAGTCGCCCTGGGCAAATGAGTATTCAAAGGCTGGCATAAACACAGCTGGAAGATGAGGCTAAGGATTATAGGAATTGCAGCATAGTTGCAGGAGATGGAATTAAACTTTTAGTTTTAAAAAGCCTATTTTCACAGGAAAACCCCTCTTAATTCCATGGTACGTGCCCAAGATTGCAGTCCTAATCTGATTTGCTCCAGGCATCAGACATGACAATTGTGCAAGCCATACCAACACCCCATACTAAAACAGGGTTTATTAAATTAACCGAATTTCTGGCTTCCCAAGGCTCAGTAGCAGACTGCATTGGACACATAGCTAGGCTAAATATGTGTTGGTGTGAATCCAACCAGTGAGGATTCTGTAGGCAAATCAGGGTTGGGTTGACACAATGAAGGTTGTTTATGACCTAATATAGGTAGTCCTTGAGTTACAACCATAATTGAGCCCCAAAAGTGAAACATTAAGTCAGTTTGCCCCATTTTACAACTTTTTTGCCACAGGTAAGTGAATCATTGCATTTGTTAAGTTAGTAATATGGTTGTTAAGTGAATCTGGATTCCCCATTGACTTTGCTTGTCAGAAGATCAAAGAGAATCATATGACTCCGGGACACTGTAGCCATCATAACTATGAGTCAGTTGCTAAGTGTCTGAATTTTGATTACAGGGATGCTGCAATGGTCATAAGTGTGAAAACGGTCATAAGTCATTTTTTCAGTGCCATTGTAACTTCAAGCAGTCATTAAGTGAACTGTTGTAAGTTGAGGACTACCTGTATTTCCTGTCAACCAGTTGTGGCTAAATCCCCAAATCCTGGTTTAAAAAACATGTTTTGGAACATTATGTGAACATAGCGTAAGATTTAAATAAGAGGGAGGAGTTGGAATGGGAGATTGCCTAACGAGTCCAGAAGATAAATTGGATAAACTGATAAGCTGATAAACTGACAAGTTCTGAAAAGCTGGACTTCCTAGGACCATTGCATTGAGGAACAAGGTCAGAAAAAAATCTTGCCTTGATCCTCAGAGAGTGACCTTGGCTAACTGTCCTGAGAAGGCTTCAGAGCCTTTCAAGTGACTGCTGAATAGCTTAAGGTGGAAGTGCAGAAGGAGGCTGCCGGTATCCTGGTAGAACACTTTGGAAGGACTACTTCCATAGCAACAGGCACTCTTGTTCTCATACTGAATTGGGTTCTCCCTCCAGTCAAAACACCCTCTGGTTTCAAAAGTTTCCATTTCTGGTTCTCTGTGTTCATGAGATGCTAATCCATAGTTAACTTGCCTATGATTTGTTTAGTTAACACAAGGTTCTAGATTTGCAAGATGCACTAAATCAGTGTTTTTCAACCTTGGAAGCTTGAAGATGGGTGGACTTCAACTCCCAGAATCCCCCAGCCAGCAGTACTGGCTGGGGGATTCTGGGAGTTGAAGTCCACCCATCTTCAAGCTTCCAAGGTTGAGAAACACTGCACTAAATCATAAAATGAGCCCATGATTTACTTGAGTTAAAATGTGGTAAATTATTATACATGGGTAGCCTTCAACTTACAACAGTTTATTTAGTGACCATTCAAAGTTACAATGGCACTGAAAACAACGACATGACTATTTTTCACACTGCTGTAAGCATCCCTATGGTCACGTGATCGAAATTCAGATGCTTGAAAACTGACTCATATTTATAATGATCACAGTGATCATGTGAATTTTGCCCCATTTTACGAGCTTTCTTGTCACAATTGTTAAGTGAATCACTGTAGTTCTTAAATTAGTAACATGGTTGTTAAGTGAATCTGATTTCCCATTGACTTTGTGAGAAGGTTACAAAAGGAGATCACAAGACAACAATTGTGGCAAGAAAGCTCGTAAAATGGGGCAAAATTCGCTTAACTGTTTCACTTAGCAACAGAATTTTTTTTGGCTGAATTGTCATAAGTCGAGGACTACCTATTGTTCAGTTCAGTCAGCTACACAAACATTGCCCATTTTTTAAAGTTAATTGGTGCCTCTCTTTACAGCAGATTTCTTAACTCACCTGTACGAAATTATTAGATTTGCACTTTTGATTCAGCGGCTAGAAAGAACTAGTTCCAGATCCTGGATCTGACTTCCCTGTTATTTGTACTTGCAAATACCTGATGCTCTTGCTAAAAGATCTTTCAACTTGGCGACAATGCCATCATGCTTTGAAGGCTTTTCTCTCTGCAACAGGAGGTTTCTCTTACAGCCTTGGGTCAGGTGCTTGCTGAGAAAGCTCCCCAGAAGGATCATTGATACCTATGGGGATTAAGGGATAGGTCAAGCCAGAAAATATGTGCCTTGCAAGATAATTTCTGACCCTACACTTCAATGATTAATCAATAAGCCAATCAAAATAAATGAATATGAAGTAAATTGAAATTAAATGTCAGTCAGCCATCCCAAACAAAACAAACACTCTTCTCTCAATAAGCATGAGTGGCAAAGACAAAAGAGTGTCCATCTGCTAAGGGACAAAAATGCCAGGCCACATTTCTCCAAGCACCTTTCCTCAAGTGAGAAGGCGGAGTCAGTTTTGTCAGCAGCAAACTGATTCATCAAAAAACAAAGGAGACTTACAGGAGAACCCAGAGATCCCATTTTAAAAGATGTTAGAAAGAACTGAACAATTTATCTACTCAACTCTCTCAATTTGCTTACAACAAATAAACAATGTGGTGGGGGGGGGGAAGCAAAGAAGCCAGGCAGGAGTTGAGAGAAGGAAGGAGGCCCCTTGGCCAGCTGGCCACAGTGAGAAGGAGGGAAGGAGCAAAGGAAATAGAAAGAAGGGGCAAAGCAACAACTCCAGAGTATAGTCTTTCTGGGCAGTTTTCCAACCTGCCCTGGCCCTCTCCAAATGTTTCAGAGAAAAAATCCCATCATTGGGGTCTTGGGAGGTCTTGTTCTAAATATTCTAGTCCCACCTTAGGCATGAAAGCCGACTGGGTGACTTTGGGCTGTTCATTCTCTCTCAGCCCAACCCACCTCACAGAGTTGTTGTGGGGAAAATAGGGGGGGGGGGAAAATACCAGGTCTGTTTGCCAGCTTGAGTGATTTATAAAAATCAAATAATCCTGCCAGGTCAGGGGAAGCTAGTTCTGTGATCATCCAAAGCAGCATTTCCACCAGATTGTTAGTGTGGTAAAAAGGGAGGCTGGGGCAATAATTAGATCTAGAGACCCCTTCTCAAACATTTATGCTGATGATTTAAGGGGGGAAAAGTCTGAACTGAAGAGTAGAAAAAAATATATCGCTGGCCTCAGTCTAAACCAACTGCCATCTTTCCAATGCAATTAGGGAATGTCAGAAATAGGAAGCACCATGTGTCATTAAGGAGTCATCAAACAAACACAGTACAGTATTAAACTACGGTATGCCTAAAAAAATAAATGTGTGGAGGAAGGGCTTTGCTAGCAGTCTTGTATAGGATACTGGCCAGCATTATTGTAAATTTCAGAATTAAAAAAAAATGTTTTAAGTTATTCCCAAACTCAAGCGGCCTATTGTTGCTGAAAACCGCCCATCTATAGAGCTGTGTTTCAAATCTCCACTGGATCTGAATAGCTATAGAGATCACACTGAGTCTCACCTTGGCTATCTGCCTTCGGCAATTCTCATCCGAGCCCATTTTTGGCCTGGAATATCCACTGCTCTAGGCATATTTCTGTAGGTGCCAAAATAAGTAATGCTTTATGCAGTAACTTAAATCAGCAGCAATGTAAGTCACAACACATTAGCTTGTATTGAACAGCCTCCCTCAGATTATCATCCCCATCATTCTGACACGCTGGCTAAATATGATGAAGGTGGTTGTTTAAGGCATTTAGAGGAGGCCAGTTGGAGGAAACTTGATCTTTCAAATGACATAAGGAACTATGATTTTTGTTGGAATCAAACCACCTTGCACCCTATCTGGATTGGGCTTGGTTTGGAAAACAAGTCAGTGGTGCTGCCTTTAAAGGGTGGCCCCTTATTCAGTCTCTGCTTCTGTGAAATGCTTGAGGAAAGGAAGTGGGGAGTGGGTCATATATTGCTTTTATGAAGGCAGATCATAGGCAAGCGATTTCCTTACAATGTTGGGCTGTGGCTGTAAATCTAGCCTCTGCCAGTGCAGCTGGTTTGCTTTGGGGGAAAAGAAAGAGGAGAGCGGGGGAACTGTGCTCTTGCATTCCACAAATGTTTGCAAATGAGTTCCTGATTTGTGTCAAGTAAAAATTTGTCTCTAGGCTGCCAGAAGATGCCTGTCAAGACACCAATGTTATTCAGAGTGCAGTACTAGGCTCTTTTGTATTTTACTTTTGCTGCAGCTGAGAAAATCTTTTCTGTACAGCCCCCGTTTTGTTCCACTTTGAAAATAAAGCCAGGAACTGTATCCTGTTGAGATGTAAAATCTCATTAAAAAAAAAAAAAGATGTCTGCGATCTACCTTCCCCCTTTTCTCCATTTTTAAATGACTCCAGTGCTTTTTTCACTCTATTCTCTCAGGTGACATTTTCTCAATAAGGATTTCCAAAACTCAGCTCTTTGCTCTCCTGGTTTCTGCTGCCTGCTTTTCCCATCTAATCTACATCCCTTGTTGCCTTTTCTTAGAATAAGTGAACAGAAAAGACTAAGCAATTGGTTTACCTATGAATGCTATACTTGCTGCTGCCAGATTCTCATTGTCTCTCAAGTGAGAAAGCCAGATAAATCTCTCCCATTGTCATCAACAGTAACACTCTCTCCATTTTTACATTTTACCTCCTTTCCCCAGGTTAGAAGTTAAAAGGCCTCTGATCTGTGTCCCCCCCCCCCCCCCGCTTTTGTAGCACCTCACTGGCTGGCAGGAATTTCGTCAAGATAAAGACAGAGGCCAGAGGTGGAATCTGCATATCAGAAGGCCAGGGCAATCTTCCTTTCTGATTTCACACATATCTCAGGATCAAAGCAGGAGCATCCCAAACTGCATAGGAGGGACACCTTGAAACCAACACATACGCAAACCACACCCTGAGTTCAAACAAAGGACCAGTCCCCCCCTATAAAACCAAGTCCCTGCACCCCATTTTCTTTGTAGACTACCTTCAAGAACAGGGCCTTTTGTTCTTGAGAATAAAATCTCCTTTTGCACAGTGTGTCTGGATTTCATTTTTCTTTTATTTGGCACCCTGAGATGGGACACAAGGCTAACCAAAGCCAGTGGACTCAGTCTGGTAAGTAATCACCTAGCCAGCTCAGACCCATTTTTGTCTGAGTGTTGCTTCCCAGAATCTGCCCCGCTTGGCGAAGGTAGTAAAGGGATCTTTTGGTCTAGACAGCTGTTTGAAAGGAGAAGCTTGGCAAGTATCTCCAAATTCTGTATTTGTGCTCAGGGAGTGAATGTGTGTGTGCATGTCTGGGCAAGTTACCAGCCTAGTTTCTAAATGAAGTCCTTGAAATAGAGAGGAGGGGCCCTTACTCTTCATGGAGAGTAAGTGTCCTCCCAGGCAAGAAAGCCTAGAATTGTTGCCAGGTTTTAGAGGAAAACGAAAGGAAAGAAAAAAGATAAGGGGCTGGATACCTCGCTAGGGGGCTCTTTTAGGTGCAGCAAGTTGCACCCAAAAGAGTCAGGGACACACATATCACAAAAGATAGAAAAATGGAAGGTCACTTTGAAAGTTTCCTTGGTATCCCCAAGGGGGAAGTTGTTAAATGCCTGGAACAGTATGGTGTCCAGGTGGAAAATGAAGTCTGTGCACAGGATAGGGAATAGACCGGGGTGAAATGCTCCCGGTTCGAACCGGATCCCCTGATCCGGTAGCGATGGAGGTGGGTGGTTCGGAGAACTGGTAGCAAAAATCCCTGCCCCCCCCATGCCCAGCTGAGCTGCATTAGAGGCTTTTTTTTTACTTTTAAAAGCATTTTTTCTACAACCTCTTCAGCGGAAAAATGCTTTTAAAAGTAAAAAAAAAGCCTCTGATGATCGTGCGGCTCAGCTGGGATCGTCAAAGGCTTTTAAAAGCATTTTTTCTACAACCTCTTCAGAGGCCTTTTTTTTCTTTTAAATGCCTCTGACGATCCAAGCTGAGTTGCCTGATCGGCAGAGGCTTTTTTTCTTTTAAAAGCCTCTGACGATCCAAGCTGAGTTGCTTAATCGTCAGAGGCATTTAAAAGAAAATAAGCCTCTGCCGATCAGGCAACTCAGCTGGGATCGTCAGAGCCTTTTGAAAGCATTTTTTTACAACTTCTTTGCCGAAGAGGTTGTAGAAAAAATGGTTTTAAAAGTAAAAAAAAAAAAATTGGCCACGCCCACCCAGTCACATTACCCCCCCACAAAGCCACGCCCACAGAATCAGTAGTAACAAATTTTAGATTTCACCACTGTCATGAACTCAAGGTTTTTGTGTGTATATAAGTAGGGAAATAACCTCTTTTTCCCAATGATGACTTTAAGCTTTGGACTTTAACTGCAAACTACTCACCCCCAGCCCATTCCACCTCTCCCACCTTTCCTCCTGAATCTCCATTCCTCATCTCCTACCTGATTGCTCTACAGATTCCTATGGAGCTAAATGATAATAGAATCTGAATGATTCCCCCTCTGCAGCTAAAGGAACAACTTTGTTGCAATTAAGCTTGCGTTTGAATTTTAAAAAGGAAAGGAAAGTAGCTAGTTGTAAAGGGAGTGGAAAACTTAATGTTTGCAATAAAAAGACTAAGCGTTTTCAGTACAAAGGACTGTCTTTCATATAGTTTACTTCTTTCTGCATGCTCTAGGAGGGGAGAGGTTTGGGCATTTTCAATTACTCTATAAGCCCATGATGGTGAAACTATGGCACACGTGCCAGAAATGGCACGCAGAGCCATCTCTTTGGGCATGCGAGCCGTCACCCATTGCTCTTCCGGGTTCTAGCGCGCCAGCCAACTAGTCCTCATGCGCATGGGAGCGCCAGAAATCAGAAGAGCAGCTGCCTGATGGCCATGCACGTGCCGGGAAGATGATCTTCCGGTTTCCGGTGTGCACATGAGCACCGGCCAGCTGGTCTCTGCGCACACATGTGCGCCATAAACCGGAACACCAGGTGACCAGTGAGCATGCAGGCACTGGAAACCGGAAGAACATCTTCCCGGCGTGCACATGTGCACCGGGCGGCTGATCTTCCGGTTTCTGGTGTGCGCATGTGCACCCACCAGCTGGTCTATGCGCACACATACACACCAGAAACTGAAAAACCAGGTGGCTGGCGCACATGCGCACGCTGGAAACCAGAAGATCACCTTCCCAGCACGCGCATGCACACTGGGTGGCTGCTCTTCTGGTTTCCGGTACACGTGCATGCTCCCGTTTCAGCACACGGTGCCGAAAAGGTTTGCCAACACTGCTATAAGCCATCTTCCCTGAAAGATTGATCCCAATCAATTTGATCTCAAAGGATCTCTTTAAGTGTCCTAAAGCGGTTGGGAGTAGAGGGCTGAGGCATTCTTTTCAATGTGTATTTCTCTGTACCTGCTCATTTTCACTTGCAGATCATCCCAGAACTGAGGTGAAAATTGAAAAGGATTGGGGATATGGGGAAAAGGCTACAGGTATGTGCCCCCATCTCTCCTTTTCCATCCTTGTAAGGTTGAGTTCTGGAATATGGGGCTGACAGAGGTCATTTCTTCCTATTATTCTCAATGTTTGTAGGCAATCATTGCCCCCCCCGCACCCCCCCCCCCCATTATGCTTGAGTTTTAAGACTATATGCTTTGTTTGTGGTAAGGACCATTGATGGTTATGTGAATGGGATATTGATAGGAAATGGAAAGCTTGTATAGTGTGTAATGGTGTATGTTTGTGTGTGTGTGTGTGAGAGAGAGGGGATCTGAATGATTTCTCTCTTTTTTGCATTCTGGTTCTAGCCAAAGGACCAAGGATATAAAGTTTGACATGCTTTTGCTTAAAATAATTTAAGATATAATAAAGCATGTACATTTGGAACTCCTTGCTACTAAAAAAAGGGGTGACAAGCTATTGTTAAATATGAGTACTAAATCTGTTAAACCTGGAGCAAAGGAAAAGAAGGCAAAGGGTTTTTTTTTTTTTTTTTAGAGCGCTAGTTTGGTCTGGTAGTTAAGGCACCAGGTTAGAAAGTAAAGGAGATTGTGAGTTCAAGTCCTGCCTTAGACATATGAAAGCCAGCTGGATGAGTCATTCACTGGGTCAGTCATTCTCTCTCAATGCTAGGAAGGAGGCACTGGCAAGCCACTTCCGAAAATGTTGCCAAGATGGATTCAGCAGCATAAGTTTATTTTTTCCAGGAAAATGTTATGTAAATTTTCCTTTTAGTCTTCAAAAAACAAGGGTTTTGCCAAACTTGATGGGGTCAGGGAAAGGGGGGCTTTTGACTCCTCAGCTATCCTATTGCTACTTTTTATTTTCCCAGCTATCCTATTTCTACTTGCTGTGATTTACATTCCAGCTCAAGGCTGGCTTTTGAAATGCATAACTTTTATCTGTGTGTTTTACCAAGATGGGTCATGGGAACAAGCTTACTGGATTTCATCTTTGTTCCTTAAGGTGGCATCTGATAAGGGTGATAAGAGAAAGACGGGGGGGGGGGAGAGGGTAAAGTTTTTGGAATATTTGATGGAGCCTCCATGAACAGTTATAGTCTATCTGAAACAAGAAAAAATAATTTCTTCAACTTTTGGCTCTGGAAGCAATTCATATACTAAAGGGACACATATCCTCTCAGCTCTGCAAGATCCCATCCTAGGAAATTAGTAAGAAAATGGGAAAGTATAAAAATCCTTTGCAGTGGGAACAAGTAGCATTGTGATGATCAATCCAGATTTGCAACAGGGTTATTTTTATGTTTTGAAATTATATTAACCCCTTCTGGTTTATTGCCTCTAAAAAGCAGCCTAACAGTCTTATCACAAGCAATGGATACCCCCCTCCCCCCCCAAAGGGAAGGCACGAAATGACCAACTGAGACTTTTCCATTTTCTGCATTGCAAATTCAGGCAGCCCCTTTCCATAGGTTACTTCACCAACAGGAAAAAAAATAGAAATGTGGACTCATCAATTTCCTTAAAAGTTTTTTTTTTCCAGCTGATCTTTGTCCTGTCCAACCATTAAAGGAGGGGAAGCCACTCATCACTACCTAGTCTGTGCAGCAAAAAAAGGTTTGAAAACAAGAGCCTGCTTTTCTGCTGGTGGACACAATTGAGAGAGAGCTGCAGGAATCTGGCAAATGATTCCTGTTGTGGAACAAGCCTAGCACTAATAAGCGTAGATGTACAGTGTATGGTATAATAGGACCCTGGTTTCCCCACAGTAACAGCTGATGGTTGTCTTTTTGGTTCGGTAGACTTCAATAGGATGAGGAGGAGTGCAGCCACTTCACAAGGAGCATTGATGCTTTCACCAGAAAAAACAAGGCTCGCCTTTCTCCCTCCTGCTGACAAGGCGTACCTGCATTTCAGCTGCCAGATTCCCTTCCTGGAACAACTGATTTAGAACTGATACGCTTTTCAGCAGATTAATTTAATGCAATGGAGGATGGTGACAAAATGGATATTGACCTCTATGCTTATTGTTTTCACCCGTTATATGAATTTATTATGTCATGTAGTTACAACACACACATATAAAGAGGGTACTTTAGGCTAAGCTAGGAGACTAAGGAATAGGGAGGAAAAGGCAACAGAAAACTATTTCCCACTGTTGCCAAGAAGACAACATGGATATGTTTCCAAAGTTAGGAATAGAATTTGACATGAGGGAGAATCTTTAAGCTGAGAATAGAGCCAATTTTTTTTTTTAGCAAATTAAGAGTTTGGGGCAATTCTTAAATTAGTTTCTTCATTCTTGTTGTTTCCGGTCATTCTATGCTGCTTGTCACTTTGAGAATTGGGTGCTTACAAAGCACCAAAGTCATTTTTTTACCTTAAACAAAGCCAAACAGTTCAACCCCACACGTGGGCTTCACTGGCAAATCCAACTCGGATGATGTCATTGAACGTGTTTGCTGGTAACAAAGTCCTCTTGCTTTGATGGTGTTGATTTTCCAGTCGGCGTGGTGAGGCGATGCAGTCATTTATTAATCTCTAATACACAGCCATAAATTGTGTTTGAAATTAACTTTCCTTCAGCTTAGCTTAGTCCACATACTTGAAATTGGTTGTTGTTGTTTTTTGCTTGCATCTTAATTGATGTTCCTATATTCTCTGCATACAGGCTTTTATGTAAGGAAAAGAGCTGCTAGCCCTGTACAGCGCCTGGCCTTGGTGTGCTATCTTTCCCTCTATTTCTCTGCTGTGTTCTCTTCCCCTCCCCTAAAGACCTTGTTGAGCTCTCTCTCCTCTTGGGAACATAAACAATCAACATGACTAAATCAACACAATCAGTAATTTTTCTTCCCCAAGGCTATTCCCACCATGGGACGCTCTGTAACTCTCGTGATAGTGCAGAATCCGCTAAACATTATTAGCTTGGTTACCAGCAGCTAGCCAGCTGCCCTCTCTCTTCTCCGCTCCTCCCATCTTCAATTCTGCCTGTACACAGATTGTTTATCAAAAGGAGGTGCCAAAAGAAAGGGGGGGAATCTCAGCTATTGGCCTGCGCTTCTGATTAATAAAATATTGATTTAAAACCCCTTTTCCTGACTCATCTTTTGAAGTAGAAACTGAAAAGATTCTGAAAAGGGCTATTTTTAAAAGCAGGTGGAGGCAAGGAAGGAAAATAGAATATTTTTAGGATATCAATCAAAGGATAGCAATTTAATTTATTTTTTCAGGCTACTGGAGATTCTTTCTGTGCATAAGCACACATATTTCTACTACAATTGATCGTTTATTCATCCTACCTGGTTTAGAAGGAAGGCCAGTAAACTTGGGGGGGGGTGTTTCTGACTCCCAACAGGAAGCAGGGATGAGAGGCAGACTCATGATAGGAAATGGTGCCCTTTCCTCCTAATTCCAACATCTTGCATGCCTTATGCTGTAGCAATAGTTTATTTTATTTATTTATTTATTTATTATTTATTTTTATTTATTTATTTATTTATTTATTTATTTATTTATTTATTTATTTATTTATTTATTTATTTATTTATTTATTTATTTATTTATTTAAAATTTATATACCGCCCTTCTCCCTGAGGACTCAGGGCGGTGTACAGCCAGAATTAAAAAACATAAAATACAAATATTAAAAACAATTAAAATATATATAAATTTGGCCCAAAATTAAAAATACAAACCAATTAAAACATTTAAAATTTCTTCTTAAACCAGCCCGGCTTGCTGGAAAAAGTGGGTTTTAAGGGCACGGCGGAAGGCACTAAGGTCATGGATTCTCCTTATCTCTGGGGGCAACTGATTCCAGAGGGTAGGTGCCCCCACAGAGAAGGCCCTCCCCCTGGGGGTCACCAGCCTACATTGATTGGCTGATGGCACCCTGAGGAGGCCCTCTCTGTGGGAGCGCACGGGACGATGGGAGGTCGTCGGTAGCAGCAGGCGGTCTCGAAGATAACTAGGCCCGATGCCATGGAGCGCTTTAAAGGTGTTAACCAGCACCTTGAAGCGCACCCGGAAGACCACTGGGAGCCAGTGCAGCTCGCGCAGGAGCGGTGTTACATGGGAGTGCCATGCTGCTCCCATCACTACCCGCGCTGCTGCATTCTGGACCAGTTGGAGCCTCCGGGTGCTCTTCAAGGGGAGCCCCATGTAGAGAGCGTTGCAGTAGTCAAGGTGAGAGGTGACGAGGGCATGAGTGACTGTGCACAGGGAATCCCGATCAAGAAACGGCCGCAACTGGCGAATCAGGCGAACCTGACAAAAGGTCCCCCTGGTTACAGCTGTCAGATGTTCCTCCAAGGACAGCTGCCTATCCAGGAGGACTCCCAGATTGCGAGCCCTTTCTGTGGGGGCCAAAGACTCGCCCCCAATAGTCAGTGATGGAGTCAACTGACTATATCGGGATGCCGGGAGCCACAGCCACTCAGTCTTGGAAGGGTTGAGCTTGAGCCTGTTCCTCCCCATCCAGATCCACACAGCCTCCAGGCACTGGGACATCACTTCAAGGGCATAATTGGGGTGGCCTGGGGTGGAGATGTACAGCTGGGTGTCATCAGCGTACTGGTGGTATCTCACCCTGAAGCCACGGATGATCTTGCCCAGCGGCTTTACATAAATATTGAACAGAAGGGGTGAGAGGACCGATCCCTGCGGCACTCCACAGATGAGAGGCCTCGAGGTCGACCTCTGCCCCCCTGCCAACACAAACTGCGACCGGTCGGAGAGAAAGGAGGAGAACCACCGCAACACGGTGCCTCCCACCCCCAGCTCTTCCAGCCGGTGCAGCATGATACCATGGTCGATGGTATCAAAAGCCGCTGAGAGATCTAACAGGACCAGAACAGAGGAGCAACCCCTGTCCCGAGCCCTCCAGAGATCATCAACCAACGCGACCAATGCCGTTTCCGTGCTGTGCCCAGACCTGAAACCCGACTGGAACGGATCTAGATAAGATGTTTCCTCCAGGAATTGTGGGAACTGTCGCGCGACCACACTCTCAACAACCTTCGCCATGAAGCGAAGGTTGGAGACAGGACGGTAGTTGGCCAATATTGCCGGATCCAGGGACGGCTTCTTGAGGAGAGGCCTCACCACCGCCTCTTTCAAGGCAGCGGGGAAATGGCCCTCACTCAGCAAAGCGTTAATAACACCCTGGAGCCAGCCTCGTGTAACCTCCCGGGAAGCCAGTACCAACCAGGAGAGACACGGGTCCAGTAAACATGTGGCCACACTAAGTCTCCCCAAAATCCTGTCCACATCATCGGGAGTCACAGCGTCAAACTCCTCCCAGATAACATTCTCAAGACTATTCCTCGTCACTCTGCCCTGATCTACGTAGTCAGAGTCCAAATCCCCCCGGATCTGAGTGATTTTGTTATACAGGTATTGTCCAAAATCCTCCGCCCTGCCTTCCAAGGGATCCTCCCGCACTCCCGGATGGAGCAGGGAGCGGGTCACCCTAAACAGGGCGGCCGGACGATTCCCTGATGATGCAATAGAGGCGGAAAAGTAATTAAACTTTGCCGTCTTTATCGCCACTAGGTAGGTCTTAATATGCGACCTTACCAGTGTTCGATCAGATTCAGCGAGACTGGCCCTCCAACCGCTCTCCAGGTGTCTTTTCCAGCGCTTCATTTCCCTCAGCTCCTTGGTGAACCAAGGAGCCGCATGGGATTGGCACCGGGTCAGAGGCTGCAAAGGCACGACTCGGTCCAAGGCCCCACCAGCCGCCCGATCCCAGGCGGCTACCAGGTCCTCGGCCGAGTCATGTGCTAGAACCTCAGGAAATGGCCCAAGCTCCATCTGGAACCTCTCAGGATCCATCAGGCGCCTGGGGCGGATCCATCTAATTGGATCCACCTCCCTGCGGCGGGGGGCAGCGGTTCGAAGATCCAGGCAAAGGAGTGAGTGGTCTGTCCATGACAAGGGTTCCATGTCTATATCCCCAATAACAAGACCACTCAACCACTGGCCAGAGACAAAAATCAGGTCCAGAGTGTGACCTCCCCTGTGAGTAGGGCCATGAACTAACTGGGTCAGGTCCATGACCGTCATGGAAGCCATGAACTCCCGAGCCACCTCAGACATTTCACCAACGGATGGCAAGTTGAAATCACCCATGACTAAAAGCCTGGGTGTATCTACTGCCACTGTGGCTATCACGTCGAGTAGCTCAGGTGGGGCTGTTGCGACGCGGCAGGGAGCCAGGTACGTAAGCAACAAGCCCATCTGAACCCCATGACCCCACCTCACAAGGAGGGACTCACATCCGGCTATCTGAGGCACAGTGGTCTCCCTCGGACCCAGATCCTCGTTAATAATAACCGCCACCCCCCCCGCCCCTCCCTGGGCCCTCAGCTGATGGAATGCTCTGAAGCCTGGTGGGCACATTTCGACCAGAGGGACACTGCCCTCCGGGCCCAACCAGGTCTCCGTAATACCCGCCAGGTCCGCTCCTCCCTCTTGAATAAGATCGTGAATGAGGGGGGTCTTATTTACCACGGACCTGGCGTTGCACAGAATCAGCCGAAGACCCAGATCCTGAGTATCTAAGCCACCTAGTGTCCGAGCGGAGCCTTGGGGACTGGGGCAAGCAATTGCTCTCAGATAGCAAGTGCGAGCCCCCGACACATGATATGGTCCCCTGCTCCCGCCATATCTGCCCCTCCCATTCACCGTGCTGATGGAAAATTCCTCCTCCGGATAGTCCTCCAGCTCCTCCCCAATCCCTCGACCTGCACCCTCCAAACCATCCCCCTGTGCCGGGCTCGGCTCTGACCCTAGTGGGTTCGTCCACCCAAACCCCTTGGTCTTCCTCACGGTTCCCCTTAAAAAATCATTATTCCCACCCCTTAAAAATTTCATTAAAAATTTACATAAGTTAAAACCATTGGCCTTGAATGTGATTCATTGAGACATAAAATGGGCCTCCCACCTCAGAAAATGGGTGGAGGTCCTTTTTCAGTCCAGGAAATTCCCCACATTCTGCTGACTAGTGAATTGTTACAATTTGATCAAGACTGATCCAACCACAGCTGGATCTGGCAAGCTTAGAGATTATAATTCAAAGCTCTGCATCCTTTTTCCTTGCTTGAGCCATCCTTGGGAAAACAGACAGTTAAGAGGAAAACTGGTGAGGAAATAACATTTGATTGAATTAAAATTTATTGAATTGTGGACAACATGAGCACATCTCTGATATTTTACCATTTCTGTCTTCCATCATATTAACATTGACAATTTGGTGGCATCTGAAGTCTTCGGTGCATCACTTGTACACATCAGAGCCCTTCCTTACTAAAAACTTTAAGTATGATTTGATCCAAATAACATCACAGTAGGAATATTGGTCTGGGCTCTTTGTGTCGTTGATGCTAGCAACACATATGGTCCTCATTTGGAGAGGAGGCAGTATTGTCAGCATGCTGAGTAACAAATAGCCAATGGCACTGATTTCTGCCCTTCTCCCAAACTGTTCTCCTTGGAATCTGATCAAAACTGGTTGTATAGATGAACCTCCCACAAACTCTTAGCAAAAATGAAATAGTTGCATACTTCAACTCTGTGACAGATGAAGTAAGAAAAACTGGTTGTTTTCTAGAACTAAAAGATTAAGCATGAGATTGTTTAAAATGCGGGATGGGAAAATGTACGACCAGCATCACTGTAATCAAAGGGGGAAGTGAGGATGTCAGTTTTCTGGTGTAAGAAAACAGTGAAGGGCTGAGCTATGCTAAAAACATGAACTAATCTTTGTTTTTCAAAGGTTTTTCCCCCCTCAAAGCTTAGGCCATACTAAACCTGTAACACTAAAACCCAGTACATGCTTTGCCCTGTCCAACTGGGAACATAGGTGCCACTGTAAAGATGGCAAGCACAGCATGGGGGCTGATGTCTGCCTAGAGACATCGACTACAGAGCTTGACTGCGGTATACTAACTTGGAACAAGGTGGTAGATGCTAGTAGATTACCAACAAGGATAATTTAAGCATAATGCAGAGAAGATAAAAGGGAGTATCAGAGAAAGCTTGAAACGCCACAAACCCTTTATCAGTTGGACTCCTTCAACTTCCATTTTATTTCCCTCCCATCTCTGAAATACTGTATTCTGAAATATAATGACACTTGGCATAGTGTCTGTGCTTTAATTCAGGATTTGGTGTGGTTGTAAAAAAAAAAAAAAAAGAGCGAAGGAACATTAATTTAAATCAAATCCGAGGCACAGTTTAGTAGGAGAGAGTTCCCAATAAACCTAGTTGTATAGAAACTGATCTAAAAGGTGGTACTGGAAAATGAAAATGACTGACCCCTTTTAATTTTGCCAAGTTTCTGCCGGATTTGAGCCTTTGTTTGGAAGAGAGAGATATAGATGAAAGCTGTTTGTAGCATTTGTGTGCAGGAATGCATTCTTTAGCAGAGAGTAATGACAACAGCTCTTTGAGGGGTGGACTGGAAAGAGACTGTTGACATTAATGGGGCTGGGACACAACCAAAGCTCCACTTCTGAATGAATGCCAAGCGTTGCTTTCCTGAACTCCTTCCAAGCCCCGATTTGCATTCTCCTGGTGCTAAGCGCTTCTGAATCACACTGCAAGAAAATGGACCCCTTTTTTTCTTCTACCTCCCCTCATGTTCGCATTTCAGAAAAGATTAAAACACAAACGGGGGGGGGGGGGAGGGGGGGAAGCAGAGAAGTATGCCAATTTGTTTCTGTTGCCAGCAGAAGTCCTTGTTCTTTCAGTAATGCCAAACGGGATAAAGTTCCCAGGAAAACACTTCATTGAGAAGAAAACCTTCCAGAGCCTCTCACCCCTCCCCCACTGCGGCATCGATCACCAGCCTGTTCAGCAGATTCTCACAATGTCAGCAAAATGCAGGAGAATGAGGCGGAGTGTGTGTGTGGGTGTAAATCAAGTCCCGATCAGACTTTGCTACAAATACAATAATCCACAAGCAAACCTTGCTCCAACTTAAGTTCCTAGCAGTTTTCTTCCAGGTTGCTGGTATTCCCTGTCTTGCCTGAAAAAAATCAACAGGCTGTCTGCCTTGTTTCTTCCAGAAGCTCACAATACTATTCCTAACACTTCCTCCCCTATTTTTTCCCCTTATCTACAACCCAGTAAGTGTTATTGGCCATAAGCGAGCTTTCATGGCTAATGGTGGACCTGAACCTGGATCAGTTTTTAGCTCCCCACTTAATCACATGAGCTCGTCCTGCATGTTGATCCTAGTTATGACAGAAGAATTCTACATTTCACTCAAGTAGCCAAAGTGCCGTTTTGGTCTTGTACCAAACTCCCTTCTACTTCCTCCTGCTTTACTGTATACTGTATACCCTACACAGAGGAACATTCATAAGTGACATCTACTTGATAAATCTTGTTTTTTCTTCATTTTTTTAAAAGGCAAGGTTCTGTTTTCATTAATGAAAACCTAGGGTTCTATGCGTGTATATCATACTATCCGGGGATTTCCATCCTAAAGTACCATAAAACATGAAAGAATATCTCTTGCTCATATGTTTTTGCTCCATCACTTACATAGCTCCCCTTTTAAGAGATGTCTTACAGAAACAAGAGAACTGCCTGGCAGGAGGTGCTTTGAATTAGAAAAGCAATTATGCTTAAAAATAAGTAAAGGGCTTTGTCCTCGGCCATTCCTTCATGGAGGTTTTAATTCCAGCTTAATGCAGCATCTCACCACATTATTGTGGCATCCAAATTATAAAGCAAGCTTTCCAGAATTTTGCTTGATGCTCATTCATTTATCTTTTAGAAAGTCATGCTATACTTTGTTATGTGAGAAATATTTTTTATAAATTATTACTTGCATACCGCTGTTAGGCATTTTAGTAACTATCAATTATAATTTTCTCCTTTACTGCATCACCTTTTTAAATATTTTATAGACTTTATTCTGAGTAGATACTTCATGGCCTTAATTTATCTGAGCTAAGCTAAGTTGGACATTTAGGCATTGAAAGGCAGATTTCCAGAAAACACAGCGAAGTCAAAAACATCCCAGAAAAAGGCCATAACCACCCATTTCCACACTATTGCTAAAATGTAACTGCGAAACCACTGAATGACTACAATTTAGTTCAGATTGGAATAGATCTTTTTAATGTTTAGTTAATTGCAACCAAGTTAGTCCGAACTCTTGCCAGCTGTATAGGATATTTTAACCTAGTGGCAGTCTATAGCTTTTCTAAGAATTATGCCAGTGGATCTCCCAGATACCATTTATCTACTTTATTCATTGTCTTTCTGCTTCCCTCAGTCTTGCCAAACATTCATTCTTTCTAATCCATTATTATCTCACATTACATGCCCACATATGTGAGTTTTGGCTTTCTGTTCATCACCTGATCGTAGTGTTTATCTGGTCCAACATTAATTGGTCAGTTCTTCTTGCAGTTCATAGTATTCTTAAAATTCCAATCTGTAATTAAAATTTCATTAAATGTCACTAGAAAGCCCAGTTTTAACTATTCTGATTTTTCTCATAGAAATATATTGTCATAAATTTGTTTTTAGCTGCTTAATGACTTCATTTCCTCATCATACTAATCTTCTTTTGCTTCCAAGTCCCCCAAAATCAAAACCATCTACCACATTCACACTATTGACTGTGGGTTTATTATACATGCTGATTGACATTACCTATTTTCATCAGTTACATTAACCAAGTTTTTCTCTTTCCATTTTTAATAATAGGCTCTTCTAACACTATTTTTACTTATAGCTAATAGCAGTGGTGGAATTCAAATAATTTAACCACCGGTTCTTTGCCCTAATGACTGGCTGGGTGGGTGTGGCCATGGCCAGGGGTGTAGCAGGCAGCACTCAGCCTCCTGCACCCCCTGGGAGCAAAAACGGGCCACGGGGGGGCATGCTGCCTCCCCACACCCCATTTTGGACATAGGAGGTCTCCCTACACTTACCTGGGAGCCAAAATGGGATGCATAGGGACTCCTGGAAGGGGCAGGGAGGGGAGGGGCCAGCCAGCAATTTAACTACTGGTTTTCCCGAACCGGCTGAATCCCACCACTGCTAATAAAGTGGAGTCATCTAGAACACACTTCAACTACCAATTTTGATTCCAGTTGTCATCTCAGAATTTTTATTTTATTATTGCTGAAGATGTTAAACAGATACAGGAACTTTATGCATTCTTCACCCATCTTTCATGATTCTGAACTACTCTTGGACTTATTTCTGACAATACTTGTTCATTATAAAGATTCCTCAGAATAATAATCAGGGCCTGTAGTATATCCATCAACTTTAATAGAGTCTGTATTCTGGCATAACTTTCATAACCAAAAGCCTTGTTGTAGTCCAGGGATATCAAACTTGCATCGTCACGGCGGCATCACATGACGTATTGTGACTTTCCCACCCTTCATTAAACCAAGCGTGGGCATGGCCCCAAGTTTGACACTTCTGCTGTAGTCAATAAAACAAAAGTAAATGACTTTAATTTCTCTTGCTCTGTGTCAAGATGCATCTTATATTTGATATCTGCTCTCGTGTTCCTTTGTCTTTTCAAAACCTGCCTGTTTTCTTGGGATTTCTATTACTATTCTTCTTTGCAAGATCTTATAGAAAACTCTCCTTATGAAGCATCAGTGTAATTAATTATACTAGGGTCATTTAGTAAACTGTTCAATTTCTTGATTTTTTTTTAACCTCAGTATGTACATCAGTCATTTTAAATTGTATGCTTATAGTATTTTTCTTTGTTTGTTGACATAGAGCTAATATCTTTTTGTCTCTTCTTCACTTCAAAACAATTTTAAAGTTAACAGTTACTACATCGGCATCTTGTGCTTTCCTATTGGATAGCTGGTCTATTCTTTGTTGTACCTGAATTCCTGAATATCTTCTCTCTACAATTAGTAGTACAATTAGTGTTATTTCCCTCTCCTTATCCCCTTTCTATGACTGTCCCTGATTGTAGAAAAGTGCTACTTGAGTACTTGTCATGGGCTCCAATGCATTTTTCTGCCTTTGAATCTTAAGTACTGCACAACTATAGTACCGTGGCCTTTTAGATGCTGCATTTAGCACCATCTACAATTTGTCAAATTCTTTAACATTTGCCACTATTGCATCTGTAGTATAGGGCATATATTTGTACAATGTTGATGACCCCAGATGCCCCCTAATTCTGATATCCTGACATTTTTAGACAAGCAGAAATGTAATGTCCTTTTTGAGGATCATTTCTATTTTATTATTATCCTGTTCAGTCACTAAGTGTATTATCTAATATTTTACAGAACTCAGGCAGCCAAGTCAAGCAAAGTGGGGGTGCAGGGAATGCAGCTGAAAAAAGTAATATACTGAAACCAAAGGAATCTGTGGTGGTGGTGAATTTTTAATCATTGCTTCACGAGTTTAGCTCAACCTTACACAAAACTACACAAAACCATTATATTGCAACCCCAAAGAATAGCAATTCACACATACCATGCATCCTGAGAAGAGCAAGAACACATGAAAATACAAGGCTTTCACCCTTTGTCATCTGTACAAATTTCTAACTTTGAACTGAATAAAATAGGTTTAAGCCCTTTGAACTGGGGCCGACGCCCCATTTTCAATTCAACAAACACACCATCAGCGAGAACAAGCCAAGGATATTGCTAAACGTCAAGAGACATTAATTTGGCATTTGCATCTAATGCACTTTGCATCTAATGCACTAATTTGCCACGTATCCCTTTACATCTGATCTATTTCGTGTGCGCCATACCGATTTCTCTATTATAAAAGTATATACTCTGCAGAGAGGAGCAACTGATTGGAATTATTGCTAAATGACCCTTCCCCGGAATTATTTCCCCCCCCCCCCCGGAAAATCTCTACCAGCAGCGCAGGATTGAGGTGGCGTTTGCATTTGTGCGCGCGGAGGATTTTCAGGGTACAGCAATGAATAGCAAAGTTGGGGGTCGTTGGCTTCTCTTCTTCTTTAGCTTCCGCTCGGGACTTGGCAGCCTGCCCGTCGCGGAAGCAAAGGACTCTGGGAAGCCGAGGGCTCCCCCGCCCAAAGCTCCGGCATTAAGTCGGCCTGACAGCTCCGCGCCTTCCCCACTTGGCCGTCGTCCAAAGGGCTTTTTCATTTGAAAGGCTGGAAGGCTGCCATGTGCGATGCAGATTTGCTGTGCCTGCTCTCATAAGGAACTGATAAATGCCGCTGCTGTTGCCATGGCGACGGAGGCTATCAGAATGGCCTTGTGATCTGCAGCCTCGCCGCTGTGCTGGATTTTTTTTTCTCCTCTCTCTCTCTCTCTCTCACACACACACACGCACACACATGCATTCCCCCCTCCCCCTTTCTTCCTCCGGTGGTAAAATAAAAATCTGTCTTTATAAAGTTAACCCTTGAATGGTAGGAATGAATGAAGCGACTGGGAAAGAGCCAGAGGGATTTCTTCAGCAAATCTCCCCTGCCAGCATTGGCTGCAGGCAGGGGAAGGGAAGGGAAGAAGGCCTTGGCTCAGTTTTTTTGTCCTTGTCTGGTGCAAAGGAGGAAGAAGGAGGGGAGTTTCCCCTCTCGCCTCATTCGGGCCAGCACAACAACCCCTTCTTGCTGCATCTGATTTCACTTTACTGACTGGCTTCTCTGAGCACGTGGAGAGCTTGCAAGCATTGGAAAAATCGATCCTAATGACTTTTGAAAGTCTGGCTGTAAATCACTTAAAATCCCAGGTCTGGAGCATCCCCAGTAGTTGAAAGCCGTGTAATATAAATAACAAGACACTCCTACCATTACAAATTGGGTACTTAATCATTATTTTTGTTCTTGTCCCTCCCAGAATTTCCCACCTAGCATATTGGCTGAGGAATTCTGGGAGTTGAAATCCACACGTGTTAAAAGTTACTAAGGTTGAGAAACTCTTCTTCAGCCCAATGCCCTGCCCTCCTGTGGCAGTCCAGTCCAGTCCTCAATTTACTACAGTTGATTTAGTAACCGTTCAAAGTTACAACGGCACTTTAAAAAAGTGATTTATGACCATTTTTTCACACAACCCTTGCAGCATCCTCACGGTCACATGATCAGAATTCAGAAGCTTGGCAACTGACTCGTTTATGACAGTTGCAATGTCCCACGGTCATATGATCACCTTTTGTGACCTTCTGACGAAGTCAATGGGGAAGCCAGATTCACTTAACAACCATTAACGTAACAACTGCAGTGATTTACTTAACAACTATGGCAAGAAAGGTTGCAAAATGGGGCAAAACAACAAATGTCTCATTTAGCAACCAAAGTTTTGGGCTCAGCTATGGTCATAAGTCGAGGACTACCTATACTTTTCAATCAAAAATTGGTCAGAGAGGGAAGAGATCCAATCAAACCTCCCACGTACCCAAAACACACTTCAATATGTTCCCCTAGGTGGTGACAAAGCATTTTTTTCTCCTATCATCCTGTTGGTCCAGCAAGATTAGTTAGTTTAATCCTAGAAAAAAAAAGGATGTTTTCAAGAACAAAAAGGCTATTTCAAGTTCCATCCTGAGGGGGAAGATAAGGCCAGTGACGGAGCATTGGGGCTGGCAGAGCAGTCTGGTATTGAAGTAAATGGCAAGCAAGAATAGTCCGTTTGGTGTAAACAGTAATATTTGAGTTAATACTCAGGTTTTTATCATACATCACAAAAGCAGGCATTGCTGGGGAGGTCATTATTTGAAGCCCTAATAATTACTTATTTGTTTGTATCCTCCTTCATTATTTTTACAAATAATTGAAAATGGCAAACATATCCAAAACATCTTCCTCCTCCTTTTTCCACCCACAACAGCAACCTTGTGGGGGGCTTGGACTGAGAAAGAGTGACTGACTCAAAGTTACAGCTGGCTTTCATGGCTAAGGCAGCACTTGAACTCAGAATCTCTTGATTTCTAGTCTGGTACTTTTACCTCTAGACCAAAGTGGCTCTCAATCATACTTTACAATCCTGCCCCAGCCCTAGAAATAGTCTACTTGTATATGTATATGGTTGTATATATAAAATGTGTATATATAATGTAAAAATACACTCTGCTTTCTTTATATGCTTGGTTTATAACCATCTGGAATATGCATGTTTTTTCTTCTTTGTTTCCCAGGAATTTTGTGTGGATAATTCAACAGAACATTGTGGTTCCCACACTTCACTCTTCATTACTATTTGAATTACTATTACATTACTATTCTTAATTGTGTGAATTTCTAAATGAATATGCTTTCACTGGGAGGAGCCTGGATATTTTTTCAATACTGAGGAGTCCTTGGTGCTCTCTTGAGCTTACTTGTTTTCTTGCAGACATTTCATTACCCAAACTAGGTAACATTTTTCAGTACTACTAGAACACACTGTAAATGTGGAATCTGGAATAAAATCATTGCCTGGGAAGAAAAGGAGACACTCCTAATTCTACAAACTGAAAGAAAGGATGGGTAAATGTTAGGGTTTTTTTTTTCTGTGATTGCTTTTGAAAAATGTATTCTATGGTCTTTTGTGAAGATCAAAAATCATTCCTGCAGCATCTTAAAATCCAATGGATATTTTATATTGGTATAGACTGAATAATTAAAAATTATTGTACTGAACCAACATATTATTGGAACATCCTATTCAGAAATGCAGCAGATTTCCCAATTCTCTGGTCACAAATCATGGCAAGGAATATGTTAACAGGAAAAGAAACATGTTGGCATAATTTTGTATATGTTTACCTAGGGGTAAGTCTCAAATAATCCAAAGCACCTTTCACATAATTAAATTTCTACAAATTTTTGTATTTGGGAATATCCTGGCCTGAGTTCTTTGGAGCACAATTTAAAATCAAGAAAAATCAAAAGTACCAATTTCCTTTTCTTGCCTGAAGCAGCAAATTCAGTGTTACTGAATTGGGCAAGGCCTTGCACAAGTCACTGTGAGAAGAAAGAGGGTGTAACAGCAACAGGCAGGAAGAAAAGCAATATTAAGAAATATCCTATCCATGTCAGCAATTGCAAACAGCCTCCTTGCATCCTATAAAATAAGAATACTACCGTATATGCACATATCAGAGTCCATGTCCACAGAGGCCATAAATAGGAAGTCAAAAGATTATAACAGTTTAAATACAATTATAGATCTGCCATTAGTAAATGCTGGTATATACAGACGCATGCTCTTCTCTAATTAATTCATGGACTTTAATAAACCCTGATGAGCTTTTGGTTCCTTGGACCCTGTGAATTTGCCCCTGTTCTAACATTGCTGGAGATACAGTTTAACATACATTTTGGCATAAAATTATTCTGTTTATAATTTTTTATCATTTAAGAACAGAAATACAATAGGTTGATCTCAAATGGGCTCAACTCTGATACAATTGCATTGTTAGTGTCTTTTAAAAATAGTCTCAATGAAATTACCCCATTCAACTTTCCTTTCTCTACCTGATTTCTTTCCTGGTATGTTGGGACTATAAACTCCCCAAATTTCTGGCCAACCAGGCAAACTAAAATGACAGAAAATTCTGAAAATCAAAATCCAAACGTATCTTCAGAACAGATGGAGTGGCGATTTTTGATTAACCAAAATCATAATCTTTATTGTGTTTTTGTTGCAGTGAAGAAGAGCAAAAGTATATTTTCTCTAGCTCCACATTACTGTTTAATACTGTACACTCAACTTGGTTTTTTTTTGGGGGGGGGGATCTGATTTCCAAGCACAAAATACACTTGAATAAAATCTTGCATGAATATGGTAACCACATGAGCAGAGATTAATACCAAGATTAACACTAGACCAACAATCAAACCTCAATCAAGGAAACAAGCTAACAGTAAACAACAGCCAAATCAAGGAACCACCAAGAACACTGTCACCAACATTGACAGAGAAAGCCAATGGTGGGTTGCTCCCAGTTCCGTCCGGTTCTTGCGAACCAGTAGTAAAAGGGACAGGAAGCTCCACCCACCCGCCTGGACGTCAGAATGGATGATCTGCACATGCTCAGAAGCACATGTGTGCTCCTGTTGCAAACCGGTAGTAAAGGTAAGTAGAACCCACCCCTGAAGCCATTACTATAACAGCAAACCCCACTCCTTTTTAGCACTGATGATGTTATCTAGTTTGGTAATAAAATGTAAGGAAAAAACAAAACAAAAAACCCACCAAGCTCAAAGAGCACCAAGGATGACATTTGTGTGGAGAATGCATGCAAGCATTGAACATTCAGTAACTATCTGCTATATCTATTTATTGGCAGTAGCTGTGGAGCACATACAACTATCTTCGTTTTCAAGTCCATTACTTGTGAGGAACTTCGTCAAAGATAGAAAAGGGAGGAGGAAGAGGAGGAAACTGAGAGTTTACACATAGTTTGCCATGGAATAATGTTCTTGAAATCAACTGTAAAGACAAAATGATAGTGTTCAAGAGCATAAAACTGCTACAGTTTTCATTGGACACATGGATATATGAAGAGTAATACTAGCTACAATAATTGAGAAGGCAGGTTCAATGTGGTAAAAGAAAGATTCGCTTTCAAAGCTTTCCTCTTCAGGCCAACAAGCTGAATCAAAAGAGACATTTCCTCATAATTGCATACTTTTTGGTTTCTTTTGAAAAAAGAAAAAAAAAACCATACACATACCCCTCCCAATCAATTCAGATTTTGTGAAGCTGCTTGTATTCAACTGTAATTTTGTTACCTGATTTCTGGATCCCTGCCTTTGGTTGCCATGACAATTGTAGCCTGCTCTTTATAATCTGTCTCCCTGGAATTTCCTGATTATTCAAAAACTCTTCCAAAGTGGGGGTGGGGGGACACACCCCATTTTAGACAGTATTAATGTAACTGTTTGTGCAAGGTTTCTTTTAGAAATTTGCTAAGGTGAACTTCTAATGATCTATTAACCTGGAAAGAGAGGTAAGAAGATAAATGCAGACATTGAACTATTTATTTACTGTATTTTTCACACTATAAGATGCACTGGAACATAAGACACACATTAGCTTTAGAAGAGGAAAACAAGAAAAAGAAAAAATCTGTCTCTGCTTCCCAGCATCCATCCTGTATTCATCTAGTGTCCTTGCAGCAAATAGCAAACAGCCTGGTCAGCTTCAGCACATTATCACAGCCACAGCACGTGGTTCGTCAGGGCTCTGCTCTGCTCTGTTGCGCCCACCACCAGTCAACTGAGCTGACCTGCTGCCACCACCAGGGAACACTGGAGCCTTCACTGCCGAGCAGCTGATTGGCAGTTGGATTGGCCTCCCCGAATATCACTTATCAGCTATTGTAGGTGGGGATTGCTACCGCCGCTGAATTGGCAGCAGCGAACGGCGGCGGTGGCTGCAAATGGCAGCGGCGAACAGTGGCGATCGGCAGCAGTGGCAATCCCCGCTGCCTAGAACACCTGATCAGCGGTATTCTGGGAGGCTGATCCAGCCGCCAATCAGCTGCTCGGCAGCGAAGGCTCCAGTGTTCCCCAGCAGTGGCGAATGGCGGCAGCAGTGACAGGCGGCAGCAGCGGTGACAGGCGGTGTTTGCACCAATCCCCCTTCCCTCCCGCAATATTTGCTCTGTAAGACACACAGACATTTCCACCCACATTTGGGGGGGGGGAATGCGTCTTATAGTGCAAAAAATACAGTAAATATTATTTTATAGGTCAAAAGAGTGGGAGAGGAAAAAAATAAAGGTTAAAAACCAAACTTGTCTGTATATAATATCTCACATGATTGGGGCATTTCCCAAGGGGCCATTTGCTTTCTATTCCAGCTATTATTCAGAGCAGAAAAATATGTACTGGTAGCTTTAAAATGAGTTCGTTTCATTCTAAAAGAACATATACAGTATATATGTGAAACAAGAAGAATTATGCAGAAATGAAAAAAGAGCCCAGAAGTCATTAGATCTGATGCTTAGATAATCTGGGATGTATCACCTACATATTTTGGATTTGTTTTGAAAAGGAAAGGTAGAAATATTCTTAAACTTGTGAACAACTGAATAGTTTGTGATTTGTAAATTTGAGTGGGAAACCTACCTCTACTATGCTGGGATTATTTTCATACCTATCCATCTTGACTTTCTAACCAGCACTCTCTGGTTTCTCAAACTTAGCAACTTTAAGACATTTGGACTTCAACTCCCATAATTCTCTCTTCTTTCTCTCATCCATTTTGTCTGACCTTCATTCCTAGAAGTCCTTGGCTTACAGCCACAATTGAGCCCAAAATTTCTGCTGCTAAGTGAGACAGTTGTTAAGTGAATTTTGCCCCCTTTCATGACCTTTGTTGCCACAGGTGTTAAGTGAATCATTACAATTGTTAAGTTAGTAACACATTTGTTAAGTAAATCTGGCTTCCCTATTGAGTTTGCCTGTCAGAAGGTCGTAAAAGATGTTGACATGACCCTGGGACACTGCAACTGTCAACACAGTCAGTTGCAAGCATATGAATTTTGATCACATGATCATGGAGATGCTCAATGGTCGTAACTATGGAAAAACAGTCATAAATCACTTTTTTTAGTGCCATTGTAACTTCAAACAGTCACTAAATGAACTGTTGTAAGCCAAGGACTACCTGTAATCAGTGGTGGGTTGCCCCTGGTTCGGACCGGTTCTATAGAACTGTTGGAAAATCAGCAGGAGGCTGCGCCCACCCACCCCGACATCATCAGAATGTTTCTGCCCATGCGCAGAAGAGCACATGCGCAAGCGAAGCAAGCACGTGTGCAGCCCTATTGAGAACTGGTAGTAAAAGTAAGTAGAACCCACCCCTACCTGTAATGTATCTAGGGATTTTGCAAGGCCATCTGGATTCAGTGTCACAAAGTGAATCTCTGCTTTCTCTGCTCTCCTCCTTGGAACAATCCAACCTTGACATTCTCCTGGCAACTTTTTTCTACATTATTTGGTTCCATTTAGCAGGCTAGCATAACTTTCTAAATGGCAAGGACAAAAAAATATCTCTGTTCCAAACTCATAGAAGGAAGCTTCATCAGTGATTATTAACACATAACTATCTTTTAAATGTTTATATTGTAGAAGCAAGGTTAGATAGGTTATCCACTAGCACAGATATTCAAAAGCCACTGATGGCTTTTGATTTTATTTTATTTTTTATCTTCAGGGAACATTTTTATATTGACTTAAGTCATCCCTTTCTATCTGAGACAGAATTACAGCATGTGGGCACATCAATATCCCAGACCCTGTTGCCAATTTGAGAGGATGATAGATTCCATCATCTATCAGGATATGGCTATGCCATGGCTAATGGGATCATTTGGAGCACAGAAATTGGGGAAGTCTATAAAATTATTGTGGAAGGTATTTATTTTAGAAAATATTTCAGGACACAGCTGGTTAAAACACAAATCAGGATTTTCTAATATATTCTGGAGTGATCTTAGTAGTTTGATTTGACATCTGATTTATGTCGTTTCATTTTATTAAATTAGATCTAGAATTACTGAGGTATAAAGTGATTTTTTTTCCTTATATACGCAAATCACAGGAATATTTGTAAATATCACAGTAATATATGGGTCATGGACATTTATTTATATATTTATATATTTATTTATATAATGATTAGTAAATAGTTGTCCTGAATAGGACAACAACAAAGGACACATGCAGGAAATGGAAAGAGAGTCAAGTCACAAAGGAAAAGTACAGACAGATAACCCGGAATGATTGTGTTAGTGTTAAGAAAACGAAAACTTAGAATGAGCTGAATTTATCAAAAATGCTAAGAATAATAAAAAGCAGTTACTTAAATATATTCAGAATAAAAAGAAAAGAATAAGTATAAAGCTGCTCAATAAAGAATGCTAGATAACAAAGAAAATGCAGAACCACTCAACTCTTATTTTAATAGAAATGTGTGTATTCCACCAGGAAATTGTAAAGAACAGGATGAAAGAATAAGACTGAAAGCTGAGACTGATGGAAATATGGTCAAGGAATACCTATTTACTTTGATGAGTTGAATGAGTGAGTCCACAAGAAGATTAATCGCATTTTAGGATACTGAAGGAACCTAGCTGATAACCTTTCCAAAAGCATTTTGTAATATCTCTAGTTAATTCCTGGAGAAATAGTGGAGTGCCAGATGACTGTAGAAGAGCAGATATCATTCTTATCTTCTAAAAGTGAAACAGAAAGATCCAGATAATTACCAGTCAGCCTGACATTAATACCTGAAAATATTCCAGAGCACATCATAAAGGGGTCTGACAATTAGCGCTTTGAAAACTGTGTGGTATTTGAAGGCAGCAACTCTGTTGATCTTGTTCTGGGAGTATGGTAAAATGAATTGTGGGGAGGGAGCAGTGTTCTTCAGAGTAATATTCTTTCCTGCTGAGTCAAGGATGGGGAGAAAGTACATACTCAGGGATATGTAGATAAATTCTGAAACTCATCCCTGAATCTTTCAGTGGTAAGCTCATAAGTGTGTTTGCATTCATGTAGGAAGATGCATTGTCATGTGGGGTAAATTCTAAAAACAGCTGACTCAAAATAATACTTTGAGAGAGCTCCTCATTATATTGAAAAGTGGTACGAAGTTGGGTGCCACAAGGATCTGCTCTGCATCTTCTAATCAAAGGGTCCCCATGGCCCATGGCCCAGTACTGGTCCGTGATTTGTTAGCAACCAGGCTGCACAGCTGGAGGTATACAGTGTGCGGGCAACTGAAACTAAAACCATTCCCCCCCACTCCTGGTCCGTGGAATAATTGTCTTCCACAAAACTGGTGCCTGGTGTCAAAAGATTGGGGACCGCTGCTCAATATATTCACAATGAGTTGAATGAAAAAATACAGGGAATGCTTATCAAATTTGCCCATGATGCAAAACTGATGTTATAACTTTTGCTATTTTTTAATTTTTTTTAAAAAAAAAATGCATTTGGAAAAAATTGTTTTTAAGTCCTTAAACTTGCATGAAACTTCTTTTATCAAGGATAGAAGGAAACTCAACTGATGTAATAAAGTCTGCCTTTCCACAGGTTCTTATATCCAAAAATCTATTAACAAACAACTTGCAGATGTGATTAAGAAAGTATGCGAACCCTATGTCCATAATAGCTTCAAACCGTCGCATGGGCAGACATGGCTTTCCCTCTCTCCCAGTACGTAAAACCTGTCAGAGACTGCTGTCTTACAATCTCCTTGCAGGGAACCACTGAATGGAGTCCTTGTGGGCAATCCTAGTCCTCTCCTTGCTCCAGAGAGAAATTCCAAGGTTCTAATCCATTCACCAGATTCTCATTCTGTCATGTCAGTGGCTCCATTGTCATTGAGCTGTCTTCAGTCCACCATTATTTCCCTGGAAGCCAGAAGGAGATTTTTTTTTCCAAGAAGTATGTTTAACCACCAAAATTAAAACCTTTTTAAATATTTAGAAAAGGGTAGAATAGAAGCTTGGTAATAGCTTTCATTTAGTAAAAGATGTGCAGAATTAAATAAAAACATAGGGAGCATAGGAAATAGTCAAAAGAAATGCCAGAAACATTCATAAAAACCACATTGTTTTCCTAGACAGAAGCCATTTTCTTAGCTTATTTTCCTACAGATAAATGAATGGTTGGGGATTGTAATGCCAATACAAATTAAGGGCCACCTGTGGACAGTGTGGAACCGATGACTAATAAGAAGTACATATTTATTGCATAAAATCATTTTGCAAGAACACTCTGAATGTAATTATTTTATTAAACTAAAACAAAATGCATAGTTTGATGATAGTAGCCAGATGATTCTAATGCAGAAATAAAAAAGGCTATTTTAAAGCATTTGTACATATATTATAGACTAGCTTTTCCATTTTGATGTCCTATAAGCATGCATAATGTCCTATAAGCATGCACGGTCACTCATGCCCTTGTCACCTCCCGTCTGGACTATTGTAACGCTCTCTACATGGGGCTCCCCTTGAGGAGCACTCGGAGGCTCCAACTGGTGCAGAGTGTGGCCGCGTGGGTGGTGATGGGAGCGACGTGGCGCTCCCATGTAACACCTCTCCTGCACAAGCTGCACTGGCTCCTGGTGGTCTTCCGAGTGCGCTTCAAGGTTTTGGTTATCACCTTTAGAGCGCTCCATGGCTTAGGACCTGGTTATTTACAGGACCGCCTGCTACCACCAATAGCCTCCCATCGACCAGTATGCTCCCATAGAGAGGGGCTCCTCCGGGTGCTGTCGGCCAAACAATGTCGACTGGCAGCCCCCAGGGGGAGAGCCTTCTCTGTGGGGGCACCTACTATCTGGAACGAGCTCCCCCCGGATCTGCGTACCTTCCGTCGCGCGCTCAAGACTTTCCTATTTCATCAAGCCGGCCTGACCTAAGTCTTTCCCCTTTTAAATGGAAATTTTAAATCTGGTTTTAAATTATTGGGGATTTTAAATTTGTTCAGCCAAATTATTTAATTTGTTTTAATCTATTTTAAATTTTGTATTTATATGTTTTATTCTATGGCTGTTCACCGCCCTGAGTCCTTTGGGAGTAGGGCGGTATACAAATTCAATAAAATAAAATAAAATAAAATAAATAAGGCAGCCCATATCAGTCCCTGCTAGTTTACGCAGCTAAGAAAAAATCACTATGAGATCAGATTAACCTATACTGAATATTCCTGTCATTTTCCACATTGAGCACTGGAGCAACCAGTATAAGAAAGTAAGTTGTTTTCCTAGGAAGGCTTCCACTGCTCCCAGCTATAAAGCTGAACCATATATATGGGATGTCAGACCTGGAAGCCATCTTTTATCTTTGGGCCTTTAGGTCTGTCACAACTAGTGAAGAGTGAAGAGTATGTTCTTAAATTCTAAATTATTTATAATTATTAAACCTGAAATGCACCCAAACAGATTGCTACTGTTCTTATTATCAGCAAGAAATGCTGCAGTTGACTTAGGCACAGCTAAGTTTGTATCCTACCATATACCTCCTGTCTGTCTAAAAAAAGTTATATGCAATTCTTGACTAAGGCTAAAATGTATGTCATAAAATATGAATTTATATTGTAGCATGGGGAATCTCTCTTGCTCTTACTCTTCCCCATTTCTAAGCAGAATAGAAGGAAATAATTTTACACAGTACTATTAAATTCCTGCTATATTAAAATATCATCCTTGGAAAGTAGTACAGGCAAGCCCCATAAAAATAAATTTTTCAAGCTGAAGTGTATGCCTGTTACTGTACTGATATGCAATTTGAAACATATTTCTAGATTAATTTTACTGTTACCACTTAGGCTTAATAAGGGAAAACACCCTATGGAGGCATGTCATATACCAGCCTAATTAAGAACTCTAGATGAAGGATACAATATATAAGGAGGAAGGAAACCATTGGAATAATAAAAATAAATAAAATTAGGAACAAGATGCATAAGCTCATGTTTTCTACATATGCTGGAAAACTGTTCTTGTGTGTAATCTGTTCAGAGAAATTTGAAGCTTATTCATATCCTTATCTTGTTCATTCTGCTGTCTGTTGCCTTTGAATTTTGTGTGAATAGAGCAAGGACCTTCATTTGTTAAAAGAAAGTCATCATACTAACAAGCAAAAAGACATTTTGAAACACTTCGACTAATTAGAAATAATGTTTTATTTTCTCCCACTGTCGTGTGTCTTTTAAAAATTACTGCACCTTGCATATTTCAGACATAATCCAGCTGTAGTCCCCTGTAATTGGTGACCAGAGGCAGTGGCATTTATTAAGGGTCATAGGAACTTACCTTATATACACCATTTTATTTAGTCCATTACTGTTGACACTGCTAGATGTGCAGGTATGAAAACAAACACAAAGCAAATAAATGCCCCATAGCAATTAATTAGTAAAGCCAATTAAGAAAAAACTTAAAATGAGGACACAAGAATACTAACCATTACGCTTACTTTGAAATGTGCGCCTGTGGTCCTCGACTTACAACCAGAATTGGGACCAGAATTTCCATTGCTAAGCAAGGCAATTGTTAAGTATAGCACCCGATTTTATGACCTTTTTTGTCATAGGTGTTAAATGAATGATACAGACGTGGGTTTCAGCAGGTTCTGACCAGTTCTGGAGAACCGGTAGCGGAAATTTTGAGTAATTTGGAGAACCAGTAGTAAAAATTCTGACTGGCCCCGCCCCCTTCTATTCTCTGCCTCCCAAGTCCCAGCTAATCAGGAGGAAATGGAGATTTTGCAGTAGCCTTCCCCTGGAGTGGGGAGGGAATGGAGATTTTACAGTATTCTTCCCCTGGAGTGGGGTGGGAATGGAGATTTTACAGTATCCTTCCCCTGCCACGCCCACCAAGCCACGCCTGTCAAGCCATGCCATGCCCACCAAGCCACACCCACAGAACCGTTAGTAAAAAAATTTGAAACCCACCACTGGAATGATATGGGTGTTAAGTGAATCCAGCTTCTCCCACTGCTTGTTGGAAGCCAACTGAGAAGATCAGAAATGGTGATCATGTAAACCTAGGATGCTGTAACCATCATAAATACCTGCCAGTTGCCAAGTACCTAGGGCACTTGATGGTCATAAGTGTGAGGACTGGTTATAAGTCACTCTTTTCAGTGCCATTGTAACTTTGAAGAACCACTAAATGAATGGTGGAAAGTCAAGGATTACCTGTGTACAATTGAAATCAGTAGTTTCCAGCATTCTTTCTCCATGGTTTAAATGAAAGGTAACAAAGCCAGTTCTTCTGGAAATGTGAGCTGTATGTACTTGAAAGAGAGGCTATAAAGGCAAAAACAAATTCTGAAAATAAAATTCCTTTATATCAAGAAAATATTTTTATAGATACAGTAAGGAAGTCAAGTTGTATTCAGCATCCATTAGAAATTGCTCATGAACATTATGACATTCTTATTGGGGAGGGGGAGAGAAATAAAATCCACAGATCTGAGCCTGACTTCCACTAATTTTATATACATTGTGCCCTAACCTGTTGCTTTTCAGTATTATGACAATTTTTTCTGAACAGATTTCTTCCAGACTTTTTTGGACTATGAGTTCCACTACCCAATCATCATTGTTTTACTAATAAAGGAGAATATTTGTAGCTCAGGGTTGAAATGAGGGGTCCTTGATGCTCTCTGAGCTTGCTTGTTTTCTTGCAGCCATTTCATTACCCAAACTAGTAACATCATCAGTGCTGATGATGTTACCTAGTTTGAGTAATGAAAGATCTGCAAGAAAACAAGCAAGCTCAGAGAGCACCAAGGACCCCTCATCACTGTTGTGCTAGCCAAGGAATTGGAAGGTTTCTATGTCCCAGTTTAAGATGCTGGAGGCACCTATTAAATTTGGGTCTTCATTTCTTCCAGGACCATTTCTTGTGGTCTGCCACAGGATATAAATGGGATGGCATTCATATGGAGAGCTTCTCAGCTGTGGAACAGCTTGCCTGCCCCAAGATCAATATATTCCCCTCAACAAGGCAGTAATTACTCTGCTCCTGTTATGTGAGGCAGTGGCGTTCAGATGGTGATTGATCAAACTGGTTGTTATGTTATTTATAGGGGTTGTTTCATTGTATGGTTTTAATGTCTTATGGGTGCAAGCCACCTGGAATCTTTTGTGGAGCAAGAATACAAATAAATAAAACCATCCATTTGAAAAGAAGAGCAATTGCAAGATGTTCGTTTTCTGGATAGAAAGAGTGCTTAGTGATCCTGGAGAGCAAAAGGAACGCATCCTCTGGTCCCACCTATCAGTTACATGACAGAAAATATGCTGAGTTGTATTCGGAGTGTTACACTGTCGTTTTAGGATTTATGTGTTGCATACCCTCTCTGCTGAAGGCACCATTTTCTTATCATCTTTTCTTTCCTTCAAAATTAAAGCATACTCTCAGGACCCCTGGAGATTGTTGGCTTTGCTGCTGCCATCAACCCATTTTCTGGTTTGGAAATTATTTTTTTTCTCCTTTGGGTCTTTATGTACATCAGAAGTGGGGAAACGATGGCTGGCTCAGGAATTCTGGGAGTGGAAGTCCACAAGTCATATAAGGGCCATCGCTCCCACCAGGGGTGAAATCTACTTACCTTCCCTACCGGTTCGGAAGTGCATGTGCCACGCATGTGTCACGGACCCTCTGCACATGCACAAACCCTTCTGCAGATGCGCAGAGCATAAAAAAATGGTTACTTCCTGGTTAAAACCAGGAAGTAATGATGACTGGGTGGGTGGGCGGAGCCTTGCACTGCCATCGCTACCAGTTCTCCAAACCACCCGCCACCAATGCTATCAGTCTGAACCGGTAGCATTTCACCCCTGCTCCCCACCCCTGATGTACATAATAATGTGACTGGGTACAGAGCAGCACAGTCATTTTGGGCACTTTTAAATAAGGAAACATATTGGCTTTTATTCAATAATTTAAAATATGTTGAAAACAAGTTCCCTTAATATTGCAAAGTATTTATAGCCTGTTAATCCTTGAGCTCTCTTGTATTAAATATATACTCATAAACCTGTAATTCTGAGAGATAAGGGCTTTCTTTGATTTCTGTCAGAATCAGACCCATCCAGCCACATCTCTCAAATCCGTTTTTTTTCTCAATTTCCTCCTTCCAGAATATGAACTGGGGAGAAGGTACATTACTCTGTTTTGATTGACAGTTCTACTACCCACTCATCATAAATTCCATTAACCATTGTTTAGGTTGCTGTGTTTAGGGTCATTCAAATGAAGAGTGAGATCAAGCTTTTTAGAATAAATACATTAACAAATAGCCCATGATCAACCATGAAGTGTTAAGAAGAGACAGCCTTGTATATAAGAAACATTAAAAAATAATAATGGAATTCTTCTCATCCATGTGCTTGCTTTTGTTGATGTCTATCATAGAAGCAGCAATTAAGTAGTATGAAAAAGGCAGGGACCCTATCTGAAATCCTCAGTGAAAATATCCAACCCAACATCCAGGGTGTTTCTAAAACTAACTAATTTAGCAAGTAATTTAGGAGCTGCACAGATTACATGCAGCCTGTCATTATGTGTATATTGATTTAAGAGAAGGGGAAAGAAAGATGGTGAACTATGCACGTAGGAAGCTAAATCTATTTTATTTTATAAACTCATTTTGCTTTCCTTATTGTAGAAAAGAAGCAGTTCCAGCAAGTGCGTTCCCTGAAGAAAAGAAGTGTTTTCTGTGTCAAACCAAAAACCTACAAAGGTCAATATTCCCTTTTCAAAAATTGAGATGTAAGGTTACATTTAAGCCAGTGGTGGTTTGCCTCCAGTTTGGACTGGTTCTATAGAACTGGTAGTAAAACCAGTGGGAGGCTCCGCCCACCGACCCCGACATCATCAGAACGCTTCTAGGCATGCGCAGAAGAGCGCGCAAGTGAGCGAAGCAAGCGCGTGCGCGCGGCCCCATTACAAACCGGTAGTAAAGGTAGGTAGGACCCACCCCTGATGTAAGCAGGACATGAGGATGGCAACTATGAAGAGTTGCCTATGAAGAGAACTATTTGATCACTTTGGATTGCTCACGGAAAGCACTTGAAACAGGAGTTTTGCACCTAATTTTTTAACCCTCAGCTGATCTAATTAAAGCTGATTTTAGATTGATAGTTTTATTTCTCATGACTTGCCTGGTTGCTTCTGCTTTCTGTGATATTTTCCCAAACATTCTCTCCTCACATATTTTATAAAACAAACTTTTATTTTATTTACATCCCATTTTTTCTGCCATCAAGCATCAATTGGCATGTCTTCATTTTCACTGTCCGTTGAACAGTCTTTTTCTTATATTTACATTTGACTTTTAAAAAATCCCTCTTTGAATAAACTAACAGAGATATTTCTGCATAATGACTGGCTACAGATATCAAAGATTTATTCTGGGGAATGGGGTTTTGCAGAACGTTGAACTTTGGAGATGTCATTTGCCCATGATGAGTCCACTGTCTTGCAAGAATGATCCAAGTCTAGATTTGTGCTGCAGTTGTATTCAGCTGTGAAACATAGTGAGGAATAGAGAATATCAAATGTTATGTTGAACTTGTACTAAGATTTCAAAAGCCAAGGTATGTGCTAACAAAACACAAACCTATAAATGACATTCCCAATGATGTAATGTGGTGTAAATGATAAACAACAAGAGATGTATAGGAGAACCTTATAACACCATACATTGAGTGACCAACAAGCAGATCTTCTCCCTCTCTGCGCCAATTGAAATTATCTAAGAAGTGGAACCACTGTAAAACAGTGCTATGGATTCCAAACCCATGCAGGCAATCCAGAGAGATATCAGGTTCAATGATATAGAAAGAGCATATTTGCCCTCCCATTCAGGTCCCACTTCAGATTATCCAGCAGTGTGACTAATGCAGTTTCTGCCCCATGGTCAGAATCCAGACTGAAAAGAATCCAGATAAACCACTTCTCTTATCTAAAGAGCTATCCGGTTTTCCATGGCCCTCCCCCTAAAAGGGAGATTGGGCAGTGGTTCATAGTTGTCTAATATTTATGAAGCAAACAATGAATTGTATTTATTATGTTTAGAATCACTAGTTCTGATACACAGATTTTATTTGAGACCCATCTGTTAGTTTTTTGGATTTTTTAAAACGTATACTGTATTTTTCAGAGTATAAGACGCACATTAGTTTTTGGGAAGGAAAACAAGAAAAAAAATTATGCCTCTGCCTACCACCATCCATCAGTATTCATCTTGGTAGCATCCTTGCAGCAAACAGTAAACAGCCTGGTCAGCTTCAGCATGTTATCGCAGCCTGATTCAGCACAAGCAGCTGATTTGTGGTTGGATTGGCCTCCTGGAATACCACCAATCAGCTGTTCCAGGCTACGGGGATCGCCACAGCCCATCACCGCCTCCGCGCATTGTGTTTTTTGCCTCCGCGCATTGTGTTTTTGGCCTCCGCATGTCACATTTTTGGCCTCCGCACGCTCTGTTTTACACCCCTTCCAGACTGCTGGGATCACTACAGCACATCGGTGCCGATCGCTGCCTCCACGCGTCACGTTTTCAGCCTCCGCATGCCCTGTTTTTGGCCTCCGCGCAGAGGTGGCGATCAGCGGCAATGTGCTGTGGCAATCCTTGCAGCCTGGAACGGATCTAAAATGGAGCATGCAGAGGCTGAAAATGTGATGTGCAGAGCCCAAAAATGCAACATGCGAAGCCCAAAAACTCGACACACAGAAGCGGCAATTGGCGACGTTTGGCGGCAATGTACTGTGGTGATTCTCGCAGCCTGGGTCTAAAATGGAGCATGCAGAGGCCAAAAACGTGATGCGCAGAGGCCAAAAATGGCCAAAAGATGGGGGCCAGTGGGTGGGTGGGGCTTCGGCAACATTTGGTGTATAAGATGCACAGACATTTCCACCCAGTTTTAGAGGGGGGGAAGTGCATCTTATACTCCAAAAAGTATGGTATATCTTGTTTTTGTTTCAGAAGATTCCCACTTGTACCCCTTGTTTATTCATTTCTGGTCAAATGTAATCAATTACAATAAATAGTGCAATCCAGTCGAAAATAAAATTATTTCACACATACATACACACAGAGGCTAAATGCATTTACAGTTGTTACTCATGAATCAAAGAATGAACATGGCAATCAATATTATTTTATCTCAGTACATTTCTTTTTAGTAAATATTGAAGTTTAACAAACTGAACATTTAGGAAAGGGCACAATTACAAATCTATTCTGTAAGTAGTCAGTTGTTTTATTCTATCAAATCCCAGCTCTGATTTCCAAAGTTTTATATCTGCAGAAATTTATCGTGTCATTTCTCTTGACAGAATGACTGTATACTGCCTGCATTTATGTAGCCGATCATTTCTCTGTGTGTAAGAATCTTAACAATTAATTAAAATTGTAGTTCTGGATTATCATTGTTTAATGAATATGCAAGTTTACTTTTGTCACATGTGATATTTAATTGACCCATTTGATGACTATCCTCAGTTCAGGAATATAATTACGTATTATGGTTTATTATAAATTAAAATCAGCTGTTAAATATTATTTTTCAGAACATAAATAAAGGCTCATAACTAAAATATTACATATAAAACAGATCTGAGTTTGAGTTTCAAACCAAAACACTATACAATATAAACTACTGAAAGAGAGAAAGAGAGAGAGAGAGAGAGATTATTTTATATCTGTCTTTTAAAGACAATGGCAACTTAAATTTTGTAGCTATGTTATGTGAATAGGTCTGTGATATTTAATATATAAGAGCAATGATTTATGCCTCAGTATTTTAATCAGATTCTATTTTGATATATTGATATTGGGAATTTCTAAACTATCTTAAAGTATTATAAAATTATGGACAGAATTAGATATAATTTTAAGCAATATCTTATACTTCCTAAAGTAATGGCTGCATTGGGCACTTGCAACACAATAAAAGACTTAACAAATGCATTATTTTATATGCGTCTGTGAGACATAGGGATCTACGACAGCTTGTATGAGAAGTGTGCTAGTCTTTAAAATGTTACAGATTATTTTCAGCTGATATCTCAGTGATCATATTTCACTGGGAAATAAAATTTCATCTTTGGAAAAAAAAAATATGAGGAGAATAATAACATATGCACATCTGCATCCCAGTTTAGGATAAAAGTCTACCCTAAAATGTAATTTAGTTGTACAGTTTGCAAATTCAAGGAAAACAATGGTTATGTTTTCCCTTCTTTCTAAATGAGGACACACAATACATTTATACTTCTCTGACCTTGCCAAGAAGTCTTTTATTCAAAGACAAAGCAAGAGAACAATAAGAGGTTGTTTTTTTTAATTCTGAGCTTTGCCAAAATCCTTTCAAATAAAGGTCAGAAGCTGCTGGTGGATTTTTGTTTGAGGAATAATAAATTCAACAGGTAATTAGTGCAATGAGGATTTTTTCCCCTGCTGAGTTCTTTACTGTTTGCCTTTTAATGTATGTCATATGAATGGTTTTATAAATCTGAACTTTACATCTTGGAGAAAATGTCCATGGCTTCTTTATTGTATCAGTTTTTGTTTTTTAATGTAATGGAATCTTTGTGTTTCTCACTCCTGCCTAAGATATATAAACTAGAGAGATGGGTAGGGAGCTGTCGCATAGAAACAGCCTCCTCGCTTTACTTACATAGCATACAAATGAAATGTTCTCACTCTGCAGACAGAGAGGTAGAGTAGCTTTTAATGTCATCCCCAAGTGGAAACGTTAAAGCGCCAAATCTCATTCAGCAGAATAAAAGTGCTGTGAATATGCCTGAAAAACAGGCAAAGAAAGAAATGTATCATTTTACTCATAGTGGAGGGCAGGTAGGGAAAAAGAGATGCACATCAAGAGTCACCTACTCAGGTGAATCAGTTTATATGGAACCAGATGCAACCACTCAGCCAGGTACAGCTTGAAACTGAAGTAATGTTAGATGGACCTCCAATAGAGAAGCAGCATATCTCAAGAGAGAAAGAAATTAGTACAGATAAAATGTAGCCCAACTTCATATTGCATAATTACAATGACAATCCAGTGGGTTATAATACTAAAGTTATATAATCTTTGGATGGTACATATGAGTATCACTGATTTGGCCAAAGTTCTCTCTCTCCTCTCTCTCTCTCTCTCTCTCTCTCTCTCTCTCTCTCTCTCTCTCTCTCTCTCTCTCTCTCTCTGTGTGTGTGTGTGTGTGTGTGTGTGTGTGTGTATTAGCAATAGCGATAGTGAAGGTGGCCGCCATTTTGCTTTCTACTGTACAATATTTTGATAAGGATGCTAGATTCAAGCTTTGAGCATAATGGGGGCTGAAAAGGATATTCAAGCCATTAATGCAATTTTTAGCAGTGAGCAGTAAGTAAGAAAATAAAGATGTCACATCACTGCCTTTCTTGATGGGAAATATCACATCAGAGAAACTGGACAATTTCTCCTCTTAGCAACATTCACAGCAGCAATCATAAGGCACAGCAGAGCAACCAAGTAATACAGGTTGTATCTAAGCATCAAATTGCAGAAACTTAAAACAGATCGTATTTGATGATGAAATCATAGAATTTCAGGACAGAAGTCCAATAGAATCAGCAGAACCAACCCAAAACAGAACTGGGCTAATTTAGCACTTTTGAAATAAACAAAATCCTACCTAAAGGACATGGAGTGATAGAAGACCACTAAATCTATAGTCCAAAAATAGCTAACTGCATCTTGGTTGATCTATTAATGAGCCATATATTGTGTCAATAACATTTGCTTGTGTATTGATTTCTTGTGGACTTTGTTTGGATATTGAATACATATGCCACAATTGTTTAGTTTCGCCTTTTAAATTCTTCGTTGTCTATTTCTGTAAACATGTACACATATTATGAACACTAATCCTTTATAATTGGAAGCATGAGTGAAAGTGCCCCTTCTCTCTCAGCATTTAGTGTTAAATCAAATTCAGTGCCCCAAATGATCCAGCAATAAATGTGTAGACAATAAATTAAGAGTTTTGGATTGTCAATCTTTCCAGGTATACCAGATTAGGAAACCAATGCCATGTAGGTCAGTACTGCTTTTATCTGACCGTTGCCTTGGTAACAACTCTTTCTCCTATCTTTCAAGTCCATTCCCTCTGCCCTTACAGGGACATAAAACAAAATTCTACAAGGAACTATAACTTGAAGGGAAAATCCATGCTCTGCAGATGAAAGGTTTTAAGTTCAACATGCCCCATTAAAAAGAAAGGGATCAAGTGATCAGAAGTATCCTAGAGAGCTACTCACAAATTAATTAATATCAGGCCAGATATGCAAATAGTTTGAACTGGAGTAAATCAGCAGCCTCCTTTGATTCTCCAGAACAAAAACATATAGCATAAAGTTTTCTTAATACTACCTGATTTCTGGAGACCATGATATATCTGGTATCTATGCAGGAACTAGTTGCATCTAATTATGGCATTCATTCAACAGAGTGCTAAAAATGTGAGGAACTAAAGCTGTTAGTGTGAACTCCTATCCTCCATCCCAATGCATTAAATATCTCAATCTTCAGTTCAGATATGCTTAGTTGCACTGAGGTCATGGCTTACTCGGGTCTCTTCACACTGATTTCAGATTGTGAAACTAACACTGTTCCATAAACAATTATGTGTTTTCACTAGACTGGCTTGTAGACATCTACTATGAAATAAAAAGGATTGTAAACATCTACTATAAAATATGAAGAAATATGCTTTCTGCAAAGGAAAATCCAGACAAAGACAAGTACAATGGATTTCAAGGTTGAGAATTCTTAATCATAGTCTTGCTGGCTGAATATTCTAGCAATTATAATCCCAACATATTCAAAAAGTTCCACACTACAAATTCAGAAAACCTACTATAAACAGTTACATGGCAACGTATTTTTTGCACATGAATTGGTAACCACTTGACAACAATCCTTTCAAAACTTAATAAGGATTATATATACTACCTGAGCAGACTGTATAATGCACCTGTTAGTAAAACCACACTATTCCCAGTACTGACATTTTGGAGATGAAATGCCAGTTCATTGTCTTTAATCTGCAACCATTGAGATTCATCATTGCAAGGGGCTTGTTTTTTTCTCTTTGTCATATAAATTGTGCATTCAGCTTCACTGAACTGAAAATAATTTCACCTCTTGTGAGCTATAGTTTTATCACCTGAAAAATACACATTCTTCTTTCGTACTCTTAAAGCATATTTTTGCAAATATGGGACAATGTTTTATATCCATACTACTATAGTACCTCCATAATATTATGCTGCCCAGTCTCAGGAGTGCCTGTGTCTACAAAAGTGGCACTGTATTAGTGAGATGAGTGGAGCAGAAATCTAATAATTAAATACATTTAAAAAAAAAATTAAAGGACGTGACTACAATCCTATAATCAAAGCCCCACTTATTTTTTATTACCTTATTGTGGCTGCCATTTTAGCATCCTTCCCATGGATGATGACCCTGCTCAAACATCTGTGCTCATATAACTCTGGAAAAACAATAGAATAAAGCTGCAAAGTCTACTCCAAAACATCCCCTCATCTTTTCCTTTGCCTCTCCTTTCTGCTACCCCCACTGCCTCTCCTGTTGCAAGCTCTGTCCCCTTTTCCTTTTGCTGACTTTGCTGTCCCTCTCCACTTGCATCTGTGAACTAGACCAATCCCAGGGTAATACATAACTCAAACACGGCTATGTTTCCCCTGCCAAAATAGCCTTTTAATCCAGTCATAAGAAAACAATGAAGATTTATGAGACTTATCTTCTAGGATATGTGGCCATTTTTGTTCTGTCAGATGCGTAATCAGGAAGAGATGGAGAACCACAAAGTGTGTAGGGATGAGCATCCTTTCCATCTTTCCTTCCATCTTGTTTTTGTTCTTTTTACATTCTCTCCCAAGCAAGAGCCTACTAGGGAAGAGATCAATGATTTTTATCAGAAGTCTGAACTGAAATAAAACTGAGCCCATATAACATGAGGTCCAGAGCCAGAAACTATGTACCAGACTGCAATTTAATAGCTTGACTAGATGCATGTTGTTTACTTGAAGTGAATTCTATTGAGTTCAGTGAAGCTTGATATATAGTGGGAGTGCTTAAAACTGCAGTATTGAGGTAGGATTTAATTCTAGCAACTTTATCTAAGAATCTTCCTTTGTTTTCTTTTCTTTCACTGTTTCATAGCATCTGATGCACGTCATCTGAGGTAAATCTCTTAATAATAAACAAAGCACTTCAAGTCTGCTATGCAAATAATCAGTAATTTGCATATTTTGCTTCGCTGCTCTATTTAAAATGAGAAATGCCCAATTTCATCACTGAGAGTCACTGTGAGACACAAGGCTTGTTCTTAATATATTTCTTCAACAAACCCAGATTTCAGGTTTAGGCATGTTGATTACTGTCTGCCTATGGAATGGATACTATACTAAAATAAAGCATTTGAATCACTACAGTAAGGTGATGTTATGGCCCAATGACGGAAAGATCAACATCCCAGTGAGTGGAAGATCTTGTTACTGAACAAAAAAAATGCTAATAATTCTCAGCGTCACATTACATTGATAGGCATTTACAATGTCCAATTGGTGATTAGTGTCAGCTAATCCCAGACTAAATCTCTCCTTTGTTTTTTCCAAAGCTTCCTTCTGCAAAAGAAGCTTCTGTTTTACTGCTTCCTTCTCTTTAGAATGCTTAGGATTTTGTAAGGTATGTATGATGTACTGTTGGAATGTGGTAGTTATTGTCCTGTTGCATATCTCTCCATAACCCTAGATCAGGGGTGTTAAACTCACATCATTATGACATCATCACGTGACATATTGCAACTTCCCCCCCCTTCGCTAAACTAGGTGTGAGCGTGGCCAGCGCATGATGCATCCAGCCCGTGGGCCACGAGTTTGACACCCCTGCCCTATAGCATTCTTACCTGCTCCTGCTTTCTGATCTAGACACACACACACACACACACACACACACACACACACACACACACTGTATCATGAAACTCATCAAATTCAGTGAAACCTCAATAAATATTATAGGATCAGGCTTCATCCTAGTTAAGGGAGTAAGAGTAGCAAAGAATCTTCTCCCAGCTTGATGCTCTCTATTCCTGTTGAACTTCAACTCTCAAATTCCTTAGCTAGCATAACTCCTAGCTTGGGGACTTCGTAGTATCTAGGAATTGGGGGGGATGAAATATAACATACACAGAAAAAGTTGGAGAAAGTTATCCTCTGAGAACTAGATTAATGGTTCACCTTTTAATCTTCAGTTATACCATTATTATTTATGCTATTTCATACAGTAGTTTCAGAATGTTGGGATGTTCCTAGTAAGTAATATAGGTAAATCTATGTTCAGTTTAAAATTACAGAATTAAAGTATTTTTAAAAGGCAGAGTGTCCAATATTTGCTTTAAGACCTTTAGAAGAGAGTCTATTATGCTTCTAAATAAATTCTTTTTTAATATTTAGCTCATTTCTACTCTTCTATAATTTAGTCTTATTAGATCTAGTTCTCTGGTTCAGCAAAAACCAAATCTGTATTTTATTTTATTTTATTTAGAAATTTATACGGCTGCCCAACTCTACAACAACAGCATTCAACAAAACAGCCATATAAACTTTAACCCACCCTCCTCAACCCTGGAAGAAAGACATGAAAAAAACAATCAAATATATAGTACTTCTTAAACACAGCCAGGCAAAAGTGTCTTCTGGACCAAGAATGGTGTTCCAGATGGCGGGTAATTGAGAAAGCACAGTCCTTCAATGATACAAACAGTACTAGCAATCCTTTTCAATTTTGTTTTCCTATCGCTATTCTATCCACTATCCTATGTTTGATGGTCCTCTCTATACTGACCAATGCAACTCATTGCATGAATTACATTCAACTGAGATGAAGGGTCTGTGGTGAGGACTACATATATACAATGCAGTCCTTTAATAGAGATAAGGATTTAGTAGAATGGATAATGGATGCAATTTGATGTAACCAGAAAATTGTAATCTGTACTTGTTCCAATTCCTGTCCCAACATCCAGTTAGCCTATCAAGATTCTAAAAATCAAAGCTGGGATTTCTACCAATTCATTACTTTGCTCCTTTCAAGACTGGCTTTGAATCTGCCAAAGGAAGCAAACCAAACAATAGAAGAAGCATGATACATTTTAATTTTAGTCACACAGCTGCCTCTAAATTCCTTAAATACACTTCTCTTTAAATGCTTTCATGCACAAGGCTATTTGAAGTGCTGCAGGCTAACTCAAGTCTCTCTTTCCAAAACTAATCTGTTTGGTCTTGTCAAAGAAACCAAACAGAATAGATCAAATGCCCAGTGGAAACAAACAGAAACCTTATGCAAGTCCTGCTAGTAAACTGGCTTTAAGTGATAAGCTGTTGTGTCTCATTTGTGGACAGTGATATTTTTTCCCCTGGAGGCTGTGTGTTGCTTTTTAGTTTTTAAGGCTGAATATATTCTTGCTCCCTATTCACAAATACATATACAGTCACACAATCACTACATTATAGTGTAGCACTATAATTCTGTGCATTGAAAAAATATTAAATTCTTCTCCAGCCTGGATTAGTTTGGATGTTTCATAAGTGCTTGGAATGCAACCTCTGAGTTCTGAGGTTTACTAGGAGAAATCTGAGACATTCAAAATTCCAGCCAAAAACATTTGGTGCCTGATCATCTTGGCTCTATTCCCACACAACCCCACCTGTGGTTTTGGATAGTAATATTTACTTTTTCAAGGATTTTTGCTGCCATCATGTGGAAAATGTCCAAGCTACAATTCTACTTTCTTGCAATGACCATCCCGTTTTTTTCATAGAGAGAAGCAGGCAGGCATGAATGTGTTTATCAGCCAAAATATATTGCGTATTTCAAATTTCTTTTCATCTGCTGAAATCATTTTCATAACAAAAGATTTCTTTAAAGTGCATTATTCTCTACTGTACTGTGTTGCATTCTAATAGAACAGCTGGGTAAGGCAACTTTTGGCCAACTAAAATGCCCTCAAAAATACTCCTGCTTTTATCCTTATAACTTTCTCATAACTACTTATTTTAATCAAAATTTTTATTTTGCTCCTGTTCATTTTTGTTCCTGTAGGCATGTTTGACTCTACAGAAAAGTAAGGCAGAAGAATATATTATTCAAACAAACCTCATCATAGGCAGTACACGCAATCGGAAAGTGTCATTATCTACTTGCTTGTTCCCAATGCTTCACTTGTATCCAGTAGCTACTGTAATTTTTTAAAATTGTGTTCTGAATTTTAAATCAGGAAATACCAGTTTATGATTTTTTATTAATTTTTTTCTTGTATCTTGATTCCTGGCCAAGCAGGCAATGCAATCAAGATCCTCTCCCAGTTTTTGGAAGCTGTTTTGAATTAGGCTTAATCCCAACAAGATTGGGTGGGATTTTGGTTAATAAACCATCCAACTCTAGGGAGATTCCATCTCTAGTTTTGGACAAAGTTATGCTCACCGGTTCTAATCCAGTACATTACTGAAGTCTTTGTGACTCATAGCTGTGGTTCAAAGAGCAGTAAAATAGGTCTTTGCATAACTCCATCCTATGGATCCCTTATAATATTTCCTAGAGTTGGAGGTACTGCCACCTAGTGCATTGCAATAGTCTATATGGTTAACCTCTGAAGTTCACTGTGAAACTACAAATGGATTTGAACAGAGTGGCTCAGGTAGTTATAGACATGTTTCAATTTGCCCATATAATGCCTCTACTATGAGAGCTATACACCTTGCCAATTTGCTTCAAATTGCAATGTCTCTTTTGGGAACCTTGAAGGTAGACATTTTCAACTGCTGTCCCTTGTTTGGAACAGAGTTCCTTCTGAGATTTGTATGGCCCCATACTTACTAGACTGTAGAAAAGGAATGAAAATCTTTCTAAAGCCTTGTAAAGCTTTTGATGCCCGGGGGACAGTTATGTATGAAATTTTCCTTCCTGCAATGGTAGGTTTTGTTTAAATTGAGTTTATTGTCTTTGGCATGGAATTATGAACTATTTATAAGTTTACTTTTTATGTTTATTTTTAAGCTTGCTTTAAGCAATAGGGGATGTAAGTTATTAATAGTCAAATGCCCCAACACTGGAAATTTTTAAACTAAACTAAGTGGTGTAGGGTTTCCTGCCTGAGCAAGGGGTTGGACTAGAAGACCTCCAAGGTCCCTTCCAACTCTGTTATTCTACTCTAAATATGATTGGAGTAGTAGTATGTAATATAACCAATCAGCCAGCCAACCAATCAAATTGCTCCTCAACAGCTGAAATCAAGTCTATTGCCTATGAACATTACTGTTCCATGTCAACTGTTTGGATCAGTAGACATGGATAGATCCATTTATTTGTCTGATCCATTCTTAACCTAGTTTAGTTTAGTTTAGTTTATTTGATTTGTATACCGCCCTACTCCCGAAGGACTCAGGGCGGTGAACAGCCAACAATAAAATACATAGATACACAAAATTTAAAAACCAGATAAAATCAAATTAAATCATTTTGGCCCAGACAGATTAAAACACCCCAATAATTTAAAAACAGATTAAAATTTAGATATTTAAAAAGGGAAGAGATTAGGCCAAGCCCGCCTGATGGAATAAAAAGGTCTTCACAGCGCGGCGGAAGGTGCGCAGATCCGGGATCCTCCGTATCTCCGTATAACCTAAATTAGCAATTCTACACATTATTTATGAATCTATTTAATTCTTTATACGTGCATATCCCATCTTGCTGTGTTAACATCAAGGTGCTTTTAACAATTAAAAATACAAATGTAAACATTAAAAAATGCAATTAAATTATCATTATTATTATTATTATTATTATTATTATTATTATTATTATTATTATTTATTTATTTGTTTGTTTATTTATTTGTTTATTTATTTATTTTGTATACCGCCCTTCTCCCGAAGGACTCGGGGCGGTGAACAGCCAGCAGATAAAATACAGAAAATACAAAAATTAAAACAATATTAAAAACCAATTAAATGAATTTGGCCCACAGTTAAAACACCCCCATATTAAAAAACCCATAATTTAGCAATTTAAAATTAAAACAACTTAAAAAATGTGGTCAGGTCAGCCCAGCTTGATGAAACAAAAATGTCTTTAAGGCAATTAATTTAATTAATTTAATTTAATTTAACTCAATACCATTGAAACCAAGGGACATGATGGTTCAGAGGTTAAAGATGCTGTTTTTGTAGGCTGACCCTAGCCTCATGCAACGGGGTGAGCTCCCATTACTTGTTCCAGCTCTTACCAACCTAGCAGTTCAAAAGCATGCAAATGCAAGTAGCTCAATAGATACCATTTCAGTGAGAAGGTAACAGCTTTATGTTATCCTCAGCATATAGTCATGTTGGCCACAGAATCATGGAAATGTCTTTGGACAACACTAAATCCCTTAGCTAAAAAATGGATCATTGCCCCCTAGAGTTAGGTACGACTGAACATGGGAAACTTTTACCTTTACCACTGAAACCAACTAATTTAGTAATTAAAAACTTGGTGGTATAAAAAGTCGAAAAGCTTGGTGGTGTCCATTTTTCCTGAATCTGGAGATTACAGACCAAATTCACCTTTTGGGCAAGGACATTCTTCAGCCTGGGAAACATAGATGGAGAAGCTTTTGGCAGGAGGGGATTTTCCAAAGGGGTTTTCTTGCCAATGTAAGCAACTGGGCAGATGCATTTTTGGAAAACAATCTTTGATTGGATATAAGCAAGGTTAAACTCATGGCAGAAGTCACTAAGGATCAAATATGGAGCAGAAAGAATAGAACAAGTACACCTTTAATAAATATGTTCTGAAAAGGCATAATATATGCTTCCTTGTGTTAGTCATGTCATCACAATATTCCTATTTCCTCTTCATTGTTCTGCTCAGTCTTTCCTGTAACTGATGCCCTCCAGTTATGTCAGTCCTTTCCATTGTGTATGGTGGGGGTTGTCGTTTAACACATTTCAACAGTACCAGGATGGTTAGGGATGGTTTAGTTCAGGGGTCTCCAACCTTGGCAATTTTAAGACTTGTGGACTTCAACTCCCAGAATTCCTCAGCCAGCTTTGCTGGGAGTTGAAGTCCACAAGTCTTAAAGTTGCCAAGGTTGGAGACCCCTGGTTTAGTTGGAAGCTGTCATCGCAGCTATGGCAAGAAATATTTTGCAGAAAACCACGGGTGGCAAGAGAGAAACAGACTTTCTCTCCACCTGACCAGACCTTCCTTTGTGAAATGACCAAGGTTGACGTAGTTCAGGCATTGTTTACATGCATAACTTTGAAGTAGTCCTTTCTAACAGTTATTTCTTAATTTTAACAGTTTTTTTTCTTCTGTTTTTATCATATATTTTTATTATTATATTTAACTATTTGGGGTTTTTAAATAATATGCAGCGTAAAATTCTTGTAATAACCAAATGCATTTAAATAGCTACTGAGAGAAAGGAAAAAGAAGAGAAAAGGAAACCACTTTTTTCCTTGTTCCGTAGCTAGAAATAAATCCTGAGATTTGGAAGTGATTGGACCCTTTCTTTTTAGTTAAGTGACAACTTTCCATGTATAATAAATTATTTTATTTTATTTTGCTGGTGGTACTGTATTGGCTATAATAGTGGTGTTTGGAGTTCATTAATGTTTGTGTTTTGTTTTTTCATTATTGTTTATTCCTTGGTATGCAACTTGTTTTTAAAGGGGCAAATAAATAATCTAATTTGTAGCTAAGCTATTTGCATTTCACAAGACAGGCCAAATAATTTGCTGTTGACCTTAGTCCACTAACTCAACAGTAGCTGCCCTTTCTGTCCTATATAAAGGGACCATATTGTTCACATGACTTCAATGACAAAGTAATAGTAATCATTGGAGCACCCACTGCTTACTTTGTGCATCATCTGGCTTCTGCTGGAACCAGTTCTTACATATACCAACACAACCATAATTACAATGTAGATGACATCTAGTGGCCATTAAACATAAAAAAATAAACCAAATAAAATAAAATAGCAGTAGGAACCCATTGCATCAATAGAGTCCTTCTAGCTTAAGACAGGTTCAGCTGTACCTGACTATAAATCCATTTTATCTGGCAATCTAACTCCACCAGTTACAATACAATAAGAATGGATTTGAAATACAGTATAAGACATATATGATAGGTCCAAATTTACAATCAAACAAGAGCTTGTCCTTGGTAATCCCATTACTTAAAAATATTCAAATAAAGCAAATTGCCACTAAATTAAGGGTACAGTGGAAACATCAACTGTATTTATTATGGTCCCAGTGTCAGAAGCAGGAAAAATAATAGATAACAGAAATGATATAAGAAAGTGGAAGTCGCAACCCCAGCAAATTAGCTATACATTTATATACATTCTCAGAACTTGGAAACTACTAATTTGTGAATTTCAGTTGCTCCTTGTAAGTGATCCCTCCCCCTTGTAGATCTTGTTTTTGTTTTATTACTCACTCATCCTCAAACCTTCAGAGTTGAACCCTCAGTGGCTTAAGCTCACAATAACTAAAACAGTGCCCAAATCACAATCAATAAAAACTTATAAACATAAACCATCAATAAAAATAGCATTAGGGAAAGGAACATACAATAAAATGTTATTTATATGCAGTGTTGTATGAGTAGTTTTCACTTGTGCAATTGAACCTTCTCTTCATCATATTAATTCCCAACACAGGTAAGAGAGAGTACAGGTAGTCCTCGATTTACACCTACAATTGAGCCCAAAATTTCTGTTGTTAAGTGAGACATTTTTAAGTGAATTTTGCCCCATTTTATGACCTTTCTTGCCAGAATTGTTAAGTGAATCACTGCAATTTATTAATTTTGTAACCTGGTTGATAAGTGAATCTGGCTTCCCCATTAACTTTGCTTGTCAGAAGGTTGCAAAAGGGGATCTCACATGACCTTGTGGAACAGCAACGGTCATAAGTATGAGTCAGTTGCCAAGCATCTGAATTTTGATCCCATGATCATGGGGAAGCTACAAAAATTGTAAGTGTGAAAAATGATCATAAGTCATTTTTTTCAGTGCCATTGTAACTTTGAATGGTCACTAAATGAACTGTTGTAAGTTGAGGACTACCTGTACTCCAATTCTACAAAGTAGATCTGGGACACTGGTGTGGGAAGGTGCACGATGAAGGAAAATACCATATTTTTCAGAGTATAAGATGCAATGGACTATAAGACGCACCTACCTTTTTTTGTGAGGAAAACAAGAAAAAGAAATCTCCCTCTGCCTCCCAGCAATTTTGCCTCCTTGGAGCAAACAGCAAACAGCCTGCTTTACTTTCATTTTCGTTTTCAGCATAGCTTGATTAGGACAAGGGGGAAAAAAATCTGCTCCAGCAATTTGCCTCTTTGCAGCAAGTAGCAGAGCCCTGCGCAAAACAGCTGAGAGCAAATCAGCTGAGAGTCGGGAGGCTGATCCAATCAACTTGTGCTAATTAGGCTGTGCTGAAGCTGAAAGGAGCTGTTTTTTCTTGCTGTTTGCTTGCAAGGAGGTAACTGCTGCAAGGCAGAGGCCAAAGGGTGGGGGCCAGTGGGTGGGCAGGGCTACATTTGGTGTATAAGACATACCTAAATTTTCACCCCCTTTTAGGGGGGGAAAGATGCATCTTATACTCCGAAAAATATGGTAATTTGCATTTACAGGGTACCTGCTGCTGGCTGAAGCAGAGAATCAATTAAAGTGGTGAACTATCTAGAATTGGAAAGGATCTTGGCCATAGCGTTCAGTGGCCTGATTAGTGTAGGAATATGCAAGTAAGAACACCCATGTAGCTAATTAATCTTTATATTTACATGGGGCTCCCCTTGAGGAGCACCCGGAGGCTCCAACTGGTCCAGAATGCGGCCGCGCGGGTGGTGACGGGAGCGACGTGGCACTCCCATGTGACCCCCCTCCTGCGCGAGCTGCACTGGCTCCCAGTGGTCTTCCGGGTGCGCTTCAAGGTTTTGGTTACCACCTTTAGAGCGCTCCATGGCTCAGGACCAGGGTACTTACGAGACCACCTTCTGCCACCAGTAGCCTCTCACCGACCAGTTCACTCCCATAGAGAGGGGCTCCTCAGGGTGCCGTCAGCCAAACAATGTCGACTGGCAGCCCCCAGGGGGAGAGCCTTCTCTGTGGGGGCACCTGCCATCTGGAACGAGCTCCCCCCAGAGATACGGAGGATCCAAGACTTACGCATCTTCCGCCGCGCCCTAAAAACATTTTTATTCCAACAGGCTGGCCTGGCCTAACTCTCCCTTTTAAATTGGGTTTTAAATGTTTTTAGATAAATTGGATGTCTTAAATTTGTTTTTTGAGCCCAAATTATTTAATTTATTTTTAATAGTTTTTAATTTTTGTATGTTCTTTGTATTTTTATCTTGGCTGTTCACTGCCCTGAGTCCTCCAGGAGTAGGGCAGTATACAAATATGATAAAATAAATAAATAATAAATAAATAAATATTGTTTAAATATCTATTCCAGCTGAGACTAGGTAGCGGTTGGTCAAACAAGCTGTTATTGCCAGATTATTGTCTGAGGGTTAGACTACATGACCTTCAGAGTCAATTCGGAGCCTAACATTCTATTGTTCTATTTTTTTACAGCAAGCTCCAGGAAATTGCTAATCCTTGCCATTTTTTATTACAGATTAAATACACGCTTAATAACTCTTTTCTCATGCTTCAAATTCCTCCCCAATATTTCTGGTTTAGAGGATGAATCATTTATTTCAAAAACTACATGCTAAAGCTCCATCTGGTCAAGTTTATGTTTAAAGCTTATTTGAACAGTGATCCAATCCCAGGTGCAGAGGAAACTAGTTGAATAGTTGTGTGATGACTTGCAAAAAGGACTAATTCTAAGAGACTAGAATGCCAACATTGGAAGGAAAGTAACATCTGGAATCAGGGGAAAATTTGGTTTCAAAGTTCAAAGGGATTCAGGAGATAGACTAATAAAAGTTCTGCCGAGAAAAGTCAATGTTTACAATAAATACTTCTTCCTAACAACCTCAAAGATGACGCTGCATATAGACAGCACCAACATTAGCATCAACCTGATGCAAACAAATACAGAAAAGTTTTATTCAGTCATTGACATGGACTGAGGTGTAGATCAAAAACTCATTGCAAAATTATAACTCAGACTAAAGAAAAGAAATACTGAAGATAGGCTTAAGATACAGAAGGATCTTGACATTGGGTACTATCCAGTGGTGGGTTCCAACTGGTGTTACCACCAGTTCTTTTCGTGCACGCGCTTTGCGTGCGATCGCAGTTGGTGGGTGGGGCAGGGGAAGGATACTGCAAAATCTCCATTCCCACCCCACTCCAGGGGAAGGATACTGCAAAATCTCCATTCCCACCCCACTCCAGGGGAAAGGATACTGCAAAATCTCCATTCCCTCCCCACTCCTGGGGGAAGGATACTACAAAATCTCCATTCCCACCCCACTCTAGGGGAAGGATACTACAAAATCCCCATTCCCTCCACTCCCAGAATTCTCCAGCCAGCTAAGTTTGGGGACCCCTGGCATAGACCATTACAAAGTATTGATAGCCGTAAAAACATAGGAATATCAGGCCACCTCATCTGCCTTTTGAGGAATTTTTATGGTGATCAGGAAGCAACAGTTAAAAAAGACTTTGGAGAAGCTAAAAGTTTCAGAGTGGAGAAAGAAACATGCTATAGCTAAATAACCTTTTTATTTAGCTTATACGCAAAATATATAGTGACAAATACTGACCTATAAGAAATAGAATTGCAATTAAATTTGCTATGAGAAACTCCAAAGACTCATAAATTTTGATGAAGCCATTCTGATTTATTCATTCATTCATTCTCTGGGACCTTATATGTTGCTGCAATCCTCAACTTACAACAGTTCGTTTAGTGACAGTTCAAAGTTACAATGGCACTCAAAAAAGTGACTTATGACTGTTTTTCACACTTACAACCATTGCAGCATCCCCATGGTCACATGATCAAAATCCAGATGCTTGGCAACTGATTCATATGTATGACAGTTGCAGTTTCCCGGGGTCATGTGATTACTTTTTGTGACCTTTTGATGAGCAAAGTCAATGGGGAACTCAGATTCATTTAACAACTGTGTTATAAATTAACAGTTACACTGATTCACTTAACAACTGTGGCAAGAAAGGTTGTAAAATGGGACAAAATTCACTTAACAACTGTTTCACTTAGCAACAGAAATTTTGGGCTCAATTGTGGTCGTAAATTGGGGATGACCTGCATAGCTTTGCAGCCTAACTAAGAACGAGACAGAAAAAAAAGACGAATGAATTCAAGTTTTATTCATCGTATTTATAAATTCTGTTTCTCACCCTGATCTTGTTTTTGCTAAGTGGCTAAAGGACTAAAGAAATCTTATTTTGCTCTGAATTTCACCAGTTTTAAGATGCATTAAAGGGAAGATAGAACACAAATATGTCAATAGAGAATTATGTATAATTTTTAAAAAATGATCACTATTCTATGGTATTAGTCACAAAAATACCAGAGCACATTGGGCTTGTTTTGAAAAGGCCATTTTCATCTTCTATTTGAAAAAGAAAGCAGCAGAGAGGAATGGAACAAATACATTATTAGAATGAATGGATAAACAAAAATATATGTTTGTTTGTGTTCACACGTCAATAGATTGGGTTGGGTTGGGTTGACCTGGAACGATGGAGAAAGCAGAAAGTGGCATAACAGAAAAAGAGTGTGCCCAGTTACCTCAGAAATATTCTGCCTCAAGGGAATGTGGCAAGATTGAAATCAATGCTCCGCTATAAATATATGGCATGACAAAGTCACAGTGGATTAAATCCATTTCCAATGTACATCTGGAGATTTAGGCTGCAAAAATTAGATCCTGACCTAGGGGAAGGGATTGGGCATACTGTATCTCTGGGGGTTCAGTCTTCTCTGACTTCAAGGTCAAAGTCTTCCTGGTTTAAATGAAAATTATTTAAGCCTGTCTTAGATCTTATTGAATTCTGATCTTTCCTTCTATCTGACTTATTTTGCAGCTTTGATTTGAGAATAAATATGATATACCAAGAAAAGCCGCTAAGTAATAAATTTTGTTTTAATGTTTAAATATTTTGTATCGCCTTTGTTTTTTTCCCTGATAAATCATTTTCTGAAGGTTTTCTCAATACTGAATATTTATTTTCTCTAAAATCCATGAAGCTCTTCTGTTTTCTCCTTTATATTTCATCTGTGCATGTGTGTGGGAGAGAGAGAATCAAATTGTCAGGACGGAAAAATCACTGTAGCTGGCAAGATGTTATCCGACTGGTGAGCCTCAATTTCTTCTGTCCCTAATCATTTAAAGTGAGCATATGTAAAAGAAAAATCTGTCTCTCGGTTTTTGTATTTAAAGATTACTTACACCTACAAACGTCTGTGTTGTCTTGGTATGCACATGTTTCTCTCTCATTTTGCAACTGTCTTTTCTTACTTCTCTATTTTTCTTATAAACAATCCACAGAACTGTACTGTACACAAAGAAATCAGATTAGTTAGATTTCTCCTAAGGAGAGAAACAACTCTCCCTTCTCAAGGCCCTGCTCAACTAGAGAGTGTAAACTCTGAGTAATTCGCCCACTCTGTGTCCTCTATAGTAAGTCCGGCAAAGAACTGAGGAAGGATCCTTGTGTTTCCTGTCGCAGAAGTGGCTTCTGTTCTGAGAGGGGGGGAGGGAGGGAGGGAGGGGGAGAGGGAGAGAGAGGAAGGGAGGGAGAAGCGCCATTGTTGCCAGTGGTTGGGTTCAAAGACCCGTTCTGATGTCCAGGTGACAGTCGGAGTAAGATGTTGGGAAATGAGCCTGAGATGTGGCTGTGGCAGCAGTGGTGGTGATGGGGAGGAGGAGGGCTCGTGTGTTGTGACCAAGGCCCAAGTAGTGATTACCAAACACAATTCAATCCTCAACAAACTTATTTTATTAAAACAGCTGAGAATTCATTCATTCATTAATTCAGCTCCAAAACAAAATTCTTAATAACCAGTCCATCGGCCTTATCACCAACCTTTGATGTCTTTGGCAACCTGCCAAAGGCTTTTCTTGGCAAAAACCTCACAAAGTTCAAGAGATGCTGACAAGAAGCACGGGAATCAACGTTGCTTGTTTACAAAGAACCCAACGGCTCTTTTGCTGCTCTTTTAAGCCTTATCGGAGTGGCCAATCATCTTCCGGCCTTACTCCTGAGTTGTCCTTTTTTCTTCAGGTGCTCTTGCCTTCTGACAGCTCTTCACATGCATGCACTAGGAACAGGCTCCTCCTGTTCCTCTGCCTCTCTGCTTTGTGCCTCTGGAGGTTCCGGAGTCTGCGCATCGCTCCCAGATGGCCCTGGCCCCATCTCTGCCTCCGACGTAGAGCCCTCGTCCTGGCCTTCCCCTGACTCCAGGACTGGCCTGTTGTCCTACCCAGCCTCCTCACTGTCCAACTCCACTGCCAGGTCCACAGGCTGCTGGCGGACCACAACATCGTGGGCTTTTCCATCGTGTATGGAGGAAGATCCCAGTGCTGAGACAGCCTGGCTGCCACGTTTGAACTCAAGAGGATGCAGCACTTAGAAGCTGTCGCAAGCGTGAAACGGATGTGCCAGGTCTCACATACATATGATCGGGATGGACCAGCATCCCAATAAGAGCCTTGATAGTACAGGGGTTTAGTGCACCCTGTTATTAACACAGCTGCCTGCAATTTCTGCTGGTTTGAATCTCTCCAAGGCTCAAGGTTGACTCAGCCTTCCATCCTTTCTAAGGTAGGTGAAATGAGGACCCAGTTTGTGGGGGCAATAAGCTGACTTTGTATAAAATATACAAAAGAATGAAGGCTATTGCTTAACGCATTGTAAGCCGCCCTGAGTCTCCGGAGAAGGGCGGCATATAAATCAAATAAAAAAAAAAAAAGTCTCTGGAGAGGCTCTCCTCTAGGCTGCTCCACTTTTCCTTTATCCTTTTGGATAAAGAGACTGGCATTCAAGAAGGTAACAGCTTTCTCTCTGCAAAAGCCAATACTTTTCAAGGAGAGAAGCAACCTAGAACTAAGAAGAAATTTCCTGGCAGTTAGAACAATTAATCAGTGGAACAACTTGCCTCCAGAAATTGTGAATGCTCCAACACTGGAAGTTTTTAAAAAGAGATAGGACAACCATTTGTCTGAAATGGTATAGCGTTTCCTGCCTGAACAGGGGGTTGGACTAGAAGACCTCCAAGGTCCCTTCCTATGATTTTACTTTATTAACTAGAGGCCGCTCTTTTTTGAACTGATAGCTGCTATGGAGCTATTAAAAGTGCAAAGAATCATTAGAAGTTCAAAGGCACCAAGAAAGGGGAGGGGAAGGAGAGAAACGTTAGTTTCCCAGCCAGAAGTGAAATGTGTCAAAATAAAATGCTGTAGTTTGGCTATAAAGACCATCCCTATACTTGTATTGTTTTTGTGTATAAAATTGTTTGTACACCAGGAGTTTTAGCTTGAGTTTCCTGACATTGAAAAACCACACTTCACTATAACTTGAATTGATAGTTTCCTCTGTCATAATCTATAATCCAATAAATGGACCTTTCTGAGAGCATACTGTTCCTAAATTTGTGGGTTTTTTTTTTTAAAAAAATCTGCTTATTTAAATGTACCAAGATGCTTGGTGTTTGGGCTTTCTATCAGCAGGATAATTCTTGGAAACTGAATAGAACAGAGCCAAATCTGAGAAAAGAGAGCCAGCCCGCCTCCCCAAAAAGCCCCATACACACAGCATAAATTCTTATAATCAAATAAATTATAAATTTATTGTCAAATTGTGAAATTGAATAAATAATTTGAATAATTTGAATCTATTCAAATAAATTAATAAAGAAAACACAAGGGGAATTCTGAAATGTCCACACAGAGACATCTCCTTTGGCCAGTACTACTAAAGGGAGTAAATCAGTGGTGGGATTCTAAAATTTTTACTACCGGTTCTGTGGGTGTGGCTTGGTGGATGTGACATGGCTTGGTGGGCGTGGCAGGGGAAGGATAGTGTAAAATCTCCATTCCCTCCCCACTCCAGGGGAAGGTTACTGCAAAATCCTCATTTCCTCCCGATCAGCTGGGATTCAGGAGGCAGAGAATAGATGGTGGCGGTGCCAGTCAGCGGTGGTATTTACTGGTTCTCCAAACTACTCAAAATTTCTGCTACCGGTTCTCTAGAACTGGTCAGAACCTGCTGAATGCCACCTCTGGAGTGGATCATGTCCTGTGTGCTTTCCCCAGCTTGTTATTGATAATCTCCCGATATTTATCTCCCTTCCAACGAAATGTAGCTTAACTTTTAAACTTTTGTCTTATATGGGGCAAGGGTGGGGGTGGGGGGAGTCTGACCATTCCCCCCCCCCCGGTTTAACAGCCTTAGTTCATTCTTAGTTTTCAGTTAGGGGGTGGAATTGCTCATTTTCTTAAGTAGACCCAGGATCTATAGCTAAGTGTCAGAGCATGTCAAAACCTTCCTTATAATCTCCTTTTGCTCTTTCTGTTTTCATGTGCAACCTTTGTGTGTGTGCGGGGGTGTTAAGGGGTAAATAACATTAGGCCTATTCCTCCCGGTCTTTTGCTTGCCCTGTGCTGTTTGCAAAGCACCTGTAATTTTGCCTGTCTCTGCCTGCCGCTAAACTGTTGCATTAACTGGGAAAGAAAAGAACATCTGTGAAGAACAGCTAGCTGCCATATGGCTCAGGCATAAAATCTCATCCATTTGAAAAGATGAAAGCAAGAGGAAAATCTAGAAAATCTCCCCAAAGAAAACACTGAGTGTGGGTGGCAGCAGTTAGCAAATAGGAAGGAGAGGAAAAAAAAGAGTGCAAAGCACTGGTGAAATCAGAATCCTCTTGCTTACGTAGGCTGAGAATAAGCCAGGAAGTCTTTGAACATGAGGATTGTTTCATAGAAGGATTTATTCTGATTAAGGAAGCAAGCTTTGCCTCAAGCAAGTCATGCCTGAGAGCTAGTTTGCGCTTGAAGTCATCTGGGAGGACAAGAGAGAAGAAAATGAACTTTTCATAGCACTTGAGAGGGATGGTGTCAGGGATAGTGGTTTCTCCAAAGTCAAGTCAAGAAGGTGATCTCAAAGTATGACTGAAGGTCTGCTTGTTTTTATGTGTCCATCATATGGAAAGCAAAAACCAAGTAGCACTTTGATCACACCATTGGGGACGCTCCTGGTACTTGTATATATTAAATCTCTCTACTATTAGATTAGGGGACGCCGTGGCTCAGGGGCTAAGATGTTGAGCTTGTCAATCAAAAGGTCGGCAGTTCGGCAGTTCGAGTCCCTAGTGCCGCGTAACGGGGTAAGCTCCCGTTACTTGTCCCAACTTCTGCCCAACTAGCAGCTTGAAAGCATGTAAAAAATGCAAATAGAAAAATAGGGACCACCTTTGGTGGGAAGGTAACAACGTTCTGTGCACCTTTGGCATTTAGTCATGCTGGCCACATGACCATGGAGACGACTTCAGACAATGGCTTTGAAACGGAGATGAGCACCACCTTCTAGAGTTGGGAACGACTAGCACATATGTGTGAGGGGAACCTTTATCTTTACCTTTACTATTAGATTTGTAATTTTTAGCACTTATTTTTCCCAGTATGTCCCTGGTACAACCTGCCCTGTATAGTTCATTCTATAGTGGGGCATCTTTCTCTTCTGCATCCCCAACCCACGATAGGCCCCCTTAAAGTTGCCACACCCTAGACTCCTTGTTACAGCTGAGCTTTAAAATATATCTCCAGCATTAACTTCACTGCTTATGTAAGCTAACCACAATATAGGAAAAAGGCTATAAAAGAAAGTTTTTGTGTTATATTAGACTTTTTCCTATCTGCTTCTCTTATCCTCATCTATAAAGTGGTGGATAAAAATACTGTGGTTAGGTGGATTTAGTCTGCAGTCCCATTGCATCAGAGCAATGTACAGTAGACATGACTGATATGTTACACTAATTTCAGGGAGGACCACATCTGACTAATTTGGCTTTGCCCTGTCCTCTGACTATTAGCAGATGTTTTTGATGGCATTTCCCACAATTCGGTTGACTAAGATGGCTGGAGTTACTGCGAACTGACATCCAAAACATCTGAAGGAGAGCATGCTGATTTCCCCCAAAGTGACCACAATATTGTACCTTGTATTTGTCCCAGTGGTTGTAGAATTGCCTTGTTCCACACTGTAGTCTCACTTACAGCAAAGCTCAAGTACATGATGTGATGAAGAGTTTTATTCTTGTGACAGAACCTGATGGTAATTTGAGCTGAAGGGGAATAGCCCAAGGTCACCTAGCTGGCATCCCTGCCTAAGGGAGAACTAAAAACTGGGTTTTCATGGTCCTAGCCCAGCATCTTAATAACAACGTGATAGTGGCTGTCTGACCTCCCCCCACCTCCATGTCATTTATTACATCTTGAAATGCTCAAGGCATTTGATTGTAGCTTTCCATCTTCAGTATATTACATTCTGTGCAGAAAGGTGAATGTATTATGTAATCCATTTTGACAAGGAAATATCTCTGCAAAATTGTTTCCTTTATCATTCTGTTCTCATAAATGTGTCTCGATAGGTTGAAATGGAGGTCTGACTGGAATGAACTGCTGTAGAATCTGTTCCAAATGCAGAACTGTGAAAATGCAGCTCAGATTCAACACATGGGGGCGCATTTGTCACATGCTAGTTATATTGAGACGTGTGTAGAAATGGCCTTCCTGGAACAGAACCCTGTTTTAAGGATGGGGAAAATTCCAGTGGTCAGACTGCTCCCATTTTGCACAATGAATTCTAATATACAGGCATGGAATTACAAATAGTCCTTGGGTTATTATAACCATTCGCTGAGGCACTGTTTCAAAATTATGACGGCGCTGAAGGAAGGGATTTAGAACCGGCCCTCAAAGTTCCAGCTGTTGCAGGTCCCTTGTTGCCACACGAACAGAATTTGAGCACTTGGCAACCGGCTTGCACTTACAATTGGTTGCAGCATCCTGTGATCATGTGATTGCTGTTGCTGACCTTCTCTACTGACTTCAAGCAAGCAAAGTCAATAGGGAAGCCAGCAGGGAAGATGACAAGTCATTCGGGTAAGTCTCCCTCTATCTGGTTGCATGCACCACGCCTTCATTCCCCCTTGGCTTGCTCGCACACACCCCAGTGCCCTCCTTCCTCAGTCTTCTTGTGTTTGCACACATGCATTCACCTGTTCTGACCTAGGCTTCCCAAGAGCATGAAGCAGACTCCTTGTCCTGACAAAAACGCCTTTTTATTAAGTTACTGTGAATTCTTCTCACTCACATCCAGCAAAGTCTTTCAAGGGAGAATTTACAGTAACAGACCTTATCTAGCTTGGAGAGCTGTCAGGCCGATATCTTCAAAACTTGGCAAGGAGTCACGAACCATTTTTTTTTTTTTTTGCTTTAATTTATATGCTGCCCTTCTCCGGAGATTCAGGGCGGCTTACAATGCGTTAAGCAATAGCCTTCATACTTCTGTATATTTATACAAAGTCAGCTTATTGCCCCCACAATCTGGGTCCTCATTTTACCTACCTTTGAAAGGATGGAAGGCTGAGTCAACCTTGAGCCTGGTGAGATTTGAACTTGCAGTAATTGCAAGCAGCAGATGTTAATAACAGTGCTTTAGTCCACTGTACTACAGGCTAAGTGAACTAATTGTCTCCTGCAAACTCCACTTCCCTTTCGCTCCTCTTTTATTTCCTCTGGGAGGGGCCATTCATCATCCACCTGTGGCCTTACTCCCAAGTCGACCCTTGTTCTTTAGCTGTTCCCTTCGTCTGGCAACTCTGTGCATGCGCACACTGGGGACAGGCTCCAGCTTCTTCATCTGCCTCACTGATGTCTGACTCTGAAGGCAGCTGATAACTGGCATACGGCCCTGGCCCCCTCTCTGCCTCTGACGCAGAGCCCTCATCAGAACCTTCCCCAGATTCCAGGACTGGCCCATGTTCTTTCCCAACCTCCTCACTGTCCGAATCTGCTGTCAGCTATGCCGGCCGCTGGTGGGTCACAACATCACCCACCAGCACCTTCCTTTCCTGGTCCTCTCTATGCTTACACAACATGCATGCCCCCCACCAATTCCTTTCTTCCCTGGCCTCCTTGCAGTCATACATAGGCACCCTGCATTAGCATTCCCTGCATTCCTAAATTCCCTCCACATCACAGTGTCCCCCTCAACTTACACACAGTCTATGCTGGGGTCCCCAGGGCTTCCTGCATCCCCTTGCGACTCCCTTCATTTCCCACTTAACAATCTGTATCTTGGGGTTACAACAAATGGGACTGTCTGGATTACTGTCACTAAGTGATGCAGTCATGTGGCATCCCTTTTTATGACCACAGTAATGACAATCTTGCTCCCAGTTGCTCTCGTAACTCAAGGGCTACCTGTATCGTGCAGGAAACACTTTGATCTTTTATACTAAAGTTCATTACGGTATTGACTGACACATAGCAGTGTTTGGAAATATCTACGGCAATCCTTTCCAAAATAACTTTAAATGATTTCCTTTATGAGACAGTTTTCTGTCAACAAACTCTGAGAATTCTTCAGTAACTGATTATGTTACCTTGAAATTAGGTGCCCAAACTTTTCCGTCCGTTTGAAAAGCCTCCAAATTGGCTGCCATTACCACTACTGTGAGCAGCCAATTTCTTGACATGGTTATATATCATGTGAAACAGTGTTTCTTTCTGCAAGTCCTGAGCCTCCTTGCATCTAATTTCAGGGGATTACCTCAACTTCTAACCGTGTGAAAGAGGGGGAGAAGCTCTTGTCTACACCACCATAATTTCATATATTCTATCAAACATCCTCTTCTTCTTCTTCCTTTCTGTCTTCTCTCTGATGACTCAAGCAAATTATATCAATTTCAATCATATTTTTCTCAAAAGGGAACTGTTGTAAGTCTAAATCACATAGATTGCTTTTTCCCCAGCCTTTCTAACTCTAGAAAATCTTAAGGAACAGTTACCAGAACTTTAATAGTAGTAGTAGTGGTGGTGGTGTTGATAGTAGTAATAGTAGTATCGTATGTATGCAATGAAATTTCATACATTCAAAATGACAAAGTTATTCTAAGTCTAGTAGTAGTAGTAATAGTAGTGGTAGTAGTTGTAGTACAGTAGTAGTAATAGTAATCTTATGTGTAAAAAATTCCAGGTGTTGCTTATCATAGCTTTATATAAAAGCCCTTACTTCTTGCTTTCTTACTACTGCAATCTTCTTATTGTTTTCTTTCTAATAATACCAACCATGAAATTTGCCATTGATAGAATAGCTGGATAATTTTTATCAAAGTGTCCATTATGACTCCAAGGTCCATTTTCTGATCAATTATTGACAATTCAGATTCCATTAATCTCTGTATTTAGATATTTTATGCCAACATGTATAAGTTTGCAAGCAGTTACATGTGATGTGTGAATGAATAGCTATATTTTGTAAGACAGGATTCATGCCTTTCTTTGTATACCATGCAAACTTAACCAATTGTGACTTATTCAACCAATGATGCTATTATGTGGAGTATGAATCCAATCACAGAGTCATTTTTATAAATATATAAAACAGATCTAATTTAAACACTTAATAGTTGAAGTATACTTCCATAGTACAGCATTGCTCATAAATGGTCATCCAACTTCTCCTGAAAACCTTGAATGGAAGAAGATCACTAAGAACACTAAGGCATTTTTTCTATTTTTAAGCAGCAATTAAAACTTCAAACTGTACAAAAATCTTTGATCACTGCAAGCCAAATGCCTCCTGAAATTAAAAAAAGATACCAACAGTGGCATAGGCTGGATCTGACCTGGGGAAATATTTCATTTTACATCTCAACTGAAATAGCACAGATGATGAAAAAAAAGGGTTGAAGAAAGCGCCTTTCGCCAGTCATTGTTACTAATAGCTTGTCACTAAATATTTGTAATGACAAGTGTAATGAAATGTTTTAGTATTTTTTAATCCATCCATACTACCTGAATGGATCAGAAACTAAAACACTTCAATAAAACATTTATTTTTAAAAAATTAAATGGAACAATTAATAAATGATGATTCTATGCCATCAAGTCATTGTTGACTCTTGGTGACCACACATACAGTATACTTTCTGCCTGACTACCTGTCCCTAGCCTGATCTTTCAGGTCTCCCAATGGTGCACTTTTCACCACTACAACTGAGTTTACCTTGGCTGTTAGTAATAGCAATAGCACTTAGACTTATATTCTGCTTCACAGTACTTTACAGCCCTCTCTAAGGACTTTACAGAGTCAGCATATTGCCCCCAACAAGCTGAGTCCTCATTTTACCCACCTCGGAAGGATGGAAGGATGAGTCAACTTTGATCCAGTGAGACTTGAACTGCCAAACTGCAGGCAGCCAGCAGTCAGCAGAAGTAGCCTGCAGTACTGCATTCTAACCACTGTGCCATCAATAACTGTTACCGTAATTGTTCTCTTCTATTTCTTTCTACCATTCCCAGCATTAGAAACTTCTCCAGAGAGCTAGGTCCTCAAATAATGTGTCTGAAGTAGGAAAATTTTTGAGCCTAGTCATTTGATGCTCAAGAGACAACTCTGGATTGATTTGCTCAATGGTCCATGGCTTTGTTTTCTTGACTGTTTACGATTTTCTCAGGAGTCTTCTCCAACACAAAAGTTCAAAAGAACCATTAACTCTTCCTATCCTGCTTCTTCAAATTCCAACTTTTGCTTCCATAGAATGTCACCAGAAAAAAATATAAAACCCACTATCACAGTGTTGGCACTAAAAGTTAAGCTGATTACAGAAGGGCATGAAACAGATGCTAGGAATAACAGGGATGTCTTATGTCGGGAGAAAAAGGCATGCAGAGCCTATAATTGAGAAGGTCCACTGTCTTATAGGTGGCCATCACCTTTCAACTGTTTGTAGGATTTAAAATTGCTAAACTCCCTGTCCTCATTCCCATTTTCCAAAAGAGGCATTAAAGATGGCAGATTAACAGAGTGGGAAGGGACCTTATAGGTCTTCTAGTACAACCCCCCACCCAAGCAGGAGACTCTACACCATTTCTGACAAATGGCAGTCCAGTCTCTTCTTGAAAGCTTCCAGGGATGAAGCTCCCACAACTTCAGAAAGCAAGCTGTTTCATTGGTTGATTTTTTTCACTGTCAGAAAATTTCTCCTTATTTCTAGGTTGAATCTCTCCTTGATCAATTTCCAACTATTATTCCTTGTCTGGCCTTCGGGTGCTTTGGAATATAGCTTGACACCCTCCTCTCTGTGGCAGCCCCTCAAATATTGGAACACTGCTATCATGTCTCCCCTGGTCCTTCTCTTCACTAGACTAGCCATGCCAAGTACTTGCAACTGTTCATTGTAAATTTTAGCCTCCAGTCCCCTAATCATCTTGGTTGCTCTTCTCTGTACTGTTTCTAGAGTCTCAACATCTTTTGTATAGTGTGGTGACCAAAACTGGATGCAGTATTCTAGGTGTGGTCTTACTAAGGCTTTATAGAGTGGTATTAGTACCTCACTTGATCTTGATTGTATCCCTCTGTTAATGCAATTTAGGATTGCATTGGCTTTTTTGGCTGCCACCGCACACTGTTGACTCATATTTAATTGGTTGTCCACTAAGACTCCAAGATCCTCTCACAGTTACTGCTATTAAACCTGGTTTCACCCAGTCTATATGTGTACTTTTGGTTTTTCTTGCCTAAGTGTAAGACTTTACTTTTCTCTACATTGAATTTCATTTTGTTAGATACAACATAGAAAGATGACAACATACAAAGCACACAAAAAAAACCAAACCCGAACACTTTATTGTTGTGCAAATGCAGCATATTATTAAGTAGGTAGTTAAATATATTTTCATGCAAGTGCATGTCTTACTAGAAGGCCTTTTTTTCTAAATGTGCTATTATCTATCTAACTTACTAGCTATTTTTTTCTCCTAAGATTTCTTATAATCAAAGCAATTTTTCAGATTATGTTACCTTCTTTGTTTCCTCTGAATGTATTGGTACCACCAAAAAATACATGTGGATTAAAAATGTCATTTAAAAGAAAGATCTCCAGCATCTACTGCCTCCCCAGAATTTCTCCAAGTACTTCAAGAAGACAGTGAGGTTACTTGTGCTGATTAATATTAACTTTGAATAATGGTCAGCTGGTTGGAAAAGAATGGATTGAATCTGGGAATATTTTGAATCCAGATTCTCTGTGACATAGGCTTGAATATTGAGGGTAGGAGTTTTACTTTCATATTAACCTTCTATTTTACTATGTTGGGACATATTTTGGATTTTGCATTCCCTGCATAGAACTCCAGGACCCATACAAGAAGGGCAGCTAAAAAAAAGAAACTTAATTCAGAAACAAATCAACCTGTCCATACATATCATTCTCCAAATATCTGCATTATCCAAGATAAAAAATGTTTGGTGCCTCCTCATTGGTATTCTCTCTTGGTGACATGCTCTGTTCTCACCACATGTAGTTGTATCTTTCTGACATCATAAAAATCTTTTTCACCAAGTTTTTAAATAGGTTTATATTTTAAACCCATATCCAATATTGCCTGTATTGTACATTTTGTTACTAGCTCAATCATTCTTGTTTTGTAATACTTTTGTTCCCAAATCTAAAAATGACACAAAATATTGTGTTAAGTAATAAATGGAAGAGTGCATCCGTATTTATATTTGTGTGTGTGTGTTTTCCCATAAGAATGATGTTCTCTGCACATGCACAGGGCTCTCTGCACACACAGAGACACACTAAAAAAATTTTGGGGGGAAAAAGTTCTAATTTTTGAAATAGTGATGGGTTTTAAGTTTCTGCCAATTTCATGATACGGGAAGATAGTTTTTCTTAAAAAAAAAAAAAAGACACAAATCAGGCACTTACCATTAAAGAATCCTAGCATAGAGAACATGGGAGTGTGTGCTGAGCTAAAAATCAGAAGGTTGATTGGATTTCTTGTTTAAACCCAAGAACTGGTTTCTCAGAGCTTAAAGATTTGCCTCCGGCCCCTTTCGGCTGGTTAGTGAAGAGTGGAATGGGTGCATCCAAAAAGCCATCACTGGGCTATGAACAGGCCATGAAATAAACCTTAGCTTAAGAGGACATGCAGAGTAGAAATGAGATAGTGAGGCTGAGTTTGTCCCTAATATGTTTTTATCTCCCAGGCATGGGTCAAAGTCTTCGTCTTATTAATTATGATATACTGACTGATTGCAAAGTTCTACTTTGAGGGCTTCTACTCTCTCCTCAATAATTCAATTGAGTATTTCACTTGACTTTTTCTGTGACAGATGCAGAATGATGGGGCCTGCTTTCTCTTGCTGATCTCCTGGCTTGATAGAGGTCAATGGCAATTTTTCAGAGTTGAAAACATCAGGAGAGAGTCATTCCTTTCCTTTACATATCCCCATCTATTTTTCCTCTGTATCCCCCATCCCCACCCCAACCGCCCCAAAGAATACTGCTAGTGATACTTTGAGCTAGATTCATTTCAAGCAGAGCCGGGAGATAGGCTGAAAAAAACAAGCCTCATTCTGTAGAACAGGGATGTCAAACTCAATTTCATTGAGGGCCGCATCAGGGTTGTGTTTGACCTCCAGGGCCCGGGTTGGGGTGGCCAGCTTGACATCACTCATATCAGGGGCACCTGTGGTAGCCTGACTGCTCTACCAGTGAAAATGTGCTCCCAATCTCCGTTTTCGGCTGGGACAGCTTCCTTCAACCCTCTGCCAATAAAAATGGAGCTCGGGAGGGCGGCCCTCCCAAGCTTTGTTTTCGCTGCAGAGGGTTGCAGGAGGCCATCACAGCTGAAAATTGAGATTGGGAGCCTGTTTTTGCTGAGAGAAGCACCGCGGACTGGTCCTTTACTACTTTCCAAGATGCTGTTTCAAGGGCAGCCCTGCTGTAAGGTGGGAATGTATCTCTTCTCCTGGGTGGACATACAATAAGGCTAATAAATGCCATTCCTGCATATTGGAGCAGGGGTAGTTAGGGGGACAAATAAGTGCTTTCCATTTTAGAAGATAAGCAAATTCTACTTGTTTTCCCAGATCGTGTATGTGTGTGTGTGTGTGTATGTGTGTTTGTGTGTGTGTATTTCTTTCTGCTTTTAAGTGTTTAACCATCTCTATTGCCCAGTGTTTGCAAAAAAAAAAAACCAGTTTCTTTCTTAATTGGGGTCATTTTAAGCCACCAAAAGCTTCAGCTAACACATTGGCTTCAGTAACAAATCTCCCAGGAACCTATGCTTGTGCTTACAGCCTGTTCATGACAATACAGGCTACCTTGGAGAAGCTGAAGGGGAAGGATGCTCCTCCTCCTCCTCCCCCAATTAAGCACAAAAGTCAAGGTGGAAGGAAACTCAACCGTAGGGGTGAGTGGGAGGAGAGACCCGGCTTCTCAAGGGAAGGATTGCTTTAGATCTTTGGCAACCCAGAGATGACTGACATAGCTTCAGTTGTTCTAGAGGAGGTCAGTCCCACTTCTTTTAAATCATAGAATTAGCCCAATGGCCTCAACAGTTGCCTTTTTTATCTCTCTGACACATTGCAAGGCTACAAGGTGGGGAAAGGACAAGTATATCCAAGAGCTGCATTCTGCTACGGCAAATGTGTGTACATCCACGTGTGTGCGTGCACCTGTGCATGTTGCTAAGTGTTAAGGGAGCTGTCACTTCTCCTTCTGCTGGTGATAGTCACTTCCCACACTGAGCACAGGAATAAGCAGTCCAAGCAACCATCTCTTCCCAAAGACCTCCTCCAGATTCTTCTTCCAGGGCTGGCCTTTGGCTGCCATCCCCTTCCGCATCTGGTACCGTGTTTGCCCTCGCAGGATTAGCAGCATTTGGTGGCAACAGAAGCCGGCACAGGCAAGTCCAATCCCCAGCCAGAGGTATAGCATGAGGATGACAAACATTTCTGAGCTTAGAAGAGCTCCTGCAAATGCCAATGAGAGAAAAGAAAGAAAGAAAGAGATCGGTTATTTTATAAATTCTTTGGCACTGCAGACATTCAGCCAGGAATTGTCAAGTTGATGATGCTTACCTTATATGTGTTCGTATTGTATATCAAAATTTTCTAATCTACTCCTCACAAAATGTGTTGGATCACAACTTCCAGCCAGCATTGCTATTAGTCATTCTGAGTGAAGGTGGATGGCGATTTTAATATCCAACACTTTAGTCTTGGGTTTGTTTATTACTGGTCAGAAACCAAATAAAAGCACGTGAATGAGAATCAGATAAAAACAGGAATGGAACTGACTTAGACCATAGAAGATAGAATGATAGTTGGAAGGGACCTTGGAGATCTTCTAGTCCACCCACCTGCTCAAACAAAAGACCCTATACCATTTCAGACAAATGGTTGTCCAGTCTCTTCTTAAAAGCCTCCAGTAATGGACCACCCACAACTTCTGAATGCAAGCTATTCCATTGGTTAATTGCTCTCACTGTTAGGAAATTTCTTAGCTCTAGGTTGCTTCTCTCCTTGGTTAGTTTCCAACCATTGTTTCTTGTCTCACCTTTTGGTGCTTTGGAAAATAGTTTGACACCCACCCACTCCCCCTCATCTTTGTAGGAGCCCCCAGTCCTAAACCAATAAATGGAAGAATGGAGAGGCAAATCCATTTATTGGATGACTATATGGAAAGAGTAGTCATATTGATATTGTCTGAAGTTCTGGATGCATTTAACTGAAAGGAATGAAAGATTATACAAAACAAACCTTAACCTGAAAATTTCCGGAAGTTCAGTAAAGAGTAATTGAGAAAGATCCACCCATTACAGTTGCTACAGGTGTGCTACTTTCCTGTCGAGGCTGACATTCCCTGAGGTAATCTTAAAGGCCACCAGCCAGTGTCAGAAGCCTAAGTGAATGATGCCATCCATTCACTCGCTTTCTCTTTCTATACACCTACAACAGAAGGGACAGATCACTCTCCTCAGCGTTTAAATCGCTTGCTGGCAGATTTGAAATTAGGTGAAGAACTATAGCCGGTTCCCCCGTAGATTAAAGGAAAACAACCAGATCCCCCAGAAAATGCTGGTTTGCAGGGTCAGCCCCAGAGTTCACCACTATCATACAGTGTCGTACATATAATTAACCAACACTATCGAAGTACAGATAGTCCTTGACTTACAACAGTTCATTTAGTGACCATTCAAGGTTACAACAGCACTGAAAAAAGTGACCTAGGGCCGTTTTTCACAGTTACAACTTTTGCAGCACCCCCATAGTCATGTGATCAAAATTCGGGTGCTTGTCAACTGGCTCATATTTATCACCGTGGCAGTGTCCCGGGATCAAGTGATCACCTTCTACGACTTTATGACAAGCAAAGTCAATGGGGAAGCCAGATTCACTTAATAAGCGTGTTACTTAACAACTGCACTGATTCCCTTAGCAAATGTGACAAGAAAAGTCGTAAAATGGGGAAAAAATCACTTATTTATTAGTTCAATTTATATGCCGCCTTTCTCCAAAGACTCAAGGCGGCTCACTTAACAATCTTAACAAACATCTCACATAACAACTGAAATTTTGGGCTAAACTGTGGTCATAAAATGAGAACTACCTGTATATGTTCCAGTGGTGAAATACAATTTTTTTTACTACCGGTTCTGTGGGTGTGGCTTGGTGGGTGTGGTGTGGCTTGGTGGGCGTGGCTTGGTGGGCATGGCAAGGGAAAGATATTGCAAAATCTCCATTCCCACCCCACTCCAGGGGAAGGATATTGCAAAATCCCCATTCCCTCCCCACTCCTGGGGGAAGGATATTGTAAAATCTCCATTCCCACCCCACTCTGAGGCCAGCCAGAGGTGGTATTTGCCGGTTTTCCAAACTACTCAAAATTTCTGCTGCTGGTTCTCCAGAACCTGTTAGAACCTGCTGGATTTCACCCCTGCTCTGTTCCTCTTCGGGCTGTGTTATCTCTCTTCTTCATATCCTCAATGTTAAGTGCTGAGAGGAAAGATCAGCACTTATTTTGCCCTCTCCTTCTGAGTCTATTAGAAACAGGCAAGCTGTTGGACAATCATAGCAAGGCAGGATATGCAGGGATATTCAGAGGCACTCAGTCACTGCTGGTTTGCACAGTATAGCTTGACAGTAGCAGACTCAGAAACAGATGTAAGCTACTGATAGCTAGTTATTCCCAAGTGAACAGAGTTTAAAATGTATTATATTCATCATCTTCTTCCCAGATAGCTAGGAGGGGAGAAAAGTGTAAAATTAAAGCTGTAATGAGAACGATTTTAGGCATCAACCTAGACACTGGGAGATGATGAATTGTAGTCCCATTTTAGGCACAGAACCAGCTGGATGACTTTGGGTTAGTTAGCCCTACGAAAGAGGCAATGGCAAACCATTTCTGAAAAACCTTGTCACGAAAACTTTCGGGTAAAATCTCTGACAACTGGGTACAATTGAATAGAAGAAAAACAAGGTTGTAATGATGTAAGCACCCTGCAAGGAAATAGCCCTACAGAACATAACTCATAAATACATATTTTAACCTCAATGGAGCTAACTTAAAAATATATTTGCATAAGATTGTACTATAAATATTTTATTTTCCGGAATTCTCTTGATTACAATTTAATTAGAGTAATTTTCAACATAACCAGTCAATTCAGGTAAATATAATTCATTTTCAATCACAATTAGTGTAAAAAAAAAAAAAGGAGAGGACTCTTGAATCTTTCATAGTTTTATCTGCTGAATTTCTCTTTCTGTACAATTATTAAAGGTGTAGAAAACTAATAGAAGATAATATATTTTCCTCTAAAATCCTTGGTACTCTCTGAGCTTGGTTATTTGCTTACATACTGGACTAATACTGCAATATCATCAGTGCAAATGATTGTTGTGTTTGCTCTCTGTTTGTATACAATAGCTTGCCCTGCCAGTGTTGGTGAGAGTATGGTTTTCTCCTTGGTAGTTCTTCCTTGATTAGGATATTGTTTTCTGCTTGATTGTTTGTCTGGTGTTAATCCCTGCTAATCTTGGTGTTGCCTGGCCTTTTTGTTTCCTTCTTTGCTTTTTTTTTATTGTCTCTTTTGAATGGTGTGTACATAATCCCTACTCATCTGGGTGTTGGCTATTGGATAGGATGTGTTTTGGTCTCTTTATTTCCTACTTAGCTTTTTTTATTGTCTCTTTTGAATGCTGTGTACATGTAGTTAAACCCAGATAAACAGGGATTAGCACCTAACAAACAATCAAGCAGAAAACAATATTCGAATCAAGGAAATACCAAGGAGAAAACCACACTCACACTCACCAGCACCAGTGGTGGGTTTCAAAATTTTTTACTACTGGTTTTGTGGTTGTAGCTTGGTAGGCGTGGCATGGCTTGGTGGGCGTGGCTTGGTGGGCATGGCAGGGAAAGGATACTGCAAAATCCCCATTTCCTCCTGATCAGCTGGGACTCGGGAGGCAGAGAATAGACGGGGGCGGGGCCATTCAGAATTTTTATTACCGGTTCTCCGAACTACTCAAAATTTCCACTACCAGTTCTCCAGAATTGGTCAGCACCTGCTGAAACCCACCTCTGGCCAGCACTGATAATATTACCTAATCAGATAATGAAATGTTGGCAAATAAACAGCCATGCTCCGAGAACACCTAAGACTTCATACTTAGAAATTTTTTTCTTCGCACTTGGCTACCCTAGGGTACTATGTACAGAATCATATTTTACTGTGGACAGTGCTGTATTTAACTTTGTCTTCTTTTAAAACAACTGACTGATCTAAATGGGCATTTTTAAAAAAAGAACCACAAGAAAGAAAATCAGTAATCCTGATTTTTTTTTTTTTTTTTTTTGAGGTTAGCCGCGGGATAGCAGATTCAGCAAAGGGCAATTCTTTGATCACAGTTTAATATTGATACCGATTTAGTTTGTCTTATAGTAATGATTTCTACATTTCGTTATATAATCAAATTCACAACATGAAAACATTCTGCAGTCTTAATGTCCTGACTTTTTAAAGTGATAGGTGTCTTGCTTTTTTTGCATTTCTTTCTTTCCTCCTTCTCTAAAGGATCATTTGAATGGGTAAATAAAGGGGAGAATACCAGATTTACAGATTTTCTACACAAACCCTGTAATCGCTAGAAAGAATTAAATAGAAACGTGTGGCATATGACTTGTTGCAAGCAGCATTATCCCCTTTGAAGCAATCAGGAGATTTTCAATGTTTCTGCATTTAATTCCTCATTTTGGGACTCAGCTAGGTTGCCAGATATGCTAAGCTTTGACAGTTTGAGGTTGAGATATTAATTCTGCTATAGAGACATGTGAGCTAGACTAGAGAGCACAAACAGTTGGGTCTGGAGACATTTTGCACGTTAACACTGAATTATATGTATGGAACAATAAAGATAGAACAGAAATAGACTTTTTCTGCTTGCTTTTGTCATGAAAACCTGTGCTTCAGCATCCTTTCTATGATCTTGCAATAGCTGCATTTCTAATCACTATTTCCACTATTACTGTTGTGGCCCACCGAGCTGGCAGCAGAGCTGGCAGCAGAGTCAGACAGTGAGGAGGTTGGGGAGGAACTTGGGTCAGTCCTGGGGGCTGGGGAAAGCTTGGACAAGGGCTCTGAGTGGGAGGCAGAGAGGGAGTTAGACAGCAGTGAGGCAGAGGAACAGCTGGAGCCCATTCCCAGTGTGTGCATGTGCAGAGCTGCCAGAAGACAAGAACAATTAAGAAAGCAGGGTAGACTCCGGAGTAAGGCCACACCTTGGAGATGATTGGCCCCTCCCATAGGACATAAAAGAGGAGCGAACGGGATGTGAGCTTTTGCAGGAAGCTATTAATTCATCTCGTTTCAAGATTGGAAAGTTCTGTTCGTGACTCTAATAGACTCGGTGCCAAGTTTGGCCTTGCTCTGCATTTGGAAATTGGTTCTCTGGCAGCGTTCCAAGTGAGATAAGGTGGGGGTTGATAAACATTCCTCTGAAAGACTGTTTGTCAAAGCCTTGTTGACTGTGAATGAATGGAATTCACAGTCGTGTTAGTAAAAGAGGTTTTATCGGGTTTAAGACTTTGGTTCATGCTTTCTAAGGAAGCCTAGGTCAGAACAATTACAGCCATTCCAATTCTATCATATGCTGATGCCCCATAGCTCCTTGTTGTTGCACCTTATTTACTATATGTATGCTCTTTTTCTCCCTTCCATACGGGGTGAGTTCTAAAAATTTTTACTACCGGTTCTGTGTGCATGGCTTATTTTGTGGGCGTGGTTTGATGGTCATGTGACAATTCTTTAGGATTTAGCAGAGGTACTGGTCTACCAGGCTTTTAACTGCTTGCAGAGCCATACCGGTCTACCCATTTGTTTCCGGAGCATTCTGGTCTACCTACTTGTTTTTGGAGCGCACCGGTCTACCCATTTGTTTTTGGAGTGCACTGGTCTACCACCACACTGCCTTTTACCGCTGATCAGCTGTAGGGTGGCCATTTGAAGCACCGCGGCAAGAGTTTAAACAGTTTTTTTCCTTCTAGCTGATCAGCTGGGACTCGGGAGGCAGAGAATAGATGGGGGTGGGACCAGGCAGAGGTGGTATTTACCAGTTCTCTGAACTATTCAAAATTTCCACTACCGGTTCGCAAGAACCGGGGAGAACCAGTGGCAACCCACCACTGCTTCCATAGTGAATTAGCTCTTCTTTCAGGTTTCAAGTCTTCTGGAGAACTGTCCTGAGGACTATTCTCCTACACAGAAATTTAAAAGGGAAACTTCACAGTGAAATGTTTTAATTAAGAAGTTTAATTCATTCCATCCAAATTTAAACAGTTATCAAAGTTTCTTGTACCACTATAGCTCTTCATTAATTTAGCAGTGTTTGGAGTACTGTTTTGTGAATGGTCATTTATTTTATCTAAATGGTAACCGATCGTACTGTATATTTTGCAGTCATTTAAATCCTCCTCCCCTTGCCATGATTTTCTCCAAACTATACTCCCAAAATCTTTTCACAAAATCATACTTCTGCCGCCTGATAAAGTCATTAAAGATTACCTCATCTGTCCATAGCTCGAATGGTCTTTTTTGTTTCTTTGATTTTTGCGGTTCTAAACGAACACTGCTGGTAAGGAAACATGTTGTGGTTGGGTACTAACAGAACAGACATAATCAGAATGTCTCTTTTCCCAACCTCATCAGGTCCTGAATATATTTGCTTTGATCAAGGAACATATGCATCTTTCTGAAAGGCATGTAGGCAACAGATCTGATACTTCTATTACAGTAAAAAGGGCAAGCACTATACAACAGGAAATCTCTTTGCACGTGGAAGCTTCCATATCAGTTTAAAACAAAGACTGGGTTAAAATCTGTGCAACCAGAATAGCTATTTGACTAGAATAATATGTTTAAAAAAATTAACATACAGGCCATTCTTGCTTAATGGCCATTCACTCAGCGACCATTTGAATGATGAAGTTATGGCAACCTTGAACAAATGGTAGTTATGGCCAGTCCTCCAAGTTATAGTCGCTGCAAAATGCCTATGGTCACATGATCGGAAATTGGGCACTTGGCAACTGGCCTGCCTTAAAGTATACAGAGTACACTTTAACTCCTCCCACTCACCTATCTGTCCCTCCATACCTGCCTTTTTGGCTGCCTGTTACTCCATTACTGTTGTCTATCCCTGCCACCCAGTTGGCCTGTACCATCTTCTTTCCACCTCTGGCCCAGGATTCAGGAATTGGGTGAGGGTGTGGCTCCAAGATACACATGGTGAGCATGGCAGGGCAGTGGAGCTTCATCTGCTGAAGGGAGCTCAACAGGTCCAACTATGGAGGAGGTAGCAGGATGGAGTTGTCAGAGGAGGCAAGGAAGTGGTATGGACAGCAGCTCCCCAGGCAAAGGCATGGCAGCTGCCACTTCAACCAGACTACCCACACTACCACACTGCCTCCTCCCCAGCTGGGCCCAGAAAGCATCCTTCAGCAAACTAGACTCTGCCACTTTGCCATAGTCACTGCATGCCTGGATCTTCTGGGGCTTTGTCCTTGTTCTTTAATGGATCTTTTTTTATTATTTTGCTAGCATTTGGGGCTAAATTATTTATTTAGTTTATATCCTACTGTTCTTCCAAGATCCCATGGAACCAAGTATATTTTTTCTGTTTACTGGTAATTTCCACAATAATCCATGAGACAGGTTGTGCAGAGGAATAGTAATTGAGATATAGTCATCCAGTGCAGTGGTAGGTTTCAAAATTTTTTACTACCAGTTCTGTGGGCGTGGCTTGGTAGGCAGGGCGTGGTGTGGCATGGCTTGGTGGGCATGGCAGGGGAAGGATACTGTAAAATCTCCATTCCCTCCCCACTCCAGGGGAAGGATACTGCAAAATCTCCATTTCCTCCTGATCAGGTGGGACTCGGGAGGCAGAGAATAGATGGGGTGGGACCAGTCAGAATTTTTACTACTGGTTCTCCGAACTACTCAAAACTTCCGCTACCGGTTCTCCAGAACTGGTCAGAACCTGCTGAAACCTACCTCTGATCCAGTGTAATTCCATGGCTTAATGGGCATTTCAGCCTGTGTGTCTTCTGTCCTACTTCAAACCTCCTCCTGTCACTTGTTCATTTAATAAAGAAATTCACTCAGCCAATAAAGACCTAAAAATTAACAAAAGTGATCTGAAACTTAGGCTCTTAAAAATACAAGGTACACCCTCTCTCGAATAGATGTTCACTGAAATGAAGCTTGATGAAGTATTCATCTTGATGAAGTATTGCTAACTTATGAATATCAAAGCCCCGTATTCTTTCATTCTGGCAAGTACGCCATTTACAAAGACTATGTATCTTTGGTTAAGTAGGATTTTAATTTGATATTTTTGTCCTTGATTATATGAATTCAGTAAAAAATCTCATTTAAGAAAACTGGATGTACAGGGATCAATTGGACGAAGTGAGCTTTATTCACAAAGCTCACACTGACTAAAGATAATAAATTGTCACTTAAAAGTAAAGGTAAATTTCCTCTGTCCAGTCTTGTCCAACTCTAGGGGGCGATAATCATCTCAGTTTTGTAACCTAGGGAGCCAGCATTGTCTGAAGACAGTTCTGTAGTCATGTGGCCAGCATGACTATATGCCAAAGTGCACAAAACGCTGTTACCTTCCCACCAAAGTGGTACCTATTAATTTGTATTTGCATGCTTTTGAACTGATAGGTGGGCAGGAGCTGGGGCAAGTAACAGGAGCTCACCCCATCACACAGCACTTGGATCTCGAACCTGAACTATCAACTTTCTAGCTGACAAACTCAGCATTTTTAACGACTGTCCATCACACACACATCTTCTTTATCACTTTCCTTTCCCTTAGTCTTCCCGGTTATAGAAGAGCAGCATGTACTCATCCATCAATCTGGGGTAAGTGGCATTCCATGCCACCTGCTATCCATGAATATCATGGCAGGGCAGAGAGCAATCTTGTCCCAAACAGCAGTGGGAAAAGCAACATCAAGGAGCCTATTATGTCTACCAAGTCAAATAAATACTCAGCTCTGCCTCCTATTGACAGTTTTCCTGAGTCCAGAGATTAGCACACCTTGGCCACTCAAAGAAAGTATGATCAGTATTGATCACAACAGTTTCTAGATCATTACTCTGCTGTCCCCAAGAAGATCTCATTCTCTTCTTCCCTTTGTCCCACTTCCCTTTTGTATCTTTTCTTTAAAACCCTAAAGCCAAGCTCAACATACCCCCTTCTTTCTCATTAATATCGACCCCTCCAAGAAACAAGTTTTCTGAAAATCTTGATAATATACAGCAGGCAAATCAAAAAGCAATTCCAGGTGTTTTTCCTTATTTGTGATACTTTATATGGATTAGATAAGAATGTGATATTTAAGAATGTAAGCCAGGATGAAATTTAGAGAAATTTAATTATAGCTGCCTTGAATTCCTAAAGGAATAACTGGATATGAATCTAATAAATAAATTATTAAATAAGCATGGAGTAGGATCCCTGATGATTTTCTCTATTAAATGGCACCATAGTAATATAAAAATAGGGAGATCTGGCAGGCAAGTGTGTTAGACTTTGATTTCCACATTTGCCTGGCTGAAATAAGTAGAAAATTATCATTACTTGGACTTTTACCTTTAAAGACATTTTAGTTTAAATTTATGTGCTTTAAGCAACCTTAAGATAACAACCCTGACTGCTGTTTAGAAGGCCAGATCCTGAAGATGAAACTCAAATACTTTGGCCACCTAATGAGAAGGAAGGACTCACTGGAGAAGAGCCTAATGCTGGGAACGATTGAGGGCAAAAGAAGAATGGGACAGCAGAGAATGAGGTGGCTGAATAGAGTCACTGAAGCAGTCGGCGTGAGCTTAAGTGGACTCCGGGGGATGGTAGAGGACAGGAAGGCCTGGAGGAACATTGTCCATGGGGTTGCAATGGGTCGGACATGACTTCGCGACTAACAACAACAACAAGAAGATAACAGAGATTTTTATTCTACTGTGTAGAGTTTTGTGCAATGTTAAAAGTTTCCAATATTCCTCATGAAACTTATAATGATCAAGTAGAGTACCTGCAATTCCTTCAGGGGTTTCTAAAAGGTCCTTTGTAATATTATCATCTCAACCAAAGAAGAGATTGTCAAGAGAATATCAGTAAGAAAGGTCAGAATCAGGCTAATTTAAATTCCTATCTATAAAGGTTGAACCATAAACAGTCTCACTTTCCTCTATGGGCAGAAAGTTCTCTAGAAACGGATGTGTATACTACCTTTTTACTTGTCTGTGGAGATTCTCAGTCATCCAGGTCATGGGAGTCCCAAAGGTGCTTTTTCAAGAGGCAACCAGACTTTCTGGTTTTTCTCTGAAGATGTTTTGCTTTTCATCCAAGAAGCTTCTTCAGCTCTGAAGTAAAAGCTGAAGAAGCTTCTTGGATGAAAAGCGAAACATCTTCAAAGAAAAACCAGAAAGTCCGGTTGCCTCTTGAAAAAGCACCTTTGGGATTATCTTTTTACTTATATCATTTTGGGTACAAGTGACATTTCAATCTCCATGATCTATCTATAAAGCTATTTCTTCAACATTATATCACCAATTTCTATTATTTGTCAGATTGATCTCAAAGGAACAGAAAGAGAAGAGTTATGATGGATGAGATGAAAGTTAAAGCATTTCCCATTTTCCATCTTCTTTTGATGCATCGGATTATAGGCCAGCATATACACAGAGGAAACCCTGCACACAGCAAAAAAAAAAAAAAAAAAAAAAATGACATTTGACATCAAGATCTTGACCTGTTATTTGTGCTCTGTGTTAAGTATTCTGGAATAAAATCAGGGATGAAATCCAGCAGGTTCTGACAGGTTCTGGAGAACCAGTAGCGGAAATTCTGAGCAGTTCAGAGAATCAGCAAATACCACCTCTGGCTGGCCCCAGAGTGGGGTGGGAATGGAGATTTTGCAATATCCTTCCCCTGGAGTGGGGTAGAATGGAAATTTTGCAGTATCATTCCCCTGCCACGCCAAAAAAAAAAAATTTGGATTTCACCACTGGAAAAAATGTCTCTGAACATTAAGTGTCTATTTAGCAAGCATTTCTATCAGTCATTGATGGAATTAGGTAAGAATGAATTTGGAAAATCACATCCTTCTGTCCTTCTACTGATGCTCATCAAGTTTCATCAAGCCCTCTTGTTCCAGTGTCCTCATGAGGGACAGGAGAGTCACACTTTTCATGGTAGCAAACAGCATTCATTAACTGTGACAGCTGTAACAGTGGCAGCTGGCTCCTTCAAAATACTTCTATAAACATGACATTAATTTAACATTTTTTAAAAAATACAGTCTTGTCAGATTGCATCATGAGCAGTTAAGAAAAAAACAGACCAGTCTTTTTTAAAAAGCAAAGAATAGTCGTGTATAATTAGTGTCCTGGAAGATGGATTTGCAGTAGCACATAAGGAATCTGAAGAAAAATATTAATTGGATTCCTGTGCTATCCATTTTCATGCTCAGATTCTATTGGAGGATGTGCAGGCATACTTTCTCCCCAAAAGCTGCAATCTTCATAAGGGGTCATGATTTCTAATCTTCAGCAGCGGGGAAGTCATTTGCTTTGCTACCTCCTCCAAGTACAGTATAAATCTTCTCTACTCCATTTACTGAAAAATACATGCAGCTATTTAATCTTGTTGAAGTAAGCAAATAAACAGATTAATTTTTAAACTGATGACTCATTCTGAGTAAAGTTTATAAAAGCTTGATATGGCATGGTCTGCATAGCTTCCCTACACTTTAATATCAGAATATAATTTTCTTCCAGATGGATACGGGGCGATTTCATGATGATCATAGCAAGTGCTGCTAACAATGGTGTTAGAAATGCCAACTCATGATGATGTCTTTGTATTCCATTCTAAGCTTTGAAATCCATTCTTGGCTACCCAATTTCTAACTCAGCTTTCCTCAGTTTTATGCCCTGCAGTTGAACTGGACTTCAACTCCTACTACTGCAATCTGCAAACAAGGAAATTTTACTTTAGCACATAAGGGGTGTAGGCATTCAGTTGGAGAAAGCTGCTGAAATTTTTCTAATTTTAATTTTCACTTATTGTTTCAGCTGGGTTACTATACAATAAATGCATAAGCATAAGAGATAATGCATAAGCATTATTTCTTTCATTGGATCTAGCTAGTAGAGTGCAGCTTCTCAAGATGTTGCTATTTCTACTATGAAAATGATCTGTATTACTGTTCCTGGAATTTGTCTATGTAGGGAGAAAATCTTGAAAAGTGTGGGCTCTTTTCACAGATTCAACCATTTTCAAGACATTTTTCTGATCATGCCAAGCTTGGAGCTCTGACTTGTGAAAAGTCCCTGGTATGTACTGACAAGGCAGCAATTTATATGGAATTGTTATGGCTGAAGGTGAACAATGTGAAGTCACATGCTAGATTGGATAGTGGAGTGGAATCTCAGTTAGTGAGGTGGATGGCCAGATTAATACATTATTAACATATTATTATGTTAATAATAGTAATGATTCTACAACAACAACAGACAGAGATGCTGTTTGCCCAGAAACCATATCATTCTCATTTGGTTCTGTTATAACTTGGTTAGGCTATCATTCCCTGAAAGAGCAAGTTCATGGTTTCTGGGTCTTTCTAAACTCTTAGCTACTGCTAAATAGGCAATTGAAGACCATGGTTAGGATGGTCTGCATCAGTTGTAGCCCAACCTAAAGCAGGAGGCATGGGTAGCAATTACTCATGTAATTGGTTAGATATCAACTCTTGGTTAGATTACAGCAATGTATCTTGAAGACTATCTAGAATTAGCAATCAGTTAAGAATGCAACATCCTATTTTCTGGTGACTAAGAGTCACTAGAATGATATGAAACCAATGTGGGTGCTACAGTTGCCAATAGACTTCCAAGGGTAAATTGAAATGTTGGTTTTCTCTTATAAAGAACTATATGGTTGGTATCTTAGTATCTTCAGGATTGCATGAGTCATGCAGGGTCAATCACCTAGTGAGTGCTTGCTTCCCTTCTTAGGGATATTAGATATCAGGAGAAAGAATTAGAAATATTTTTCTGTATGTGCTCAATCTCTGTGGGATTGCCGTTCCATGGAATGTGAATGGCACCTTTTGAATGGTACCCTTTCAAAAGGGTACTCAAAATATAATTGTTTCCATCAACATTCAGTCTATGATGTCACTTACAGTGGAGAATTAGAGCAATTGTATTTTATCACAACTGAAGATAAAATAACATGCTTTTCAGATTTTTATAAGTATATAAACAGCCAGAAGCCAAATTGGAACTAATGCTATACAAATACTGTAATAAATGATGACACAATTACATATATTTCTGCATCAGAATAATTCATGTCTCAAATATCAGAGAGAAGGTGCTGTGAAAGAAAGAAGAAACTTTCTAGTGACAGCATAATTTGGTTCTCTTCCCCTGTCAAGGCTCTTCCTGTCATTAGATTCTCGGGGAAGCTACATCATTATTTTAATTAAAGCAGATCCTATAATCTTGCAAGTGTCAGAAAGCACGCTGAAGCCCATAATATGACTAATGCAAGCAGAGGCAACAATAGTGCTATACCGTTCTACCCTCAAGAGAGGTCTGATGAAGAATGGAGAATCACAAGCACTGTATCAGGCAATTACGGTTAAGAAAGATCTCAGAGTAGCCACATGCCCCATTTTGGTAGAAGACATTCCTATTTGAAATAATATGTTTGAAAAGATGTCCGGACCAGCTCCAGTTTATAAACTCTTAACAGGAGAACCAGAGGTCTTGCAGTTGTCCATTAACATTGAGCCCTGGCATTAGATTGAGCAGGCATGCAAGCCATCTGGCCATTATGATAAGATGTATTTACATAATAGTCATAATTTCTAAATTTGCAGGAATATATAACTTGCCTATTTTTTAAGCAAATGTATGATTATTTTGCCTTAAAAATGTAATGGATCATGTCATAGTAAATCTTTGCTTTCTTTTTTCTTCCACTGTGTAAAAGTGAGTAGAGGGAAAACATCACGAAAACTTGGCAAAATGTTAATTTAAGAAACTGATCCATCTTCCTTAAAAAAAGAAAAAGCTTTCTGATCTTCTTTGAGGAATTAACCATAATGCATTCCAGAGTTTACAGAACGGCATGAGTTGGCATGTTAATCAATGTTACATGGGATAGTATAAGGTTCCTACCTTGAACAAGGGGTTAGACTCTGAGGTCACTTCTAGCCCTATGATCATATGATTCAAATGTATTATGGTATCTTAACAACCAGATTGGGACCATTTACTCATGATAAAACAATAAAGAATCCTCATGAACACAAGGTCAATCAGCCAATGGATATCATGTATAATCATGTTATTTCCTGCCATTCTTTATAAGCCTTTCCATTTTCCATCCCTCCGTAAGCTTTAGTAAAATATAGAAAGATTATACAGACAACAAGTCTATCAAAAGAGAAAATATTTTTTTTTACCCAGTTATTTTCAGAACTGAACCAAAATATATTGTGCAAAGTATCCCTTATTCTTCATTATTTTCTGTGCTTTGATTCTTGGAATTTTTTATTAAGAGCCGTGGTTGGAAGAATTTTAGAACAAAATCTGGTACTGGCCATGAAGTTCAAAATCAAAATTTCTTTCATGTTAAAATAGCTGAACACTTCAGTTGATATATGTGCGCTATGCACATCAATCCTGTGCATGTTTATTCAGAAGTTTCACTTTTAAAAAGGTTTAATCCTAACAAATTTATCAAGAAGAGAAACTAAATAATGCCATTCTATATGTACCTCCTCAGTTTAAGTCTTACCAAGTAATTTAGTTAATGGGTTTTAAAGGGCTCATGCAGGTTTATGCTTTTTATTCTTCATTTTTAATACATTTAATTCTGATCGTGTGTAATGGGTAGGTATGAACAGGATATTGCTAGACATTTTGCTATTTGAGGTAATACAATATAATTAGTCTTCACACTCCTCAAGTACATAGTCTCCAAATATTATTGGTATCTGAAGTTAAAAAACACCTCTTATTCCTTTGTAATAATAAAATAAAAACATGTTGCCACGAAGTGGCAGCTGCATGTTGCCTACTTGTATGATAATTCTCTCAATCACACTCTGAGGAACAAGTTCTCCTTGAAAGCAATTATATTGTTAATACTCTTGTCAACATTTGAGTGCTGTGTGGCCATATTTCACCACCTTTCAAAGCTTTCACATGAACAATTGAACGAATACTCATACATTCACCTCAAGGAATTTCATGAAATCTAGGAATTTTCAGTGTTGGCTAAACTTCATTACAAGGTAGTATTATCAAAAGCATAAGAAGAACTCTGAGGGATCAGGCCAACCTTATCCCATCCAGCATTCTGTTGCCATACAGGACAACCAGTGTCTATGGGAAACTCACAGCAGAACATGAGTACAATATCACCTCCTACTCATATTCCCAACCAACTGGTATCAGGAGTTTACTCCTCTGAAACTGAAGGTAGCAAATAGCAATCAGCCTTATCAACCATCAGGAGAAGCTACGAATATTCTTATTCTTCATGAATGGGCCCTTCTTTTTTAACCATCCAAAGTGCTGACTATTACTATAGTTTCTGACTGCAACCATAATTTAACGTCTGAATTATGTCTTCTTTTCTCCATCCTGCATCTCCTGCCATTCAGCTTGATTATATGACTCTGAATGTTATCACTGCAAGAGAGATTGGTGGGAGAAAAAAAACCCCAACATGGTCCTATTCCCTTATCATCCCAATGTGAACATTGCAGATGTGCTCCCCCTTTTTTAAATCCTAAATTTAATAAACAAAGGAACCATGACAATTTTCCATATATTGTTAAAACACACACACACACACACACACTAACCAAGGAATTGTTGCAAGAGGAGAAAAAGGAGTGATGATACTCACCTGAGAAGAACTGGCTAATGGAGTGAGGCAGAAGAGTTAGGAAAGCCAGTGGGCTGGCAAAGGAAGTTGAGAGTGCAGCAGAAATATAAGCCACCCCAGCCACCAGGGAATCAAGGCAAGCCAAGGAGGTGTACAGACAGAACATGATGAAGTTCCGCATATTACTATTCCCAATGCAGTTCCCTGTGAAGAAACAGTGGTGGTCATGCCTCTGGGTGGTTCGGGCACACAGTCTACAGAAGTGAGTGCCAGGCAGGGCTGAAGCAGGGGACCTGTTTCCATCTGGCTGCTCAGCCACCCTTTTGGCTCCTCCAGCCAAACCTGGGCCCTTCCCCAGGTCCTCCTCGGGTGAGTTCTGTATTACCAGGATGTAGTTGCCCAAAGCATTAGCTGAGAGATACAGAAAGAGAGCCCCATGCAGCAGAGCAGAGGAGAAAAGTGGGGTGGTGGAAGGGTCTTTGAACATGCTTGGAATGAAGAGGAAGAGCTGGAGGACGAAGGTCACTAAGGAGATACAGAGGAAGTAGGCTGGAGCGACCACATTGAGAAACCTGAGCACTAGCATTGTGGATTACATTCCTGCAGGGGAGAGCAAGAAGAGAACATGCATTACCACCAGCAACTTCATCCCTCCACTTGCTCTTTCCCAGTCATGTCAGGTTCCACACCTCCTTTGCCAGTTCACTGTTGGGAAGGCAAACCTCTCCCAAAGCCCCTTATTCCCCTTTCCCTCTGCTTGGAGGCCATCCCCTCTCCTGCTTGTCCTCTTCACTCCCCACTCAGCCTGGGGTGCAAAGAGATTCTTTCCAAGGAAAGAAGATCTCTCTGCTATACTTCAGAGATGCCACTGGAGCCTCAGATATGATTCCAGAGTTTGATGGGTAAGACTGGCTCTTCCTCTGTCCCTGCCTATTTTCCTGGCAGCTCCTAGACTTCCTGGCTTGAGTTCTCTCCACAATTGCCTGGAAGTGTATTCCATTGACTAGTGAGCTTACTTTAAGTAGAGACGTGGGGGGGGGATTCATTTCAAAGTCTGTTGTTCCAGAGTCCCTCTTCTGTGCAGGATGTCCTTCTTACTATTACTAATGATTGTGCAATATTATTGAATAATAGTGGGGAGTTGAGGACTATTCTAATCTGCTGCAATAGAGATCATGAACAATGCTCTAATTTAGCATTGAAAGCCACAAATCTTCTCAGCTGCTATCTGGACAGACACATAATTAGGAAATGCTGCAAGCAGCTGCTGAAGTGCTGCCCAGCCTCCAGCAGTGCACGGGGAAGGAACTCCGCCACACAGCCACAAGCTTTTGCTTTCTTCTTTCTGGCTGGCTGGCTGGCTGGCTGGTGTGACTGTGCAGTCAGTTCACATTATAAAATGAAGCTACCAAACGTTCCCTTCCAGACACCCAAACATGGATGCTTTCCTATGACTACTTCTCACCTCCTCCCCACCCCGCCTTTCTTACAGTGTCTCTAGGCTTCGCTCTCTGTTCCAAAACAAATCGATGTACGACACATACATAAAACACTCTATGACAAATCTTTAAAAGACAGGGTTCTTTTTTTTTAAAGAAAAGAAAAAGAATGACTGCAGTAAAGAAACCAATACACAAAGCGTTCTGTTCCCTAGCAGCAGTCCTGGTTTTCATACACGCACACACACACATGCATACTCTCACACACAAACAGACACATGCCACCCGTTCACCATCTCTAGTGAAATGCAAACTTAGGCACTATATTTCTCCAAGAAAAGGTTCTTCTGGCTTTAATTCACGTAGCTTAAAACAGCAAAGAACTTTTCTGAGCCAGCACTTTGATCCTGATGCCAAGTGACTTCCTTCTCCACTTCTGAACTCAGATTCGTCTGGTTACCTGTCTGCCAGGATTATTAAATAACCTTGGAATCCCCTTGCTAGTAGCCTTTATGGATTCCCCCACCCTAACATACAGATACACACGCATACACACACACACACAGAGACACACATAGAAGCCCGCGCACACATTTACACAGACTTACCTAGATGCCTGAAACGAAGCAATAGGTGCTGTCCATTCAGCACCGTCCTCCTTAGATGTTGTGGCGCCCCAGGCCAGTGGCTGCTTTTTTGTCAGCAGTAGCAGCAGCAGCAATGTGAAGAGCGGAAGGACTCAGAGAGCTCCCGTTAGAATCATTGCCGCTGCCACCAGCTCTCCAATGCACAGGGCTCAGTGGGGGTCCTCCCTTTGCAGCCCCCACAGGTTCCTGCTTTGTCTTAACAGGGGAGCTGTCCTCCCCTTCAGCGCCCTGATGTGCGTTCACTTGAGGAGCGCCACAGGGAGCTGTCCCTTCAGCACCACCAACCGCCGCACTCTCGCTCCCTCGCTGGAGAGGCGGGGGTATAAACAGCCGTCTGTGAAAATCCGGAAGAGGTGCACCTCTACCTGGAGCTCTTCCAGGCAGCCTTCTTTGGATATGTAGCTGAGCCTAGAAACTCAGAAAGGCAATGACCTGTAGAATAAGGAAGAAACGACAAGCTTATCACTTGGAGTTCAACTACATTCTCTTCGGTTTCCTCTCAAGCTACATCCGTTTCAACCTCTTTTTTCCTATGAGGGGGGATCAGAGGCTGATGAAAAGCTTCAAGCAGGACATAAGGGCAATCACATTCCAGCAGGGCTGCTGTCTTTAAGTGCCATTTATTATTGAAAGCTTAGTTGTGTTTGTCACTGGGTTTAGCACATATTGTAAATGTCTTCCAGATTGCTTTAAAAAATTAAAGGGATGAGTAATCATTTCTGGACCAAAATAATGACAAAGTTTGAAACTGTATTGTACGATTAAGTCAAATCCAATTTCTGCCTAATAGGGATTGATGAGCACTGAAACACTGTGTGCCTGTACAAATGCTCCTTTCCCAAATTCTAAATATTAGTCCATACTGGATCAGGCAATGCATGGACTTGGCAGTCATGATGGGATTGGATAACTCTCCCTGCACAGAAAACTGATGACTGATGGAGAGACTTTTTCCCTTTAACCTGAATTGAAGCATTCTGAATGTGAATTGCTATATTGCACATACTGTATCTCTTAATTGGTGGTGAAGGCAATTACTGAATTGCAAGGTAATTTTTACATATCATATCTTGGAGTGGAAAACATGAGCATGCTTGGTGTAAAACTGGTTATGCTTGTGATATACTGAACAATACTACTCTTACTATTAGCAAGGAATGCTGCATATACCACAGATATATAGTAACTAAGTTGGGAACCTAGCCTAGACTTTCTCTATTTTTCTAGAAATCATGTATGTATTCATTGACCATGGCAGATTGATGAACAGCAGATTGATGACTATAGTGTATGAAAAATTGCAGCTTGGAATATAAGGGGAGTAAATGTCAAAGAGGAGGAATCTAAAAATGAAATGAAAAAGAAATACAGACACATTGTGTGTCTGTGAAATTAAGAGAAAGGGAAATAATGTAAAAGAGCTGAATAAAGGTTTACGTGGAATGGAGTTGAGTGAAATGTGCAATTAAATATGAATAAAATGGCTAAACCTAAATCAGAAAATATGCAATTGCTATCAGCTGATGGTTGTGAGTATAAATTAAACTAGGAATCCATAAATTGGTGATGGTTGCTTATTATACAAATGAATGGGACAGTAGAATTAAATATCAGTTCTGGTAAAAACTGTAACATTTAAAATGAATGTAATTGGGGTGGGTGGAGAAGATAAAAGTTCTTCTGAGACAGCTATAAATGGATGAATGAGAACAAAGAAAACTGGCCCATTTGTAGACCCAATACTGAATAAAAATTGTGATGTATTTGCTTTAAAAAACTATGCTTATTTTGAATTCATACTTATTGTGGGTCTTTTCATTCTTCACATGGAAAAGGAATAAAGAGAAATCTAAAAACATCATAGAATTGATTGGACACTTGGAAAAACAACAAAACCAAGAGAATTACTGGAATATACAAGGGTGCACAGAATGGAATTGAATGGAATAGAAAATAGAACAGAACAGAACAGAATAGAATTCTTTATTGGCCAAGTGTGATGAGACATACAAGGAATTTGTCTCTGGTGCATAAGCTCTCAGTGTACATACAATAGTGATAGATCATTATCATAGTTATTGTAAAAATACATTCATCATAAAACATTAGATACAACAGTGATAGTCATGGATACTAAATAAGCAATCAACATAAATCATATTATGATACTAAGTAAACAATATAAATTGTAAGATACAAGCAACAAAGTTATAGTCGTAAGAAGATAAGGAGATAGGTAATAGGGAAGATGAGAATAATGATGGTAATTCTGCCTTTCTAAATAGTTTGACAGTGTTGTGGGAATTAGTTGTGTATTGTGTTAGCAGAGTGATGGCATGAGGGAAAAAACTGTCCTTGTGTCTTGTTGTTCTGACTTGCAGTGCCCTATAGCGTTGCAGTGCCCTATAGCGTTGTTTTCAGGGTAGAAGTTGAAACAGTTTATGTTCAGGATGTGAGAGATCTGCAGATACTTTCACAGTCCTCTTTCTGGCTCGTGCAGTATATAGGTCCTCAATGGAAGGCAGATTAGTAGCAATTGTTTTTTCTCCAGTTCTAATTACCCATTGAAGTCTGTGTTTGCCTTGATTGGTTGCAGTGCCAAACCAGACAGTTATAGAGGTGCAGATGACAGACTCAATAATTCCTCTATAGAACTGTATCACCAGCTCCTTGGGCAGCCTGAGCTTTCTGAATTGGCGCAGGAAGAACATTCTTTGTTGTGCTTTTTTGATGATGTTTTTGATGTTAGGTGTCCATTTTGAGTCTTGAGATATTATAGAACCTAGAAACTTTAAGGTCTCTACTGTTGCTACTGTATTGTCTAGTATTGTGAGTGGAGGTAGTGCAGGAGGGCTTCTCTTACAATCTACTATCATTTCTAGTAACAGGTGAATAAAGTTAAAAATAAAAGTGATGAGATTATTTTGGATGAAACTGAAATGAGAAAATGTTGAAAGGAACATTTTATACAGTATATTTGTATAGAAATGATGGTGATTAGTTTTAAGAATGGAATTGAGCTCAGTGGTATAAATGCTATCCAAGGTCCCAAGTAAAAGTGTAGTACTACACTTACCCTGTGATAAGATGGGCAGCCAATAAATTTTATAAATGAAATAAATAAATAAAAGACATGCTGAGAGAATTGAGAAAAATTGTAAGGTTATTGATATAGATTCTAAAATAAATATTATAAAATGGAAAAATGTTTATTTATGGAGTGGCTAGAAGACTCTTTAAATCTGTATAAAGGCTAGATCTATGCCTGCCCCATGAGTAAAATGATCCATTTACAGTAGTGACCAAAATTGTGGAAATCTTTTGGGAAAGGTGTATTTTCTAAAACTAGCTAATAACACCACTTTTTTTAGTAGTACCATAAAATTATATATTAATAGAAAGATAATTTAATCAAGAATGTAATGCAATAACTTTTATGAAGGATTTGCTGTTAGAATAGCAGTTACAGTATAAAGAAGAAAAGTGAAACACATAGAAAAAATGAGATATACAAAAATTATCACGTCAGTTAATACTTAGTTGGGTAACCTTAGCATGAATTACGTACGTCCTTACAACGTCTTCCCATGGAGTGAACCAAGTCTTTTAGTTCTGCAGCTGTTATAATGTGACAGCATAAATGGAGAAGGGCGGCATATAAATTAAATAAATAAAAAAACCCCCAAGATTTAATTATTGCTTCTATTAACTAGGTTTTATTGCTGGGTCGCTTCTGACTAACAAGTTTCTTTAGTCGGCTTCATAGATTTTCAATTGGGTTAAGGTCTGGGCTATTCCCAGGCCATTCCAGCAGTGGAATATGATTATCTTGAAACTCCAAAAAAAGTGATGTTATTAGCCATCAAACCTTAAAAATACACTTTCCCCAAAAGGTTTCCACAATGTTGGGCACTACTGTATATTGTTCATTTGAAACAAAGCATTAACAACTTCACAAGTGTTTGTTGAATAAAATCCTAATCCCATAAATGGTACAAGGGAGATTTCTTTCTCCCTTTTTCATTGTTTCACAAGAAATTTAATCCTAAATATGATGCCTATCAAGTTGGGTTTTGTGATCAATGTCTCTGATGGTTTTATTGCTATTTAGGGACTTTTTACTTCTGAATTGCATGTGGTTTTGCAGTAATTTAATAATAATTTGTCCTCAATTTAATTTTTGCTGTAAGAACCTGCTGTGTTAGGGACATCTTTTGGACATAATATCTTGTAGCTATTCATACAACGCTCTTATATTCTTGATCACTTTGAGAAATTCTATGAATTTTAGATTTATAATCAAATGATCATTTCCTCAATCACCATCTTTCTGTGATGCCTGATAATTGGAAGAATATTACTCTTCTTCCTCTATTTCTAATCATCAAATTCAAAAATCACCAGTTCCTTCCCCCCCCCCCCCCCGCCATTTTCAGCAAAAAAAAAAAGTCCATAAATACCTCACTGGTGTTCCAGTCACTAATAAATGTATTTGTTGTCTTTTCCTTAATCAAACAAATCAATTTGCAAATTCTGTCATATTCACCAGGAATTCCTCCTAGAGGAGGTATATACCCACTGTAGGTAATTCTGAGTCTTTCCATATTTATGCATATAATAATATCTCTTAGGACATGGCTTAAAAGTTTTACATTCTGTTGATAAGGAAGTAATTCAATAAATGGCTGATTTAAGAGAAATTAAAATCAGTAAACTGAACAGAATATATTCATTTTATTTCCATAAGAGGCGCGATGCCTCAGTGGCTTAAACACTCTGGAGAAGGTCTGTGGTCTGGTGGCTCAGGTCCTAGCACCGCATGACAGTTTGAGTCACTTGCTTCAGCTCCTGCCAACCTCGCAGTTCAAAAGCATGCTACATGCAAGTAGATAAATAGGTATCATTCAGTGGGAAAAATAATGGTGCTTTGTGCATAAGTATGAACCCAACTGGTGCCATACCTGCCCAAATGCAATGCCTGACATCGAGATGACATAGATGGAGGGAAAAAGCCCCAGATGATGCTGCAGACTGCTGTTAGCCATTCAGAGTGCAGAGCTAGTTCACCCCGGTAATGCACTTCCGAAGTGCATTTGGTTCATGTGTGAATATGAACTAAGTGGACTAGCAGTTTTGGGCAACCAAACAATTACTCTGTATTAATGCTGTAATCTCTTGGGTAATGTACCATTGTCATACACTGAATATTAATATTTCCACAGTCTCCTCCCTCTCCCTCTCCCTCTCCCTCTCCCTCCTTCTCCCTCTCTCCCTTTCCCCCTCTTTCTCTCTCTCTTCCTCCCTCTCTCCCTCTCTCTCCCCATCTCTCTCTCCCTCCCTCCCCCTCTCCCTCCCTCTCTCTCTCTCCCTCTCCCTCTCCCTCCCTCTCTCTCTCATATACAGCAAATACTCACCAAGATGAACATTCATATAAATCATGTGTGCCATACATACTGTATAACACACACATTAGAAGTAGAAGTTATAATAAAAACCTTTTGCCAACATCATTTGCACATCTGTGCTCATACATCATTCTGGATAAGGTCATGTTAGCAGGCAAAAATACCTCTCTAACCTTGCAAAAGAATACCTATTGTAACAGTTCAAAATAATTCTGGATTAAATGATGATCTAAATCACAAAACAAAAGTGGTAGTAGCTCTAGTCTTCCATCCTGTCCTTTTGACTAAAAATTCTCCAAAATATGCCTTTCAAAATATTACTTTTAAAACCTCTAGAATAGGATTGCTCTACATCTCCATGTAACTTCCTCTTATTATGGCAACATTTTCAGTATGTTTCAATTTTACATGTCTTTTTTCATGCAAGTTCCATTATTTCTATGAATATATTATGGTAAAATGAATGACTGCTTGTTGTTTTTGTTGAATAACTGAAAATTGTTCTTCTCCTATGCAACATAGGATAAGCCTCTGCATGTTGCTTGATTGTTTATTTATTAAAATTTATACCTTCTCAGTTTCCAAGACACCATTGCAGCTACTATAATAGAATGAAAATAACATCTTAAATATTAAAATATGATTAAAATTACATGAGTGGCCGCTGCATGAACCTATGTTCCAAACACTCTACTGAAGACTGGGGTCTTTATGAAGTTGTTACTAAGAAGAAATTTCTTCTGACTTAGAGGCAGTTTACTCCCAAGTGATTTTTAATTTTCTTTTCATTTGGTGGATAATCTATAAACTGTTCAAGCTTATCTTCAAGATATTTAATCTTGAATGTATGTATTCTGAATCTTTCCCAGATTGTCAACGGCTGTATTTTGTCTTCATTATAATAATTCATTATGAAGACTTTATATACAATCTGCCTGGAATGAATGAAAGCTTATCAGAGCAAAGAGAACAATAATTCAATAAATTATAGGAGATAGGTTTTTTAAGAAAGTAAATATATTCCTGGTAGTTACTGGAGAAATTTGCATAATTATATCTATCGTTCTGCTTATATAAACAAGGCAACAAAATGATTTAGGTTTGCAACTTTTCGTGGAAAATTTCTGCTAATAAACTGTAGTACACATTTATGAAGCTTTATAATGAACTCCTACAGAGTGTTGAATATGCAGCACCCAACAGATGATCTTTCATTTTCAGCTTCAAAATGGAAATGACCAATTGCAAAAGATAAAATATTAATTTCCCTTTAACTCTTTCTCCCAAAGGATCTCCTTATAAAACCATCTTCACTTAGATATATCTACAGTAAAACTCTACTCTTCTTTCATAAAGCAGAATCACAAGCTACAAATAAATTCATGTGATAAAAGTTCACCAGCAGTTTCTTCTTGGAAAAAGTAATTTGAAGAGAGGGTGTTTAAACCTCCTACATTTTTCTTTTTTATTTGTATGATTTTTTTTTTCATTTGAATGCTCCATCTTTTGTCTGGAACTATACCATTGAGGGAAATAAGTAGTAAAACAGGAGGTAGTTGAATGATTAAATCCCTTTCCCCTTAATTCTCCTCTTCAAATATCTTATCCCAAAATATTTTTCTCTAGGAAAAAAGCAAACGCGCCAGTTACACTAATCTGCAATGTGAAGTTCTGGCCTTAATTGAAGTTGAAGTAGAAAGGAGTATAAATTCTGCATCAGTCTCAGCCAATTCAGAGACTTGTCTATAATGGCTGCTGTCCTTTAATTACAACAAAAAGTAATTCCTTAGTCCAAAGCATTAACTAACTTTATGATGTCTTGGAGCACCTGACAGTTGGGCACCTGATATTTCAGACTTGTGTAGATTTTTTTACTCAGGCAGTGAGTAAAAAGAGTGTTCCTCTTTGATGAAGGATATAGAAAAGCAGCCATTTGAAGCTGCTATATAAAGCTTCTAAAATGGAAGTATAGCAAAACCATTTTGCCTGTTTTTGGAAGCCTCCTCCAGCAATTATTTTGTGTAGATTATGGAACACCAAAAGCTACTAGAGGGTAAATTTTCAGGTAGTTATGAAAGAACTAGAAGATATTTCTTCACATGCTCAGTGCATAGGTAGAGGCCTTTGAGGGCTATTGCAAAGTGCCTTGTGTAGGCAAATTGTGTCTTTTCAACCAGATGAGAACTATATTTCCCTTAGTGAGCAAGGCACCTTACTGCAATCAGTCCAAGCCACCTAGCACAGGCCTAACATAGACTAAAATCAACTGGAGACTGCTAAATAAACACACAGTGTACATGGATGTAAAGCATTACGAGTCCAAACATCTATTTTGAATGTCAAGATAGAACTCACAATCCTTCCATACAATGAGCTGCTCCTGATTATCCAAGCTTTCTTCATTCCACTGTATATATTTTAAAACCTCATGTTACACAAAGACTAAAATGCGCAAATGAGTTTATAATACAATATTCTATCGTAGTAGCACATCAAACTATCATACTATGTGCTACTTCATTTATAAATACTGCACACATTTGACAGTTTTCACTTTGTATGCAAGTTTGTCATTTGCTTTGCAGCTTTTACATGGCAACCAGTTGAGGGAAACAAACATATAGAACTTGCCTTAGGCACAGGGAAAAAAATATATTTACATACGAGTTTACACTTCAGATGCAGTCTCTGCTAGGTTATTTGTTCTGGTGTATAAAAATTAATAAGAGATTAATTATGAGATTAACTATGAAAAAAATATTGTCAGTTCAAAAGATAATCTTAAAATGATTATGGGAGCGGCGGGGCGCTCCCATATAACACCTCTTTTGTGCGAGCTGCATTGGCTCCCAGTGGTCTTCCGGGTGCAATTCAAGGTGTTGATTAACATCTTTAAAGCACTCCATGGCTTAGGACCTGGGTACTTAAGGGACTGCCTTCTGCTGCCGACAGCCTCCCACCGGCCAGTATGCTACCACAGGGCAGGGCTCCTCGGGGTGCCGTCGGTCAGACAATGTCGACTGGCGACCCCCTGGGGGAGAGCCTTCTCAGTGGGGGCTCCTGCCCTCTGGAACGAGCTGCTCCCGGAGGTACGGAGGATCCCGGACTTGCGCACCTTCCACCGTGCCCTGAAGACCTTGTTATTCCAGCAAGCCGGGCTAGCCTCATTTTAATGGTTTAAATTTTAAATTGGATTTTAATGGGATGTTTTTAATTGTGGGCCAAAGAATTTAATCTGGTTTTAAATTGTTTTTAACTTTTATATTTATATATTTATGTATTTGATCTTGGCTGTTCACCGCCCTGAGTCCTTCGGGAGAAGGGCGGTATATAAATATAATTAATAAATAATAAAAGTACAGTATCTGTTGTACTTGGAGATTTTAAAAAAAGCTAACATGCTGCAAAGCCATGCACTAGCTTAAATGATAAATAATTCTAATTACGCTTCTGAGTACTTAGAGATCCAAGACATTCCAACCATGTCAACATGGTTCAATATGCTTCTCCATTCTGCTGAACCTTTATAGGAAATTATTGGAGAAATAATTCAGAGCTTTATTTCTCCTTGATAACTCCTTGATACCTTAATACTCCATAGAGCTCTTGATACCCTTGGAAGTTGTGTAAGTTTAAAAATGAACTGAATGAGATCAAACTGAAATTTCAGTCCAAACATGATGCAGGTAAGGAAGAACTTAAAATCAAGTTTTAAAACAAAGTATAGTGTTTCCCTAATTTGGGGTGGAGTTTCACTTCCTTTGAAAGAGTACTCTACTGTGTAGATGTGTTTCTTGATAATAAGTTGCAACTGGATCTCTATTTAATAACTGTGGTACATATTGTATATGCATAACTAAAGGTCATGTGCCAACTGTGACCATCTCTGAGGTTGCATTTGGCAACATTATACACATCTTTATTATAGTCCGACAACTGCAATACCTCTACGGAAGGCTACCCTTAAAAAATGTTGAGATGTTTTAGCTGGTACAAAATACAGCATCCAGGTTTTTATTGAAAGATCTATGCTGCTTGTCAATAGCTTTCGAGATACTATTTAAGAGGTTGGCAGTATTAATCTTTAAAACTCTAAACAGCCTTTGCCCTGAGTATCTGAGGACCTGCTCCTACCATTAGGAAACTGTCCAGCTTTTAAGAACTGGAAGAGAATCCCTCCTGACTGTGCTCCCACAAGTTTAAGGCTCATTTATCTGACAAAAGAAGAGAGCTTCTTTGTGTCCTTGTGTAGAATGCCATTCCTTAGGAAAGCTGCTACCTTTGCTGCCTTTTGGACAAGCCACAACGCATATGCCTTTCACCAGATTGTTCTTGTTAATTCACAACACCCTTATTTTCTTTATGTTTTTAATTATATTTTGATTTTTGATTTTTGCTAACTAAACTGTCTCCTCAGCTGACTAGAAAGCTATAGATCAGTGGTGGTGAACCTTTTACTCACTGAGTGCTGAACAGGTCCGTGATTCAGGCATGCACATGCCATCGGTGCTAACGCGCAGCTCCGCCCCATGCACTGCGTGCGCAACTGCACCATCTGTGCTTGCACACACCTTTCACGTGTACCCCCACCGTGCACTGCATGTGCAACCACACCATCTGCGCATGCGTACAGCTTTCGGGTGTGTGCCCCACTGTGCGCTGCACGTGCAATCACACCATTTATGCATGCATGTGGTTTTCACATGTGCAATGCAAGCGTGCGAACGCCACCTGTGCATGCGCATGCTGCGCACCAGTACTCTTGTGCACATGCTCAAATGTGTCGCATGTGCAGGAGAGCTCTGAACACCAGCTGGGTCCCCCGAATTGTGCGCATGCACACCGGAGGCCTGAACACCATCTTGGGGGGGCGCGTATGCACAGCTGCAGTGTAGATATCCATAATATTTTCTCAAAATTCCCAATGTTTCCATCAGATGACAACTGCTGAAGACTCTTACATCTTCTGGCTCCAAGGTATACAATTATGCCTTGGAGCCAGAAGTTATAAAATTCTACATCAACTCCTAAATCAGCTAACATGACTTTAAAGTCATCGGAATTAGTACTTCTTGTAATTATCAATATATCATTGGCACACATCTCTAATAAGGAATTCATCTCCTCCAAAGTAAACATGCACACATTGCATAGTGTCAAGTATGGATTTATGTCCTAATAGAATTACTTACAAATATGTAATTGGAATACACAATAGGACAGGAGAAATTAAAAGCAAAACCCCCGTGATTCATGGTTACAGTGTTGGATTAGGACTGAGGAGTCCTCCTCTTTACCTTCAGCTGACTGTATGAGTCCTCATTGGATGCCTCTCTGGCCAATCTATCCCCCAGGATTACTGTTTTAAAACCAGGAGAAAGAGCAATATATACAGTCTTGAATTCCTGGAGGAAAATGCATCTATGTTTGCACATACACCTGAAATCTAATTATTAGAAATCAATTATGACTTAATTCCCTAGTTATGGAGAATGACAGCTACATCGTTCAAGCAAATCAGACACTAGGTATTACTTTACTCATCAAAAACATTAAACTGGCTTGAAAAAATGAAGAGCTAAAGAGCCGTTTCCAGCCTGGTACACCTGGATCTATTCATATTTCCATGTCCATAATGTGAGAGGGGAAAAATACAGTGAGAAGAAAGTAATTCTCATGGTCCAGGAATTATCAGAAATAAGGAAAAGAAAGAATGAATGGATAGAAGTATCCAAAAAAGTGAGCCTCTGGGGATTGGTTTTTATTTTAGCAATAGCACTTAGACTTATATACTGCTTCATTGTTCTTTATAACCTTCCCTAAGCAGTTTACAGAGTCAGCATATTGCCCCCAACAATCTGGATCCTCATTTTACTGACCTCGGAAGGATGTAAGGCTGAGTCAACCTTGAGCCAGACAGGATCGAACTCCTGCAGTGGGCAGAATTAGCCTGCAATACTGCCTTGTAACCACTGCACCACGATGGCTGTGCAGTTTATATTGATGATCAGATTGCCTTTAGATGGGCAACCATATAGATTTATTCAATAAACAAACAACCCCTCTAGGATGAAATTCAATCCTATTTATTGTCCTGCTTGGGTCTCTATAAATCAAAATGGTACCACTTTAGAAGGTACCAAGCAAAGGTTTAATTTCAACTCTCCCCTCACTGTTTTCATTATCTTCCTCTTTTAATTATTAAATCGCTCACTGAAGAAAAGGTTCCTTTTCAAAAGAATGTATATTGCTTTAGGAATATTGTGTGTATCTAATCTTTTTTTTTCAGTTTCTATAATGGTTATTTCTCACAAATAAACTAAGGGATAGTTAAAGGAAAATAATTTCAAAAATATTTGAAAAACAATTTTAATGATAGAAAAGTAATTTGGAGCATTGGTTGATTAGCCCAGAACTTTCAACACAAGCTGGCAATAATTCTCTCCACGATATCAGGTGGAAAGCTCAGCTTTATTATCTCAAATTTCTGTTTTCTTTCAATGGGACAATCAGAGATAAAACTATTGATGTTTTGCATATGAATCCTAAATTCTGCCTCAATCTATGGCCACTCATCAGAGATGGAAATGCCAAGAGCTCACCTAAAAAGCTTGAGCCATGGGATGAGTGCAGCCAGAAATTCCAGGCAAGATAAATTCTTTGAGGTGAATCATCATTTTCCAGAGTCTAAAGAAAAGCAGTAGATGGCAGTGCTGAATTAACTTTACAAATCAAGTTGTTTTCCTCTTCACAGCCAGCTGCTAATGCTGAGTGTTCAGATATGAAATATGCTGAGGATCATTTCGCTCATGATTTTTTTTTCTTATTTGGGTGGTACTGGAAAGCCACATACAGAGATGCTTTAGGCACAGCCAGATATGAACATTGTAAAAGTGTCAGAACCTGCTGCTTTGATTCTTTCTCCATTTCTCATGTTAAAATAAAAGCATGAGCCATATTGCTTTGAACAATCCCCTCCCACTAATTCTCCTGCATTTTTTTAAAAACCATTTTTTTAAGCCCATTAACAACTTCCTGTTTTTCTTGCTCCCATCCTGCTCCAATTTTTTTTTCTAACCCATGATATTTCGTGGATTTTTACATACATTTTCCTCGCCAGCCTATTTACCACCTTGCTTATAAAGTTTTTCAGGGTTTGCTCATAATCACTAGGACGTGTCATTTAATGGGGTGAACATTTATTTTTGCATTTTTTTTTCAGTGAGGGGTTCTAAAAATATGTGTTTTTATGTCATGAATTCAAATCTGCTGTTATTTTTGCTATTGCACAATGTTTAGCTTGGTATGGTAAATCCATGTCTGATCATATACTGTACCCCACAAATACTCTTAACTTTATCTTCTCAAAATTACACCATGTGCTACAAAAATTTAAAAAAAAATTCTCCATGAATCTTATCTAGCTAAGCAAAAAATAATCCATGCAATCATAAACTAACACCAGAAAGCAATTCTCTGAGTTACAAAAATGTTTAAGCAAGTTTCATCAAGTCTTTTTTGATTCGCTCTTCAACATCAGCCGCTGACTTGCTTCTTGTCCTCTGATATATAACCCTCGTGTTTCTCATGTGTAGACACTCTGCTTGCTGCCTCTGTGACCTGTTTCACACATCTCTCTGTTGCATGACAGAGCCACTGTGGTACTTGCATTGATTCGTCAATGAACTTCTTTATTTTCGCTGTAGTCAGTCTGCACGTCAAAAGTGACTCATATACACCTTCAGACCAGTCAATCAGCTCCAGCAGAGTGGATGCTCTGGCTTGACCTCTACCCAGTACATGGCACCACCTTCACAGCCAGTATTAACATTTGTAGAATTTCCTCCAATGGTCTTCAAGCTTTTGTCAATGCCTTTCTTTTTCATGAAATACATCAGATTATCTGTAATCACTTGAGCAGGTTTTCCTCTTTTTGAGCCTTTCTCTGGAGTGAAATGATAAAGATACCTTCCACCCATTTCACTGCACACAGAATGGTACTGGGTAATTGCTGGTCTGCACATCTAAATTATATTGCTAGTCAAGCATATCTAAATTATATTAAAGGAACCAAAACATCTTTACAATCCCCAAGGCATGTCACACCTTTTGAGCAACCCTAATGTTTGGAAATTGAAAGCTGAAAAATTTGACATGCCCTAATAGTCACTCATACATTGGTCACCTCTCATTGATATTAGTGCAACCAATTGGGATGTGCTTAAGATAATTAAAAGCTGCAGTTGACTCAAGATGCAGCAAGGTGATTATGGTTGCACCACAGGACATTCATGTAGCAGCATCACTATTTTTAGTGGTATAGACTTCTGGAACAATTCAATATTCTGTTTACCACTACAAAGCTCAACATAGGCCAGGCTGTTTGTGGAACTGGCTGTTTTCAGTTATTTTATGCCCATCCCTCATGATCTCACAAGATAGACATGCTCCTGGTCACCTCCTTGAGGCTATGACATCTGATGGGATCTAGAAGGCATGCCCTTTCTGTTGTGTCAACTGCTTTTTGGCACCGTTTCCTCTTTCCCCAGCCCTTTTAGGGTCAGAAAGGCTCCCGGCCTGTTAGTATTTGGAAAACTTTAAAAACTTGGCTTCTTCTCCAGGGGTGTTGGGCCAGGACAATAAATGAGCCCATCTTCTGAGAGATGGAGTATATGTTGTTGATACATTGGTTTATGGATTTATTTTATGTCGGCATTGTAACCAACAATTTATTTGCAATATTGGCTTATTGGAGGAGGGTGTTAATTTGACATACACTAGATTCACAGTTATGTCAGAGGGGCAACTGTATAAATATTTTAAATATACCTAAAAGGGGGTGAAAATTTAGGTGCGTCTTATACACCGAATGTAGCCCCATCCACCCAGTGGCCCCCACCCTTTGGCCTTTGCCTCCCAGCAGTTACCTCCTTGCTGTAAGCAGCAAGAAGAAACAGCTCCTTTCAGCTTCAGCACAGCCTAATTAGCACAAGTTGATTGGATCGGCCTCCCAACTCTCAGCTGTTTTGCTCTCAGCTGTTTTGCCAGGCCTCTGCTGCTTGCTGCAAGGAGGTAAATTGCTGAAGCAGATTTTTTTTTTCTTGTGTTAATCAAGCTATGCTGAAAACGAAAATGAAAGTAAAGCAGGCTGTTTGCTGTTTGCTGCAATGAGGCAACATTGCTGGGAGGCAGAGGTAGATTTCTTTTTCTTGTTTTCCTCACCAAAAAAGGTAGGTGCGTTTTATAGTCCGGTGCGTCTTATACTCTGAAAAATACGGTACACTTTTAACTATTTTAAAATAAAAATAGTATAAAACAACATCATATCCCCTAACCTCAAACCCTAGTTACTATGTTCTTTAATCCAAAAATAGCCCCCAAGTCTATTTTAAAAATTCCGTATATCAGCAATATAACATTCACAAAATATCTAATATTATTTAAGCAAGAGTAATAGAATTTATACTTGCCTACTCTTGCTGTCCTTCAGATATGTAACTACAGCTCCCATTGGCCCTCAGTAATGAACAGTGAATAGTGACAAGTAAGGACAAGCCAGCTGAAATCAACCTCACTTTCTAACCCAAAGGAGGTTGAAAACAAAAGTCTTACAGCTTTACCTAAAAGAAAATAGAATAACAACAGCATTTAAACTTATATACTGCCCCATAGCGGTTTACAGCACTCTCTGGGTGGTTTAAAATGTCAGTATAATTTGCAAATTGCCCCCAACAATCTGGGTCCTCATTTTATCAACCTCAGAAGGATAAAGGCTGAGTCAACCCTGAGCCCCATCAGGATTGAACTCCAGGCTGTGGGCCGTTTGCCTGCAATACTGCACTTTAACCACTGTTAAAGAATAGACTATAGAACAGACAATAGAAAATGCTCTACTTTATTTCATTCCATCACATTCCATTCACCTAAAACACAGGTGTCAAACTCGCTGCGTCACTTTGCCATCACGTGATGTATCGTGACATTTTTCTCCTTCGTGGAGCTGGGGGGGGCGTGGCCAGCACATGATGCATCTAGCCCATAGGCCGCCAGTTTGACACCCCTGACCTAAAAGAATATAAAACCTAAAATATGCAACATTAATGTTGGGGCTTCCCCAGATGTCCACATGAAAGTAGGAAGTAAGGGCTGATGTGGTATGTGGTATGGTATGATATATGGTTGATTGTTGTATAGGAGCGGTGGGGGGGAGTGTGAACTGGCAATCCAGTCTAGGAGATTCTGAATGCAAAAACAAAACATGCCCCTTGTTGGGATCAGCTAGTTGATTGAATGGATTGTAATAATGAGATTCTTTTGAGTTAAGGGAGGCTGGGAAGTTGCATATTAGGGGATTTCATGAGCACAGGGCAACATAGTAGGAGTACAGGAGCAAGTTGCTTGTGCAAAAAGCATCTTGTGGTTTAGCTCTAAAGCCTTGTTCCAGTCCCCCGTGCTGGAAGCACAGCCCAAAACCCCTGCGGAGTAGAGTTTTGATGACTGTAGTTTCTGACTGACTATACCTAATGTATAGCTGACCTGCAATAAAGCTCTCTTTATCCATAATTTAATAGGGAATGAAAGGGTCAGCCTTGTATGTATTAACAAAACTTGGCTGGAGCAGAGAGGTGATTCCTTTCTCCAAGATGTACCGGGCTTATGTATGGCATCAGCTCAAGACTTCAGGATGGGATTAAGATGTATCTATTGTTATTCAAAAAAATTCTGATCACCATATAAATTTTATATACACACACACAAGCTAGGGATATCAAATTTAGGATATTTTGTGTCCAGACTGTCATTGGTTGTTGTTCACTTCATTATATGTTTAGTTTTCTCTGTTTTTTCCTATTTTCTAGAGAGCTTTTAACACCCTCTTTTTGGAAAAAAAGTTGTAAAAGTAATTTAATCTCCATGTTATTACTATTCTTTTCATTATGTACAATGTGGACAACCAATAGTTTATTTAGCTGTGACTCTAAATAGCCTTGACATGATTTTTTTTGTGGAGATACATTATACTTCTTTGGCAGTATTATTCAGAAGAAAGTTCTTTTGAGGCAAATGAGATTTTCACTCAACCCCAATATTTTTTTAGGATTGCAGTCTTAGTGAATATGGGTATCAGTTAGATTACATTTCTTACATCATCTACTCTGAAACCTTTTTGATATGATACACTTTAGAGGTTCATACTGTGAGCAGCAAGCTCTCTCTAAATAAAAATGAGATGTTTCTCCTTATTAAAGAGGCTTGAATATCCCATTGTATTGAAACTGACTTGAAGTTACAAATTTCATTTTTTTTCCTCCTTTGGTTCAACAGTACTTTCTTTCTCTTGGCTCAGGATATCCAGAAATTCTAGAGGTGATAAACTAGAAGTCCCAGATATTTCATTTTATTTCTTTGACATAAATGGGCCTAATGCAAATGGCTTTATAAGAAGTTTCCAAAACTTGAAACAAGCATAGCTTCTTCAGTCTTCTTCTTACACAAGTACAGTTTTTCCAGATCACTCCAAATCAATCCGTTCAAAGCTAATAGATCAACTTTACAATTAGTATGTCTACCTATATTTCCAAAGGAAACCCAATCTACAAGATTCAGGAATGTCACTAGAAGCCCAGCAGAGAATGGAAGGAAAACATAACAACTATGATAGACAAGTTGGCAAAATATTGAGTAAATTCCCCTTATCTTTATGAAACTACCTTTCTTCTGGGGGAAAATTCCACCTTACTGTAAATGCCTCATGCAAATTTGAAAAGAAAGATATATTCTCAAATCATAGGTTTTTGAACAGAACTCCAGACATGTGCATCAGAATACCCTAGCAATACATCATTATCTGTTATCATGTTCTTAGAAGGTGCACATCAGCAGGCTCCAGGTTTCTGAGTGTCCTTTGTTCTTTTCTGCCAAACACAAAAGACAGAATGGAGATTTTAAATCCAGGACTCCCTTCCCTTCTTCTCTCCATGTCTTTTTCTCTTTCTCATTTTGCTATTTCTTCATTTTTCTTTCCTCGTCATGCCCCCTTTGATTCTCCTTCCTCCCTTTTCAACAGGCATCTGCAAGACAAGATGTGAAGAGGGCTTCTGACAGATCTCTTGGCAGATGGCTGCAGATAACTTCTAAAATCAGCTGGACCACCATATGTCATTAAGCACAAAGTGCACGTGGCTGTATAGTCAACGTTTACCTGTTTTTGTGTTATTGTAATAGAAATTTGAGTCACACCAAGGATTGTACCATGCTCGAGAGTCTCGAGTCGTGACAAATAGATTACATCCTTCCTGCCTATAATGTTTGAATGGTATTTGCACAAACTGAGGAATTCTGGGAGTTAAAGTCCACACAGCTTAAACATTCCACCCTGCAATCTTCTCCAGATCTCCATAACAATATGTTCATCTTACTTCCTTCTTCTCCTTCATTTCTTTTCAAATCCTTGAAGAATCATTGCTGATAAGCAAGAATATTACTAGCTAACTGTAAGTAATTTCAATTCAGCAAATGACATTTTAGAGAATGTGCTTCTGAACATAGGCAAGTGCTGGAAGAAGAGGGATCAATTAAGAAGCAGGATGTCCCATTGCAATCAGTGATAAATATATGTGACACCTTGGATGCAGACTCTGGACTCAGCCCAACAATCAGTAAAGAAATATAAGAAAAGCCTTGTTTCTCTTTTAACTACAACTTGAAAAGGGAGAAGGAAGGAGATCAAAGTGGTCTGCTGTGCCTCCTGAACACATTTTTTTTAATTTATTTATTTTATTTAATGAGAAATCCAGAGCAGAGACAGGCATAGAAAAATTTCCTCCTCCTCCTCCTCTATAACCCCCCTCCTTCATTTGTCCTAGTGGCCAAAAAAAGTTCAGGTGCAAATAGATGATGCGATTCCCATCACTAACCACGTTTCTCTGAGTCATGGCTCGCTCAGTCCATTTTTTTTTAAAGGATCACGTGACCCACCAGACCATAAACTAATCACATCGGAAGGAATCCCACAACTTAGATGCTGGCTAGCTTGTTGCCTGTCTAGTTGTCTGGCTTGTCGTCGCCTAGTTAACTGTAGGCACGTTAGACGGCAACGCTTCCTTTTCTCAGCAGCTTGCTTGAACTTTACTGTAAACAGGTTTGCGAGGGAGAACAAGCCGCTCGCCATTCCCCAAGGGAGCGAGCCTCCGCTATGCCGGCAAAGGGAAACCTCCCTTTCCTCTCTCTTTCTCCCTCTGACTGAGTTGATAATTTGGGGATGGTCCCTTCCCCGGGCATTCTGAAGAGGCGAGGAAACTCAGAGGCTCCCGTTTTCTGCTGCAGTGTTGCGGAAGGGAGGGGCGGAGGCGGAACGAGAAGGTCCCTCTTTGACGGCTCGCTTAGCGAATGTTTTCTTCGCCGATGGAAAGTTCGACCTCTTTGTGACATAGCGCTGAGGCGACTCCGAACAGCCCTCGGCAGGGGCGGGCAAAGGGGCATCGCGCATCCCCGGGCAGCGGGCATATGGGCGGTCCCCGCACGCCGGATAAACCCAAGGAGCCGAGGTGGGTGGGGCAGGAGGACGAAAGGGCTTCCCCTCCCCTTTCTAACCGGTACAGCCCTTTGCGCGGGGCTGGTAATTGGCAGACGATCCCTTGGCTTGACAGAGTTGGTTTGTTGTGGTGCCACGGTGTGCTTTTACAGCCCGGCGAGGCAGACCGGGCTCCTCGCGAGAGGCGTAGCCGGCGGCGGAGGTGCAATTGGCCTGGAAAAGGGCGCTGCCCGCAAAAAAAAAAAAAGAAAAAAGAAAAAAGGGCCCGCTTAAAAGTGTCCCATCGCGCAGGCAGCAATTTGGAAGACGGTCCCTCGGTAGCCGTGGTTGGATGATGGAGCGAAGCCCCGAGATCTGAGCTGTGCACCTGCAGGTCAGGTAGGGAAGCCAGTCTCCCTCCCCCCCGCCCCCCGGCCGCGTGCGGGAGAGGAGTAAATCCCTTGCACGTTCTCTGCCTCTCTTGAGAATGAGGAGCAGCGCTTGAGATCTCCGGGGGGTTTGGAGAAGGGGAAGAGAATGCCTTGCCCACGAACTATGTTTCTGGGTGAGGGGTGGAAGGATGGATGGATGGATGGCTCGGGGTCGGGACGAGAAGCCGGCTGGATTTCCCCCTCCTTAGTCAGAAAAGAGAGATTTTCGCCTTCCTTCCCACTCCTCTCTGAGTATCCGGTAAGCAAGATCCGGTAAGGTTAGGTGGAAGTGGGGAGGAGGCCTCAATCATTACTCAGTCAATTGGTCTGGCACAGCTAAGTCGCAGAGAGCAAGCAGGGAGGTCCCTTTGCGGAGCCTGCCCCTAAATGAATAAACACACAACCCCCACCCCCAATTGAACAGAAGGGCCAAAGCCCTACTTTGGTTCTTGGAAGGCACATGTCTGACCAGAGTTGGAAACAGGATGCTGGTGGGCCCTTGGGTGGGTCCACTCAGTGTATCCTCCAGGTGAAAATAACTCCCAACACAAAAGTGGGAGCAATGTATTGTGTTTTTTTTTAAAAAAAATATATATTTGCATATCCCTGAGGTACTTCTGATAAAAGGCAGATTTTTTTTTGCAGGGTAGGCGGGGAGCTGTATAAAATGACACTTTCCAAATGACAATACAGTCCTTTTTTGCTGCTAAATATTTGTATGCCTGGTATGTACCACAATTGCTAAATCTTGAAACTTAGTTGCGCCTTCCATTATTTTTTTTATTTATTTATTTTTTTTAGTTGCTTTAATTTATATGCCTCCCTTCTCCGGAGACTCAGGGCGGCTTACAATGCGTTAAGCAATAGCCTTCATACTTTTGTATATTTATACAAAGTCAGCTTATTGCTCCCACAATCTGGGTCCTCATTTCACCTACCTTTGAAAGGATGGAAGGCTGAGTCGACCTTGAGCCTGGTGAGATTTGAACTTGCAGTAATTGCAAGCAGCAGATGTTAATCTGTTAATAACAGTGCTTTAGTCCACTGTACTACAAGCTCATTTATGGTATGGAATATGGTATACCGTGACTCTGTCTCAGAGTACCTTTACATTTATGATAAAAATGGTACCTTTGAGTAAGCTCTGAATGTATTTTTATCATTATTGGCAGCCAGACCAGATATAGGAGCTGTGGTGGCATAGTGGTTAGAATGCAGTATTGCAGGCTAATTCTGCCGACTGCCAGGGGTTCAATCCTCACCAGGCTCAAGGTTGACTCAGCCTTCCATCCTTCTGAGGTCGGTAAAATGAGGACCCAGATTGTTGGGGGCAATAGGCTGACTCTGTAAACTGCTTAGAGAGGGCTATAAAGCCCTATGAAGTGGTATATAAGTCTGCTATTGCTATATCTGGAATCTTTCTCCTGGAGAAAGAAAAAGTGCTAGCAAAGAGGCCTGGCTAAAGTATAGTACTTCAGTCTATGGGTGGTGATACTGAATTTTTCATATCAAGAAAATATCATATCAAGAAAATCAGTGCCATGTTGGAGGGAGATACACAGCATACACATAGATACACAGCAGAAAGTTTCATCATTGCATCTTGTTTTCACAGCACAGAGATTGACTGTTTGAATTTATAAGCCACACATCATATGTCACCTGAGGTCTCTACGAACCAGGGGTGAAATCCAGCAGGTTCTGATGGGTTCTGGAGAATCAGTGGTGGAAATTTTGAGTAGTTTGGAGAACCGGCAAATTCCACCTCTGGCTGGCCCCAGAGTGGGGTGGGAATGGAGATTTTGCAATATCCTTCCCCCAGGAGTGGGGAGGGAATGGGGATTTTGCAGTATCCTTCCCCTGGAGTGGGGTGGGAATGGAAATTTTGCAGTATCCTTCCCCCTGGAGTGGAGTGGGAATGGAGATTTTGCAGTATTCTTCCCCTGCCATGCCCACCAAGCCACACCCACCAAGCCACAATACGCCCACCAAGCCACGCCCACAGAACCAGTAGTAAAAAAAAATGGATTTCACCACTGCTATGAACCATTTATAATTCAGGCAGATTTTACCATCATAGGCCTTTTCCCCACTGCTTGTTTTCCACCTGTGTTAGTTATCACCAGAAAACCCGTCTCTTGTCCCTATTGCTTCTTTCTACCCTGCTTCTACTACTGCTATTTCAGACCCCTTCCCTCCAAGTTAAAGGTAAAGAAACCTAATAGAGCAGGGGTCTCCAACCTTGGCAACTTTAAGCCTGGTGGACTTCAACTCCCAGAATTCCCCAGCCAGCTTTGCTGGGAGTTGAAGTCCTCAGGCTTAACGTTTTCCAGGTTGGAGACCCCTGTAATAGAGTATATGTACCTTGAGGCTTTCCTTGGATATTTCAAGTTCAAAATGGTTGAGGATGACTTAAGGCAGTCTCACTCATGGGCTGGAGGCAAAATTAAGGCAGTCATGAGGACAAGGTAGAGGAGAGATGTTGCCATGCTTAAATGGAAGTGAGGAAGTATATTACCAAATAATTAAAGGGGTTTCACTGCACAAGGAACATGCCCAAAATTTGGTTTTGTACCTCAGAATAAAGCAGCATGCTCTGAAGTTTCTGCTGAACTGTTTCAGGTTAGCCATAGTTCATCAGGATTGAAATCCAGAATTTTGGGTTATTGGGGGGTATGGATGGAACAAAATCCAAATGGGATAAGTGGAGCAAGGGAGGTGCACATTTGCCCTTCTTTTCCCTCCAGAGCTCTCAGTGTTTTCATCACAGCCTTTCCATCCTCCCCCTCTCCTCAGCTGCTGCCACTGCCAGTCTCCCAGTGGCTCTTTCCCATCACCCTACCTGCCCTTCCAGTCTTCCCAGCAGCTTCATTTCCTCTCTTCTACCATTGATATTGTGGCACAGTATACTCCATCAGTCTACCTGCTCTATCATCTTCTCAGAGTCTTCCCCTTCTTGCCTCCCTTTCCCCCCATGGGCTAGTATCCTCAGATTTCCCCTACTGCCCTCTCCCCACTTCTGCATAGAACAAAATAGACCCAAATACTCCAAACAGGCAGGTTTGGGGCAGGGGTGGGTTCTACTTACCTTTACTACCGGTTCGCAATGGGATCGCTTCTGATGACGTCAGGGTCAGTGGGCGGAGCCTCCCACCAGTTTTACTACCGGTTCTATAGAACCGGTCCGAACCGGGGGCAATCCACCACTGGTTTGGGGCAAGGACCAACTCCAACCCCGCTGTTCCAAACATAAACCCTTCATTAACAGACATTAGATGTCTTTAAAGTGCATTGATCCACAACACAGAAGTTAAGGTCATAAACCACAAGAACATAATTCTGTGATTCTGAAAAACATGGAATAAATTTGTGTGTTGGTGGATGTTGAAGCACGTGGTGAGATTTCTTGTGCACTGTTTTTTTTTGGGGGGGGGGAATGCATTTCATGTCTGCCTGCAGGAATTTTACTCAGACTTGTTCCTTGCTCCTTTTAATCCAAAAAGTAAAGAATTAAACATTGCTTGGAAAACAGGGGCTCGTGTATTGTACAAAGGCAGTCTGCCTTTTATCTCCATGATTTTCATTGCTTTAGGAACTCAGTATAAGAGCATGAGTCGAAGAGATTTTCTGCCTGTTAACAGTGGGGCAGCATCTGGGTTGTGGGTGAGGAACATGTTCGAAATAAAGATTCCACCTTAGTGCTCAACAGCTTTTTAAGAATCAGTGGGTTAAGGATGATCATTACTGTCAGGGTAATTTTTTCTCCTGATTTCCTGTGACCCTTTTTTATTTGTTTTCCATGCTTGTTTCTCTTTGGGAGTACAGTAAAAAGAACTAGCGGACACTTATCATTGTTCTTTGAACTAGAACCAGTTCCAGATTCATGGATTTAGATGGAAGCAGACTTCAACAAGTCCCAAAACCATACAATATTTCCATATATCCCTCTCAGTCTGAAGAAAGGACACACTGGCCATATAGTAATAGTATCCTTTCTCAGCCTCATATTATTTGGCCAACCTTCCCAAGGAATTATAGGAGTTAAAGTCCCAACAAATCTAGAGGGCACTGGTTTTATTTCTTGTTTAAAAAAAAAGTATTTGGAGGGGATAATAACATGAAAGCCCAAAATTCAGCATGTAATAAGCATCCGTGTGGGAATACAGTGTGTCTTACAAAATTGTAGGCCCTTTCTACCAGCCACCATGACTTTGCTGATTCAGAAATACCACCTGCACAGCTTTTAAGCTTTTCTCCTCAGCCATAATTATCAGAAACATTTAAAACACACCAGTCCGTGTTGTTTAGGGATTCCCAGGAAGGGAAAAAGAAAGAGATGCCAGCGTACTCACAGTTGCCCTAAAATGTCAGACTATACTTTTAACTCCGGGCCTCAGATTAAAAAAGAAATTTCTTCAGCGCTGCAACCCAGCGATCTTTCCTTTTACGTAGCCAGAAGCTGCATGACGCTGCTGCAAGGGTCTTTTGTGTGATGCCTTGGAATGAAAGGAGAGTGGCTATTAGCTACAGAAGAAGTGAGAGGGAACCCTTAAGTGCCTGGCAAGCTGTATATTGTGGGATAGGGAGTGCACGGTTACCCAGCAGCAGTATTGCTCTGCTTCTAAATGATACCATGGCAACTTCACTGATGGGTAATATACAGTACATGGCATTTCTGGCCTGATGACAGACAAGTTGGGTGGGGTGTGAGGTCTCATGGAAAGAGTGGTAGAGGATTCTGCTGTTGACTGGAGTGGTGGTCATCCTAATTCTAATTCTTCAACTGCAAGCACAGTTTTTCTTTTTTTTCTTTGCTGACATATTTTTCAGGCTTGTGGGAGTAGGTCACCTCCTGTAGTCTTTTAACAGGGCTGTCACTTCAAGTATAGTTGACTGTTTTCCTCCCTCCCTTGCACAAGGATTCCAGAATTTCTCCTTTTGCCATAATCATTAGATGCATAACAAGTTGTTATGCCAGCAATAAGTGCTCAACTTCTGACAGTCTGAATAGGCATTAACAGTATGATTTGACTGCAGGGAAAAAAAAGATAAATACGGTTTTAGACTGAGTATCTTGTTCAAACAGGGTTCAAGTGAATTTGGAATGGGCTTAGAGAAGAACAAGGATGATTAATTGGACTGGAAATTATCCTCTACAGGGAAAGACCAGGGATAAGTTTTGGGAAAGCTATAAAAACAGAAGGCTTGGGAATGGATGTAATCGCCAAATACTTCAGGTACTTTAAAGTGGAACCATCCAAGTTCTATCTCCAAGTAGTAATGTTAAATAGAAAGAAATCAAATTCTAGAATATTCAGAAACTGACACTATCCTGCAAAGGAATACAAAGATAACTTTGGAGAAGGAATGAAAGTACAGCTAAGGAGACATTAGCTTAGTCCAGGAAAAGAAGAAAGGATGAGAAATAACTCAAGATAATTCTGCTTTTATTCTTTTTGTTTTAAAAGGACCTGGTTTGGGGGGGCAATAAGCTGACTTTGTTTAAAAAATATACAAAAGTATGAAGGCTATTGCTTAACGCATTGTAAGCCGCCCTGAGTCTCCGGAGAAGGGCGGCATATAAAAATAAATTTAAAAAGGTGAGGGGGGCAGAGAAAACTCAAGGTTTTCAAGATTTTGTTATACTCTACTACAATAGAGTGCCAGCATTCCTTACTGTGTTGTCTCCTGACCAAGCCTACCTTGAAAATCTGACATCGCCAGATATGTTTGGGCTATAACCCCCATCATGTTCAGATACAAACTGCTGATAATTATGAAGTTCATAACAGCCAGAAAGCAATACACTAGGGAAGGTTGTCCTAAAAATTTGATGATGAAAAGGGAACTTAACCCAATCCTTTTAATTTAGGAATCAATCATTGCCTTAGAAATGCATTCAGTGTTGGACCCTGTTGGAAGTTGTTTCTGGTTGATTAAAAAAAACCCTAAAAACAACCTCTGGCATTCCAAATACAATGTTATAATATGCTAGTCTTTGACCATAATAAAAGTTTGATTTGGTTTGTTGGTTTCATTTTATTTTGTTTCATCTGATTTGATAGTTATAGAAAGCTTGTTCTGTGACACTGGAAGCTACTGCCTATCAAAATGGGTCTGGATGGACCAATGGACAGAGTCCATATCAGATAGGGTTTTTTTTTTATTAGTTTGTTTAGACTGTAAGTACATCTGATGGTCCAATGAGAGGATTTTATCCTGGACGCTAGTTTTATTTTACTTTGTTTTATTAATGTCCTGCCTTTCTTTTGGGAGCTTAAGCTTGTATTTCTTCCTCCAATTTTTCCCACAGTAACCCTGCAAAGTAGATTGAACTGGAGAAAGTGTCTGGCCTGAAGATCCCTAGTGAACTTCCATGGCTGGGATGGATTTCAGTTGAGTCTCCAAGATCCTAGTCAACACCTTAACCCTTTCATTACATTTGCTCTCTTTTATTACTGATTTATTGTTAAGCTAGCTTCAATGTACAGCTGGTTCTCAACTTACGACCACAATTGAGCCCAAAATTTCTGTTGCTGGGCGAAACAGTTGTTAAGTTAATTTTGCCCCATTTTGCGACCTTTCTTGCCACAGTTGTTAAGTGAATCACTGCAGTTAAATTAATAACACAATTGTTAAGTGAATCTGGCTTCCCCATTGGCTTTGCTGGTCAGAAAAATCACAAAAGGTGATGATCACATGAGCTCCTGGACACTGCAACCATCAAAAACATGAGTCCATTGCCAGGTATTTGAATTTTGATCACGTGAACATGAGGATGCTGCAATGGTTGTAATTGTGAAAAATGGTCATAAGTCACTTTTTTCAGTGTAACTTTGAATGGTCACTAAGTGAACTGTTGTAAGTCAAGGACTACTTATTTTTATATACGATCACTCTTCGTATACGGAGTCTGACTATATGGGCTTCAAAGACAAGTAAAAAATATGTTAACTGAAGTGGGGAGAAGAAACTTCTTCCTTTGGATGTAGCTGGGATTTCAAAACAAACATTCTTACTTGGAAGTGTAAATATGGAGTGTTTGGAGCACTCTCGTAGTGTTGAAATAGATTTCTAATATGTGTGGATGAAAACATGGTTGATAAATCGGCATTCTCTTTCTTCTCAAAGGTTTAGCAATAGCACTTAGACTTATATACCACTTCACAGTGCTTTACAGCTCCACTCTAAGCGGTTTACAGTCAGCCTATTGCACCCAACAATCTGGGTCTTCAGTTTACCGACCTTGGAAGGATGGAAGCAGGGGTGAAATATACTTACCGGTTCCCTACTGGTTTGAACCCTCTGCGCATGCACAAACCCTTCTGCGCATACGCAGTGTAAAAAACAGGTTCCTGGTTTTAACCAGGAAGTAATGACTGGGCCGGTGGGCAGAGCCTAACGCTGCCACCGCTACCGGTTCTCCAAACCACCCGCCGCTACCGGTTCGATAGATAGACAGGCAGGCAGACGGATAGAGAGAGATAGAGATAATGCCTGTTTGGTTGGCTTTGTTCATACAGCTGGAAAAATGTTCATTAAATAAGTTTAAATAATAAATAATCCACAATTAAATTAACATGACATTGTTGATGATTGATAAAAGCAAAAATAGTGTATGTTGCCTTCTGTAACACAGTAAGATATTGAAATGCTGTGGCTGAAATTTCTGATCTGTCTGTGGTCCTGTTCCTCAACAGGTCCTGTGCACCCCCCTGACACCAGGAAGTAGGAACAAATGGTGTGTTCCTCCTGCATGCCTGCGTGGCCATCACATGCTGGCACGACACCTGTGCACAAGGCAAGGCAATGCCCCAGCAGGCTTTGGGCTCCAGCAGCATCATGATTATTATTATTATTATTATTTTTGCTCTAGTGGGCTGTGCAGAAGAACTCAGTGGGCCCTACAGGTTTCAAACCCCTGACATAGACGGAACCCTATAATCTATCTACTCAACGTCCTTTTGCTTGACGCAGGCAGAAATGCCAGTTGGTCCTAACTTCACTACCTTATTTGAATCCAATATTAAAGCTCCTGCTATCTATACAAAGTTTCCTTCAGCATTTCAAAGACTTAAAAGGGCAGGACAGGCATTCCAAATGAATGGAGATTCATTGCAACCATGCATTTCTAATATGGCCTAATATCATTTCCTTGAGATCTGAACTCTTCGTGCACTACCTGTTCCGCGAGGGGGGGGGAGATTGCTTATGACTTAGGAGAAAATATGTAAACCTTACTTTGATCCTTGGCAGGAATACAGGTTTATGAATTTGCACAGCTGCCACAGGAGCAGCAGGATTTTGCACCAGTGAGCATTTAACGAAGTGATAAGGACTGTCTGTGTCTTCCGTGCTTGCTAAGGGGTCTGGAACAGAGCGTGCTCTTTGGAGTTGCACGTTCTGCTTAACGAGCTGAGCTTGTTGCTCTGTTTTTCCATTTTTTATTTTTTTTTAAAAAAAGCTTTTTTCTCTTTTGCTGGAACCTACGTATGATTGAATCAAGCAGGCAAGCAGAGATGACAACTCAGCTGGGTTGCTTCTTGGCAGGCTATAAAAAGGGGAAAGGCACCAAATGTTATTCTGAATACATTTAGCGCTTTGTCCAGAGAAGCCAAAAGTACCTGGAAGTATGACAGGGCTTCAGAGAAGATGGTTGGGTTGCTGGAGAACAGGACACAGCTGCTGTGGTCAAAGTGAGGCTTTTAAAAAGTAGCCTTCCAGTAGTCAAGATATTGTTTCATATTTAAAGTAGTGGTGAAATGTAAAATTTGTTATTACCTGTTCTGTGGCCGTGGCTTGGGTGGGTGGGTGGGGGATAATGTGACTGGGTGGGCGTGGCCAACTTTTTTTTTTTTACTTTTAAAAGCATTTTTTCTACAACCTCTTCAGCCGAAGAGGTTGTAGAAAAAATGCTTTTAAAAGACTCTGACGATCCCAGCTGAGTTGCCTGATCGTCAGAGGCTTTTGTTTTCTTTTAAAAGCATTTTTTCTGATGATTGCACGGCTCAGCTGGGCGGGGGGGGGGATTTATGTTATTGGTTCTCCAAACTACCCGCCGCCATCGCTACCGGATCGGAGCATTTCACCCCTGATTTAAAGGGTAACTATATGAGTAGTACACTATATCCAGCTTCCATGCAACAGGAAGGAATTAGCTTAGTGCAAAAGATTATTATGTTGGAGTTATGTTTATAACAGAACAAGAAAGCATGAAGAAATAAATTAGCAGGCTCGTGTACCAATAGATATTCTAATTCTCAATATTTTAACTGGGAGATAGGAAGGATAGAAGAAAATGGAATTCACCTCATCATCTTCTGAAGTCCGCCATTCTACTGAGTCACAGCAATGTTATAGCTGAATGTTCTTGTTCATCGCACCTGCCCTGAACCCAGAAGCTGCTTTTCCCATTACCAAAGTTAAAGCAAGATTTAGTTGCCATACATTAAAATAACCATTGAAAATGATGTAATGCTTAAAAAATGCAACACTTTAAGCCTGAAACTGAATGCTGGCTCAATATTGCTGCTGTTACATTAGGAAGAATGATGTGAGGATACTTGAGGCAGTGCCAGCCTCCCTGGAACTAAGCCACAAATTATAAGTAATCCTTTCACGAGTTAGCAAAAGCAGCCAACAGACCATCTCTTGAACAGGTTGAAAGCTGCAGTGTCACCATCACTAAAGGCCATGGCAGGGAGCGGGGACTGGAGGAAAGGCAGGAAAGAAAAAGCATTTCAAGCTATAAATGAGAAAGCGGATCCACAGGCAAATGCAATACATTGCTGATGTGCACGTCCTGTCTCTTGAATGCTTAGAGGCTGGACCAGCCCTGTTTGTGAGCTACAGTCATGGAGTTGCAAGTGGACACTTTATGTTCCTGCTGATTTCAATAAGAGATTTTGACACAGATTACTGTACATCTCCTACCACTAAAAGCAATTGGAATGCACTATGTGACTTAAACTTACCACCTAAATAAATAAATAAATAAAGGGGAGGGGGGTGATCATGCCTCGCAAACTACCGGTAAATATTATTGTAATAGGAGTTCTTGCTCTGTGCCTCAGTTGGATTTGGTACATGATAAAACCATGAATGAGTTTAAAATGGTGCCGGGACAGGATATTTAATAGAAAATGCTAATAGGGATCATTATTTCATGCTACAGTGATAATGATTAAAAATGTCAATATGCTGAGCCCTAGTTCACCAAGCAGCCTACAATCACATCTTAAATTACTAAATTAGGTTCAAGATGATGTGTGCATAAAGCAACATTTAGCCATGAAAACTGGCTGGGTGAGTTTGGGCCAGTCATTGTCTTTCTGCCAAAGTTGCTTCATAAAGTGATTGTTATTAAGAAATATTAGAAGAGATAGAGATATGTATATCCCCCTTGTACTGTTGAAGAAAAGATAGGGTATAAATCCAATGAATATTAATCTAAAAACAAAACCAGGAAAACTAACATTGCATAAGTACAAAAGATCAGAACTATGCATCAAAGATTAAAAAGGATCCAATCCTATAAAGGTTCCTGCAATCCGCAAGAATTTTAAGGGACATCTGAAGGCCATCAAGAAAAGAGCAAAACAAATGAACAGTGGGAGAGATTTCAATGTCAAAGTGACACAGAACAGAGAGAAAGTCCATCTACTTTGCTTCTAAAGATTATCATTCTTGAGTAGGTCTACAAAAGATTTAATAGCCATTGTCAAAGTAGAATTTAAAAGCAAAATAATCCTGAAACTTGAGCATCCAAAGAAGGTTCCCAGTGCAAGAGAGTTGTTGATGGGGAATGTAGAAGAGACAAAATATTCATGGCTTATTACTTCCCCTATTGAGGGGCATTCTTGATTCAAGCACCCCTATTCTGAAATCCCACTCTCCCTATTTGGGGGGGAGAGATTCCAGGGTTAGCAAGCTTGAAGTGCCAACTTAAACCTATTTGTTCAACCTTGACTTTGATTAACTTGCACTATGATTCAATTCTGTATATGGCATTGTCCTCTGAGTACAGACTAAATCAAGCTTTTAAAAAATGTTCAGATGAATTGTCTTCCTCATTTGGGATTGTTAAAAATGAAAGCAAATGAAGAGTAGTCATTTTAGAGAAATAACATGGGAACTGCAAAAATTTAATTTCCTTCCTTCCTTCCTTCCTTCCTTCCTTCCTTCCTTCCTTCCTTCCTTCCTTCCTTCCGGATTTTGAATCTGTTCCTGTCCATCTCAATATTTACTGATAGTTTCACTTGTTTATTTAATAAAGTGGCCTGCAGCGTTTATGTAATCTTATAATGGACTCTACTGTTTGAGAATAGGTACCAAATGTACCTACTGAACTCTGTGGTCTTTTTCTAAACTTTGTCTAAATATTTCTGTTGACTCTCATAGTAGCATCCTAGTTAGAAAGCTATCATTCCTAGATAGATTTAACCTCTCAATTTAAACTATTCATTTTAACTCATTTTTATCAGCTTTATCATTTTTTTGTTTTTCAAACTACTTTGCAGTTTAAAAATGTAGAACAAAAGAAGCATCCATAGACATCTGTTCCTTGGTTCCTAATCAAGTTGCCAAAAAAACAATATGTACATTTTCACACTACAATGCAAGCTTTTCCCTTTTGTGCTTGTGTTGCGACAGGTCTTTGTCACACACACACCCCACTTCCTGTCATCTTTGAAAGCAGCTTCCCTTGCATCAAGTTCTTCAGATGGGTTTTGACTACAACTTTCTTTCTATCATACCTATTTATTTTATACACAACCCATTCCGAATCTGTCTAACTGAAAGGGATATCTGTAGTTCAACATATATCCCAAACACATTAGATTAATGTAAACTAATTTCAAAAAAAGAAAAGAAAATTGCATGCTATTGTTTAGGCTTTATGGTCCTCACAACTGCAATAAAACATAGCAAAGCAAAACAAAAACAAAAACACCCCAGGATTTATCCATTAATAATTTGCTTCAGTACTATTTCCCAACACCAAAAGTACCAACTAACAGAAAGAACTACAGTTGTGCAGATTTGGGAGAACATTGCCTGGATTCTGTACAGCCATTAACATTAGCAAAGGGTTTTAATGATATGGTAAATCCTGCTCAGGAAGGCCTAGAGATGCTTTTCAGCAAGATTCCTATCTTCTTTTGAGTAATGAACCAGACTGTTTGTAGTGTCTCAAGCCTCTTTGTTCTCTCAGTTTCTATTGTTCTCAGTCCCTATTAATATTTCTGGGAAATTGTTGATGCCCTACTAAATTTGGGCTCTAGGTATTGGTCTCTGAGGAAGAAACTGCAAAACTTCAGGTATAATATTAAGAACATAACAGTGGTGGGTTTCAAATTTTTTTACTACCGGTTCTGTGAGTGGGGCTTGATGGGCGTGGCAGGGGAAGGATACTGTAAAATCTCCTTTCCCACCCCACTCCAGGGGAAGGATACTGCAAAATCCCCATTTCCTCCCGATCAGCTGGGACTTGGGAGACAGAGTAGATGGGGGCGGGGCCAGTCAGAGATTTTACTACCAGTTCTCCGAACTACTCAAAATTTCCGCTACCGGTCTCCAGAACTGGTCAGAACCTGCTGAAACCCACCTCTGGAACATAAGAACTGGGCTGTGGGGAAGCATATGAAAAATATTATTGTAACAGATGTATTTCTGCTAGGTTTTGCAAGAACAAACATCCTGAACAAAAGAACTTGGCTGTGAATATTTTCTTCAAAAAAACAGGAATTTTTTTTTTATTCCAGCCACCTTTCCCCATTCTTACAAACAGGAATGTTTGAAATGTGCTTAGAATCAGTATTGAGACTATCATGTCTAAAAACAATGCTTTGGTCTTGGGAGTGCTTTTCCCCAAAGATTTGTCTCCTGGCCTCAGTAGATTTTTTTTTTAGAACCAAGACAGTTATTCCATATATATTTACTTACAAATGAATTGCATTAAAATCAGGAGATTTTTCATTATTTTGGAATTTTGATAGTTTTATAGCTTTCAATTATTTCTTTTCAGTTTATTAACTGAAATAAGAGTCAGAGTAACTACCCTGTTTCCCCAAAAATAAGACATCCCCTGATAATAAGCCCAATCGGGCTTTTGAGCGCATGCACTAAAATAACCTCACCCCCAAAATAAGCCCTCCCCGAAAATATTTAAATGCAGAGCTGGAAATCAGGTAAGATAGCAAGAGGAGCCCCATCTTGCTCCACATGCCCCAAAATAATAAAATCTCCCTGAAAATAAGACCAAGCGCTTATTTCGGAGTTCAAAAAAATATTAGGGTCTTATTTTCAGGGAAACACGGTATTAGATTAGGACTAGGAGACCCACCCTGCAAGGTCTATGTAGTCTTAAGGCTTACTTGTTGTCCTTGAGCCAATTTTGCTTTTCATTTTAGCCTACATCACGAGACTATTGTGGGGATAAATTTGACCAGAAGCATCATGCATGCCAATTTCTATTTTGAGTGGAAATATAAGAGATAAACACACAAAATTGTACTTTTGAATAGCAAACTGTTATAGTTAATTAGGAGAATCTTTATAATTGGGTTAATTGTGCCTTCCAGACTCTGCCTATACAGCATATTCCTTATCAGCATATTCAATGCTGAAATGATAAACCCATAATCAGTAAAAAACAACAACAACAACAACAACAACAACAACTGGTTAGGCATCCCTCCACTTTGAGAGAAAGTTTTCTTCTGCAGATACTGACTGGACTCTGATTTCTGCTTTGAGTCTGCTAGATCCTGAGCAGCAACTTGAATGTCAAGGGGTTGGATTAGTACCTACAGTACAGTAGATGGTTTATTGGTGTTGTGTGATAAATTGATGCAGCTGCTATATTAAAACCCTTTGCCAGGAAGAACATGCTGGTACAGAATATAGAAAACTGTTATCTTTGAATAACATTTATGCAATAAATTTATGCAGTCCAGAGCTTCAAATAATTTCCTATAATTTCACAGGAAAATATCTGTCTACTCTAGACAGTTCTTCAGTCCAGAGAAGCTGTACAGAGTCCTAACACATACAGTTGTTGAATTCTTTCTCAATTCCAAGACATTTTTTCCCACTGAAATAAGTTATTGGAATGCTTAATTTACTTGTTCATGTTCTGTTGTAGAATGCTTGACCTATCTTGGATCACATCTTGGATTCTATTTTTATGGTTAGTTGTAATGATGGAATCTGTCTTATTAGAGAAAACTTGGTTTTTCCTAAGTTTATGCACATAGTTAAAGTAGAACTCATCTCTACATTTCATCATCTTTCCCATCTTATTTGTAGAGTTTATTTTTTACTGTAAGTTTTTAGCATTTTAATAATGATAATACTTTTAAACAATTTTTAAAATAATAATGTATTTTTAAATAAGATGGGACATGGTGGCTCAGTGGCTAAGACGCTGAGCTTGTCGATCAAAAGGTCAGCAGTTCAGTGGTTCGAATCCCTAGTGCCATGTAATGGGGTGAGCTCCCGTTACTTTTCCCAGCTTCTGCCAACCGAGCAGTTCGAAAGCACGTAAAAAATGCAAGTAGAAAAATAGGGACCACCTTTGGTGGGAAGGTAACAGCGTTCCGTGCGCCTTTGGCATTTAGTCATGCCAGCCACATGACCACGGAGACGTCTTCGGACAGCACTGGCCCTTCGGCTTTGAAACAGAGATGAGCACTACCCCCTAGAGTCGGGAATGACTAGCACATATGTGCGAGAGGAACCTTTATCTTTTTATTTTTAAATAATGTACTTAAAATGGTAATACTCATGGCTTATTAAAGATGTTATGTTATTGACTTACTTATGCTCATGTTTTAATTTCCTTCTTTATCCATTTTTAGATGTGAAATCTTGAAGATCTTGCTTCTCATTCTGATAACTGCAGCAACAAACCTGTACGGACAAGGTATTAGATTGTTTTAAGGTCTGCCTGCCCCAGAATTTAAAGGGTAAAGCCAGGAATCACAAGATAGATAGATTGATAGATGCATGTCAATCAGCCCACAAATTAAGTCATTGACATAGAAAGGCAGACAGTAGGCCTCCCTGTGCCAGCTTCTCCAATAAGCAACACATAGAATTGTCGTTCCTATCCTTTATGTGGAAATGTCATGTTTTCTGCTTCATACTTCATTATGGCTCTCAGCAAATCCCCCCTCTTTCATACCACAAAGAGTATGTTTAGATCTGTGCTCTATTTTTTCCCCCTTTTGTTTGTTCTGCCTGGTTCTGGTACACCTCAAAATTGTCATCTGCTAATTGTGTTTAGCTTAAAAGAGTTTTAAGAGCTGAAAGTATTCATAAACCTTGCTATGCACAAATAAAATGAAGCAATAAGAAATGTCTCAGGAGACACATGGGCCAGAATATCTTTTTGGCCGAATTTCTGGAATTGTCTGCTTGACGTATGTGTGGTTTGATTGGCCTTACATTTAAGAAGAGCCTGAGGGTTGTTTTTTTTTCTCTTGCTAATTAGCATTTGGGGTGCTGAGTGCTTTTTACATGGCTTTAAATTGTTTTCAAATCCTTACTAATTACTATTAAAAAAAAATTTAAAAAAAAAACTACATTCCACTTCCATAAAAGATTCAGTTCAGTGGATTGCTAGATGGATGGATAATCTGCCAGAATCATTGTTTTAACTGTGATTAAGCCAGAGTTTATTACTTCAGTTGCAGTGGTGATCTGTAGCTTCATAAAGAAGTGCCAAATCAATGTTCAAAGGGAGGACTGAGGGAAAAGCCTTCAGTCCCCAAATTCATTGTAACTTTATAACCAGCACTTACCAAGCTGGGAAAAATCAAAGTAAACAGTGAAGATTTCTGCAGAGTTTGAGCACCAGAACTCCCACGCATTCCATCGCTCAGACTTATTTCATAATGTCTTTTCAATATCATAGAAGAATGATGCTTTGAAGCTTAATAACTCCCCTTCACAGCATCATTTCAGAGCTGATGGAAATGAAGAGGATGGCAAATTGGCTTCAAATAGCTTTTGAAACATTGTAGGTTAAAGTGAAGTGAAAGTAGCCTCTGCCCCTGAAACTTCTTTCCTGTTAAATTGAGTTTTTTCTTTAGGACAACAGCCAGCCTGAATGGAAAATCTTCGAGTTATACTCAAAATCAAACATGTTTGAGTGGTAGTAGGATGGAGGAGAAGGCCGCTCTTAGATAATTTAATAGAGAAATAAATAACCACATTTGTGGATATTGAAATCTGCCTACTCCAGAATGGATTCTATAGTGAGAGTTTACTTTATGGATACATATTAGTCCTTAAAACAAGCAATGAATGGAAGAAAAACACATCTGAGAATGACTGGAGTGAGAGATGGTTTGGTCTGGGCATCTCACTGTGGAGAAATTGCAACAAGGTAAACTCTGCAATCTTTCAAGAGAATGTTTAGGATGGTGACAGTAGGTGCCTTCATATATCACAACAAACAAGGGCAAAGTAATATCGGGGCATTTCAACTTTTAAAGTATCCTACGGAAGACCTCAAAGTGATTACTTTGGGAAACAGAATGTATCGAAAGGTTTCAAATTATCTTAGTAGGGCTGCAACAAATGCCATGAGTTTTTAAGAGGTTACAGTTGTTAATTGATAAGGTACTTTTACTGGTTGCCCTCGACTTACAACCACAATTGAGCCCCAAATCTATGTCATTGATGCATTTGTTAAGTGAGCTTTGCCCCGTTTTACAACCTTTTTTGCCACAGTTGTTAAGTAAACCGTTGCAGTTGTTAAATTAGTAGCCTAGTTGTTATGTGAATCTGGTTTCTCCATTGACTTTGCTTGTCAGAAGGTCACAAAAGGGATCACATGAGCCCAGGACACTGCAACCGTCATAAATATGAACCAGTTGCCAAGCATCTGAAGTTTGATCACATGACCATGGGGATGTTGCAATGCAAGTGTGGAAAATGGTCATTAGTCCCTTTTATCAGTGTTGTTGTAACTTTCAACAGTCACTAAATGAACTGTTGTAAGTCACAGGCTACCTGTACTCTGTCTCTCACTGTAACCTGCATCTGTATAACCAGCCTGTCTTCTCTTTCCTTCCTCCCACCTTTCCAGTTTAAATCCTACATCAGCCTAGCTACTCCGTGCACCTGATGAAGTGATCCAGGGGTGGGTTCTAAATTTTTTTACTACCGGTTCTGTGTGTGTGGTTTATTTTGTAGGTGTGGTTTGATGGTCATGTGACAATGGCTGTTCACCGCCCTGAGTCCTTCGGGAGTAGGGCGGTATACAAATTCAATAAAATAAAAAAAATAAAATAAAAATAAAATAAATTCTTTAGGATTTAGCAGAGGTACTGGTCTACCAGGCTTTTAACTGCTTACAGAGCCGTACCAGTCTACCCATTTGTTTTTGGCGGCACTGGTCTACCCATTTGTTTTTGGAGCATTCCGGTCTACCTATTTGTTTTTGGAACACACTGGTCTACCACCACAGTGCCTTTTACTGCTGATCAGCTGTAGGGCGGCCCTTTGAAGCGCTGTGGCAAGAGTTTAAACAGGTTTTTTCCTTCTAGCCAATCAGCTGGGACTTGAGAGGCAGTGAATAGATTGGGGGCGGGGCCAGGCAGAGGTGGTATTTACCGGTTCTCCGAACTACTTAAAATTTCCACTACCGGTTCACAAGAACCGGGGAGAACCGGTAGCAGCCCACCACTGAAGTGATCTGATGAAAGCTTATTTTGTTTTAATAAAATGTGTTAGTTGGAAAAGGAGCTACCAGATACCATCTGGTACTAAGTTTATATACTAGAGTCTGGTAGCTCTTTTTCCAACTAACAGTAGTTTTACTTAATGCTAGTCATGGGAGAAAGAAAGCAAACTGTGGGACATGGTGCAGATGATCAGTCAAATTGCAACTTTCAGTCTCTGGCAACACTAGAAAGAGCCACACCACCTTCAACATAGCAGGGGCTGAGTGACCCGAGGAAGCAGCAGAGGTTCCTGTAGTTGTGATTGTTTTTTGTGATGAATTGTAAGTACAGAGTGACCCAATTTAGACTAGGTCCAATGCACCCAGATGAAAGAAGCTTGTCACTTCTTTCCAGTCCAGTTAAACTGAACAAATCATTTTCCTTTTCACTTGCAGAACTGGACAATAAAATAGATATAGGAAGTTCCATATTAATAATAAGGTTTAATAATGGCTAGCTAGCGATCATTTGAACATTTTTTCATGACACATCCCTTTTGCATATACAGGTAGTCCTCAGCTTATGATCACAAAAGAGCCCAAAATTTTCAAGGCAGTTGTTAAGTGAGTTTTGTCCCATTTTATGACCTTTTTTTGCCAAAGTTGTTAAGTGAATCATTGTGCTTGTTAAGTGAATCATGCGATCCTTAAGCAAGTCTGGCTTCCTCCACTGATTTTCTTGTAGGAAGCCAGCTGGCAAGGTTACAAATAGTGATCACATAACCCCAGGACTGTGCCAGTTGCCAAGCACGCAAATGTTGATCACATGACCATGGGGATGCTGCAACAGGATTTCTTTGGAAAATGTAGATGTAATATTGCTCTGTTTTTGTTATGTATGCAAAAGACTCCAAGATTGATACCAGACTGAGTACCAAATGAATAGAATTCAAACCATAAATCAATTTCTGCTTCGTCTTAATGGTGTAACCTGCTCTTTAGAGTTTAGAGCATGCATAAAATTGCTACTGAGGGAGGAAAAATTAAAGTTATAAAATATGGTGATCCAACGCCATATATAATAAACCAACCACAATATAATTGGTTTCTTTGTTTTGGATTCAACATGTTCTTTGGATCCAGCTATTTTGGATTTCAAATCGTAGTTTATAGCTTTTAAATAAGGATTTTGACTTATCCAATAAAACATAGTTAAATGAACCATGGTTTAAGTGTTATCTTTAAATTAAGATTACTGACAAGTTGTGAAAAATTGTAAGCCAGCCGTATCCAACCATAAAAAGAGAAAGGCACCCACAAGTTGACCTTACCTCCTGGACACAACTATGTAGGTTTATTAACAGCAGTAGGACAATGGCTTGCCAGTGCCTTTAAATTTCTTAGCATAATTAGCTGGCAACATAAAACATTTTACATTGCATGCCAAAACCTCCCCTGAGCTGGGCAATGCTTTCTGACAATGCCAATATTATTTGCTACTCTTTGTGGTGATGCGGAAGAAAAATTAGCTAATGCTTAGCTGGGTACGCATAGAGAGGGCAGTGCCAAGCAAATATCAAGTTGCTGCAATTCTGGGAAGGGTGTGTGCACACTAATGCTGCGGTCTAATTAACGTTTGCATAGTGCTTTGCAGATACATCATGCACTGTAAACTGAACTAGGAATATGGGTAAAGCACGGAATATGGAGGGGATTATCAACTAAAACAGAGGACAACTATGGCCCCTTTATGACCTATGGACTTGCTAGCTCAGGAATTCTGGGAGTTGAAATCCATAGATTATTAAAAGGGCCATAGTTGTCCATCCCTGAACCAAAAGGTCCTAGAGATTGTCTGCCCCCTCTCCATAGGCCAAGTGGGCCAAAACTTTTCAAAAGCAGCCATTACAGTGGTATTTATCTGGGAGCTACCTGTCCCTAATCCCCTAGAAACATTTGCTTTAATTAATGTCTTTCAGAATATTGTAAAAGAGAAACAACGGATGTGCTCTTGAGTTTTACTATTCCTTGTCCTTGTTTCTCTTTTTCATCGTTTTTGCTGATGACCACTAAGAAAAAGCAGAGCAAGTTTAAATCAGCAATAGCTATTCGATGTTTTTCAATCCTGCCTAGAAAAGCTTGAGACTGAGACTTCATAGATGTGAACCATCATTCTACTACTCTACTGAATATGGCCCTTAGTCTGATTTTGCATTAATGCAGTTTGTTGATGGTCTTTGTGATGCTCAGAAGCTTGTACTTTTGATGATGGTAGTATACTGTATCTGCACTACCATTCATTCACATTCAGAGCAGGAAGGCGAAAAATAAATTTGCAAATACTCAGGAACATAAAGGGCTGGACAACTATAGTTGACATTGATATATACTTAGCAAGTGTGTCTGCCAGTGGAATGTGTGAATTTGGGCTCTTTTAGATCATGAGGGCTTACAGCCTTCCTCTCATCTTAGTTGGGAAAATTGGTTTCAAGAGCAAGCTGCAGTGTGTTCACTGATGAGTTGAGGTCACAATTTCCATAAAATGTCTGTTTCTTTATGACTGGAATTATTTGGCACAAATATTAGATTTAAACATGTCTTTCTTCAGTAGTCAGAGATACTTAATTGAAAAGAAACAACCATGAAATTACATCTGGTCTACACTAGGGAAGGGTCCTGCATTTTCTAAGAGGCAGCAGACTGAATCATTACCCTGTGGTCAATCCCTCCCTTTCCATCTTGGTTTTAAAGTAATGAATCATATTTCCTGCAAAACAAGAGATCAGAAACCCAGGTGGATCTTATTTCTAGGGTTGAGATGGGGTATCTATATCATCTTTTTTCCTCTGATGATTCAGAATCATGCCGATAATGCCAGTTTTTTGGCATAATGATGGATGTGTAACTGTGATATTTCATCATCCCCAGGCCCCGTGACTCTGGGTATCAAGTCTCATCTACATACATTCTTCCATACATGCTTGCCATAAGCAACAATCTTCCTTCTGCAAAAATACAGTAACTAAAAAACTGAATCAAACTGGACAGATTTTCTGCAGCAAGAAGAGGATTGGGCAGTTGAGTGTTTACATCCATGCATTTGTTTTAACTTGCTTTTTGACTTATCCTGACCTATGCATTTCAGCTGAGCATGATACGCAAAATGCAAAGAGAGTACAGATAGTGGTTGCCTTTGGCAAAAAGCCAGCTAAAGTGACAGAGCAGACTGATTGTTTCTCAGGGATGTTTTTCCAGGATGGGGTCACTCGCTGTTTCCTTGACTTGGCTTACAGATTGTGATTAGAAAAGGAGAAACAGGCCTTTCTGGACAGTTGGCCAATCCAACTCTCTGTTGCCTGCCAACACAAGGGAGCTTCCCATTTCCAGATAAGCAAGAGGGAGGGAAAACAAAGCAGCCAATTCTTCATGCATCATGAGCTGCGTCTGTAGTGTAGCAGCCTCAGCGATACTGACACATCATTCCGCTTCTGTCCCCAGGGCCCTCAAGACATTACTGCTGTTTAAAGGCAAGAATCTGCTCCAACACTGATTGTGGGAACTTTACTGAAGCCCACTGAGCTAGAGACATTAAGGAGACCTTTTGCTAATCAAGACCCAGGCATCCCTCCTCCTTCATCCCCTGTTATTCTCAATAGCAGGTGTTCAGGACTGACCCACTGATCCTTGTCAGGTAAGTGGCAAATTCCATAAGACTTGGGTTTTGGAAGGGAGGGAGGGAGTTAAGTTGAGGAGGAGAAATCTGCTGTGCTGTTTAGTATGAGGATTTCCTTCAGCAACCTGTAACCAGACAACCTGAAGAGTTTATTTTGGCTTCTGCCCTTGCAGATTTGATGAAAACCAGGAGTTCAGCTCTTGTTGAGTCTTCAGCCCTCCTTTATCCTGAATATATAGAATAGCAGTCTTTTAGAAATTCTTGTTTGAAATATATGAACTTTTCAGAGCTGAAGGTGGGGAATTTCTTTTCAGTCTAAAATTGAGGCAGTGACTTTCTTCAACAACATGCTAATTTACACCACAGTTAAGAGCTTAGATACAAGGGCTTTATACCAAGTAAACCTGAATTGTCTAAGTTTAGTATCATCTGCTGAGGCTGTGACTATGGCTCAGGGATTTAGACAAGAACCGTTTAAGACTTACCTAGAGATGCATAAATGTATTTTTCCATAAAAAGAATACTTTCTGGCTCTAAAATTAGCCTTTGTCCTTCCGTGAATGTATGGAAGATTAGGAAGATGGGATGAAGTTTTCTGCAAGAATATTTTGTGTGACAATGGCTCAGGGGTCATCTTGTAAATCATGAATGGGGAAAATATCTCTTGGATGTCTTGGAACACCTGTAAGCAGGGGTGAAATCTAAATTTTTTTGCTACCGGTTCTGTGGGCGTGGCTTGGTGGTCATGTGACTAGGTGGGCATGGCCAGTTTGACGTCATTCACGTCACTCACCATTAGAGCCAGGAGCTGCACATTCTGCCTTTCTGAAGCCCCCAACGCTTTGAGTTTCCTTCTGGCTTGACTGCCCAGGCGAACCTTGGAGCCTTCTCTTGCCTTGCTCTTCATCCCGGAGGGCCACACATCCCCACCCCCACCAATCCTCCGTACAAACCACCCATCCCATTTCTGCAAAGGCAGAGCCTCCCCCTTGCAGGGCAATCCAAAGAGGGGAGGGGGATGCTGCTGAAAAAGCCACCTTCCACCTGGGCCGCCTCCTGCAGCCCAACGTGCCCAGCCTTGCTTGCCCTTTCCTCAAATGGGCTGTGCATGGGGCGCTTGGAGAGTGAGCTCTCCAACCTCTGTTTGTTTGTTTTTGTGTGTGTGTGTGAGTGATCTGAAGCCAAGGCATCCAAACTTCTGGCAGCAGCAGGGGAGGCTTCTGAGCAGCCCTGAGTCAGCCAGATTCACCTGACCTACTCGCTGAGTCTCGCTGTTCTCCTCACCCCCATCCCCACCTCACTGAAGCAGCGGCTTCCCTGCTCAGCCCCAACAAGCTATGCATCCATGGTGCCTGCACCAGCATCCTGAGAGAAGCAGAGAAGATCATCGCTTGCAAGCATACAAGCAAAGGTAGTAAGCGTACGCCGTGCTGTAGGAAAAATGAGAGGCCCTGTTGTCCCACAGAGCCTGCTGCTGCTTGAGTGAGGTGGGGGGGAGGAGAATGGTGAGACTCAGGGAGTAGATCAGGTGGATCTGGCTGACTCAGAAGCCACCCCCGCCGCTGCCAGAAGTTTGGGTGCCTCGGCTTCAGATCGCTCCCTCCCTCCCTCACACACACACACACACACACACACACACACACACACACACACACACAAATGGAGGTTGGAGAGCTCTCTTGCTCGCTCTCTCCAAGCGCCCCATGCACAGCCCATTTGAGGAAAGGGCATGCATGGCTGGGCGCATTTGGCTGCAGAAGGAGGCGCAGCGCAATGGGGTTGTTTTGTTCGCCGCGGTGGTACTTTGGGAGGGCAGGTGGATGTCTGCAGCTGACAACTATAATGAATATGTCCATCTGCCCTCCCGAAGCACCACCGCGGCGAACAAAACAACCCCATTACTATGGATGCATAGCTTGTCGGGACTGAGCAGGGAAGCCGCTGCTTGAGTGGTGGTGGGGGGGCGAGTAAGGTGCTAGCTCCTTCCCCACAGCCCTGTCATGTTTGCCTGCCTTCCACGTGGGCTTCTGTTTGCCTGCCTTCACAACCTGGCCACCGGGATGCCAGGAAGACGGCATGGAAGATAGGCAAGCATGGCAGGACTGCGGGCCATGGACCAGTTTGGGGGCATGGCCAGCCAGCCATTGCTCCCAGTTCGGCGAACTAGCCTCAATCTCCGCTACCTACTCACCCAAGCCGGTCCGAACCGGGAGCATTTCACCCCTGCTTGTAAGGCATTTTGGTCTGATGCTTTATAGATCTCAGCAGGAACACCATCCTGCCCTGTTGCTTTAACTTCACCTATGAAGTCACTTCCTTGATCTCATCAATAGGAGGCAAGTCTAGGGCATCTAAGACTGGCAGCCGAGGAATCTACTGTAAAACATCAGAATCAACTCTGGACAGCCCAGTGACTAGATTGTGTTCTGACCTAGACTTCCTGATATAAAGTAAAAAGGACACAATTAGTCCCCAAACCCCCTTTTTTTATTTTAACGGCTGTGAATTCCTTTCATTCACAGCACGTGCTGAATTACCAAGAGTTTATAAATAGTCCAACAAAAGTCTGCCACAGTCCTTCGGATAAGGCCGGTAAACACCCACCTTTATCTTCTTTAACACTCTGCCAAAGACCTAATTGGCAATTATCTTGTCAAGGCCATACGAAAACACAGAGTCAAAAATGGAGCTTCAAAGTACAAACCGACACCATCCACAATGTTGCTTCCTGCAAAGGTGGACGTGCCTTTGCTTTTCCTTTATGTCTTATGGGAGGGGCCACTCATCTCCAAGCCTTACTCCCGAGTTGTCCCTTTTGTTTTAACTGTTCTTGGCTTCTGACAGCTGTGCACATGCGCACACTAGGAACAGGCTCCCCCTGTTCCTCTGCCTCTCTGATGTCCGACTCTGGAGGCTCCGGAGTCCATACATAACTCCCAGATGGCCCTGGCCCCATCTCTGCCTCCAACGCAGAGCCCTTGTCAGAGCCTTCCCCAGACTCCAGGACTGGCTCATGTTCCTCCCCAGCCTCCTCACTGTCTAACTCTGCTGCCAGCTCTGCAGGCTGCTGGTGGACCACAACAGATTGGAAAAATGTCCAGCCCAGTGGTTTTTTAGCCCTTCCTAATGTTGGATCATGACAGCAAGGGGGAGCATTGTGATTTAGAAAGACCATAAACTGACTTCATGATACTGACAAACTTTCTGGTGGCATGCATGTCTCCATAAAGTTCTACCTGCTTAGCTTTCTTTGCCATCACTTGTCCTGCATTTATTGCAGTTTTACCTGTACTTTGGACTGCAGATGTTTAAAGTTGCCTTTCTTTGAAACAGATGGATTGTTCTGCCAGTCTGCATAAGCCTTGTTCTTGGCCTGAAGGGCTGCTGAAATGGTCTCGTGTTTTTCATCAAACTATTCTTCATGTGCCCGGGGTTTCAGTCCAAGTACAGCTGTTGTGGTCTATATTCAGGGTCCCCAAGATGTGGCCACGGCTTATTTGCAACTGGGATGCATGAGTGCACTCCCACTCGTGCAAGCAGCGGATGCACATGCCTGTCACTCAAACAAATGAAGCTGTGCACATGCATGTACATACCTGCCTCTTGCACAAAACCATCCCTTCTTCCACCCCTCCTCCCGCACTGGGCCACCAACCAGGAAATGTTGGTCTATATGATATCTTTAAACTGTGTCCACTTTTCAGGACATGTTCCTACAAGCTGGAGATTTTTTCATTAAGTACATCTTGGAAACGTTGGGTTTTATAATCTTCTGATGTTGAATGACTTTCTTGGTGGTTTAAAATGTAGAGGGACTATGTTTAGGTTGCAGGCCAACCAGACCAGCCTGTGGTCAGTCCAACACTCAGCACCTCGCATGGTTCAGGTAATGGTGCCATCTTTAATATCATGCTGTCATACTATGACCTAGTCAGGTGCCAGTGCTTGGACCTGGAATCCATTCAGGTAGTTTTATACTTTGTGAACATCATGTTAACAATGCATAGGTTGTGCTCGACATATTTACTCAGAAGCAGCAAGCCATGCTATTCAGTTGCCTACCCTGTGTTTCCCAAGAACTCCATCTCAGTTGTCTCTGTTGGTCCCCACTCTGGCATTGAAATCTTCCAGAATGGTGAGTTAATCCAGGTCCTTGTAGAAACCTTCCTTGTCTTTATCTGGACACATGGGAGTTGGTTTGTAGGTCTTGACAGTACTTAAAAGTGCTCATTGATCTTTTAGTTAATGTGGGGTTGTTTTAAACCAATCTAATAAGATTGTCAGCTTTGGATACCTTGCTCCTGACATACTATAAAGCTGTTGAAAAAAAGAGTGAATTTTGGTGAGATTTGGCAATCATCAACAAGATTTCACCCATATAAATGTTTCAGATTATCTTTTTATTTCATTCATCCTACAGGTGCCATAGCACCCAAAGTACTTTGGGTGCTATGGCATCTATAGGATAAACATTTCAGATAAGCCATTATTGCTGACAGTCAGAATGGCCTCCTATTTTGGGTACTATAATCTTCCCTAAAACCAAATGGAGTTGTTTATTTGTAGGGAGATGGACATAATATGAGGATCTCATCTCCTCTAACCAGAGAACATCCAGATCTCCCCTTCCAACATCTTTGCTTTAAAGAAAGTTCCCAAGAGAACTAAAGTCGTTAGACATTAATAGTCTGTCATTTCCAGATGGCCCTGTTTCCAGTCTCACCCTCTCAAAGTATTTTGAAATCTGCTCTTGCTGAGCTCAGAATGCTGAGAACAGGCAGAGTAAATCATTAAACTGTCAAGGCTGCCTCCAGCCTAGGAGAAGGCGATTACCTTAGGTCATTGCTCCACCCTTCAACTATAGCAGCCCCTGACAAAAAAAATATAAAAAGGCCCCTATTCCAGTGATGGCTAACATTTTTGCCATTGCGTGCCAGGAGCGAGGGGGGAATGTCACACGTGCATATCCCCACACCCATAATACTATGTGCCCTGCCCCTGCACATGCGCGCATGACACACACACCCCGCTCCTAGCATGCGATGGCATGGTAGGCCCGTTTTTTGCTCTCCCCAGCCTCCAGAGCCTTTCTAGGAGTCTGGGAAAGGTGAATATGCTCTTCTCCATCCCCCGGCAACCTCCAGAGGCTGAAAAACGCCCAGTTTGCCAACTTCCGGTCTCACCGGAAGTTGGCAAATGGGCCATTTCTGGCCTTCGGAGGGCCTTGGGGGTGGGGTGGGGAAGGTCATTTTCACCCTCCCCAGATTCCTAGAAAGGCACTGGAGGCTGGGGAGAGAGAAAAGTGGGCCTTCTCCACCCACCCACCCCCAAGGTCCTCCGGAAGCAGGAAACAGTCTGTTTCCCCAGTTCTGGTGGGCCCAGAAGGGCTGTGTGTGCTGGAGCTGAGCTCGCATGCTCACCGATATGGCTACACGTGCCACCTGTGGTACCCATGCCATAGGTTCGCCATCAACGGCCCTATTCTATATCAAAGAGGGAAAATTAAACTATTAGTCTTCATTTTATCAATTTTGGGTATTTTCAGTACATGCAGTATGTGTATAGACATTGGTTGTAATAAAAACCCTGGGGTGATAAGTTGTATGGACCTCAGCCCTTATTGGAAGCTCTGTTGGTGTCATGTCCCTGTAGTTTTGCAAGCAGAGGCTTTTCATGAGAGCCATAATAACGGTTGTAGGTTGCAGGGTGGAATATCTATGTGAATCGTGCAGAGAGATAGCAATGGCCCACTTGAGCTGAGAGGCAAGATAAAGCAAGCATTTAGCACATTGTGTTCATATAAACAGAGACAATCAAACACAGCAGTTTTGTTTTTTTTTTACCGGCAGGGATTGTGAAATTGACTAGGAAGTGACTGGAAGAATCATTCACTAAGATTGCTCTGAAATCCACCAGAGAACTTCATATTCAGATGGAGTTTTTCATGAATGGGATAACGATTTACCCCTAAGCTTTGCAGCACTACAAATTGCAAAATAGAAATTTAATCTGCAACTCAGACACATTGGGGGGGGGATCACCTCGACTGCACAAGGAGAAGGAGAATGCAAGAAGTAGGCTGCCTGGTACCATGCTAAATTAGCATAAATGTCCCTTGTGGAGCAGCCCTCCATTTATAGAGGTGTCAGTTTGACCCAAAGCATTCAATAGCAGCTTTCTGTTCAGTAGACACCATAATTCTGCAGGGGGAACCGCCCTGGATCTAATATCCCTTATTTTTTCCAGTAGTGTGGAGGTATTGGTGCCCTTGCTGTTCTTTCTGTGTACTGAAACTGCACTGAAATGATCTATGCCTGCAAAGATGAAAGCATAATGATGTGAAAACACTCTGTACTTACATTTCTATAATGAGGTCTGCCTTTTTCCAAAAGATGACACAGCATTAAAACAAGCATGCTCAGCAGTGATAGATTTGACAAGCCCATGGAGAGTGTGATTTTCAGAGCAGTGCAGATGGATAAACTCTGGGTCTTCTTATCTGATGGCCAAGGAACTGCTTTGTCCTGTGAATTTTATGTTATTTTTTTTTTTTCAAATACAGGCAAGATCAGATACTGTAGGTCTTCCTGGCAAGCCTGCCTTTTATTATTGAAGTGACACATTTCAGTAACAAACAAGAAACAAAGTACTGAAATTACTGAGATCATCTTTGTAATACAAAACAATATGAATTACAGATAGTTAGGTGCATTCCACTGGTTAGTCAAGATAGCCAAGAAATGTACCCCTAAGTTCAGAGGTACATTTCAGTATAAAAGGAATATTGAAATGCCAGTTTTGACAAGCATGAATAGGTACATAATGTTGAACTTGTAAGGAAGATGGTAGGGCTACACACTCCTTCTTCTACTGTTTTTGCCATTTGCAGTAAAGGTCTAGTATAAGGGTATGTGAAACTCAAGCAGTATTGATCTGTCAAGAAATTCTATCTTCAAAAATCTCTCCGTTTGAAAATAGGATAGCTGGCCTTTTCCTAGTCTCAGCATGTGCTCTAGTGACATTTATGTTGCTGAAGGAATATGATGCAGTTTTCCATAATTTTCTTCTCTCCAGAGATATTGGGTTTCATTTCACTCAAATTCTGTAAGTTAAAGTCCAACATATGTGAAAAGCATTGGGTTGAGGCCAGCAATGTAATATCTGCAGAGTCGGGGGAAGACATATTTTATTCTACAGTAGTTCTTTGCTGCTTCGGTTGCAGTGGAGATGCCAGTACCTGTTATTGCAAAGTTTTTTTACAGAAGACGGAAAGATTTTATTCAATGGAGAGATTAGTGTCAAAATCTGTGTCAATTGGTAACTGGATTCTCAGTTGGTACTGTAGTGCTGTTTAATCTAGAAAGATCTTGCATTTGTGGAATTGGGAAAATGAATGGAATAAAGACCCAGGAGATTTGCTAGAATATTGCAGGTGAAAAGCTGAGGTTTGTTGGATAGTAAAGGAGAAATTATTTAAGTAAGCAAGTTTGTTTCGGCTGAGGGGAGGGTATTGATTGGAATTCTAATTAAACATATTTAGAGAAATGTCACTGGAGAAAATTGGGTTAACTTGTGGATACTGAAATGGTTGTGGTGTTGTGATAAAGCCCATGTAGCTGGCTGTGGCATAGTACTAGCTTGCCATCTCCCCGTGCTGAAGTTTTGCATGTTCAGTTGGATAGAGGCCAATGCACAGCAAAACACAAGAGAGAAGACTTTATATGTACCTTGGCACGTACTGTGTCTCAAATTTTACTTATGATATGTGTACCAAAAATCTTGGCCAACAGACTTGGATTCTTTGTAAAAACACTATGTGCAATTGCATTATTTATATTCTACTGTTATGCATGAATACAGTACATGGAAGAAGTATATAAACCCCACACTCACTCACAGTGATGATGTTACCTAATTGGGTAATGAAGCATCTGCAACAAACAATTAAGCTCAGAACGCACCAAGAACTCCACAGTTCAATCCTGAATCACACATATTCTCTTCTATTGGTGCATATTCTCCTTAGAGAACAAGAAGCAAGATAAAAGGAAATATTCCCCAATAAGAGTGAGTGGATAGTCTAGAAACCTTCTAAAAATATGGTTCTTGTAGCTTAGTCAAGTGCACAGATGTGTTATGTCAGTAGTAATAAGCAGAAGCTTCCATAAAAGAGGGCTGCTTTCTTCTAAATGCATGGAAATGAAAACACATTCATTTTCTGATTACTGTTTACTGTTACCAACTTTTTAAAAAAGCTGCCTTATCTCACACTCATGCTTCTTTTCATGCATGCAAGAAACGAGCCTTAGATCAGTAACACAGAATATTTTCCTACCTGAGGGTCAAAACTAGGTAACATCTTAAGAAAAGCAGACCTATATAGAGGCTGATCTGATGGCGAGAAATGAGGAGGTGAGATTTAAATGCTGGAACCAATTTTTTGGTCATTAGAAAAAGAAAACGTTTAACATAATTAAGCAGAACGCTGTTTCTTCTCAGAGCGCCTTAGGTTACACAAGCTTCTTTTTTTCTGTTGAAATACTCTGTGATTAACCTTCTTTATAGAAGAACACAGAGGAGGACTGAATCTTAAGAATTACCATTCTGAAATGGGAGTTGTGTAGTTCTAACAGAGTTTCACTCCCTAACGAACCCAAAATAGTGTATTTTAGGATCTAAAATTGGTAATACTCTAAAATGGATAATACTCCTCTTGTTTCTTGGACATCTTCTTGAAGGATTTACTCAAAGCCCCTACTGTATCCTTTCTTAACACATTTGATGGGTATCTACTGGCTTAGGCATGTGCCTATTTATTATCCTAAATATTGTAGTTTTTTATTCAAATTCTTCTACATTATCTTCCGGTAAAATTGGGGGTTGCATGTGGGATAATTTTATTTATTTATATTTCATACTTCTTATCTACCTATCTCCCTTTACATAGTCCCCTGTTTGAAGCACTTCAGCCTTTGATTACTATATACAGTTTAGAATGCTTTAATAAGCATTGGGCCTTATATTGGCAAGCAGAAGTATATTGGTAAACAATTTTGGATCCCTCACACACACACACACACACACACATATGAACTTTACCAGGCTGGGAAAGCTTAAGTGAAAACATTAAACTTTCTTTCTAGATAGATTTAGTGCTCTTTTTTGTTCTTCATTTCAGATTTCCATATGCATGTTCTTTCATAAAATGCTCAATAGCGGACTTCCGCTGGCTCCGCGAGCCTCGAAAGACGTTCTTTTGAGAGCGTCTGCTCCCTGGCTCCGTTAAAGCCCCAGAGCAGCCGACAAACGCTGTCTGGAGGCTTGAAATTCTCTCCCCGGGCAAAGGGGAGAGGGAAGAGCAGGCAGGTGGAGGTAGAACCCCCCCGAACGCCTAGGGAAAATCCTGGGGCGCGAAGGATGCGCGCTCCCTAAAAGCCTGTCAAGCCGCTCCAGACCAGGGACGTCTCCGCTAATTAGCTAATTAGCGGAATTAGAAGCCGCGACCAATCTTGCTGAATGGAAATGAGGGAATTAACATCTTGAACTAACAGCAGGCGGAACGAGCAAGGAGAAATCAGACTGCAAGTATTTTTTACCTAACTCCAATGCTTAGAGCCTCCTTCGGAAGTAATCACTTAGTACTTTGCAACAATATGGCGATTGAAGCTTGAAAGGGCGGGGGAAACGGAAAGTTACAGGAAAAGTTTCGTTTTGCTGGCAGCCCTTCGCTTGGGAAAAAAAAAAGCTTTTGTGCTGACAGAAGGAGGATTTTAAACGTTAATTAACATTGGGAAATCTTTTGAGGAACTCTTCTTTTTGACTCTGATTAAATATAAAGACTAATTTCAAACAGGAAATGGCCTCAAAGTCTGTAAAAACTGTTCCTACTAAAGGAACTGGGAGTGCTGGTAGCTCCCCAGCTCATATTCCTAGATTACAAGTTTCTGCTCCTCCAGCGGATCCACAGACCTTAACGTTGGAGATGTTGCAACAAGCTCTCCAAATCACCCAAAATAAAATTGTTGATGTGATTGATGAAAAAATTAAGGAAACTAATGAAAAAATTAAGGAAACTAATGAAAAGATACAGGCTGTGTCAGACGAGATTGCAATTCGCAATCAGGGGATTAGGGATGATATATTAATGGCATTTAAGTGTCTGGCAGGCAATATTGAGATGGTGGATGACAGAGTTGAGGAAATTAAACAATCTTCTGAAATTTTGGATAGTAAAATAGGAGAAGCTCAAAACAGAATTCAAAGGGCTGAAGACGATGTAACAATGGTACAATACAGAGATATGGAATTTGCATTAAGATTCAGAGGGGTGAAGGAGAATAAACAAGAGAATTTGAGAGAAATGATGTCTGAGGCATTGGCACCGCTGGTGGGGGAGTCCAAAAATGATCTGGGCTGGCAGATGGACAAGCTGTACCGTGTTAATTCCTGGATTGCTAGACAGAAACATCTACCAAGAGACATTGTGATATATTTTACTACAAGGAGAGTACGCAACGAAATTTTACAGGCTACTTTTAAAAACAAGCTTCGGGTGGAAGGCCAGGAAGTAATGACAATGAAAGAAATCCCCCCTAAGATCCTGAGAGCTAGAAGGGAGTATGCCTTTCTGGTGGATGAATTGAGAAAACGTCAGATACAGTACAGATGGGAGGTGCCAACTGGACTAGTGGTGACTTACTCAGGAGAGAGATATCGGCTTAACACAATTTGGAAAGCAAGAGATTTTCATACTAATGTATTAAAGGCTGGCACACCCAAATCAACTAAATCACCAGAAGGCAAAAGAAAGAAAGAAGTAATGGAAGCTGAGACAGAAGAGCTCTTGACAGTAGTTCAGGGGGGAGCTTTGGCTGATCAAGAAGAAATTCAAATTCAGATGGCTACTCAAGAGTTGGCGCTGATTGATTTCTCGCAGTTACCAAAGGATCAAAGACAGACCAGATCGGTGACAGCTAGACTCAAGGAAGAATTAAGACAGCAACAATCCCAGATGGCAACTCAAGAAATGATTCAAGATACTACTAGAACAGGAGCAGTGGGGGGAGCAAGACCTAAAACTCAAATGAGATCAGAGCATCAGGACTTGCTTCAGAGGCTTCAAAGGCCCAGAGATGGGAACTAGATTTTTGACTTGGAACGTTAATGGCTTGAATTCTCCACAGAAAAGAAGAAAAATATTTCACTATCTTAAGCAATTTAAGAATGAAGTAATTTGCTTACAAGAGACTCATATAAGAATACAAGATCAAAAATATCTGATTAATGCAAGACTTGGTACATCTTACGTAGCAGCAGCACCAGAAAAGAAAAATGGTATAGTTATATATTTGAAAAGAGACTTAGTTGCTAAATTAATTGAAGCAGACGATCAAGGAAGATTTTTAGCGATAGAACTTTTAGTAAAAGGAGAAAAAATACTTGTAATCGGAGTTTATGCCCCGAATCAACAACAAGAAAACTTTTATAATTTACTACACTCAAAATTGACACACTGGGCATATAAAACTTGTATCCTGTTAGGCGATTGGAATGGTGTTTTGGATGTTAAAAAAGACAAAATGGGACCTAAACAAAATGTGTCAACAAGAGCAAAATTGCCCAAAGCGTTTTGGGAAATGATGGATGACTGGGAGTTGAGAGATATCTGGCGTGAAAGAAACCTGGAAGAAAAAGATTTTACTTTTTTTTCAGATAGACATCAATCCTTTTCAAGGATTGATTTTATATTAATTACTAACGATCTTTTATCTAGGGTGAAAAATACGAAGATATGCTCAAGAACATTGACAGACCATAGTCCAGTTTGGCTGGAATTGGAGTATGAGAAAGGGCCTAGGAGGTCCTGGAGGTTAAATGATAATTTGTTTAGGTACGAAGAAAATGTAAAAGAGTGTAAAAAATTTATGAAAGAATTTTTTGTTATGAATATGCAAAAGGGCACATCGATGGAAATGGTATGGGATGCAAGTAAGGCATATATGCGAGGAATTTTGATATATTTGAATAATAAATATAGAAAGAAACAGGGGACAAAAAGAAAAGAATTAGAAGATGAGATTAGTAAACAGGAACGGGCTTTAGTAGCTAATCCAACAGATAAGAAAATTAAAGAGGCAATCAATTTATTGAAAGGTCAATTTAATATGTTAATAGCAGATCAAGTGGCAACTAATTTAAGATATGCAAAACATAATACTTTTTACAATGCCAATAAACCAGGCAGGTGGTTAGCATATTTGTTAAGGAAAAAGCAAAAATCAAGGACAATAGAGAGAGTAAAATATAAGGGTAAAGAGGTTTATGAGCAACAATTGATTAAAAAATCTTTTTTAGAGTTTTATTCGAGGCTGTATACTGGTGATAAAATTAAAGATATAGATATAGATAGATATTTGCAGAAAGAGAATATTTATACAATTTCAAATGAGCAGAGGGATAGTTTAAATCAATCGATAACTTCTGAGGAAATTGCGTTAGCAATTAAGCAATTGAAAGTGGGTAAAGCTCCTGGGACGGACGGTTTGACGGCTATTTACTATAAAACCTTACAGGAGGAAATGATAGAACCGCTGAAAGAATTATTTAACAATATACAACAGGGAGGAGAGGTACCTCCAACTTGGAAGACAGCATTTATTTCGTTGATCCCAAAAGAAGGGCATGACGATACAGATCCTAAAAATTATAGGCCAATTTCATTATTAAATACAGACTATAAGATATTTGCAAAAATTTTGGCAAATAGATTAATGACAGTCATGCAGCAAATGATTCACCATGATCAAACTGGTTTTATAAATGGTAGACAAATGAAGGGTAATGTAAGGCAAATTGTTAACTTATTAGAGTATTTGGGAGGGAACAACCAGGTCCCCGCAGTGCTTGTGTTCTTGGATGCTGAGAAAGCCTTTGATAGATTGAATTGGCAATCTTTATTAAAACTAATAGAAAGGATGCAATTTGGAGAACAATTTGTACAATCTATTAAGGCAATATATCAAAAACAAACAGCACAAATAATAGTTAATGGTGGTTTAACAGATGTTTTTAACATAGAAAAAGGAACAAGGCAAGGCTGTCCCTTGTCCCCGTTATTGTTTATTTTGACGCTGGAAATTTTATTAAACAAGATACGTGAGATGAATACAATTAAGGGAATTAAAATTAGACAGCATGAATACAAGGTACGAGCATTTGCGGATGACCTGGTTGTTACCTTAACCCAACCGGTACAATCGATTACAGCCTTGATGGATATAACCTGCTTATATGGACAAGTATCTGGTTTTAAAATAAATGCAGCTAAAACAAAAATAATAGCTAAAAATATGGTTAGGAGCCAAAAAGAAGAGATAGAAAGGTTAACAGGATTTGAAGTAGTTAAGAAGGTTAAATATCTGGGGGTCTATATTATGACTGCAAATACAAAATTATATCAGTATAACTATGAACCATTATGGCATAAAATACAGAAAGAGTTGGACAACTGGAAAAAAACTACAACTGTCTTTGCTGGGAAGGATAGCTGCTGTAAAAATGAATATTTTACCAAAATTTCTATTTCTTTTTCAAATGATACCTATACTTAAAAAAGATGAGAACTTAAAGGAATGGCAGAAGGGCATAAATAAATTTGTGTGGGCAGGGAAGAAACCACGAGTCAAACAAAAGATATTGCAAGATACTAGAGAAAGAGGTGGTCTTAAGATGCCCAATTTAAGATTGTATTATGAAGCTGCTCCCTCTCAGCAATCACAGATTGGATAAACTTAACGGAGGAAAAGATATTGAATATTGACGGATATGGTTTGGTTTATGGCTGGCATGCTTACTTAGTGTATGATAAGAAAGTAGATAAGACTTTTAAAAGTCATATATTAAGGAATGCTCTATTGCGTGTCTGGAAAAAGTATAAATATAAACTAAATGATAGGTTACCAATATGGACAGTACCCAGACACGCGATAGAGAACATAAATTTAGAGCAAAAGCAAGACAAGATTACATATAAGGAACTCCTTTATAAGGAAGGAGTCAGACTACAGTTAAAATCCATGGAACAATTAAAAGAAGAAGGGATTATTAAGACTTGGTTTCAATATGGACAGCTGCTGGCCAGATGGAGAAGATCAAAAAATTGGTATTTTGCAGCAGGATGAGAATTTGATAAAGCAAATAAGAGATGAAGGTCAAATGCACATAAAAAGGTTGTACAATGCATTATTGGAAATAGATTCAGAAACAGACTTAGTCAAGGATTGTATGATAAAATGGGCACAAAATGTAGGTGAACCAATAATGATGGAAACATGGGAAAAGATATGGGTTAGAAATGTAAGATTTACACAAGCACAAAATGTAAGGGAGAATTTTTACAAAATGTTTTATAGATGGCATTTAGACCCAAAAAAACTAGCTTGTATGTATCCAAATTTACAACCCAAGTGTTGGCGATGTGAGTGTGAAGATGCTACATATTTTCATATATGGTGGACATGTAAAAAGATTAAGGCTTTTTGGATAAAAATATGGTGGATTATTCAAAATATTTTGAAGAAAAAAATTAAATTTACACCACAGTTTTTCTGTTGGGAATAGTTACGGATTGTACTGTAATAGAGACTAAGCTGGTTTTGAACTTAATAACAGCTGCCAGGTTACTGGTGGCACAGTACTGGAAGAAGGAAGATCCACCTACTATTGAAGAATGGACATTAAAAGTTGTGCATTTGGCGGAAATGGCAAAAATTTCATCATACCTTAAAGACCATTCAAATGAGAGATATATATCGGAATGGAGAAAATGGATTGATTACATACAGAAGAAGTATCCGAATAAGAAGATTCATATAGCTTATGAATGAAATAATATTAAGTAGTTTATGTTTGTTTTTTCTGAGTTATAAGGAGTTAAGGACCTAGGGAGAATATGAAATGTAATAATTTGTTAGCACATTTTAGCTCTTGGTTTGTGAATGCTATACCCTGTGCTCGTTCTGGGAAGTCTAGGGAGGGGGGTGGGGGGAGGGAGGGGAAGGGAGGGTGGGAAGGGGAGGGGGGGTTGAGGGGGGAAGGGTGGGGGGGTGAAAATGTTTGTATTTTTCATAAAACTTTTCAATAAAAAAAAATGCTCAATAGCAATAGCACTTAGATTTACATACTGCTTCACAGTGCTTTACAGCCCTCTCTAAGCGGTTTACAGTGTCAGCATATTGCCCCCAACAATCTGGGTCCTCATTTTACCCACCTTGGAAGGATGGAAGGCTGAGTCAACCTTAAGCCAGTGAGACTTGAACTGCCGAACTGCTGGCAGTCAGCAGAATTGGCCTGCAATACTGCATTCTAACCACTGCACTACCACAGCTCATTATACAAATTATAATTATTAAATACTCATTATTAAATACTGTCTGATGTTAATCAATTTTGTTTTTGGTTGCCCTGATTTGTTTAACAATAAAAGATTATAGAATAGAGATAGGAAATAAACAAAACAGAAGGGAGACATGGAAACTAGAAACTAAATGAGAAAGGATGAAAACAAACATATATTTGTGGGAATTTTTATATTTTGTATGCATATTCATGCATTAATTGTTAATGGTGGGAAACAAATAGCAGGATCAAAGGACTTCAGAAATCATATATTGCTTTCCAGAAAAGAAAAAAAAACCTTAAGGATTTCCTTTTTCCACATAATCTGCATATAGTCTTTCATTTCTAGAGAAGTTTTATGTCTTTTTTCAACTTCAGCTGCAGCAGATGGAATTACAGAATAGATTCTTCTTAATTGTGGTTCACAAATCAGATAATTATTTTGGTGTTTTCCTTCTGTACTTCCTGGCACAAAATAAGAATAAGGTTTTATAGTTCAGAGCACTATGGACAGATTCAGCTGGCTGCCCCTATTTTAAATTAACCCGATTGTCCCCTGTTAATTTAGCAATAAACTGGCTAGTTTGAAAGAAAATGTTAATTTGAAACAGAAAAATAAAACGTGAAAATTTACTAAATTTACTAAAAGGAGGGGGAGCCCAAGGCTTAGTCGTGCAGTTCACATAATGCAAGCCAGTTTTACTTCTGAAAGGAGTTTAGCCTCACATCCCCTTCCTGTCATTTGAAAGATAAAAGAGTACTGGCCCCATGACATTGGAGATCATCCATATTTTTTCTTCCCAATTGACCCACAAGCCATGAACTGATGCTTGTGTACAGAAGCATTTATTGATGGGTCTTTCCTAGTTGATGCTGCGTATTGATTCGTCTGGTAAGCTGACTCAGTGCCTCTGACTGCAACTTCCCCCTCTCTTTCCTGGGAGATCTCCCCTGACCTTGCACTCTCAGCAGCCAAAGTCACATATATGGATAAACATCATTCATTTGTCTAGCAAGTAACAGCTAATTGGACACAAATCTTAAGTCACACCCTCCGCTTCTGCAAAAACAGAGGCAGGCCTTTCAGTCCTGATATGCAGGATTCAGGAGCTGCAAGAGCAGTAGAAAAGGGTATAACAGAAGAGACAACCTAGTTGAATATTTAATATTTAGGACTCCTAAACAATCTTCACATTTGCATTTTAAACTGCCTCTCCATTAAATCCTACTTGATCTGTCATTGATTTAGAGTTCATCTTTTCATATGATTGCAGGGAAGGAAGGTTTATGAATAGATCTAAGTAAATAAAACTATACCTATGCAAAACAAGCTTGGTATGGCTTTTAAAGAATGTAAATAATCACCTTCGGAGTCTTCATGTACATATTTTTAATCATGCCAGTTGGGAATAAAATATAAATTTACATCCATTCATATGTTCATATGTTAGTCCAGAGCCGGCTAATTTATGTTCACTGAAAAAGAATATCTTATTAATCTTTGGAAATCACAACAACCAGCTATTTTGAAGAAGAATGAGATGCACCTGCTCAGAGTAGTTAATGCTCAACTACATAATCAAAGGCTTGCTTTGTGTAAGATAGGTTTCTGCTTTTATTGTCCAAATGATATAAATTGCACAGAATTCTGTAGCACAAAGGACCAGCAAACTAAGGTTTTACCATACCTCTAAAAGCAAGAAAACAAATTTGTTTTCAAAACTTGTAGATTTCAAAAAACGGGACAATGCCAAACATACTTATTTTGGTTCCTTACACTTCTAAATACTATTGGAAGCTCAGCTACAACACAACAGTTGGCATTCAGTATGCATTATTCCAGGCTCACTGGTTTAGATATTAGATATTACAGGATCCAATTTGGATCGGTCATAGGAACCAGATATTTTCTCTTCCGAGCTTTAATTTAGATATTAGGTCATAGTATCTAGATTCCTTTCTGTGTTTTCCCTCTTAATAGATTTTTGTAATGAGAGGGGGAAAAGGAACAAAGTGCTGGAAATCATAGGAGGGAATGGCAAATTATCATAATCTGGATTCTTTTGTTGCTTATGAACGAAACAGGTTGATTACATTAAGAAAACAGTGTGATTGTTTGACAGCATGATGAAATATTAACATGTTGTTCTGTTAAAATGCAAGAAGTCACAGTTGGCAGAACTGTGATTTCCTGCTAGCCGGTCTACAAGACCTGAGAATAGGAGTGAGCAGCACCTAACTGACCTTGATGGATCTCAAAAAAGCCAAGCAGTGTTAGGACCTTCAAGAGAAGCAATCTATCCTACTCTATACAATTTATTGATGCATTATTGTAATGCAAAATTGTAATTGCTCATGATTCACTAGTCCTGTGAATAAATGAGAAACAGAATTTGTTTATTTTCAAGTGACTTTTTGGCACTGAGGTCAAAATACCAGCTCACAAAACCGATATAGAGGAAGAATAAGAAAGTGTGCAGTACATACATCAGTAACAATAATAAATAATAAAAAACAACGATAACCTGTATAAACCATTTCTCCATCTCTTAAGACCTTCAAGAAAAAACTGGTAAGAGGCAATTAAAGCTCTTAATTTTGTCATTTTGAGATGGTGGCAGCAACGTATTAAGGATATTTGCCTATCACCAAAATAGAACAAACTTCTTTTTAACAGTATTTATTTGTCAAAGTTATGTAAATCAGGGTGTACCACATAGTCATATTCTGCTTGGTTATAGACTGATTGACTGATCTTTGTCAGTAGAGTTTGAAAATTGTTCGCTTGAGCTCTTTTAGCTTCTGGAATTTGTTGAGATCAGTAAAATGATTGTTGGGGGCAATATACTGACTGTAAACCGCTTAGAGAGGACTGTGAAGTGATATATAAGTCTAAGTGCTATTGCTATTGCTATAGTGAGGAGGTTAGGCCTTTTCTCTCTCTCCCATTTGCATTCCTGTTCCTGACTTGCTAATAACAAAATCTCTGGTTCTGGTTGTTTTCTACAAGCCCTGTTTCTCCAAGGTCTAGAATGAGAGAGACTTTACAGTACAAAAATGAAAGAATCAAGCACTTTGAAGAGTGCTTATTGTTTAGTCAGACCTTGAATAAGGGCAATAGGGTGAACCTAGCATATAAAATAAAGGCAATTTTATGTCTGTGCCATTCTTACTGCACATACCTCTACATACTTACTTCCCATGTCAGATATTTCTGTATAAGCAATCAGTGGAATTCTGAAATAAGTTCCAATTCAGGTGCTTTCACATGCTTGTTTACACAGAGCATTTATTTATTAAATTGATATGCCACCCATCTCACTGTCTATATGAATTAATAGTAACACTACATTACAATAGTAATGTACACTTGCCTGCTACTGCCTTCACATGACACACTGCACCATAAACCAGCCAACCATACTTTAGTTCAGCGTGTTTTTTTAATTGCAGGACATATTTTTCATTCATGATTTAATATGTCATATGAACCCAGAAATCAGGCAGATTAAAGCTGACAGTGGGGAATGTATTGTGGGCTTACACAACCTGGCAATTGAGAAACTCCTAATTCAACTAAAATGGGAAGATTGCAATGCCATGATCACTTTAAACTGAGATCTTAAACAAATCTCACAGATTTGTTGTAAGGTGAACAGAGAGGCACCACGTTTGCTGCTTTGATCTGTTTGAAATAGAAAAGAGATCAGTCAGATAACCCTGCACATGGCTGAAAACTCTTGCAGGCATGTTCCACTTCACTGCTTACAGATATATGCTTTTTGTAAAGGGAAAACATAGAAACAGGCTGAATGCTAGCTGACCCTAAAAATGGTCCTGTCATTAGCTCTTGGAAAGGTAACAGAGGACTGAGCTACTGGTTGCTAAGAGCCCCTCTAATTATTTGCTGATGGTCCAGAGCCATTTTCCTTGGTAACCAAAGGGAGATGAATTATTAAAAGCAACTGGCAATGTCAGATGGAATTGTTTACATAGGGAAGGGAAGCAAAGGGAGGAGGAGGCAAGGAACTGCACTCTCAGACAACCTGGAGGTAGGAGTATAGCTCAGCTGGGCAGCCATCTGGCTTCACGTTCCTCTGCTTCCCCAAACACAGGAGGAAACCCATAACGTCTTTAACTTACTCCCAACCATTGTCTTTCTAGATAGGTTTAGAGGTTTAGAAACGAAAAAAGAGCCAGTACTGAAAGCAAACTCTGGCTGTTGCCCTGCTGCAGAATAATAATAATACTAAATACACAATGTAATTGAAGTGTTCCAGCAGTGTCACAAGGAACAAGAGATTTCCACCTCTACCCACAAATGTTTACTTTGTAAGGGATGGTGAGGTGTGGCAAGACAAGTTACACTGGATTCTTACAAAGAATAAAGCTGGAGACACAGAGCCTGTTCACCTTTGGTCTGCTAGAATTACTGGTTTAGTTTTGTGTTTCTTTTTTATAATGGCACAGACTGACTACTATACAATGGCAAGAGTCGACCGTGGTGTCTGGAACCAAGCCTGAATCGTGGGATGACCCTTTGTTGGTATGTATCGTGAGTCTGCTGTTCAAGAAAGGTAAAGAGGTGCTTTGTAAAACTTGTCGGAACATAAGGAGGAAGTGATCTCTGTTGCTGGGAGAACCTTCATTCTCAAGAACAGCTGTTCCAGGTGTGATGCTTTCTAGATGGGTGATTATTACACTTGCTGCCATTCTCAACCAGTCAGAGTGGGAGATGTGTGCATTATCATTCAATGCATTTGAAAAGTACTAGATATATCTGTGTGTGGGTGTCTAATTTAGGAGTGGATGGAGCAATGAATGAATGGCTTTGCTGAGTTTGTAATAATGGCTTTGAATGAACTAAAGGTGGACACATCCATCTGTTTAAAGCTACTGTAGGTTGAGTTCTAGGAACCATCAGAACCAAATCAAACAGGCTTATGTCTGTCTGTGTCAAGGGCGTTAAAATGCTACAAGTGTCATTTAGAAAAAAACCCTGGTAGATCTCTTTGGAATGATGTGGGAACATAAGCCAACATATGTTATTCTCAGGTAAAATAACTGTGTGTGAATGCCCAAATCTGAGTGCCCCCAGGCTAGCTTTTTGCCTGATACAGGATGTGACCATGCATGATAGCTCCATCCCCAGTGTCACCAACTTCCTATTTTGAGCGGGGTTCCTGCTTAGATGGGATTTGTATTTGCTTTAAACATAACTAGAAGACAATTTTCTCAACATGGGAGAAAGGGAAAAAGTTGACTAAACCTACAAGGCCACACGTGGAATTCTGCATCCAGTTTTGGCCACCACATTATAAAAAAGATGTTGAGACTCTGGAAAGAGTGCAGAGAAAGAGCAACAAAAATGATTAGGGGCCTGAGGGCCAAAACATGAAGAACGGTTGCAGGAATTGGGTATGGCTACTCTAGTGAAAAGAAGAACTAGGGTTGACATGATAGCAGTTTTCCAATATTTGAATGGCTACCACAAAGATGAGGGGGTCAACCTATTTTTCAAAGCACCATAAGGCAAGACAAGAAGGAATGAACGGCTTGCCTACAGAAGTTGTGGCTACTCCATCACTGGAGGCTTTTAAGAAAAGACTGGATAACCACTTCTCTGAGATGGGATAGGGTCTCCTGCTTGAGCAGGGGGGTGGACTAAAAGACCTTCAAGGTTCCTTCCAATTCTGTTATTCTGTATTCTGAGGCTGCCCAGAGCAGGGAAAGTGTACCTAGTACCTGTGTTATGTCCCTTTGGACCTAGTGATAGGATAAATGTTTGACGAGGGAAAAAAGGAAGAATGGAGGAAGAGATGGATTGCACACTCCATTGTTTTGAATTGTATCTGTTTAGAGGTACAGGACTACCATGTTTTCCCGAAAATAAGACCCTGTCTTATATTTTTTTGAACCCTGAAATAAGCCCTTGGCCTTATTGCCATGCGCTCAAAAGCCCGATTGGGCTTATTATCAGGGGATGTCTTATTTTGGGGGAAACAAGGTATCTGATCAATCTGAGCATTGTGTTTCTAGTGCTTTCTGCCATTAAAAGGTTTTCTAATCATTGGGAGGTTGGCAGAGAGTCAGCTAAATTTCTTACAATTGCCTTTTACACCATCCTATTTGAGGGAGTTGGGGCATACTAGACTAAAAACAGGAATGGAGAGGATGGCATTCCATTAGCTGGAAGCTAAAATCATTTTGAAATACCAGACGCCTTAAGAGACAAGTCAGAATATTGCTGCTTGCTTCCACTTATGGGCTATTATTGGCATGTTGGCCAATAAAAGATTGTTGCCTAGAAGCAATATATTCCCTTTACAAAGGTAGCCCAAGCCCAGTGAAGCTGCCCTTATAATTTCTCATCTCACAGGAAAGTAGTGTACATAATATATCTTTCTTTTTAAAGATTTCTCTGGAGTTCCACATTTTGATCCCATGCTTTCCCAAGCTAACATTTGCAATTCTCTGAACTAGATTTATCTAATTTAGCACCTTCCAGTAGGCTTTGGACCACAATTCTCAAATTCCTGTCCAATATGGTAAATCCACTGGTGCTCCATTTTCACAAGGCTTAGTGCCCATTCTTAATTCACCCACTTTACTAATGTGCCACTAGCTGACTGACCCATTCATATATCACAATGTAATGTTTTTCTTCATGATTCTTTGATCATTTGAAACTAGAAATCCTTTTAACACCAATCTACACAATAGAAGCAATTAAAATAATAGAGCTGCAACGGGCCATTTAAACCATCAATGTTCAGTGCAACAGTCCAAATTAAAGTATCCCCAATAGATGTCTGTCTAATGAAAGTCAGCCACTGCCCCTCTGGATAAATTGGTTTATATAATTAATAAACACAACATTATCTTTTGGGGGCGTCACTTGTTTTTCAGTTTCCCTAACGTAACATTTTTTTCTGTTAAGCTCTGCAATCTGAATACAGTGGTTTTATTTTTAATTTTAAAGATCCAACCTTTCCTAAAAAGTGAGCTGAAAAGGCAACATCAAAAATAGCAAAGACAAAAGATGCCAGGGTGTGTGTGAGTTTAATAGAAAGAACATCACAAAAGTGCAATCTTATTTAGAAGCCAAAAACAAAATAAAACCCCAAAACCAAAATTAATATTAGTCACTTTGAAAATACAAACAGAGAGACAACCTAAACAGCCCTGTGGTTCAAAGTGCTTTCCCCTTATATCTTTCCTTTTTCTTCATTTTGTAGGATGAAATGCCATTAAAGCGAGCACAGAGGTTTCTGGGGATGTTAATTCCAAAGCCTGAAGTACTGCTAGTAAAGAAAATCTCTTCTAATCTTCACCTTCAATTCTTCAGATATTGATGGGGTAGGTCTACTTAATAAGTGGCTGTCATCATTGCCCTGGGTTTTTCCTTGGAGGAGAATGAGGTGTCAGGATGAAGATGAGAAGCCCTCTTTGCAGGGGGTAGAGTCTGAAGCAGAATCAGGTATATCTGGTGTATCTTTAGACATTGATCTGAAGTCCTAAACAGGGAGTAGGGAGTCCTGCTAGCTCACCTCTCTGACCCACAGCTTTTGAGCTCTAAGTACTGCTGCTATTACATGGAGAAAAGGTTAATGGGAAAAGTGCCAGACTACAAGGTCAGGCTCCCCTGGGAAAAGCAAACACCTTGGAAATCAAAATCACAATGACTTACAGCTGAACCTGGGATGAGCCAGTTTCTGGATACTACCGTATTTTTGAACTATAACATGCTCCGAAGTATAAGACACACTTAGCTTTTGGGAAGGAAAACACACACAAAAAAGCTGCCTCTGCCTCCCAGCAATTTGCCTCCTTACAGCAAATAGTGGGGATAGGTGGAGGTGATCCCCACCGCCTGGAACAGGTCGAAAATGGGACACATGGAGGCCGAAAATGGGGTGCGTGGAGGCTGAAAACAGGATTCATGGAGGCGGAAAATGGGGCACACGGAGAAGGCAATAGGTGGCAGTGGCAATGGGCGGCGATGGTGCTGATGGGTGGCGGTGATCCCTGCAGCCTGCAGCAGCTGATAGGAGGTATTCCGGGAGGCAGTTCCAACCGCCAATCAGCTGCTCGTGTTAATCAGGCTGTGCTGAAACTGACCACGCTGTTTGCTGTTTGCTGCAAGGAGGCAAATTGCTGGGAGGCAGAGGCCGAAGGGTGGGGGCCAGCAGGTGGGCGGGGCTTCAGCAACATTCACTTTATAAGACGCACAGACATTTCCACCCACTTTTTTAGAGGGGAGTGCATCTTATACTCCAAAAAATATGGTATATAAGGGAATATCAGAGGCTGATACATTTGCTGAAAACAGCATTCTTTTTAATTTGCCTTCCACTCTCAAAGTTGGCATTAGGGACCATGAACTGTTCTTGGGTATATTAACTTTCCATCTGGACTTCCGGCATCTAACTCATCTTCTTAGAATAGTATATATATTTTGGCTTTAGCATTCAAAAGATAATGTTAAAATACCACCTGACAACTCTATAGGCTGTTTTAGCAAGGATCTGACTGTCCTCTGTCCTCTATATCTCTGTATGACACAGCAGAGAACAAGCTTATAGAAGGATAAATGTATCCTCAGATATGAAAGTCTCCTTTGAGAGGCCCTTTTCAGTCTCAGAAACCTAGTGTCCAGAGCTATGGACATGGCCCCTTTCAAAGCCTGCTGAAGCCTAGTTTCTCTCTTTTCCCCTAACTCACTCTTACGTATTTTACACAGCAGAACTCCCTAAGAGACGACTGATTTGAGATGGACAACATGATCATGACCACATCTTCATCAGAAGATACGAACTCCGTCTCTCTGAATGTTCTCACATATCTGGATACTCTGACCAACATTACAGAGGAGCAATGCTTCAGCGCCCGTTCCCACAGCACTGTCTTGCAAGGGCTGCCGTTTGGTGGAGTGCCCACAGTACTTGCTCTCAACTTCCTCCTTTGGATGGTGAGTGAGAAGGAGAAAAATTATCTTCCTTTATTATCTGTTCATAAATCATCACCCATAACAGGTAGGAATGACAGACAAGCAGTAACATTTGGACAATTGTATATCTTTACATCAAACACATTGCATGAGATATGGCAGTTTTCTCCTTCAGTCCCTGATAATAATTCTCACTGGTTTCTTCCTTAGATGTTTCTTGAATTCTTGAGAAAAAAAAATCTCCACTGATACAAAGAGAAATATTTTCTCTTGAATATTAAAGCTATGGCAAACATATCATATGGCCTGTAGTCAGAGTTGTATGACTTCATATTGGTAATGAATAGGAATAACCCAGTGGTGGGATTCAAGTAATTTAACAACCAGTTCTCTGCCCTAATGATTTCTTCCAACAACCAGTTTGCCAAACTATTCAGAAAGTTAACAACTGGTTCTCCCGAAGTGGTGCGAACTGGCTGAATCCCACCACTAGAATAACCCCATTCATTCAGTCAGGTGACAGCAAACTTCCCTCTGCAACATTGCTTCACCCCAGCCAGTGTTCCACATAGGCCAGGTAGGTCTGCAACCAGCCATCCAGTATATATATTTTATCTAGTGCAGCGGTCCCCAATCTTTCCACCTTGAGGCCCAGCCCAGGAAAGGGGGCTGTGAGTGGTATGCGCACACGTGCACATAGCTCCATTTGTGTAAGCAGTGGTCATGCGTGTCCTCCACTCACATGAATGAAGCTTCATGCTTGAACGGAGGTGCTTGCACTCATGCAACCCCGCTCATGAGAATGGAGGACTCACAAGCAGAGGGCACTTGTTCTTGCACATGAAGCTCCACTCATGCGAGTGGAGAGTGCTCACATGCAAAGCTCCATTTGCGCAAATGCTTTCCCATTGCTCGCGTGGCCCAGTTTGAAACAAGCTATGGGCCGGTAGTGGGCCACAGCCCGGGGGTTGGGAACTCTTGATCTAGAGACCACCTCAACGAACAAGCAGGAGAATTCATAATTTCTTGCTCATCTTTACTTTGTACTGTTTTACACTTTTTCTCCAGTTTAACTCAAGTTCAGAATTCAACTGAGAGGCACATTTGTATCTTAGTGTGAATTCCACATATATTCATGCTATTCAAGACAGAATTAGCATATAAAAATTCCTGCCTGTTTATTTTTCCATCTTTAATTTATATTGGCAGGGTACATGCAACATATAGATCTGTTAAAAACTGAATGGATGCATTTGTACCACAGGTTAAGCTTCATTAATGTTAGTTTCTTTGGTCGTGCTGTGGTCATATGAATGCAGCCTGGTTACACTTCAGTCAGTTGTGCAAACCCAGAAAACGATTCAAAAACCAAGTTTTAATATTTAAGTGAGCTCTGAAAATCTACGGAAGCAGAAATCCCATTCTGCAGCTATTATTGTTGTTTATCATTTTTACTGCTATTTCTGTCACAGACAAGGGGAAAAGAATGGAGTATTTACATAGTGGAGAAGTTCATTAAATCGATAATGCTTCTCTCCAATTGCAGGTACTTCTCTTCATCTTCTCCTGCCTTCGGAAAGCAGCTTGGGATTATGGGCGCCTCGCCTTGCTGATGGATAATGACAGGTAAAATCTAACCTTTCTAAAAGGATGCAAAAGCTGAAAGGCACAGAAAATAATGAAATATTTTGCTGTTTACCAGACTTTTCCAGTTTAATGCCCACAGATATGTTGTGACTGCAACTCTTAAGAATTACCTGCCCCTAGCAGTCCAAGCATTTTGCAGGGCATCAGATTGGAGATGGCTGCTGTACATAGTCCAAAATTATCAGTACTGATGGGTGCTCTGTTGAGAATATAATGCACAAGGGCAGTATTATTAAAGCTTCAAAACTGGCATAATAATAGAAAAAATGTCATTAACTCTACATGACTAGTAGACAGTGAAAAATGTTTGCAATGTCCCTTAATTCTGGTAGAAGAAAAAATAATTAAATTCCCTTAAATTTTCCTTTTAAAAGAGGAACAATCCAAAGCACCTCCATAACATTCATAATATAGATGAAATCCCAGAATTGTGGAGTTGAAATAATCTAGTCCATCTCTTTCTAACATACATGAAAATCAGTTGAACCACCATTAAAAAGTAGCTGTCTCACCTTTTCTTTGTAGCCTCCAGAGATGGAAAACCCAGAACTTCTAAAAATAAATTGTTTCACTGTTGTATAGACCTTGCCACCCAAAATGTTTCTATATTCGATCAATATAGTAAAACTGCACAATTGGAAAGAAAAGGAACAGCAACAAAATCAGACGGTGACAATACCAAAGAACTGGCTGAAATTATACCACTGATGGAATATGGGGGAAAAAATTTTAACCTCTTACCTTATCCATTGATATGTGGTACTGAAAAGTTCAACTGAGATTGCCACCGGCCCAGGTTTTGAAAATTAAGATATCTGGAGGAAGATTGTGGACTTAAAAAGCATATTTTAGTAAATAAGAATTAGAAGAGCAAGATGTAAGATACTTTTGGGCAGAAGATCACATGATAGTTAATTGGTGAAATAAATCAGTGAACCATGAGCCAAGAAATCTCTGGTTGATAACTTGCCTCAGGAATGATTTCCCTAAGTGGTAGCTGTATGTTAGCCTTAATAGGCTTCCTTCTATTTCCTGTAATGTAGGAATAATCAAAACAGCTTTCTTGGAAGAAGAAAAAACACCAGTGCAGTTCTCTAATTCTGACCCTTTTTGAGATGTTTGTCTGCATCCTATACATCTCACTTAGTAATATTACTTGTTATTACTCTCTGAAGGTTTCCCTCCCACTGACTACTGTTGTTCTTCTTTTAATCAGCCGTTTGCCTCCAAGCACATGGAACTCCTACGAGTAAATGATACAGTGGTGATAAGGGAATCGAAGGCTTGGGGAATTGAGAATTCTTGTGAAAGAAAAAGAATCGCCACTGCTTTTAAAGGAGCATTTGACAGTCTATCAATTCTACCCAGGATCAATTAGCTTTCCCCAAATCAACTGTTTGTCAAGATGGAAAAGGTTTCTCCATCTGTGTTTCAAGGAGTTCTTGGCCTTGAAACTAAAAAGACCCAGGGTAAAACAAAATAAAATTATATCAGTGATACTTTTTCTCTTCCAGAAAAGGCAGAAAAGAAGGTGGGTTGAGTGGTGGAGGCAGATTGGATTAATTTTATTAGAGATGTCAAGTAGGGTGGATCTGCTCCTAATTGTCCCAAAGGTGATTTTTCAAAAAGCAACTGGATTTCGGGTTTTTTTTTCCTTGAAGATGTTTCACTTCTCATTCAAGAAGCTTCTTGGATGAGTAATGAAACGTCTTCAAGGGGGGGGGAAAATAAGAAAGTCTAGTTGCCTTTTGAAAAATCACCTTTGGGACAACCATGACCTGGATGACTGAGAATCTCGATAGACATTCTGCTCTATGTGAATTGTTTTAATTCACTTCCTTCCCATTTTGCAGTGGCTTTTCTTCCTTCCACAGGATGTTTGAATGTCATCTGGTAACATGGGTAAACTTTAAAATATTCTCTTGGTTGTTAATCTATAATATATTGTCTGTCTGATAATGATGGGTTTCATTTGATTGTTTAATGTTGGGTGAATGGGAAGGTTAGAGTCAGCATCTAATACTTAAAATACTGTTTCTTCACCATTACCTTAAAGTAGAATTTTCAAATATCCATGCTTTTAATCTATTCTAGAGGATCACATTTTTGTAATATGTAGTGGGTGTCCTTTTCATGAATGCTTACAGTTTTGTAATTACTCTTACTGAAAATTCTGATCTGGCCATTCTTAATGCTATTATGTAAGATTGATTAATTCTTGGTTTGTATAAATAGTCTGTTACTTTTCCACTGGTGATTTGATTTGGCTCTGGGCATTGTTCCTTCTCCTATTTATGGTACATCTTTTCCAGATATAATTTTCAAGTAAGTGCCAAAGATTGCAGATATCAAAATGGAGTCTAGAACGAGGGCTTTAAATTCTGGTCTTAGTCTAATCATGAAATGCTACCTATGAGCAAAGGGATGTTTAGGTTATGAGTACTTCCATAGGTATCTTGCATTACCTCAGCCATGCTGCTATGCAGGGAGTATCACTGCACAATAGCAATGCTTAACAATATTTGGTGCACTTATTTTTTTCCCTAACTAATGGACCAAATGCCTAGTACAGCGGAGAGCATGAGCTTCAAACTTGTCAAATCATGGTCTCCATGTTGGGGTTTGGTATACCTTGGTAGATATGAATATGGTCAACCCTAATTGGGAGGTGGGGACTATGCTTCACCCACAGAAGTTCCCAAATGTAACTCCCAGCATCTTCAGTTTTTTTTTAAAGCAGAAATTAATTTTAGATGGTATTGTACTAGATAAAAAGTACTTTCAAAGGACTATTAGGAATTACAATTCAGCAACATCATCCTGGCCATTATATACACAAAGATGCTAAATTAGTATAAGGCTGCTTCTGCTTCCTAAGAGCAGAAAAATTAGAGCCAGGAGTGGGATTTGGGGGTTCTCCAAACTGCACAGAATCTTAGCTAGTGGTTCTTCTGAACCTCTGCAAACCCCCAGCAGCCCACCCCTGGTTACAAAGCAATAAAGATAGAGAAACCAGAGCATGTATCAAAATCCAGTAAAGGTAACCAGAGGCTTCTGATTTCTCAGCTCCAATAAGATGCCATAGAATATTATCGAAGATAGTTTAAAGAATTCATATGACTGAATTTTCTAGCAATCAATCATGCACCTAAGATTTTGTTCCCTCTGAAGTTCTCCATCCCTCCCCACCTAAGATTAGTAAATTCTTACTTGAAGCAAAAAATTCAAGTGGTTCAGGCAAGAACAAGGATATATGTGTACAATCCCAAAGTCCTTAATTCATTAAAACGCTTTTGGCTGCATATGTTCTTCTGGCTTCTAATTCCATACTCTCTACAATGGTACCTACATACTTCTTCCAAGACCACTAAAGCTGTAACATTTATTGGAGAAGGGCACACATCTGTTTTCTTAAACTTTCTTGAGCATCAGTATCTTCTTGGAATATTGTCACTCTTCTTCTTTTAGGCTTGTTGGTGTCCTGAGGTTGTGGAACTGTAGATATTTAAAAGTGGCTTGGTTGGAATAATATTCCTCTCTCCATTCTTTTTCTTTTCCTCCTCTATATCTAATTTACACTGTCTTCCTCTTATCTTTCTCCATATTCCCCCTTTTCTTTTCCCTGTCATTTACTTCCTATATATGGGAAGCCTGACATCCCTCTTCTATGGAGAACAAAGTGAAAAAGAGAAGTCCCCTTCTGAGAGCAGCCCCTTGGATGCTGACAACAAAGATGTGGTAAGTTTGAGAGGGGCTGCGGGGAAGGGAGGGTTAGAAAAAAACTTTTATGACAAAGAGAATTCCTATCCCTATTTGCCCATTTCCATCAACTTGATATAGGAAAGCAAAAACAGGGTTGCTGATGACTTGAGAGTGAATGATGTCCATCAGCTTTATGGACATGTGAATTTCCCAAAAAGGCAAAGTGATTGTCATTGCTGCCCTTGTCAAGCTGCTATTTTCTGATATCAATTTGATAATGTTGTTAAATCAAAAGAAATACCAAGCTCAATGAGGAAAATGGTCCATCTGCTTGAAACTCCTGCTTTTGATAATTTGTACAATATTTTTTCCTCAAAAATGTCTGGAAAAGATTAAAAACGTTTGGACAACCTGTCTTCATGACAGTTTATTTCAAACACAGTAATCAGTTTTAAAATATTTTTAAGTCTGAATAATGATGATAATGATAATGATAATAATAATAATCATTAATAATAATGATCTCATGGCCAAGTCCCTTACTGTATCTTCCTTATTCCAAGCCAAGAGTTGAGAAATCTATGTCCTTCCAGATGTTGTTAAATTTCAACTCCTGTGGTCCTGTGACCAATGTTACTTGGCATTAAAGGGGCCTGGAGGAACATTGTCCATGGGGTCGCAATAGTTCAGACACGACTTCGCGACTAACAATAACAAAGATTTTACCCTTGTTTAAGACAAGAATAATAATACGCTCAGTTACTTTACTCTTACACCATATTTAGGGGGAACAAATAGACATAGATAATAGTTTCTTCTATAATTGATTTTAGCTAGCTCATTGAAATTCTCCAATTTCCTTCCTAGGGATTCTGCTCCTGGCTTCTTTCAATTTACCAGATGAAGTGAGTACATATCACTGTGGCGATATTGATGAAAGTTCATAATCTGCTCCATCTTTTATGTGATAGAGTGATTACTGTGATGATATTTTCCTTTCCATGCTGGTTGTTTTTTAAAAAAAGAGAGAAATTGGAAATTCAATAAGGAATTAATTTTTCCCCCCACTTAGTTGCCTCTTCAAACAGAAGAAATCATCCCACTCATTTAGCTATTGCTGTGTCATAAAGATATTATTTTCAAGTTTGTTTGTTACAAAAAGCTGCCTTTTACTGAGATCTAGTATGTTTATATGGTTTTTATGTTTTTAATTACATACTGCCAGACTAATTCTGAGAGTGAGATCGGTGGTCTCTAAATTTGATTTTTTTTAAAGGCTCTCACTAAGATAGAATTTAAAATAATAATAATAATAAATAGTAGTGTTGAGAAAATAATTTAGTTCCCGCTTCTTCCTAATCAATACCTCAGTATTTAATATGCAAATTGGAACATCATGATCTTTTGGGCTTCTCATGGAACTGGATTTTATAACATAATGTTCATTTTTAAAAAAAAAAAATCCAAAGGCATGTGAAATTCATGTTCTAAAACATATTTGGAAATGCCAGACTTGAAGAAAACCTGTACATGTTTTTTTTTAAGAAATATGTCCCTCATCTGTATTTTTAAAAAAAAAAAAAAAAGAATGCAGGTGGCTGCATAAGAGGAAGAGAATAATTTATGTATGAAAACCTAGAAAAGAAACAAAGGGGTGTGTGGGGAAGTAAACAGAATAATTTTTTTGAAAGCAAATTAATTAATGCTCTTTTCTTATCACCCTGACCCATCCTTCCCCAACCTTGTGCCCTCTAGATGTGTTGAACTGCAGGTTTCCTGCTGGCTGGAGATAAGGAGGGTTGCAATCCATCACATCTAGAGAGCACCAGGTTAGGTAAGGTGGTATTTGAGGTGTCATATGTGATGGCTCAGAAAAACAATTTTACACTGAATTATTATTATATATTGCTATTTCACTTTATTATTGTTTTATTTAAGGGGAACTCCTCTCAAGCCCTTTCCATCCTTTTATGCTAAAAAGATTCCACTTAAAAACTTGTTTTAAGGTTTTAGGCGGGATACCTGGATTTCGTTTGTTTTATTGCTTTCTTTGATTTGAGGATACTCAAGATAGTAAGGAATGGAATTCCTCTGGATATGCACACTTACGGACTAAAGAGCCCTGCTAATACTTTTTTTTTTGTCACATAGGCCTAATTTTATAAAGCATAAAGCATAGAAATAAAATCCCTCCGTTGAGCATGTCATCTATTTTATACTGGCAAGAAAACTACATAGTCAATGCTGTTCTTTTTTTTTTTTTTCCATTTCTGGATGAAAGGTAGAAGGGGATCTTATTGAGTTGACATGTCTTTCTTTCTTCCTTCCTTCCTTCCTTCCTTCCTTCCTTCCTTCCTTCCTTCCTTCCTTTCTTTCTTTCTCAGAGATGAAGAAATTCAAAGCAAGTGTGGAATTGATGCCACAACCTACCTCTCTTTCCAGCGGCATCTGTTGGTGCTGCTCTTGATTGTCTGTGTGCTCTCTGTGGCTGTCATCCTTCCCGTCAACTTCTCTGGTGATCTCCTTGGTATGTAGCTCTTCAAATTCACTGGACAATTAATTGTTGAGAACACCAGCATTCTAAAAGCTTAAAAATACCACTCTACAACTTTGCAGGCATTATGAGTACAATGCTGTTCTTAGAAGAATAAAATGCCTTTTGTTAAAAATGCACTAACTTCTGTCTCCTTTCTCTCTTTCAGGAAAAAATCCAGCTAATTTTGGCCGAACCACAATTGCAAATGTTCCCAAAGAGTAAGTGATTCAATTTCTTCAGAGTTGAATTACTCACTATTTATAATGATGGCATTGTGGACCATTTTCTGCAAATACATAAATAAATAAGTTTCAATAAATCCTTATTTATTTTGTCTAACTTTCTGAGTCCAGTACATATGTGCATAAGTGGGTTGCAATTTTGTATCTTACAGTTGAACTGTAAGCTACAAATAATAAATATAAATGTATGTCCAACTGTGCTTCCCCTCAAAAAGAGCTACTGTCTTTGACAAATTCTGCACCACTGATTTCTATAATGTAGCTTTGTGATTTTGAATTAATGCCAGGTGAAATTTTTATTTTGGTGCTTTATTTTGGTTGCAAGCATTAAAATGATTTGTTTTCCTTCAAGACATTGTTGACTAAGGCTTCTTCCATGCATTAATCATGATTCTATGACAATATACAATGGTGAAGCCAACTTTCTATATTACAGATAGACCAATAGCAATAGCACTTAGACTTAATATACCGCTTCAAAGTGCTTTACAGCCCTCTCTAAGCGTTTTACAGAGTCAACATAAAATGAATCAAATCAATGGCTGAAAACAAGGAATGGCTGGCATCTTCTAGGAAATAGTAGTTATCTTGTTTTCTGATAAAGATACCTATTTTTCCCATGTGAAAATGTCTCTCTTTTTTGCTCTATTGCAGTGACCGTCTCTTGTGGCTGCATAGTATCTTTGCTCTCCTCTATTTCATCATCACTGTTCTCTGCATGACTCATCATTCCATCCAATTAGAGTATAAGGAAAATGAAAAGGTAATAATTGCAGTGGCCTCGTTGACACCTACCTTTCTCACCTTTCAGAGATGGACACTCTCTAGACTAGTGTTTCTCAACGTTGGCAAGTTTAAGATGTGTGGACTGCATACTGACTGAAGAATTCTGGGAGTCGAAGTCCACATATCTTAAACTTGTCAAGACTTAAAAATACTGATCTAGACATTCATCATTCATCCTATGCTCCATGGCATAGGACCCGGGTACATTTGAGATAGTCTTCTGCCACCAATAGCCTCCCACCGACCAGTCCGCTCCCACAGAGAGGGTCTCCTCAGGGTGCCATCAGCCAAGTTATGTCGGCTGGCGACACCCAGGGGGAGGGCCTTCTCTGTGGGAGCCCCAGCCCTGTGGAATGAACTGCCCCCGGAAATACATAAGATCTCCGACCTCCAGGTGTTTCGTTGCGCATTGAAGACCCTGTTGTTCCGCCAGGCTGGGCTATCAACATAATAATTTTAAATTGGGGTATTTTAAATTTTTGGGGTTTTAATCCGGCCAAATCTATTTAATTATTTTAATTTTTAATCATTGTTGTGTCTTGTGTTTTTAAATTGGCTGTACACCGCCCTGAGTCCTTCGGGAGAAGGGCGGTATAGAAATAAAATTATTATTATTATTTATTATTATTATTATTATTATTATTATTATTATTATTATTATTATTATTATTATTTGTTGTTGTTGTTGTATCAGGCCAGGGAAGAAATTTGTCCAAATATTAGTTTGAGATTGTTTAAATGCTGCGATTCAGTTTGATCATACAAATTTTATTCTGAGAGGAGTAAGCTTTCACCGCATAAGCAATTTGTTACCTCAGGGTCATAAAATAGCAGTAGATATGCAAAGCCCTGCGTGATGCAGGATGAGGGTGACACAGCAATATTTTAATTAGCCATTTCTATTATTAAACTGTTCTTACCACTAAATATTTTCTTGCAAAGTTTAAGCCAAATATATCTTCTTGTAATATAAGTCTGTAGTCCTACACTAGAAGAAAATAATGAGTACAAATAATACTAGAGAATACTAGAGTTTAGAGTTTAAGTGGCAAAATATTGGAAGCTGACAAATGTTACAACTATTAAAGTGTTTCCATTTCTGACCTCTTCCTTTCTTGTCTTTTAGCTGGCCCGGACATTGATGGTTACCAAGATTCCCAAAGAGATCACAGATACATCTCTTGTTATCAAACACTTCCAGTAAGTACAACTATATGCTCAGTATTATTATTTTTTTTTCAATAAACATGCTCTTTTAGCTAATGATAACCATGGGTGAGGAGTCACTAATAAATACATTCAACAGTACAGGTAGTCCTCAATTTACGACCACAATTGAGCCCAACATTTCTGTTGTTCAGTGACACATTTGTCAAGTGAGTTTTGCCCCATTTTATGACCTTTCTTGCCACAGTTGTTAAGTGAATCACTTTGGTTGATAAATTAATTACCGGGTGGTTAAATGAACCTGGCTTCCCCATTGACTTTGCTTGTCAGAGAGTCACGATAAAGTGATCCTATGACCTTGGGACACAGCAACGGTCATAAGTATGAACCAGTTGCCAAGCATCTGAATTTTGATCACATGATCATGGGGATGCTGCAAAGGTCGTAACTGTGAAAAACATTCATAAGTCACTTTTTTTCAGTGTCATCGTAAGTCACTAAATGAATTGTAAGTCAAGGACTACTGTAGACAGCCTAGCATGGAGCCCTGAAATATGCCACTTTATACTTTCTTCCAGCTTGATATGAAGCTGTTGGCATATATTCATAAAGTAGGATTAGTAAGCTCATGTAGCATTGCTTCCTGCTTAGAACTTCTCATATTCTTTAAGCTCATCTGGAAGCTGTTTGAACCATTTGTCAACTGCAGTCTCATTTCTGTGCAACACACTAGTAATCTTTATGCTTTGTCGTCATATCTGGAATTTACTTCAACCATATAATGCTGCACACAGTATTAGAATTTAATTTCAACCAGGATATTATCCTCTTTATTGTATTTCTCTCTAACCAATTGGAGAGAGATCTATATAGAACATTCACATTAGCTTGGATGGGACGTCAGCCTTTTGCAAAGAACCCATTTCCATTATGCTTCATTTTGAAGAGTGAGTCACTGCTATCATATGGATTGTGCCAGATATCATTAGAGATCAGTTCGCCTGAATTATGTCAGACTATCACAAACATCCAGTTGCCAGACAATGCAGGCATAACTATTAATGTCTGTGAAGCATTACAGGCTGAACATTTGATTCATATGGATGCCGCTTTAGGGAGAGTGGTTTCCTTGTTTCTGACTCTCAAAACCTGCCTGAAAATAATTTAGCTTGCTATCTACCCATATATGTGATTCATAGAAACCGAGTGAAAAATTGATAATAAAATTATAATTAGGGCGTTATTTCTTTATTTATAAAATGTATTGGTTGCCCATCTGGGTGGCTTACAATTATGAAAATATACTAAATATACTAAAAACATAAATAAATTAAAAATCAGCCAAACGCTATAATCCAATTAAAGATGGGAAGGGTGTAGGCAGGATGGGAGGGGAGGTTGGATCTGTTATTAATCAATCAAATGAGCAACTGAGATTTTGTCACCCCCATCCACCTTTCTTTCCTAAGTGGAGTTCTATTTTTTTTTAATTCTAAAAATATGCCAACTCAAATAACATCAGTTACAATAACTAACCATTATTTTCTCTTTTCATGAAGCATTTTCTCTTGTGAGAGTTGATTTCTGAAAGCTGATTTGGACATTTTGATTAATTATGACCCATCAAGTCTTATTTGCAGATTCAAATTAGCGTCATCAGCATAGTGAAGCTATTAACATTTCTTCCTCCAGTTTTAAAGCAATGCTCATCTTCTCCAATCTTAATATATTAACCTAACCCTAACCCTAACCCTTAATATACCAGTGATGGTGAACCTTTTTTCCGTTGCGTGCCAAAAGCGGGGGGAAGGCGGGGAGGTCATGCATATATGCCCACACCCATAATTCAATGCACCCCGCGCATGCGCGTGTTCCCCCCACTCCCCCCACTTTTGGCACGCAATGGCACAGTGGGCCCGGTAGGCCCATTTTTCATTCTCCCCAGGCTTCAGAGCCTTTCTAGGAGCCTGGGGAAGGCGAAAATGGCCTTCCCCACCCCCGGAGGCCAGAAACAGACCTTTTGCCAACTTCCGGTGGGACCGGAAGGCCCATTTTTCGCTCTCCCCAGGCTCCAGAGGATTTCTAGAAGCCTGGGGAGGGTGAAAATGGCCTTCCCCACCACCCCCCGGAGGCCCTCCGGAGGCCGGAAATGGCCCGTTTGCTGGCTTCCAGTGGGATTAGAAGTCATGCCATAGGTTCGCCATCATGGCTATATACAGTGTTATACTATACTGTATATTCATCATGTAGGTCAGCAGTCCCCAATCCTTCCAATTCGGTGGACTGGCAGCAGCAGCAGGGCAGCAGATATGGGGGAAGAGAGGATGGTTTTGCACATACACCTGTCACTTGTGCAAATGGAGCTTTGCGTGTTTGCCTAGCACTTGCACAGCCAGTTCCCAGTGGACCATGGACTGGTACTAATTCACAGACCAGGGGTTGGGGACTCATGATATAGATTGAATAAATAAGTGGAAGATATACAGTCTTGTTTCAATTATCCTGCTGGAGCCAGGCTATTTTGCCATATTCTGTTCATGCTGTGACTTCTTAACTGGTATATGGGTTTTGTGTGAGAATAATGTTCTGGGATGCCCATTTTTCCAAACACATTCTACAAGGAATATTAGATTTTTGTTCAATTAAAGATTTTGATTATCTCTTCTGATAGTGAGGCTTATCCAAGTTGCACAGTGACTGGTGTCCAATTTTGCTCTGATGTTCGCAGATTGATGAAGCTGGATTCAGAGAGGTAGGCTTTCAAAAGTCTTGCTTACAGCTGAGTTATTCTGAGCCCCTCAGAATGTGTGGAGGAAAATGTTCTGGTGTCTCTGTGCATCGGGATCATGCTAGAGGGAACTATGGTTAAAAAAAATATGACTAGATAATAATAAGCACCACTATAAAAAAGTGTCATCACCTTTCTTCATCTAGTGAAGAGACAAAAAAGAAAGTAGTTTCTTGTCCTTTGCTCAAGAAACAATTTTTATTTAACCTGGTATGCTTTATCCATTTATTTACTCCCTTAAAATACAAGCGTCACAATAGAACCCATTAATTCTGTTTCTGCTGCCTGTCATTTTTGCATTGGTTTTAATCCTTGTAATCAGTGGTGGAATTCAAATAATTTAACAACCGGTTCTCTGCCCTAATGATTTCGTCCAACAACCAGTTCACAAAACTTCTCAGAAAGTTAACAACCGGTTCTCCCGAAGTGGCTGAATCCCACCACTGCATGTAATTCACTTCAGTTTCTATATTAATCTGCTATTTTGAAAAACCTTATCAAAATATGTATTTAATATAGTGGTTCAGTTTATTTTATTGTTCTTTTAAAAGAACCTTGCATTTCAGGTTACACTTCACTAGATTGAATACTTCATAGTTAAAGAATACCAATTTCATAAAAAGAAACAGCTTGGTGTAGTGGTTGAAGGCACCAAGCTAAAAACAGAGAGTGAGGAGCTAGTCTTGCCTTAGGCACGAAGCCAGCTTGGTTGACTTTGGACAAGACTTCAGCTGTCAACCTGAGAAACTAGGAAATGGCAAACTGTTTCTGAAAAATTTTGCCACTGAAATTGCAGAGATTTAAAGGAACAAAAAAAATGATAATATATCTGGTAATGCAGTTAAAGCCATAAATCTTTTATAGTTTTCTGAAAACAGGGCTACAGAAGCAATCAGAAGTACTGGTCGGTGAAAAGATGTGTCAAGCTCATTTTGGAAAATTAAAAACCTTGGCATCAAACCTGAATTCTGGAACAGGGAGAGAATGTCATAATTTAAGACATTTGTTTCAAAACCAAGTCGAAGCCCTTTTCAGGGCCCAGTCAGTCTTTTGTTCTGTGAATAAAGGCAGCTTCCAATTTTGAAGCTGCTGCCATGAAAGGAAGGTTGTAGTACAAAAAGCTATTCCTAATTTCCTATAGGCTTTTAAAGTTTTTTCAATATTAATATCAGTTAGTAGTAGAAAATGAGGTGAATCCAAATTAAATATAAGAATCTCCACTAAAATAAATCAGAAATGTACACTTCCCCTTATTTCTCATGTAATATAACATTTCTGAAGTAACAAAATGTGACAGTTTCATATGTAATTAAATGTTGTTATATTTTGAAATGCATTTATAACTACAGGTTTTAATGCTGTGAAAGGTTTTTCAATACTCGGGAAAATATAAAATCCAATGGATAATTAAATAACGTACTATTTTCTTATTGGAATGTGAAAATATTGAATTCTATAAGTGTTTTTGGGTTGAAACTTTCCCCTGCCCCAAATAATTTATCTGTCTTGCTTACATATACCCTGAGCACCAAGGGACTAGCTGAGGTCTTTTACAATATTAGGAAAGGAATGCAACTATATGGCTCAAATATTCAATAGGCATATATTGTCCCTGTATGACAAAAGAAGGAAAGAAGCAACTTCTTTAATTTAAACACATAATAAACACAATAAATCAGATCAAAATTTGCTTGCCCCAGCATTTGGCTCTCGCAGTGGCTAATCATATGCCTATCAAATGGCAGCCATCTAAACTGAGAACGAGAGTATCTTCCAATAATACCATCAAAACCAACAACCAATGAGAGGGTCCATGAATTTATCTTACTTGCCTTTTAAAGTCAACCCAATTGGAAATCATCAAATTGGGGTGCTCTAATCAAAGGGGCCCTTCCTACCAGTTGACATTATTCATCGGCTTTCATGCCCTCATCAAATACACCATTTTCTGAATGATATCTCCAAACATTATTTTTAGTATAATTATACATCAGCAAAAGAGAGGACTCATGAGATCCAACCTAGGAATAATGGAAGCCTCATTCAACTTGTTTTGGCCTATTATGGTCTTCACCATTGTTCCTAGAAAATATTCTTACAGTTTCAAGAGACACGGTGGTGCAGTGGTTAGAATGCAATACTGTAGGCTACTTCTGCTGATCACCAGCTGCCAGCAATTTGGCAGTTCGAGTCTCGCTGGCTCAAGGTTGACTCAGCCTTCCATCCTTCTGAGGTCGGTAAAATGAGGACCCAGATTGTTGGGGGCAATATGCTGACTCTGTAAACCGCTTAGAGAGGGCTGTAAACACTATGAAGCCTTATATAAAGTCTAAGTGCTATTGCCATTCATTCCAAATCAAAAGTGCCAGAAATTTTCATTTGTAAGAACATGAAATACGAGATTTGGAAAAGTGTCGTAAAGGTGTTGTAAAGAAATGGATGGCTGCATTAACATTTCCCCTCCCCCCCTAATTTTATACCTTCCAGGCGCAAGGCAATGAAAGGGAGGCTTTACTTCACAACCAAGGCTCAAAAGGAAGGGAAGATTATGATCAAAATCCATCCTTGTGCTCGAATTTTCTGCTGCCGTATTTGTGGTTTTGAAGAGGTACAAAGAATATAAAGATATGAACTGATTGTAAAAAATCTGCACTGGGAACTTTGGGTCTCATGTTCCCTCCCGTTGCTATGTATATGCTGTCAGTCATTGGCCTGGGCGAGAGACAGCTTCCTTCAATATCACATATTGACCATAAAAGAAATAATAGCCCAGCTCAAAAAGAAAGCTGAATGCCCAGTTCTACCATCCCAGTCACCTAGGCTGAGCTCATACCAAAGATAAGATTTCAACTTTGGACTTTGAGAGCATTCTTTTTAGTGCAGGGATCTCCAACCTTGGCAACTTTAAGACTTGTGGACTTGTGGATTTCAACAAGTCAAGGCTGGAGGCCCCTGTTTTAGTGGGTAGCTGGGGTCAGTTAAGCTCTGAATGAATTTTTGTTCTTGTTTTAAAAACGAAGATTGTAGCCATGCCATATTCTCATCACTTACATTAGCGTTTCTCAACCTGGGCCATGTTCATACAAATAGAAAATCTGACAATAGAGGGGACTTCAATTCTGGGAGTTGCTCAGTGATTGTCTCCTGAGAACATTATCAAGGGATCATACACGTCACTTTTCAGACTGAAAAGAAACCATGATGGGTCAGGTTTTCTGGAGATAGTTACAGAGAAAAGGCTCTCCCCTGCCTTTTAATCCCCATAACAGTAAACGTATCTGGAGAGTTAGCCAAAAGGAATGACTGATGACAAAGTTGGCGACCTGAATGCCAGTACTATTCATCTGTTTAGCAAATATATAAAGGGAATTATTTAAATATCCTGATAAGGGGAAAAAACAATAAAAAGCAAAAAAAAAAAAAAGAGAAAAAGGTCTAATCAGTTCAGGTACTTTTGGTACTTAAAAGTGGCCTTAAGTTTCAGACTTTTCTAAGTTTCCCAATATATTATTTGGAGAAACAACCAATGAAAGCTGCCTCTGGGAGAATATAGGAAGTTGGTTGACCCCATCTAGCATTTATTCTAGCTAACATTTTAAAATCAATGACAAAAAAAAGAAGTAAATTTATTTCTTTTTGACTAGGTGGATGCTGAGCAGTACTATGGGGAGCTAGAGGAGAAACTGACAGATGAGTTTAATGCTGAACGCAGCCGGATTGCTCTCAAGCGCCTTGACATGGCCTTCGTCACATTCCAGGATGAAAGAATGACAGCCACGTGAGTCTTCTTACTACAAATCTTTGTTATCTGAGGCTAAGAAGCCAATGGATGGGAGTGGGATCCTTACAGTACTTCAAAATTAGCAATAGGCCTCTACCACAGTTGAGACCGAAGGATAATTTAGAGAAGGTTGTTTTTTTCAAATTTGACAACTTTAGGACTTCAACTGCCAGAATTCCCAGCTGGCATCTTAAAGTTACCAGATTTGAAAAGCACTGATTCAAGGGTTCCATTGAAAACTTTGTGGCACACACAGTTCTCTCCTTGAAAGGAAAGAAATAGCTGTGTTACTGAGAGGTAACTCAAATTAACACTACTGCTCTCCAGCCTATTCTGTTTAATTGTTGCTTTGTTTTTTCCAGTGGTAGGGCCGACCCTGTTTAAAAATCATTTCCAAAGATAGAAGTAGATAATTCAATTGCTATGAAAGGCCTCATTCTCCCAGCAAAAAAATATTGCAGGCTGCTCTCTTTCAGATGGTCCTTCCTTTTCCCTCTCCTATTTCTCCTTCACTTAAAGGCTGCCAGATATGGCATCAAATCAATTCTGAACACTAGCTGCAGTGGGAAAGGGGCCTTATAATTAGGTGGCCATCCCTGCTCTTAAGATTTGTTGACAAGAGGGTGCTTTATGTTTTTTTTTTATTCTGCTGGTTCTTATTTTAATATCCACCATCTGTTTCTTCCCATCAATAATGTTTTATAATCCACATATAGCATTGGACAGTCTTGTATACAAGTTACTTTTCTTTGGAGTTTTCTCCCTCCACACTGCCAGTTATTACATATTCAAGACAAAAACATTTTCTTTGGAATGGGTATCCCCATTCCTATTGTATCTGCCAAAAGACAGCAGGTGAATAATTTAGTTTTTTCAAACCGAAGCATTGCGATTTGGGGATATTAAGCTGCTTCTTAAATATTTTAGTGTCATACATTAAAGAGCATAATTTATTTCATATTATGCCTGAATCTCTATAAATGTGTAAGTCTGTTGAGTGACATTTGCGAAAGATAGAAATGATATGTGTTAAACCAAAAAAAAAAAAAAAAAGATTTGGTAGCTAACCACATAAATAAAACTGTTGGGCTGGATAAGGCAATCAACATGATTTTTTTCTTATTCCAATACAAGAGGAACCTGACTAGTTAATTCCAGCTCTTGATTCTTCCTTGGTTTCCTAGTATTTTGAAGGATTACAGCCGCATCCGCTGCCGCAAGCACCCACAACAGTCATCTGTTACTACAGTGGTGAAATCCCATTGCTGGAGTGTCAGCTATGCCCCTGCGCCCAATGACATCATCTGGTAAATTCTCTTTGTTCTTCCCCCCAGCTTGGATTTCTGTAGTGTAAAAATTTGTAAAAAAAAACATTGAAATGTTAAGTTCTCCCATTATGAGTGCTATATGTTTCTTTATTAGCCACGGAGGGTGTGTGATTGTTATAAAATAGTCTAGCATATTTCAGGAGAAATACATTGTTGAAAGCATGCCTAAGAGTAGCACCAAGTACAAAAGAAATATTGAACAAATCTTCTGTACTAGTTGTAAATATTGGTGAATACAGTGTTTGGTACAGGAGTTAGTAATACAGCAATTACAATTTTAGATTTTAGGCAGTATTATAATGGTCATAATTTTTTTGTGTGTGGATGTTCATCTGGCTTTGATTGTTATTTTCTTATATTGTTAAAGTCTACAAATTGTCCACTGGTGGGCAATGCACAGTAAAGGAATTACATAAACAAATTTTGCCCTCAGACTAGTTTAAAGTACTAGTTTAATAAGTACTTAATTCAGCATCTAGTCCCAATTTGTTGTGAAAGATTATAAATTTTCAAATGCACAATTTGTACTTTTTAAATGTATGTTGTGATCTAGGTACAAGTCCCAAAAGGACATATGGTGGAACCTTTATCTTGAGTCAAGCCCTAACATATTGATATTGGTCAATGTTTCCTTGCTTTAGCTGTACACAACCTACAACCTCTACTTTCTTTCTCACAGGGAGAATTTATCCATTGGTGGTGCTTTGTGGTGGGTGAAATGTATCCTGCTCAACATCTGCCTTTTCATCCTCCTCTTCTTCCTCACTACTCCAGCCATCATCGTGAACACCATGGACATGTTCAACGTTACACGGCCTGTGGAGAGCCTCAAGGTGCAAAGCAGAGCTGTAGTTCCTTATTGATCCTGAAGCCTTATTGCAGGCAGGATAACATCTCACTCCCAGTCCTTTGGGTCTTCTTATTCCATGCTTATTCTTACTCCACACTCCATATCATTGTACTTGCCTACCTGTTAGGTAGACAGTGATAATTGCTCTAGCCAGATTTTTTAATAATGAAATTCTGCCTGGGTGGATAACTCTGTCCGAGAGGTCACCAGCAGCATACAAGACAATAAGGCATTGCAGGAGGTCAAAAATGTATAAAATTGGAAATAATCTAATCTCCAAATGGGAACAAAGGAACCCTTGGGTACAAAACATGTAGTCTATAGAATAGCTTCTCCTTCTCCCAGGATCAGCTGAACATCCTGACCAGTTCACAGGTGAGGAACAAATTAGTGTTGCCACTAATCTGTGCTGCTTGTAGGAATAAGAAAATGGCAATTACCACTAGGTTCAGTAGAAGGAAGGAGAAAGCTCCATAGCTTCCCTTTTCTTCCTGATTACTTTCTCAAGAACTAGAATTCTGCCTCCCCCCCCTACACACACACACACACACACACACACATACACACACACATACAGTTTAGAACAGAAAACTGGCAATCTACAAATGGGGTGGCTAGGATGAAGAAAGATCTCGTGACTTGTCCCTCACTACAGCTCTGCTCAAGACTGCTACAAAGGAGGAAATTTTGCTTTCTCTCTCTTCCCCAATTATGCCTTGCAGGGGGGTATGTGTCAGTGGTGAGTTCCTCCCGGTTCGGCCCGGTTCTCCCAAGCCGGTAGCGATGACGATATGATGTCACCGAACCAGTTTTGTCCCCCTCATGCCCACCCATCCCCCGCACCACCCCACCCACCACCCACGTTATTCTTACCTTTTATTTGGCCTGACCCCCAATCTATTGCTGCCTCCTGAGTCCCAGCTGATGGCTAGAGGGGAAAAAATTGTTTAAACTCTTGCCACGGGGCTTCAAAGGGCCGCCCTACAGCTGATCGGTGTTGAAAGAAAACAAATGGGTAGACCACTGCCTGCAAAAATACATGAGTAGATCAGTGCCTGCAAAAATACATGAGTAGATCAGTGCCTGCAAAAATAAATGGGTAGATCGGTACAGCTCTGCAAGCAGTTAAAAGCCTAGTAGACCAGTACCTCTGCTAAATCCTAAATAATTGTCACATGATCATCAAGCCACACCCACAAAATAAGCCACACCCACAGACCGGTAGTAAAAAAATTTAGAACCTACCCCTGGTATGTGTAGTATAGTGCAAAGGACATATGTGTGTACACAGAGGCTCACCATAAGTTTCCATCTGAGCAGATGAGCGCCAAACAGCAGGAAAGAATATTCATCCCAATTTAGAAACTCCCTGCTTGATGCTGCCTCTTCAATGCAGGCTATAACTTTAGTTTGGAGTAGCAGAATGACTTAATAATGAATTTACTGTTGGAATGGTATATGTGATCTTCTCCTGTGTAGAAAGAAAGAGAAAGAGCTGTGACCGAAGCCATTCAGCATGAATCTAATCCTCATCCTTTCCCCCTGAATTTGCCTTTATTGCATCACAGTTGTAGGTAGTCCTTGACTTACGACCATTTGTTTAAAATTACGACAATGCTAAAATCAGGGATGCATTACTGGTCCTCACACTTATGATCATTACAGCAGCATCCTCATCTAATTTAGGCACATGATAACCTGCATATATTTATAATGATTGCCGTGTCTTGCAGTCATGTGATCATGATTTATGACCTTCCCTGCTGGCTTCCGACAAGCAATTGGGGAAGCTGGATTTGCTTAATGACTGTGGTAAAAATAGTCATCAAATTGGGTCTGGTCATGTTTTAAAATAGAAACAATGGAATTTAGTTAGTTGTTGTTTTTTAAAGAAACCTCATTTTGAAAGTTCTTTAATAAGAAATGGATATCAATTGCAAATACAGTGATACCTTGGTACTCAACTGCTTTGAAACTCATCGAATTTTGGATGCAAAATTTTTGTCCTGGTACTCATTGTTTGTCTGATACTCAGCACACAAACTGGAATTGTCAGTGTTGGTTACCTTTTGGCTCACTACATTATTCCTTATGGGGGGAAAAATTATTTGGTACTGATCACACCTCCCAGAACCAATTAATGATGAGTAGCAAGGTACCACTGTACTGTTAGGCAACTTTATTTATTCAGAATATTTTTTTTCCATGTAACCCATAGCAAATAACATGAAGACAGATGTTATTGATCAGAAAATTTTCCAGTGCAAACAAAACGTCATGGTACAAGCTGACATTTTTCTCTAGGCTTGTTAGGGTCTGTGACAAGTAGTTTAATTTCATCAGAACATTTTCCACTTCAAAATATTCCAATAAATCAAACAGCATTAGTTGTAATCCCCAAACCAAAAACAGAGGAAGAAAAGAAGCCCAGGGTGAGCTACCAAGCAAAAGAAAAGACATGTCTTAGAACTTTCTTGGAGGTTGTATGGAGAAAAAGTTCCTGTTTTTGAAAAACACTCAACTTGTCCCCTTTTTTTCTCACTTTCCAGAACCCTATTGTGACTCAGTTCTTCCCCACTCTGCTGCTGTGGGCTTTTTCCGTGTTTCTGCCTTTCATTGTGTACTACTCATCTTTCTTTGAGTCACATTGGACAAGGTAATTCCAGTTTCCTTTATCACATTGCTACATTTTCAGAGTTTGTCTGGGAATCTATCTTGCCATGGCAATAAATAAAAAAACTGATAAATATTCAGGGGACATAGAGGATCCAGGTATTTATTGCTTTGATTTAATTTTTGTCATCTTTCCATTGCACTTACATATATTTGGAAACATTCTGGATAAACACTTACTCAGCATTGAGGCATTTATTTTATTTCTGTGACTGAGTCTTCCTTTCTGGGAACTGTGCCCTCCTTCTAGAACAGGGGTGTCAAACTCGATTTCATTGAGGGCCACATCAGGATTGTGTTTGAAGCCGGGTTGGGTGTGGCCAACTTGACGTCACTTGTGTCAGGTGCGCCTATAGTGGCCCGAGTGCTCTGCCAGCGAAAACGGGCTCCCAATCTCCATTTTCAGCTGGGATGGCCTCCTGCAAACCCGTGTCCAGCCCTCCCGAGCTCTGTTTTCGCTGGCAGAGGGTTGCAGGGGGCTATACCAGCTGAAAATGGAGATTGGGAACCCATTTTCACTGGCAGAGGTACCACGTGCCCGATCCTTCGCTGTTTCCAGGGTGGCCTCGTGGGCCAGATCTAAGCACCCTGTGGGCTGGATCCGGCCTGTGGGCCTTGAGTTTGACACCCCTGTTCTAAAACAAAAAGTAAGCAAAACAAAATTGTTTAACCAAAATTAACTCTGCAAAGGAATACAGGCACGCGGGTTAATAATGCATATTAGTGACAATTTTGTACCGAAAACATTTGGGAACATTTTCTTGATCATGTAACATTTTAAATCCTCTCCTCAAGGATTTTTGAAGTTTCTTTTCATTGCTGCTCTCTCTCCATCTCCCAAATAAATGCATTTTTGTTTCCTTTAGGTCAAGTGAAAATCAGATCACAATGCACAAGTGTTATTTCTTTCTGGTATTTATGGTTATCATCTTGCCTTCACTTGGACTGACCAGGTAAAAAGCAAAATTGCAAGTGCTCCATATTGAGCTGGTTTTCATTATGAATAGCTCATGATAATTCAACAGAATTGTGGATTTTTTAAGCACAAAGCTGGATGTAGTGGTAAGTGTAATGTGTTAATTGGTCCTGGATGCAAGCCCTCCTTCTGATAATCGTCCCCTCTCCTCTTTGATATACTGCCCATACAGGGGTGAAATGCTCCCGGTTCGGACCAGATCGCCCGATCCAGTAGCGATGGTGGCGGGTGGTTTGGAGTACCGGTAGCAAAAATTCCTGCCCCCTCCCATGCCCAGCTGAGCCGCGCATTCATCAGAGGCTTTTTTTTTACTTTTAAAAGCACTTTTTCTAGAACCTCTTTGGCCGAAAAAAATGCTTTTAAAAGTTTTTTTTTAAAAAGCCTCTGATGATCGCGCGGCTCAGCTGGGATTGTCAGAGGCTTTTAAAAGCCAAAGACGTTATAGAAAAAATGGTTTTAAAAGTAAAAAAAAAAAAAAAGTTGGCCACGCCCACCCAGTCACATTGCCCCACCACCAAGCCACGCCCACAGAACCGGTAGTAACAAATTTTACATTTCACCACTGTGCCGATATCAAATTACATATTATTAAATTAGCTGAGCAGTAGTTTAATGGATACTTTCAGACAAGGGGTTATTTCTTGTTATGGACACATTACTTATACTGTAATGGAGTGTGATATCAGAAAATGGGCTTAATGGAAATCAATGGAAACTGTAGCAGTCATATTTGCCTACAAAAGATGTGGGTTTCTCTCTGGGCTAATTGTCCATCCTGCAGTTTCATTCATCACATAGTATTATTCGATGGGTTTGTTCAAGTTTCCAAATTAACCATTGATATTATTTTAACTTGTAACCTCTGTTCAATATCATGAAAGCTTATGCCTTTTAATAAAATTTGTAGTCTGAAAAAGCACTGTCAGATTCCCTCTGATTTTTGGATATCATGGCTCTCCTCCCATAATGTTTAAATGTATGTCTGACTGCTGGCATTACAGTCATGGCCTATATTAAAAACGCTGTATAGTAATTGTGCTCAACCAACTGGGGAATAAGGAACACAAGCACTTTTAAAAATGGGAATTGTAACATAAACAATAATGTGCCAGCAAGTAATAGATTATTAAATTAAGCAGCTAAAATGATGCACTAAATGCTTTCCTAAAAATTAAAAAAAAAATCACCAGCTTCTCAAAGGCTATGAACAAGGTCCCACATAAATATTTCACCTACTCTAAGCTATTCCATGTAGAGTAGCTGATCTGCTGCCAAGTTGATATCATCACCACAACACAATCATAATTTCCTGATCCGTGTCTTCAGTCTTTGGAACCTGATTCCATTATATTCAGAGGGAGTATGTGTGCTATGTTAGAGATGACATTACAATGAGAAGAGAGGCTGCTTGCTACCTTCACACCATCTCCACAAACTCATTCATCCCCCAGTTGTCCCACCTGTTCTTTCAAATTTGTAAGAACTACATCTTCCTGCACCGAAATATTCATTGCTACTTTCCATTTGTTCACAACGTCATGTCTGCTCTTGCCAATTGAAAAGGGTTAAATTAGCTTGGTTGTGCCTCTCTGAAGAAATTGTTCCCATCCTCAAGCTTCATACACTGGAATATGCCCCATTTTTATTGAACCAGCAGGTTTCAGGTGTGGGTGTTCATTTAAAAAGAAAAAAGTAACAAGCTTATGATCTCTTTGATTCTTCTCTGTTTCCTCTTCCCAGTTTGGATCTCTTCTTTCGCTGGCTATTTGACACTCACTTTGTGGATCAAGCAGAGATAAAATTTCAGTAAGTATTACTGAACATTTTTAGTGTGTTGCCAGATAGGTCACCAATTTTAATTTGTGGGATGGTTGTGTCTTGTTTGCACATAACACATGAAGGCTGCATATGGCCTTTCTCAGGATATACTTCTGTTATATCATGCTCTCTCTCTCTCTCATGCACACTTTCCTGGATTCTTTTTTTTTTAATGCAGGTGTGTTTTTCTCCCTGATAATGGAGCTTTCTTTGTCAACTATGTTGTCACTTCCAGCCTGATTGGGACAGCCATGGAACTGTTGCGAATCCCTGGGCTCATTGTCTATGCCACTCGGCTCTGCTTTGCCAAATCTGAACCTGAGCGGCTCCACATCAAGCGGGTCTGTTGGGTTTTCATTTTGGACATTTGAAATCTTGCTTGTAGGATTAGAAGACTACGTAACCTCCTGCATGACTAGGATTGTGTACGAATAGATCAAGGGTCTCCAACCTTGGCAACTTGAAGACTTGTGGATTTCAATTCCCAGCCAACTTTGCTGGCTGAGGAATTCTGGGAGTTGAAGTCCACAAGTCTTCAAGTTGCCAAGGTTGGAGACCCCTGGAATAGATTATATCCAGCAATACTCTTAAAGTGGTGCCATAAATCTCTAGGAGATTTCCTCTAGTGCAGGGGTCAGCAACATGCGGCTCCGGAGCTGTATGCGGCTCTTTGGGCCCTCTGCTATAGCTTCCTGTCAGGTGATCCCACCACTGGCTGGCCCTCCCCTCCCAGTCACTCTTCGCCTGGCCTGAGAAGGTAAGGGCGACGGCAGGGATGGAGAAGCGGCCAGGGCAGAGACAGAGAGATACAGAGAGAGGGAGGGAGGGAGGGAGGGGAGAGAGAGAGATGTGTCAAAAGGATTTTGTGGTTCCTGGTATTTTTTAACAACTGGTTCTCTGCCCTAATGACTGGCTGGGTAGGCATAGCTAGAGAAGTCATGTGACTGGTGGAAGTGAGTGACATCGAGTTGGCCATGCCCACCCAGGTTTTGTGGCTCCCGGTGTTTTCTTTTCTGTGGGAAACGGGTCCAAATGGCTCTTTGAGTATTTAAGGTTGCAGACCCCTGCCCTAGTGAGACAATGAGAGTTTTTGTGGAGCAAGAACCTCATGAAATGTTTGAAAACAGACAGTGTTTAGTCATGACTTGTTTTCTTTAGCCCAGTAAAATCCCCCTCTCATTCAAACATAATGCTAAGCCATTAGTGCATTGTTTACGTCTTAGCAAAATGTATCTGATCTCTCCCATCATGGATTAGTATTATTGCAACTCAATCTTTGTAGCATGGTGTCACAAACCATGAACAGAAACATCCTACTTTAGTTTTGGGTGTGAGTGTAGCAATGACATAATGATACAATTTACAGGAACTACTTTTCAAGCAAGTTTGGCTTAGGGAAGGCATGGAGTCATAGTTTGCTCAGTGAAAAAGTTAGGTTTAATTGTTTTTCATTGTAAATCACTAAGAGCCATGATTTTGAAATGGTTTAATAACAGAGTTGTTATCAAGAGTTGGTAATATGTGCCCATTAATATCCACAAATCCCTCCCTCTATCCTAGATAGTATGTCTGGATCCCCTAAAATTAAATAATTTAAAATGTTTAGTTAAATTGTTAAAATCTTGTGAAATTACTAAAAACCAAATATATTTTTTTAAATTGTGTGAGAGTTGTCACCTGAAAAAATGGTAAACTCTGCATAAAGAAAACAAACTACTGTTAGCAGCACTTATGGGTGTGAGGGGGAGGATACAACACGCAGGGATTGGATGGGGGTGATAAAGGGTAATAGTGGGCGTGGGACAGCTCACTGCAGCCAACTCGCCACGGCTAACTTGCTCCAGGATATCTCACCACTGCCAACTTGGCACAGGCCAACTCGCCGCAGGACAATTTGACAATTTCAATTTAATTATTTAAAATAAATAAAAAATATTTTAATTTTTGTCATCCACATTTTGTTCTGTCCCTCCTTTTTCATCCTGTCTTTTATGCTTCCATTCCACCATTTCTTTGATATTAGTGTAACTCTTGTCCTGCGGCGAATTTTCCCACGGCCAGTTTATTTATTTATTTATTTATTGGTTCGATTTATGTGCCGCCCTTTTCCAGAGACTCAGGGCGGCTTACAATGCGTTAAGCAATAACCTTCATACTTTTGTATATACCTGCTTAGTAGGGCTTTCGCCCCCCCACCCCCCAAGCAGTGTTCTTTTTTATACAAAGTCAGCTTATTGCCCCCACAAACCGGGTCCTCATTTTACTACCTCGAAAGGATGGAAGGCTGAGTCAACCTTGAAGTTGGCCGTGGCAATCTGTCCTGTGGTGAGTTGGCTGCGGTAAATTGGCCATGGCGAATTGGCCACAGTGAATGGTCATAGACTCCAGGACCTGTGAGACTGCTCTCCCATCCCATCACCATTTATCTTCACACATAATAAAATTAAAGGTAAAGTGTGCTACTGTGTTTTTTCCCCCAGAATCAAGCCTATGAGTTCCAGTTTGGACTGGAGTATGCCTGGACTTGCTGCATATTTGCTGTGGTGATGACATACAGTATCACCTGCCCCATTATTGTCCCCTTTGGTAAGTAGATACACAATTTCTCCAAAATTCCTGCTGTTGCCAATAACATCTTTCTAGGTCTGGACCCTGGCTGATTGCAATTTAAGGCAATAAAACAAACCCCAATAAAACAAACAAATACAAGCCATGGCTCTTGTCAGCCTTTGGGATGATATCTCTTAATGGATTTCTGTAAATGGAATCAAATAGCTATTGATGTAGAGACCTGTTGGCCTATAAAATGGAAAAGCAGTGAAATGTACTGCTTTTATTCTGTTCGTTTTTAATAGACAGTAGCCTTGTGAAATGATATACAAAAGAATATAGAAATGATAGCTGAGTAGCAGTATTTTCTCCAAAAAAGAATTTTTTGGGGCAAAAAGTGGGATTTCAATACATTGCAATAATTTTAAAATATGTTATTAACAAACACATTGCTGAATTTCAGTCTGCTGACATTTATACCTTTTACGCCTTCTTTTTTAAGCCACAGGAGATATGATAGGAACAGGGATTTTTCTTCTACCCTTTCTCTCTGCCATTTTTCTGCTAGCCTATCCTACTCCAGAATTGCTATTTGCTACGAAAAACAGTAGCTATTTCTATAATAGTTTTTATGGGCATGGAGGGGAAAGGATTGATATTTTTGCCAAGAAAATGGTATAGTAAGAAACAGGTAAATCCTTCCTCCTAAAACAAAAGCCCTGATAGAAAATAAATAAAAGTACAAACATGAAACCACAAATTTATCATATTCTCTAGGTTGTCCCTGATTAATGATATAATTGACCCCGGGGAATGAATTCATATGCAAGAAAAGAGCTACAGAACATAAATACAAGATGAGGATGTTGTTGTGTTGGTAGGGTATAATATAGCTGTTGGAGTCCTTTACTCAAGATTTTTTTTCCAGCACAATTCCTTGATAATCTTTCAAATGTCACTAATGAATAAATCTTTTGCATGCAAGCAGAGGTTGTACTACTGCTGAACTATGGTCCCTCCCAGCCTTTTTTTTTTCCTGTAAAAAATATCTGGGCTGATCTCCTTGTCATCCTCCGAGCTACTGCTGTCTCCTTTGAGTGGGCATTCTCCATGCTCCAATTCTTCCATCTCTTTTCACACAGGTTTGCTGTACATGCTACTGAAGCACATGGTTGACCGCTACAATATTTACTACGTCTACATCCCGACCAGGCTGAACCACCGCATCCATTTGGCAGCAGTAAACCAGGTGGTGACAGCACCCATTCTCTGCATGTTTTGGCTGCTCTTCTTCTCCATTCTACGTCTAGGCAAGTGAGGTTTCATTGAGCCTTCATTGATCTATACTTGGGTTAGTTAGCCTACACCAATTGTCTCCAATCTTGTACCCTCCAGTTTATGGGATTGCAATTCTAGCGAAGCTGGTTTGGAGAATTGGAGTCAATTCAGCTCGAGAAAAGCAAGACGGGAAAGAGCCATGGGTTTCTTCTGTTATTTAAGCAGGACTATTACAGCTAAGCTCTTGGACTTCTTGAGACTCTGAATCCAGAGTTTATTGTACTTCTGAGAGTGGAAACTCTTCAGTTTTTCTATATGAATGGTTTAGCACTAAGGTGGCAAATTCACCAGCTATCATTTCACACACATTGAAAATGTAAGGAGTTCATGCCAGATACATCCTTATGCATATGCCAAAAACTGATTAGTCTCTGTGGACTTGGTGGTGAAAAAGATGTTCTACTATTACAGGGAACTGCACATACGTAGTACAACTGATCCCAAAACGAATTAAGGCAATTGAGAATTAGATAGAATTAGATTAGTTAAAGGGAAATTCATGCATATAATATGGAGCAGAGTTGCATTGTTCATTTCTTGTGTTCTTCGTGGCATGCTGTAATGGGCACTAGGAATAACCTTGAGGAAGAGGAGAAAGAGCCACAGCAAGTCAGTGGCCAGATAAAAGAAATCTGAGCCTGGGCCAGAAATGTAATTTAAGTAATCATCTCAGACATGACACTCCCTGGTTCTCATTAAGACTGTTAACATACAATTTTGACTTTTAAAGAGCCAGAGTGACTAGCATAACCCTGGACCAACTCTTTGAAGCACAAAAAGGAGAGCACAGTCAGCAGCATCCAAGATGGTCCAAAACTAAGCATCCTGTTGACTTGGGTTGGGCTGACGGCTCATAGCAATGAAATTTAGCATTCACGCAGAAGATGCAGAAGGGAAGCCAGTGTAAATATTGGGAAAAAGTCAAGATTCTCAGAAGCATACAGGCTCATATTTCCACTACTTTATTTCTAATATACTGGCAGTCCTTCTTTAATGACTGCCTCATTTAGAGACCATTTGCAATTACAACAGTGATGAAAAAGTAACTTTATAACCAATCCAACATTTACAACCATTGCAGGTCTGAAAAGCAAAGGAAAGCCAAGGTGGATCTTTAGCAAAATTGTAGTTTCACTAGCGACCACTTTGTTTAATGACTGAATTGCCATTTCCCAATTGTGGTCGCTAAATCAGGACTACCGCTAAATGTTTAGATATAGAAATTCCTAGTAAGTCCGCAGCATACAAAGGCACCTTTTTAAGTGAGGTCTGCAAGTCTGCATTTCAAATAGTTTATTAGGAATTGGGGAAAATGGGAATACAACTGATCTGTCCATTTGCAGCTCATTTTAGTGAGCAGCTAAAATGGTCCTGTGGTGCAGAAGGAAGCACTAGTTCTTAAATGGTATAATAGTCGTACATGGGCATATGAACGCCATATTTAAAGTGGTACATGAATTTGTTACTGGGCAGATTTGTACAGAATAGGGAGGTAACAATCATTCCTTGAAGTTTAGTTTTAGAAGCAGTAATCAGTAGTATGTAGAGAGCCCTTTTGCAGATGGGATAAGCTTTCATCCTAACACAAAAGGCCTCTGGGCTCCCAGCTGCAAGTCTACCATGAACTGTAGGCAGAGGCGGCAGTGAGAATGGGTGCATTGTGCCAATCTGTTTCTCTCTTCCCCACTGCTATAGGTTCAGTTCGTCCCATTACCATTTTCACCTGTGTGGTTCTTCTATCCTGTATTCCCTTTTCCTTCTTTGGTCTGTGCCTGAAGAAGTTTCATCCAAGGAAACCTTCCAGCTATCAGGTAACAGTGCACTCATTTCTTGGCTTGTATCCCATGGGACACCTTCATGGATCAGTCTTTCTTTACCACCACAGTCCCCAAATCTATTCCAGACCTTGAGAGAATCTCTGGAGCCAATTTAGTGAGACATGAAAGAAGGAAAAAAAAACAAAGGAAACTTTTATTGTGCAAGTGGAAAATCAGCTGACACGACATTGGATCTTTTAGGCTGCTTCTTATCATTGTGACAAGTTGCCACTAGAGAGTCAAAGCAGGAAGACATGGTTCTAATTTTAATTTCTGGATGTAATATCACATAGCTAACTATTATTTTATAACTATTCTCCTCCTGCTTTTCCCCCTCCGTTTTCATATAATGCAGTTCTGGGATGAATGCTCCATCTATTCCTAAAAAGTTAGAAATCCAGTATTAACAAATGTATGCACTGAGTATGCCAAATAACACATTGATGATAAAAATCTTTAAAGACAGAAAAGCGTCTACCAGTCCAGAACTCCCACTGTTTCCATTCTAAGAAACAATTTTTGATCTACTCAATAAAATAGTCAAAGTTCAAACAATTATGTGTTTTTCTTGTATCTTCGTAATTCCCAAACATTTCAGAAACTTAATGGAGTTCCAGCTAATTATAAAAAGTGTAATATAAAGTATCAGACTTATCTATATGTATAAGTCAATAGGCATTACTGTTTCTGTGGGAGAGTTATTGTTTACCTTCTATCATTCCTTTTTAGCTTTAGTTTTCTGGACATTATTTTTGTCATACTGCATAAAGCATAGATTGAATCATACACAAGTTTTCCTTTCTTTTTAAATTTCAAGTCAGTGTAGTATTCCTAAAATAGATACTTTCCCCAAAAAAAGTTAATGCACTTTCTTCTTTCACTCTGTTTATCTGCTTTATCAGAGGTTTAGAAAACAACATGTCAATGATAATCCAGTCCCATTTCTTCCTCACAACTATTTTTGTGAGGCAATTGATCATTAAAACTAATAAGTGTCATGAATTAATAGAAATTTGAATCTGTGAGTTCATACATTAACCATGGTTATTTGATTAAACCACAAGTAGCTGAACTCCTATAACATACTAATCCAAAATAAAATAAATCACATTATGGATTAATGTAATATATATACTATGTGCTAGTTTATACTGGGTGGATCACGCATAGTCCCCAACACCTGAGATGTGCTGGCCAAATTCAATGGGAAAATGAGCAATTTTAAACTGTTTTTCAAATGATTGCTCTGGGGCAGAAATTCTTAAGGACCCAAATGGTTGGACTAGAAGGCCTCCTGGGTCCCTTCCAACTCTATTATTATTCTATCCTATTCCATTTCACATCCCCACCACCAAAGGGCCCAAAAAATTATTCCTGTTCCTTCTAGTGACAACATATGGTCTACTCTGGTCATCCAAACCTTCAGAAATTGCCTACACCTGACATGCAATTTTTTGTCCAAAGGAGGAGTTTTCAAAAGAACACAAATCTAAGATTATCATGCTCTGCTCACAGGGATTGTGAAATGGCTGCATTTATAACTTATTGTTAAAGGTGATGCTCCTTAAGTTCGATCAGCATTCTAGTATAGTAGCATCCATCCTGTAGTATTTCAGTAGAAAAGTTGGAACAATTCTCCAAGTTCCTCGCAACATGGCCAACAGCCATAGTGACTGGACATCTGGTAGTCTGAACACATCTGGACTGGCTCATGTAAGGGGACGCTAAATTAATGCTAAAGCAGCAGCGTCTCAGAAGAAAATGTTGCCATTGGTTTCAGAAATTATCCTGCATTTTCTGGCTAAGTATGAGCCGAGGTGGCGCAGTGGTTAGAATGCAGTACTGCAAGCTACTTCTGTTGACAGCTGACTGCCTGCAATTTGGCAATTCAAATCTCACCAGGCTCATGGTTGACTCAGCCTTCCATCCTTCCGAGGTGGGTAAAATAAGGACCCAAATTGTTGGGGGCAATAGGCTGATTTTGTAAACCGCTTACTGTGAAGCTGTATATAAATCTAAATGCTCTTGCTATTGCTAATAGATGTTCCATCATGATATGTTGCAGGAAAGCAGTTATTGGAGTGTTTAACAGATTTTAGATGGCCCTCCACAAAAGGATGTTTATTTAATAATTTTTTAATGTTCTCTGTTTAAACAATTCTCCCGATAATTTATTTTTATTTTATTTTATTTTGAATTTGTATACCGCCCTTCTCCCTGAGGACTCAGGGCGGTGAACAGCCAAGTAAAAACATCAAGTACAAATATTAAAATACAGTTAAAATATACATATATAAATTTGGCCCCATTAATTAAAAACAATAAACAAAACACTTAAAAACACTTAAAAAAATTAGGCCAGCCCGGCTTGCTGGAAAAGGAAGGTTTTAAGGGCACGGCGGAAGGCACCGAGGTCTTGGATTCTCCTTATCTCTGGAGGCAATTGATTCCAGAGGGTAGGTGCCCCCACAGAGAAGGCCCTCCCCCTGGGGGTCACCAGCCTGCACTGTTTGGCTGATGGCACCCCGAGGAGGCCCTCTCTGTGGGAGCGCACGGGTCGATGGGAGATTGTCGGTGGCAGCAGGCGGTCTCGAAGATAGCTAGGCCCTATGCCATGGAGCGCTTTAAAGGTGATAACCAACACCTTGAAGCGCACCCGGAAGACCACTGGGAGCCAGTGCAGCTCGCGCAGGAGCGGTGTTACATGGGAGCGCCAGGCTGCTCCCGTCACTACCCGCGCTGCTGCATTCTGGACCAGTTGGAGCCTCCGGGTGCTCCTCAAGGGGAGCCCCATGTAGAGAGCGTTGCAGTAGTCAAGGCGAGAGGTGACGAGGGCATGAGTGACTGTGCACAGGGAATCCCGATCAAGAAAGGGCCGCAACTGGCGGATCAGGCGAACCTGACAAAAGGTCCCCCTGGTTACAGCCGTCAGATGTTCCTCCAAGGACAGCTGCCTATCCAGGAGGACTCCCAGATTGCGAGCCCTCTCTGTGGGGGCCAACGACTCGCCCCCAATAGTCAGTGATGGAGTCAACTGACTATATCGGGATGCCGGGAGCCACAGCCACTCAGTCTTGGAAGGGTTGAGCCTGAGCCTGTTCCTCCCCATCCAGATCCGCACAGCCTCCAGGCACTGGGACATCACTTCAAGGGCATCGTTGGGGTGGCCTGGGGTGGAGATGTACAGCTGGGTGTCATCAGCGTACTGGTGGTATCTCACCCCAAAGCCACGGATGATCTCGCCCAGCGGCTTCACATAAATGTTGAACAGGAGGGGCGAGAGGACCGACCCCTGAGGCACTCCACATATAAGAGGCCTTGAGGTCGACCTCTGCCCACCTGCCAACACGAACTGCGACCGGTCGGAGAGAAAGGAGGAGAACCACCGTAATACGGTGCCCCCCATCCCCAACTCTTCCAGCCGGTGCAGCATGATACCATGGTCGATGGTATCAAAAGCCGCTGAGAGGTCTAACAGGACCAGAACAGAGGAACAACCCCTTTTGCCTTTGTGCAAAATTTTGGATTATTTTTTACTATTTGAGTGAAAATAACTGAAGTTCAACCCTATTATATTTTACTCACTCACTCCAGTATAGCACTTAGTTACTATGCTATTTTGGGCTACCTCCCTCTAGTTACATGCTGATGGTAGCCGATAATTACTATAAATTACTTCACAAATGTTCCTATACAATTTACTTTCTGTTGGCTAAATTCATTATTTCTTCATTTGTTGCTTAGGGTAGTGTGCAAATAAAACAAATTTATTTATTTATTTATTTATTTTATTGAATTTGTATACCGCCCTACTCCCGAAGGACTCAGGGCGGTGAACAGCCATGGAATAAAACATATAAATACAAAATTTAAAATAGATTAAAACGAATTAAATAATTTGGCTGAACAAATTTAAAACCCCAATAATTTAAAATCAGATTTAAAATTTCCATTTAAAAAGGGGAAAGACTTAGGTCAGGCCGGCTTGGTGAAATAGGAAGGTCTTAAGCGCGCGACGGAAGGTACGCAGATCCGGGATCCTCCGTATCTCCGGGGGGAGCTCGTTCCAGATAGTAGGTGCCCCCACAGAGAAGGCTCTCCCCTGGGGGCCGCCAGTCGACATTGTTTGGCCGACGGCACCCGGAGGAGCCCCTCTCTATGAATAAATGATATGAATAAATGAATAAATCATAGCTTGCTTTAGACAGTAATCTTCAATTTATTGATTTATTCATTTTTAATCATTGGTATGATGAGGAAAGGGACTATGGTTTGCTTCCTTATTTTGGTTTCTTTTTGTGGTTTGTCCATGCCTCCAGTGAATCCATAGAAGTGCAAGGCAGGAGCCACTGAAAATAGGAGGGAAAAACAGGAATTGGACAAATCAGCTGGAAATACTTCGCTATATAAATAGAAAAACATTGGATTAATCTAGCATTCTGGGACTGTATTTTATTATTTAATCACTCTCAATTTTAATTCTAAGATTGTTTATATTTGGGGAGGGACTTCCAAACAGAACAAACATTCTTGCTTTTTTATCCTACATCCAACTTACATTCTTCTCCATCTGCAAACAGATGTCAGAGCAATCTGATGGAGCTTTCAATGATACAGAAACAAGTAGCATCTCTTCCACACCCAATTCAAATGTAAGTACATTCATAATTTGTCATACACACCTATGACAATTGCAATTAAACAGATTCCAGACAGTTGCATTTATTAAGTTGCACTTATACAGATTCCTGTCAAGGTATGTGCCCCAGAAGTTTTTAACATTCCAGAGATGCTTCACAAGCCACAAACAATAATTGCTGCCATACAATTGCCAAATGTGGAAAGGAGCGGGGGAGTCTATATTAAAAGAGTGATCTACCTTGTTAGCCAAAGAGATGAAAGCCAAAAGCCCCAGAATTTAACTGTCTTGCTTTTGCATTACAGATGTTTGTGGCCACTGTGCTTCAAGAGCCAGAATTAAGTCTTACGCCAGCAGCTTCCCCAGCTCATCAGTCTTATGGCACGATGGGCAGCCACCTGGACCAAGCAGAGAATATAGAGGAAGGTGGCCTGCCAAGTTTTGAAGCAGAACTGGAAAACACAGAAGGCAAATATAGAACCGGACCCTTGCTGGACACCCAAAGTCACTATCATTGATTTTGTCCTGCCAAACCAAAGACAGATGGACAGAAGTGTTGAATCTTCAGAATGCTGGAAAGAAGCATCATAACCCAAAATCTTAATTCTCCCGAGCTGCTATATCAGATAGTTTGGGGAAAAGATCTGAATTTGGACCAGAACCAGTCAGGCAGATGGATGATGGGCCTTAAGTCCTGACATCTCTGGTCATGCTGTTAGAAAGATGGATATAAAATATTGAGATGTTGAGCACATCTATTGAGATGTTCTGAAGAGATAGTGTTCTTTCTATCCTATACACCAGCTGCTTGGCAGCATGTTCTATATGTTACCTCTGTTCTGCTCCAGGTTGACAGACTGCCATTGCTTGGCTCTTTCTGCATCTTCTGGGTAAATAATCTGAATTCTCAGTTGTTCCATATTCTCTTCCCCCCTCTCCCGAGTATTTTGCTTTTTAAAAAGAAATATTTTGGCCATATGAAAATATTTCTCTAGCTTGAGCAATTTTCTCACGGCAGCAAAAAGAAAGAAAGGACTATTTTGATTTGATCAGCGCAATGTCCATAATACCTGTGGTCCTTTCTATAAACCATTAGTGAAAGGGGTAAAGACATATGGAATGTTGTGCATCCTTGGATATACATTCACAATTACTGCAAGTCTCCATATATTGCCAGCTGCAGAACCAACGGCCTATATTTCCTGATAATGCTTCTGCTGCAGTTACTGCTTTTGTCCAAATCCATTGCCTCTAAGAAAGACTTCCCGTGCTAATTCGGTTGAAGTGACGAGCCTAACTTGTCTTTGTTTTTCTAGGCCTGCATTTGGCTAGTTGCTGGCTTGGCAAGCAGACGAATGCTATGTTCCAATTTTGCATTATTTTGGATCAGATGAGGTGGAAACTTCCCCATGCCTAGTTCGACAACAGATTTCAATATGGGAGAAGAGGTAGAGCTATGTATATAAAAATCTGGCCCAGTTTCCTATAAATCAGGGATAGGAAAAGATTATCAGACAATTTAAGGAAAGGTGAAAGGTTTAGCTTATGTCAACCACATACTTTTTCTTTAATAGGGGATTTATTTGTACGATTGAAGAAGAACCAAATTTAAACACAACTGTTTCCTAATCACATCTAGGGTGACATTAAGTTGATAGTAGACACTGGAGTGAAATAGCAGGCAAAGGTGAAATCTCTGTCCTTAAATTACACATTGTCCTTTTTGCACCAGCATGTTTGAGGTTGCCAGTCACCAGCTGGCATGATGTCACATGCCTAAATTTGGAAAGTCCCAAAGAAGACAACCAAATAACACATATGCTTTTCAGAATGGCTTTCTGTGTAGACATGTGCATGGGAATGATTCAGTTTTGTTTCAAAGCCACCGCTATAATACAACTCTTCTTCTAGTTAAACTGCATCCAAACGTTAACCAGCTAGATCGTGGTCAGGAATTTGTGTACCTTTCCTCCAGCAGAAATGTACTGTAATCCCAGAACGTATCATCGAAGGTGAGGGACACTGGAAGCTGGAGACACACAGGTCCTTCAAACTGCATTAGGCAACTGTTTCTCACAGGATCTTCTTCTAGTTCCTGGGTCTAATGCATTGTGCACTTTCCTCTTGAACTGTGTTGTAAGACCTACAATGGAGCAGTCTGCAAATTTCTGAGAGATGAGTAACGCTATTAAAGAATAAGTAAGAGGGAGAGTTCATAGGTGATTTGCAGAAAATCACCACCCTCTTTTTTCCCACAGGATTCTTATGCTTTGAATAATTATCAATCCTGTAAGTAATAAGCAAGTGAAATGTTCCTAACTTAATGGATGTTATAAATGGAGAAAACACACTGCATAGTTCTAAACTGCTCTGCTGAACAGGTTTTCCCTGATAAATGTTTTCCTGTTCTACAATAGTAAATGAAACAAAAAGACAGAAAACAGAAATTTGACTAAATGTGGATTTCTCTTTCAAGTTTAATAGAAAGCAGTCCTCAGGTCAGGATGACATCTCCAGTTGGAATAAGCAGACAAGTGCATTTCTCTCCAATGCAAGAGCCACCTGGACTTTTATGTTCTTCAGCCATTTCTGAGATAGCAGAATTCAAAAACTGAAGAAATATTGTCACCGAGAAAAAGAGACTGGTGAGCTCAGTAGAAGTTCAGAAAGAAAAAAAATCAGAACAAGGACATAATATCTGCCACGTAATGTTCCTACTGCCTCCACATGTGTAAAACATTAGCAGAAAAATGTAATGTGCTAACGCTGGACTAAAAGGTGGCTGGTTAGTGTAGAGAACAGCAATTAACCACAAACCAAAATGTTCCTTTCTCCTGAGCTTCACCAAGGATATTCTTTGTCTCAGTAAATATCAGTGCAACGGAGCAGAATTTCCAGGATCATTTAACATTATCGTGTTTGGCAGGATTTCATAACTCATGGCTTTCTTTATCTTTAAGGAAACAGGAATTATACAGTAACAAATAGAAGACATAGTTTTTGGATCATGGATCTCCACTATGTCTAGTTGCTCTACTCAGGCTGGATCAATTCAAGCATTCATAAGAATGCCTGATTTGCATAAACCAAGGCTGGTTTAGGGCAGGGAGGGAAAAAAGCATCCTAAACATAAACCTTATAAATTAAACTTTCACCTAAAAATACTCTTAAACAAAAATATTTTTGAAAGCACAGAGAATTGCTGTTGAGAATCTTCAATGATTGATTCCATTATGGTATGATCCTACACTTCAGAATTGCCTGTAACTTTTGACACTTCAGAGGCTATTGGTCTATGATGGTTATAATTTTTCCAAATTGGTCATGCTGTCTAGACCAGGGGTCAGCAATCTTAAACACTCAAAAGAGCCACAAAGGTCCTAACTGGAAGCCTCCGTTCAATTCTGGAGCCAACTGGAAGTCCGGTTCCCCCACCATAGCCGCCTCCTAGCGTGGTGTCCTTTTTCCTCTGCTGACTAGAAGTCCGGTTCCACCACCATAAAGCCTCCTCCTAGCGCGGCATCCTTTTTCCTCTACCTGTCCTAACCAAAAGCCCTATCAATTGTGGAGCCGACCAGCAACAGAGCCGCAGCAGAGGGATGAAAGAGCCACATGCGGCTCCAGAGCCGCGGGTTGCTGATCCCTGGTTTAGACTCATTAGGAAATGAAATTCAGCACCATCCAAAGGCACACATTAGTTGTCCCTACTCTACACATTTAACTTGAGATAAACCTCATTTAAAAAAAACACCATTGGATGTTATATTAAATTGTATGATAAGTGTATTTTCACTTATAGTTATGCTACATTTAGAGGGGGAGAAATTGTACCTGAGGAGAACCGAGGATTTAAAGAAGGAAGATTTAATCCTTCCCTTTTTCCCATTTAAATATGGTAGGCATAATACCATAATTACTGTTAGCCTGAGAGGAAGAAGACTGCTTCTCATAAACTAAGAAACCTTATTTGCAAGGATTTGGCAGACTTACTGTAGATCTTCTATCGTAAGGACGTGTTACTTGAATTTTACCTACATATGCCCTACATAACTTGGGCGCAAGTATATTAAAATCAGCCTTCCTTGACTTGGCATTGTGACACACTAGCTGGGAGTTCAGCCCATTCCTATTTGGAATATAACTCAATGGGGGAAAGCTACAATAAAAAAATACAGATGTGTGTATTTTGTAGAGTATCCATCAACTCCCAAGTCTGAATCTCAATCCTTATGTATGCAATGTTCATGTCTCTTAATGGCTTGCTGAATTTTACCAATGTTCTGCATTTGTAGGGCTCACTGAACTATAAACTAGTCATAAAGACTGGGACTAAAAACTGCCCCCATTTTCAGTCTCCTCCTTTGGGGACCCTCAAGTGTACTGGACTAAACCTCAAAGAAGCAGAAGACACCACTTCAACCTGCTGCTTCTGAACCCTCCAAGTTAACAATCCATGCAGCAATCTCTTATATCAAGTGAGTGCATAGAAATTTGATCTCATTGTAGAAGGACCGTGAATAATCCCATATCTCTCATTTAGACATGCAAGGAAACAGAGACATCATTGCCCATTTTTAGAAGCGGCAGAAGTAGCTGTATGTTTTTAAAATGTCCAGATCATTAAGGAATTCAAAATGTGTCTTGAAGCAAAAGAAGAAGAAAAATTTTTAATGGCAAGCTGGGGTGGGGGCAACAGACTTTTAAGACAGAGCAGGGAACACGTGGAGATGAATTCTCTTACTCCGGTACGATTTCTCACAGCACAGTAAGGAAATATGTCATACTGATTAGTTTGCCCTATTCACTGAGGGCATTACAAGTAAGACCATCAAATTAAGTGTTTCAGGAACCACTAATACTGTAATTCTACAGTATTCCAGATTGCCTTAGCAGAAAGCATACAATTGTCAGTATACATTAATCTTCCTTATGCTGGGATTTTTTAATAGGCCCAACATTATTATGCCCCAGGACTTCAAATAGATATTGTTAAAGGTAGAATGGAATAGGAATAGGAATAGGAATAGGAATAGGAATAGGAATAGGAATAGGAATAGGAATAGGAATAGGAATAGGAATAGAATAGAATAGAATAGAATAGAATAGAATAGAATAGAATAGAATAGAATAGAGATTTGGAAGGGACCTTGGAGGTCTTTTAGTCCAACCGCTTGCTTACTTCAGCACTTCAGACATGGTTATCCAATTTCTTAAAAATTTCCAGTGTTGGAGCATTCACAACTTCTGAAGGCAAGTTGTTCCACTGATTAATTGTTCTGTCAGGAAATTTCTCTTTAGTTCTAATTGCTTCTGTCCTTGATTAGTTTCCACCCATTGCTACTTGTTCTACCCTCAGGTGCTTTGGAAAATAGCTTGACTTCTTTGTGGTAGCCTAAAAATCTACATGGGTGAATGGCCTAAAACTGAGTTCTGAAGTAAGACTCCCTGCACCAAACAGTTCTTATGTGTAGAGCCATTGAGTAGGTATGCCTATGTTGCTGCCCTTGTTTGGTTTCTACATTTTCCACATATAGAAATATTAGCCTTCACTCCCTTGTAGAGATGCACTAGACAACTTATCAGGTCTGCAAACTAAGATAGTACTTTCATAATGACATTTTCCAGGATGGAGAAGAAAGTTGTTTGTGCTTCTATTTGACCATGACAGGTTAAAAGTAGCATAAAGTGACCCAATGTATCCAAGGAATCCAGGCCCTGCTTTTCTTTGATCCACTATTGTGCCATTTCCTCCTACTTCCAGAGAGGCCTTCCAGCATGGTCACTTTCATTTCCCATGAAATGAACTTTGCCTGTTCACATGTTAAAGTAGCAAATGTCCAGTCATCTCCTTTCTTAGCTGCTCTTATTTCACAAATGTCTGAGGATTAAAAAAAAAGTCTTCAGGAAAGAGATCTCTTGTCATTTCCCGGACCGACTTCCATTGGAATATAGCAAGAGTTCTGAATGCTGTTTATATTTACTGCTATGACTGTGCCTTAAGTTACTTCACCTATGGCCCTTGAACTACACCTTTTAATATGGGTTGAGCAGTACATTTTAACACAGAGTAATACATGAACAGAAACCTTTCTGAAGCTGTTTTCTTTGGAGAATCTTGTTTTATTCAGTAGGATACTCAAACATCAATGTATCAAGTATAACAGCTCCAATAGTTCTGATTAGTTCGCTCTTTAAAAATCAAACATCTGATTCAAAGGAAATTATTGAAAATCCCAGTCTAATCCATAAATGAACTGTGGTAGAAAACAAATATAAAAGCAGTAGTAGAACAATCTGTTCTCTATGGTAACTGGCTATGTTAAAAGGTTTTACATAACCAACAGAACCGGGGTGGGAGGGAATCGCCAAAATATTGCAGTGTAGATATTGTAGATGTTGAACTGTTGCTGAGTTCTAGCCAATGATGATGTCTATCAAGCTATTACATTCTATCCCCTTTCTTTCTCACTTTCTATTAACCTTCCTGTGTATGATTTGATAGGCACCATGTAGAGTGCCAAGCTAAATGAGCTGCAAAATCAGATGGCTAGAATAGGTCAAAGTTGGGTCAGGTACGATACCCATCATACAAAAAATTGAATAGTATCTTTCAGCCTATCATGAACCCATGGTATCTGATCATAAACATCTCTCATTTATTGATTTCACAGTAAATTTCTAGCACCAACTTTGATGGCCTTATTTCAGCCCCATCCTTTCCCACTTAAACTTCCTTGTAAAGGGAGCAATCTCCTTTCTCATATCCATGCTAAAGAGGAGAAAGCCTTTATATAACCATTTTTCCTCATTCAATTAATGAATCAAGCTAGAAATACTTCTATAATGAACAGCTTTATTAAAATTTCAGGGCTGCCAAGAGAGTCTGAAATTTCCTGAAATGGTTCTCATAAATAAGACAAAGAGTTAGGAATTAGGAAGTTCTGTATTCTCAGAAAGCAGAGATAGGAGGAAGATTGCACAGAGAAATTGTACAAAGGGAGGAAAGGGTAGAGTAACTCTTGCAGCATCTTTCAATTCTTGCATGCAGCTGTAACCCCACCCTAGCAATCTTACACAATTCTGTCTTTAGCCAAAGTGTGCCCAGAAAGGTTACAGACATGTAACCTTAGAATACAATTTACAAGGAAGAGCTACAAGGGGTTACATACTTGACATAACAATCCCCAATTCTCCCATACAGTGCTATTCTAACACCACTAAATAATTGAAATAAGCAATAGGAATATATTGCCACTCCCATTAACTTTTATGAGATTGAGGTCAAATATCTACTGCTTTAAATCTTATTTGAATTCCCCAAACAATATGGAACCTTGGGTAAACACATACTCAGGGATGAAATCCAGCAGGTTCTGACAGGTTCTGGAGAACCGGTAGTGGAAATTTTGAGCAATTCAGAGAAACGGTAGCGGAAATTTTGAGTACTTCAGAAAACCGGCAAATACCACCTAGCTAGCCCCAGAGTGGGGTGGGATTGGAGATTTTGCAGTATCCTTCCCCTGGAGTGGGGAGGAAATGGAGTTTTTGCAGTATCTTTCCCCTGCCATGCCCACCAAGCCCCGCCCACCAAGCCCCGCCCACCAAGCCACACCACACCCACCATGCCACATCACAGAACCAGTAGTAAAAAAATTTAGATTTCACCACTGCACATATTGTATATATAAATTCTAAACTTGCTTGACTCCAATAAGAGCCGAGACATTCCCTATTGGAAAAGGTATTCTGTCACACTTCCAAGGGAAGTGGACAATTTAATTTACTTTCTCTGAAAAGCCAAAAGCTGGAGATCCCAAATGCTTCCTAGAAGTCAGCCCAGCTGGAGAAGGGATGGAAGTAGCAACATCATTAATCTATATTGTTTTGATTTTAAGACTCCTTAGATCCTCTAAACTTTGTGAAGCTTAAATTATTAAGTACAACTTATGCTAACCTAATAATGTAGTGATTATAACACCCAATTAGTTAACAAAGGAACAATCAGAATCCAATTACACTAGAAGGGAGATCTCTAAAGAAAGAAACAAAAGGCTGTAAAAAAATGAGGTGAGCTATTCACAAGCCTGCGGTACAGTAATTCTACCAAAACAAATGGGAAAAAATCAGACAATAAACCCTTGTGGACCCATGAAAACAAGCATAATTAATGCATCAAACTCTCTCATCAACTATGCATAATGCCTGGGAGAAGCTCAAGCACAATTCAAAGAGTTCTCTACTTCGGATGGTAACTCGGAGACGTGCCTGCAAAAGTGTATTCCCGTTTAGAAGTTCTTACCTTTGCAACAAAGGTCTGGGATAAAGCCTGATGGATATTAGACAATCTTCTCAATTTAGTAAAATGCTCTTCTGAATATTTAAATTGCTGTGTTATAAAACCAGAATCGCCATTAAAACAATCCTTTGCTTGCTTGAATCTGTTGTGATTCATATTGTCAAATATGAACCATGAAGGATGTGAAGGTTTTGCAATTTCTGTAATCCAATCAAAGTAGCCTATACCTTAAGACTCAGGGCAAATATGGGGCTTTAATTCGCTGGCAATCACTATCTATATGGCTAATCAAGTACAGGTAGTCCTTGACTTACAACAGTTCATTTAGTGACCAAAGTTACAATGGCACTGAAAAAAATGACTTATGACCATTTTCATACTTATGACTGTTGCAGCATCCCCATGATCACATGATTTACAAACAAGATGCTTGACAACTGGTTCATCTTTGAACCAATTTGCAATTTGAAACCACCTTAATGCTGAATAATTTCTTTTATTGCAATGTCAATTTTCCATATGTCATGGCTGCATCTCACCTATCCAAGCTTCATGAGCTGACAGCCTGACATTAGCATGGGGGAAGAGAGGGAAAGATTAGAATGTAAGGAAAGTGGGGGATGGAAGCCCAGCTGAGCAGAGGTGGTATTCAGCAGGTTCTGACCAGTTCTGGAGAACCTATAGCAGAAATTTTGAGTAGTTCGGAGAACCGGTAAATACATCTCTGACTGGCCCCGCCCCTATCTATTCTCTAGCAAAGTCCCAGCTGATCGGGAGGAAATCGGGATTTTGCAGTAACCTTCCCCTAGAGTGAGGAGGGAATGGAGATTTTACAGTATCTTTCCCCTGCCATGCCCACCAAGCCACCCCCACCAAGCCATGCCCACAGAACTGGTAGTAAAAAATTTTGAATCCCACTACTGCAGCTGAGCCATGTGAGAAGCTCCAGCCAGCCAAGGTCAAGTAACGAAATGCAGAGCTAGGAACCAAGCACCTGTTTCCTGAACAATATAGAAGCATCTGGTGGATATTTGCAGATAATCGGGGGGGGGGGGGGTGGTGGCCTGGGGGGCAGGGGAGAAGGAACTTTCCTTTGTGTAGCTTACAGGGGAAAAACCTCAGGTTCAGCTTTCCCTACTTCTGTAACCATTTAAGCTTCAGTATTCTCTTGGCAAAACAAATGGCCAGGAGTCTTTCTTTGCTAAATGACTGAGTTGGACGGTTGACACAAGGTCACAATTAATCAAACAATAAATGCAATTACTCCACGAACCTTAACTCCACCGCTGAGTATAGCTTTTATTAAAATTGGTACGTAGTGGCAATTTCACATAACAAAGTTGTTACATAACGAACATGGTTTGTTTAAACTCTTGAGGTAAGCAGTAGAGAACATTAACAGCATCTTATGAGGTCAGATCCAGCATCCATTTAGCACAGCATTCACACACAAATCCATTATAGACAAAAGGGAAGGAACACAATATAGGGAAGTGCCTTTCATTTATAGGGACACTAAAAGTCCCTGCTCTATATTCTTAAATCTCTCACCATCAGATCAGGCCAATACTGCTCTAATTTAAATAATAATATGCAATCATCTGTTCTGTACTATTAGCTTACTCTCACCTAGAAGTCCAATGACTCTCAGGCAATGAGGAAGGGCTACCTGCTGCTGCTGTTGCCGGCAACCATCTGCCTTGGCAAATTCCTCCTCCTGTTTCTATGGAAATCAGAGTTCCCAGAAAGCCAGCTTGCTCTTGCCAAAATTGTTGCTATAATATAAGACGGCAGAAAAGATTTAGATCGGACAAACGCTGTGGAGGGATACTAGTGATTCCTGTTGCTTTTGTCTTAGGGAAGCATTAGCCTACAATGTGGGTTTCAAAAGGCAGATTTTGAATCCTCAGCAAATCCAGGTCCATCTGTGTCCACACACAGCACATCCCAGAAGAAGTGTGAAACAATGGTAGCACATACTTTTGAAATCAGAGTTGAACATAGGGAGAATCCTATGTTCCTTAGTGTTAAGCACCAGTCTGCAAACTGGAAATACATGAAATATTTTAAAAAGTTTATGCTCCTCAGCTTTCATCTGTCAATATCCATATCGCTTATTCAAAATGGAGATGAATGTAGAGTAATATAAGACATATAGCATGGCCCAATAAGTATCCCTTCTGGAGGTGGGAAGATCCTAGAACTGAAGAAAAATAGATGCTATTTTTCTTCAACTGCTATTGCAATTCTTCCATCTTGACTTGAACTGCAAAACTTGTGACACTCTGGGAGAAAGGTAATAATTTAGTGGGAGAATATATAGTTTGCACATAGAATGGCGATTCTAGGGACTGTCTTTGGCATTTAGTGGAATGGCAGTAATTAAATTTTGAATGAATACCTGAAAAACCGAAGGAATGTTTTTCAAATTATAATTATATAATTTCAGATTAGATAAAATTGGATGGAATGGTTAATATTCTGGAAGACAAAACTCAAAAGAATCACTTGAGTAAGAGAAATCAGCTGTAAATAACATGCAATTTTTAATAGAGACAATGTAATTTTTTTTTCAATTGGTCAGAATCCAGTTTAAATATTTTGTCATTTTCTAAGCATCACATTCTAGGAAATGATTCAGACAAATTGTAAGGCTCAATTTGTAGCAAGGAAGAAGTGTAGCAAGGAAGATTGGGAGACTAGAAATCAAGCCCTACGAAGAAAGATTGAAGGAATAAAGAATATCCAGTCTAGAGACTAAGGAGGAAGAGTATGGTGTACTCTTTATAAATCTGAAAGGTTGCCATGCAACGGATGTTGAAGACCTATTTTCTATTGTTCTAGAGTGCAAGACACAGAACAATGTTAAAGTTAAAAAAAAAAGTATCCTGAAGGTAAGAAAAAAAAACCTTGCTAACAGTAAGAGCAATTGTGTAATAGAACCAATTATCCCAAAAAAAGTGGGTAGGCTGTCTTTATGGAATACAGTCAACCAGTGAATGAACAGCTAGTGATGCTAGAATTTGAATTCCTTCATTAAGCAAGTTATTGAACTCAAGCGCACAAACGGCCTTTCCCTGCAAAAATTATAGAAGTCCAAATTGATACTACTAGCCGGATACATGTTGGTTTCGTATAATTCCAAAACAGAAAACAGAATAATCCAGTTATGTGGCCATGATTTATCTTCCTTCTCTTCCGTGATAGCAATCAAGGAAGCAAGAATGGCAGCATTCTGTATGGGCTGAGAGAAGATATACTTGGACCCAGGGGTGAAATCTACTTATCTTCCCTACCGGTTTGGAAGTGCATGCGCCGTGCGCAGACCCTCTGCACATACGCAAGCCCTTCTGCACATGCGCAGAGGGTAAAAAACAGGTTACTTCCTGGTTAAAACCAGGAAGTAACGACAACCGGGTGGGTAGGCGGAGCCTCACACTACCATTGCTACCAGTTCTCTGAACCACTCGCTGCCATCATTACCGGTTTGGCCGAACTGGTCCGAACCGGTAGCATTTCACCCCTCCTTGGACCTAATTCTATTGGAAAAAGCAGGCACATTCAAAGAACAAAGTAAACAACATTTTTGTAAAGTGCTGATGACACAGTACTAAATTCCTAGTGCAATGGCCCCCAACCTTTTGGGTGCCAGGAACTGTTTCTGTGGAGAAAGTTTTTCCACGGACCAGAGGGGGCGTGGTTGTGTGTGCTGCCTGCATCCCGCGGATGGGGCTTCGCTTGTTTGAGCAACCCAGTTTCTGACATGCCGTAGCCTGGTGCAGATCCATGGACCGGAGGTTGGGGAAACCTGTCCTAGTGGATTAAATTTACAGCTAGAATAGTCAGTGGAGGACTGACATTCCCCAAATGTTGGTTTTTATCTCTATAGAATTTAACAAAATATGGTGTACATGTATGTCATTGCATGCAGACAAACAAACAAAAAAAAGCAATTAACAACTAGGAGAGACATAAAATAGCTCTGGCATTTCGGGTGATATTTGCAGTCCATAATTTGCACTGCCACTTCAATTGGAAGCAGTGCATTCCAGATCCAGATGTGTCTCTCTCTTCTGTTTCTTCAAGGGAATAAAATTCAATCATAATTATGAGCCACTTGTTTGCAATTATCTAATATGATGGGATACTAATTGAATAGGCATAAGAAAGAATCAAGCCCTGAGGAACTGTGTGAAGATTCAGTGGGGAACTCTTTTTTAAAACAAAACTATATTTATGCACAGCTAGGAATAGGAAAATATATTTCAAAAAAATATTTTTGATGGCCAACAGAGAATCTGATCATATATTGTACTATTGCTAGTAGCCATATTCCACAGCTATCTGCAGTCATATTCAGATACTGGTATATCTCTGTTTACTGGATAATGATGATGGATTGAGGAGAAGAAAAAATAGAGCAGAACACAAGAAAACTATTAGAGAAGAGAAAGAAAACAGAGTAGTTATCATACAGGCCAAGGGACTGTTTTTGAGCTTTTGTATCCCATCAGACTGGATCTGTAGATGTGCTAAATATGTTACATGAGCCCAATGCTAAAAATCTATAATTCTATTACCTTTAGAGCAGGGGTGTCAAACTCAAGGCTCAGGGGCCAGATCTGCCCCAAGGGGTGCTTAAATTTGGCCCGCTGGGCCGTCCTTGAAACAACGAAAGTCCAGCCTGCAGTGCCTCTGCCAGCAAAAACAGAGCTCAGTAGAACTCTGTTTTTGGCCGGGACGGTCTCCTGCAGCCCTCTGCCAGCAAAAACGGAGCTCGAGGGGTTCCATTTTTGCTGGCAGAGGGCTGCAGGAGGCTGTCCCGGCCAAAAACAGAGCTATGAGGGCCACATGCAGCCCACCCCCCGAGCTCGGTTTTTGCTGGGAGTGGGCTGTAGGAGGCCATCCTAGCTGAAAATTGAGCTCATGAGCCTGTTTTTGTTGGCAGAGCACTTGGGCCACAGGCACACCTGACACGAGTGACATGAAGCTGGCCATACCCATGCCCACTCTGGCCACGTGCACGCCCACCCCCAGGTCAAACACAACCCTGATGTGACCCTCAATGAAATCGAGTTTGACACCCCTGCTTTAGAGGGACACACTGACAAATAGCCAACATAAATCTGCTATTTGGTCTAAGACTTCAATCCAAAAATAACATCAACATCTGTATTAAGAGAGAAGCCACTTGAAGAACCTAGACAGATATTTTATTATATCAATACAAAATCTGATCAGTCAGGAGGCATATGGTGCATGTTCCTCCTTTATGTTACTTTGCTTCAATTATTCTATTTTTCCTCCCCAGAGAGCTTATCCGATCATTCCTGCTGGTGCCTGCGGTTTCCCCACACTATCAAATAAAATGTGATTCAATATTCCAGGAATCCCCCATTGGAGTGTCTTGAAATAAGGGAGATAAAAGGAGACTTTGTTCACTGGGATTGCTCAGAAATATTCAAGATGATGAGATGAATAGGCAGTTATGGGGAAATAATTAGAAAAGAAGAGTTAGGGTAGAGGAGAAATAGGATGGTACATCAGGAAATGAATAGCACTTCTATCACAGAAATGAAATACACACACCAGCTAAAGCAGCAAATGGGCTTTCAAATACAGTTAATGTTTGTCATTTCATAAACAAGTGTATTCCACACATGTCAATTCCTGAGCATCTGTGGACCTCAGAATCACAAGCTGACAAAATAATAAGACGACGAATAAACCAATAAAAAGCATATCATTTCCTGTCATTCCAGTATTATGCATCCATGTTCTCACACGTATTATGAATGTTATGCTACATTCCTTGTCTTCGAAAGAAATATCACCACCGCTTCACAGATGAAATAGACTCCACTGAAGATTCTGACACCATCATTACATTCTAGAATACATGGCATCCTCTGATAATTTCTGACATCCTTCAAAGTAATTTGGCCTGGCCTGTTTGGAGGGAAATGTATGTGTGTGCATGTGTGTGTTACACAAAAGAATATATATCTCTCATAATGATACTGCAATAACTAAATAAATGCCAAGGTGGGACTGTAAACTGATTTTTATAGGCAAAATTTCAGGCATGAAGATAAAGCATAATAATAGGCAAACAACTGTTTCTATTTTATTTAGAAAATTAGCCATGTGTTATCATCAAAACTATATAGTTTTAAATATTAAGTAATATGTCAAGATATAATTCTACATTAGCTGAAAATATTTCTATTAATACTTTCCAAACGAATGGTTGCATCAGTGTTTTCCAGCAAAAGGAACCAAAAGACTTTGAGCACCTCTCAAAGTCTAACTAATTTGTTTGGCAAGAAGCTTTTGTAAGAGTTATCTTTTCATGATCTGCAAAAGAGAAGCAGGTCTTTCTTAATCCTAGAATGATTCCAATGGTGTTTGTGGAATAATTCAGTGTAGAACTATATTTCCAAGTTTATATGCTTAGCTCAAAAGTTTGGTAAAAGGATCTCAAGCCAATATTGTCATGTAATGCTCTTCCCCTACTGTAAAGAAAAGCACATTGCCTCTTTATATAGTAAGCCCAGAGTTGACCTCCATGGATTTTTTTTTTCTATGAGTCAATTTACCGCTGGAGAAAGAACAGAAAAAAAGGGAAGAATGCTGCACTATTTTAAATGCTCCCTCCCTACTCCAAAAATTAAGAAATTGATACTTACTTTCAAAACAGGCACTAGACTAGATCAAGAACTAGAAAGGTAGTTTTAATTAAAACTCAGAAAGGTAGGTTGTCTTATCAGGTACCCATGCTTGGTTGTGTGCCATCAAGATACTGTCAACTCTTAACACCATATAGATTGATTTTCTCCATGATGATCTGTCCCTATTCGTTCAGGTCTTCCATTGTTACTGTAACTGAATCCACCCACCTGGCTGTTGATCATTCTTGTCTTCTCTTCCCTTCCATAGGCACCCATAGAGTTGTAAAACAGTGCCTTGGGAAGAAGAGAAGATATGAGAACCTAGCAATTGACAAAAGTTGATGTTATGGGATGGATCTCTTCAGCTAGAAATCAGGACAAAGTCCAAACATTCTCCTAAGCGTTTACTTGCATCAGTTATAATTCCACTTCAAGATTTTATTTTTGCACAGAAGGAACTGGCTGTACTTACTGGTTTTTAAATTGTAACTTGAGACTAAGCATTTGAAAAGCCCAACTTTTTTCCAGCCCCATTGTATAGTGTATAGAATTATTAGTGTATAGAAAGAATTCCACTTTTTTGGGGTGGAGGGGAACTGTACTGCTTATATAATCCCAAAGAAATGCCCACAATTTACAGAATTAATTTCTGTAACCTTTCTTTACTAAAAAAAAAAAAAAAAAAAACCTGGCTAGCCTTTGTATGCTTAAAAAATCTTTACAGTTGATCTTTATAAACAGAGAAAATAAAGAGCTTTTGAAAATCATGCATTCAGCTCAGAGATTTAAAAAATCTTTAAAACCCTTTTTTTTTATTAAAAATGACAATGTATTTTGCTTTTTAAAGCTAACCCTTTATCAATGCTATACTCAGTACTAACTGTACAATGTTTGCATCTCTGTTCAGTTACTGTTACTATAACACTGTATACTTTTTTTTTCTATTTGTCCATTGTCTTGTTTAAAAAATGATTGATTAAAAAAAAGTGCTTAAAGGCAAGAAAGCCACTGCAATCAACATACAATTGGAACTCCAGATTTCTTCACTTTCCTTACCTGCAAACAGTCTAGAGTTATGCAAAATTTCATTTTGAATCATTTCATCTTCACAAAATTTCCCAATTTGAATGTTAATCTGTTCTTTTTAAAAAAAAAAAATACAAATCTGGTTGTTTTGAGAATTCTGAAAATATTTTTAAGGTCAAAAGAACTGTTTAGAGCTCGAATCAGTTCCAAATTACTCAAAACAGCCTATTTCACACGGGGTGAGGAGAATTTTGGTACTTAAAACAGTTTGGAATGAAATGTTTTACACGCCACTCACTACACGTGGACCTGCTATGCTGAATTCTAGAGCATACTGCCACACAGAGAGACAGGGAATGCAAAAGTAAGCAACAGACAGAAAGAAAGCTGTCGAGATTACTCTGAAATACATCAAGCTGAAAAAGTGAGCATGCTCTTTCATCATAGCTGTTTCTGACACAGAACAGCAAAGCGCTCCAAGCATCTTGATCAGAGATTATTCCACCTTTCTGGGAACATTCCAGCCGCAGCTCATGGCTTTGACCACAGTGCTATACAGCTTTATCCAGGCTTCACGCACATTCATCTTGAAGGCAGGACCGTGGCATTTCTCCAGCATATAGAGCAAGGAGTCTCCTACAGCCTACAAATCATAAAGAAGATTACAGAGTTAGTATTCAAACAGCAGACTTCTCAAGGCAAATATAATTTATTAATATTAGAAAGAGATGATGATCTACCACAGAAATATGGTACTTAAAAAGAAATGTCACCTTCCCTCCACCTGCTACTAATTTGACTTTTCTTGTTGCTACCCATCACTGAAAAGTAATGCCCAATCTATAAATATAAAAGACAACTTAACTAACTATACTCATACAAATAAACTGAGTTTTGTTGCCAAATGTATTAGTGATTGTATTTTGAACAGGGGGAACAGTGTGAGTTTCATAAATGTTTACTACCGGTTCTGTGGGCGTGGCTTGGTGGGCATGGAATGGCTTGGTGGGTGTGGCAGGGGAAGGATACTGTAAAATCTCCATTCCCACCCCACTCCAGGGGAAGGATACTATAAAATCTCCATTTCCTCCCGATCAGCTGCAACTCGGGAGGCAGAGAACAGATGGGAGCAGGGCCAGGCAGAGGTGGTATTTACCAGTTCTACGAACTACTCAAAATTTCTGCTACCGATTCTCCAGAACTGGTCAGAACCTGCTGAAACCCACCTCTGAGGGGGAACTACATTAGGACAGTTTTCCCACTGCCCTGCACAACCTGAAAATTTTTAGCATCTAAACAGAGATGTATTTATTAAACTACAACTGCAAACATAACAATAATCGAAAAGCAAATCCACTCTTTATCTCCAAATATGAAATAAAAGGCACATTCCCAGATTTTATCTGTTAGCTGTAACTTATGGATAGAAGATCCCACCTACACCCCATTTATGTATTGGTTCCTTCCTTAGCTAGTTTTTTTGTTAATAGTTTAAATGTCTTAAAGTTCTAATTGTTTTATATTCCTGTTTTATGAAGTTGTAAGCCACTAGAGTCGCTCAACAGTGAGATGAGTGATATATGAATTTTATAAAGAATTAGAATAGAATAGAATAGAATAGAATAGAATAGAATAGAATAGAATAGAATAGAATAGAATAGAATAACAAAATATCATCCCTCTTAGCAACAGCAGTTCTGATAATTCCAGCTGTGATCATTAGGCAAGAATTGCACTGTCCTTAGGCAAGAATCTCATGCTTTTCTGATCTGCACACTTGTCTCCACATAAACTCCCCCCACCTTCCTATCTCCTCCCCATCTTGCCCATTTAGTCACCCAGCACTCCACCTACCCCTGCCAGCCTTCACTGCTCCCAACTGATCTTCATGGTCTTCTTCCTCCCACCTGGTTGAGGCAGCTCCTTGTCCTTGAGAGCCTTAACCAGTCACACCTCATTAGCAGCAGGAGGAAGAGGTGGCAAAGATCAGTTGAGGGTGACATGAGATGACAGGGGTAGATGGCAGCATGCAAGATAGCCAAAAGGATAGTGTTGGGGGGAAAAATAGGTAGGTAGGAGGAATTGAAGTGCATGTTGCAGCTGTAAATGCAGATGGGCTGCCAAGAATCTGAAAGTTGATGACATAATTCCATGGATGTTGCAACGGAACATAACTTTGAGGATTAGTTGTAACTATTTGTCCAGCGCTGCTGTAACTTCAAACACTTGCTCAGTGAATGTTAACTGAGTGAGAACTGTCTGTAATGTGGAATGGGACAATGAGTTGGCCACAGCCAACTCACCAGACCATCTCGCCTTGGTCAACTCGCCATGGAAAATTTCATGCAGGATAACTCAACAGAATGTTACCTACCACTGTTTCTTCAACATTATTTCCATTTTTGTCAATGGAAACACTGGTGAATAACATTTATTACTTTGGGTTATCCCGTGTGGAATTATCTGCAGCAAGTAGATCCTGGGGAGTTGTCCTGCAGCGAGTTTGCTGCAGCAACAAGCAAGGCACAGCATACCTGCTGTAAGTACTTACCTCAAAGGACTCAACCTTTACCCCAACTGCTTGGTGTTTCCTGCCAAGATTAGCGAGGTAGTCCTCCAGGCAGTGCAAATTGTCCAAATGAGTTACAGCTGCATCAATTACCAGCATTACCTACCAAGGAGAAAAGATACTACAATAAAAAAACAGAAATCTGCAATTCTATTTTGGATGACTGTGTCCTTTTCTAAAAAGCCTTCTGCAAACATTACAAGCAAAGGTTTCTGCTACTATTCACCACTGTGCAAAGACCAGCACCACAGGGACAAAAGCATATTTGAAAGAAATCTGTGACCTTCCTACTGATGTTTCCTTTCTCCTTCAATTATTTATTTATTATAGTATTTGTTGAATTTATATCCTGTCACCATTTCACAATTCTTGATGGGTTACATGATATGTAAAAAAAAAAAAAAAAAAACCATCCGGGATTTGATTTTTTAAAAAATATTCAAATCAAGAATTTAATGACCAAAATACAGCAGAACAATAGATGGTCACTTTTCTGGCCATTCCTCACAATAGTCAGAATGAGCAGCAGTCCAAAGTACATGTGACAGAAGACAATCTAGACACCTATTCCTATCCAGCTCTTCAGGGTTCACAAACTAGGAGTGCCAGATAATATGCAATATGGCGGCTTAGCCAAAAGATTATTACCAAGTCTATCTGTAGATGTAGAAAATGTTTTTATATTGGAATAATAATTGAATTGCATACAGATCACTAACAGAACATACAAATACCGTCTGTCTCTACATGTTCAAAAAAACATGTAGATACACTGATGGTATCTTAACAGAATGCCAGAATAACAGAATAACAGCAAAATAACAGAATAACAGACCTTGGAGGTCATCTAGTCCAGCCCCCTGCTCAAGCAGGAAACCCTATATCATTTTACACAAATGGGTATCCAATCTCTTCTTATAAATTTCCAGTGTTGAAGCACCCACAATTTCTGAAGGCAAGACATTCCACTGATTAATTGTTCTAACTGTCAGGAAATTTCTCCTCAGTTCTAGATTGTTTCTCTTCTTAATTAGTTTCCATCCATTGCTTCTCACCCTACCTTCAGGTGCTTTGGAGAATAGACAGCCCCCCCCCCTTCTTTGTGGCAGCCTCTTAGAAATTGGAACATTGCTATCATGTCCTTTGTTCCATTAAACTAGATATACTCAATTCCTGAAGCCGTTCTTCATATGTTTTAGCCTCCAGTCCCCTAATCATCACTGTTGCTCTTCTCTGCACTCATTCTAGAGTCTCAACATCTTTCTTCTATCACGGCGACCAAACTGGATGCAATATTCCAAGTGTGGTCTTACCAAGGCATTATAAAGTGGTATTAACACTTCACATAATCTTGATTCTATCCCTCTGTTAATGCAACCTAGGATTGCGTTGGCTTTTTTGGCAGTTACAGCACACAGCTGGCTCATATTTAAGTTATCCACGCATATTCCAGTTATTATACAAGCAGTTCTGACTCATGGATAGCCATAAGTTATCTCATAGAGATGCTATCAAATTAATTTATTATACTTTTACCTTCTTGCCATTCTTCTTGAGTGTTTTTTCTTTCTCAAAGCAAAAATTAAACAAAAAAGACAAGGGTTTTTCCTATGTATCCATGAAGAAATACCTTGATCAGAGCACTTTGTAGGCAGTTTCAAAAGGAAAAGGCCAAAATGGCTGCAGTGATAATAGTTCCCTTCAGGAGGATCATCTTCTCTAGGTAGAGTCTGCCCGCTTTTGCAGTCAGGCCAAGAGGAAAGGCTCCAGGTGCCTAACACTCTGAGAAATGGGAGTGAAAGAGGCAAGTGCACGGAGGCTGATCTTCCATCATGATATCCTTCTGGCTCAAGGAAATGGGAGTAGGAAGCACTGTGTAATAGTGATTCTCCTCCTTTCTTCAAGGCCAATTCCAGTTTGTGTTGGAGCAAGAAATATTGAGGCTGAGGCTCCTGTTTGTGGGTTGCCTCTAGACTGCACCTTTGTGCCATTCCTCTTTAATATCTACATGAAGCCACTAGGCAAGACCATCTGTCATCATAAGGTGTGGTATCATCAGTATGCTGGTCATACCCAGTTGTACATCTACTCCACCCTAAGCCAACTAAGTAATGCCTCCATGTTACATAGCTGCTCCATGAGTTGTCCTAACTCCCACCAGACCTTCAGATGCAACTTATCTATAAAGCCATGCATATGTCATAGGGCCAGTAGGGTTACTACCTTTTTCCTATGGTTTCTGCTCACTTGCCTGTTCTACCAGGATGGACATCCTCTGGATCGCTTCCAAAAACAATGTCATCTTGTTTAACCCAGGAGTTGTGTATTCTGTCCAGAGGCCTCCCTAGTGGAACAGCATCCCCTGAACATCTGGGTAGCCCTAAGACTTTCATAATACTCTGAAGACATGATTCTTGCCTCAAACTTCGGTTAGGAAATTAGGCAAGCTCTGCTGTAGATGTGGTTTTATGAATGGGATACTGTACATTGTTTATCTTGAACATTATAGGTCATAACCTTTGGGTTTAATGCTGTAATATGGGCAGCCATATAAATTATTTAAATAAATAACTTCAATAAGTTATTATAGTTTACAGAGGATTAGGTGAAATGTCTTCATAAAGCCACCATGGGCATGATAAAAAGATTTATATTGAAATACTTATTTGTCACAATGTCACATGTTTAAAATCCTCATCTTTTTTTAGAAAATGAGAAGCTAAATGGATGACAAGAATACCCAGATTTTATGTTCCTGGGTTCTACAGTTTGGAGTTATGAATTTATTCTGATCCACTATAAATAACCATTACATTTATCCGATCCTCCTTTACACTAGCTGTATACCTGCTAACACAAACTTTACCAGTTGGGATAATTTATTTAATAAACCCTCACCTTTCTAATGTGTTCCAGGAACTCAGGTGATGAGAGGCATTCTTGAGGAGTAGAGAACTTCTTGCAATTGTACTTGAAAAGGGGCAAAAGGTCTGGATCCAAATCAAAAAGCCTAAAATATAAGGAAGGACATCCACCTGTTAATTATTTGGTCTCCATGCAAATTAGGTGGTAAGACTTCAGTCTCACTGTTTGAGCTCAGCTCAACAATTGCTCTCTTCCATCTCATGGGCTATCCATGGACTTCTTCTGGGAAAAAAACTCACTCACAAAAGACAAGAAAACCAGAAATTCAACCTCAAAAGGAAATAAGAACAGGGGCCAACCACTCATCTCTCTTCCTCACCCACTAGTTTGTTCAGGAAAGCAAACCAACTCAAAAGAAGGTAAAGCTTCCTCTTCAACTTTCAGTATAACTTTAATCTGTGACATCATAACAGTCTTCGTTCTCTGAAAGTATGTCAAGCTGGGCTGGATTTTTGGGCAATACATTTCCTTTATGCTAAGGCACAATGACTTTAGATGCATTCCTTTCTCCTTCCTCAAGTCAACCTAAACTTGAAGAAGACAGTGCACCATTTACATTCTTCCCTATCCTTGTCCTGACTCCTGTCTGCTATTTACTTATTCAGCAATATTTACATAGTTACACATAAGCGAGTTTACAACAAAGCAAAAACAATATATGTAAACAATATGCAGTATATTAGAAAACAGAGAAGGGAATGAATTCCTAATGAAGCTCACCTCTCTTTACCAGATCAAAACTTCATTTGTAGTGTTACATGCTTGAGCATATCAGGAAAAGGATGTTAAATATAAAGTATATTTCATATAGAGAGATCATATCATCAAATGATAAAGCTCTAGAGGCAAAAATCCCTGAAAATCATAACATTTATTCATTCAAAGAGCTCTTTTTAATTCTGTCTCTCACCAAATGGAAATGAATTCTTCCATTTCATAGAATCATAGGATTGGAAGGAACTTCTAGTCCAACCCTCTGCTCAAGGCAAAAGTCTTATACCATCCCAGCCAAATGATTGTCCAGTCTATTTCTGAAAACCTCCGATGATGGAGCGTCCACAACCCAGGAGGCAAGCTATTCCATTGATTAATTCTTCTTACTGTCAGAACATCTCTCCTTATTTCTCTTTGACAAGATCTCTTTACTTCTTGTCCTGCCCTTTGGTGCTCTAAAAAATAAATCAATCCCTTCTTCTTTGTGACAGTCTCTCAGATATTGAAAGCCAGTTATCATGTTCCTCCGATGCTTCTCTTCAATAGGCTAGATATACGTATGTCCCACATGATTTAGCTTCCAAATCCTTTATCGTCTGTGTTGGTTCTCTCTGTACACTTTACTGTGTCTCAATATATTTTTGGTGGTGACCAAAAGTGGATGTAATACCGGTATTTCAAGTATGGTCTCACCAGCATGGTGTAAAGCCATACTATCACTTCTCGTTGTCTTGACACTATCACTGTGTGGTTGCAGCGTAGGACTGCATTGGGTTTTTGGCAGCTACAGCACACTGCTGTCTTGTATTTAAATTGTGGTCCATTTATATACCTAGATCCCTCTCACAGTTACTACTATTCAGCCAGATACCACCTATTTTATACCTATAGATTTGGTTTTTCCTGCCTAAGTGCAGGATCTTAATTTTCTCACTGCTTATCTTAAGGCCCAATGCTCAAGTCTGTCAAGATCTTTTGGGATGTTAAACATATCTTCCAAAATATCAACTATTCGCCGGTTTGGTGTTGTCTGCAAATTTGATGAGTTCCCCTTCTATCCCCATTTGTGAAGATGTTGAAGGGTACTGGGCCTAAGACAGAACCTTGGGGTACTTCACTGCATACTTGCCTCTGTTTAAATGTAGTTCCATTGAGGACCACCCACTAAGTTCACTTAGACAGTTTGTGAATCCATTTAGTGGTGGTAGTGTCTATCTCATATTGATATGGATCTGCTTTCTCTCTGTTGCCTGTCACCTTCTTGCCATCCATTCCCTTTAGTGGGCCTATCTTTTCCTTCACTTTCTTCTTGTTCCTTATATACTGAAGGAAACTTTTCTTATTATTTTTGGCATTGGTTGCTAATTTTAGTTCATTCTGGGCCTTGGTTTTCATGACTCCCTTCTTGCAGATTTGGGCTGCTTCTTGGTATTCCGTTAGTTATATGTCCCTCTTTCCATTTTTTATATCTGACCTTTTCATCCCTCAATTTGTCCCTCTTTATGCAACCATGCTGGTCTTGTTTGGTGTCTTTTTTCTTTCTCCATGGTATTGTTTTTGCTTGGGCCTTCATTATTTCATATTTCAAGGTTTCCCAAGTGTCTTGAACTGTTTTTCCATTTAGGATAGCTGTCCATGGAATTGTTCCTAGTCTCTCTCTTAGCTTATTGAAGTCAGCTCTCTTAAAGTCTAAAACACTAGTCTGACTTTGTTCAGTTACCTGTGGTTGCATTATGATGAATTCAAGTATGCCATGGTCACTCTCCCCCCCCCGCAAATCCCCATAATTTCTACTCCCTCAACCATTTCATCCCTTTGCATATCTCATCTGCATACTTCAAAGTCAATGTGGATGTTAAAAAATACCCTGGAATAGGCCCTGGAAATGATACAAGGAGCTCCTGTACTGGGGAGATGAACATGAAAAAGTCCCCAAATGCAAGTAGAAATCTATTAATGACATTGGATGAAAAACTTATCCTCATCCTCATCCTTCCCCGCTGCCCTGAAAGAGGCGGTGGTGAGGCCTCTCCTCAAGAAGCCGTCCCTGGATCCAGCAATATTGGCTAACTATCGTCCTGTCTCCAACCTTCGCTTCATTGCAAAGGTTGTTGAGAGTGTGGTCGCACGACAGTTTCCGCAATTCCTGGAGGAAACATCTTATCTAGATCCGTTCCAGTCGGGTTTCAGGTCTGGGCACAGCACGGAAACGGCATTGGTCGCGCTGGTTGATGATCTCTGGAGGGCTCGGGACAGGGGTTGTTCCTCTGTTCTGGTCCTATTAGATCTCTCAGCGGCTTTTGATACCATCGACCATGGTATCATGCTGCACCGGCTGGAAGAGTTGGGGGTGGGAGGCACCGTGTTACGGTGGTTCTCCTCCTTTCTCTCCGACCGGTCGCAGTTTGTGTTGGCAGGGGGGCAGAGGTCGACCTCGAGGCCTCTCATTTGTGGAGTGCCGCAGGGATCGGTCCTCTCACCCCTTCTGTTCAACATTTATGTGAAGCCACTGGGCGAGATCATCCGTGGCTTTGGGGTGAGATACCACCAGTACGCTGATGACACCCAGCTGTACATCTCCACCCCAGGCCACCCCAACGATGCCCTTGAAGTGATGTCCCAGTGCCTGGAGGCTGTGCGGATCTGGATGGGGAGGAACAGGCTCAGGCTCAACCCTTCCAAGACTGAGTGGCTGTGGCTCCCGGCATCCCGATATAGTCAGTTGACTCCATCACTGACTATTGGGGGCGAGTCTTTGGCCCCCACTGAAAGGGCTCGCAATCTGGGAGTCCTCCTGGATAGGCAGCTGTCTTTGGAGGAACATCTGACGGCTGTTACCAGGGGGACCTTTTATCAGGTTCGCCTGATTCGCCAGTTGCGGCCCTTTCTTGATCGGGATTCCCTGTGCACAGTCACTCACGCCCTCGTCACCTCTCGCCTTGACTACTGTAACGCTCTCTACATGGGGCTCCCCTTGAAGAGCACCCAGAGGCTCCAGCTGGTCCAGAATGCAGCAGCGCGGGTAGTGATGGGAGCAACATGGCGCTCCCATGTGACACCACTCCTGCGCGAGCTGCACTGGCTCCCGGTGGTCTTCCGGGTGCGCTTCAAGGTGTTGGTTATCACCTTTAAAGCGCTCCATGGCATAGGGCCTAGCTATCTCCGAGACCGCCTGCTGCTACCGATGACCTCCCATCGACCCGTGCGCTCCCACAGAGAGGGCCTCCTCAGGGTGCCATCAGCCAAACAATGTAGGCTGGTGGCCCCCAGGGGGAGGGCTTTCTCTGTGGGGGCTCCCACCCTCTGGAATCAGTTGCCCCCGGAGATAAGAAGAATCCAGGACCTCAATGCCTTCCGTCGTTCCCTGAAAACCTATCTTTTTCAGCAAGCCGGGTTGGCTTAAGAAGAAATTTTTAAGATTTTTAAATCCTTTTAATTAGTCTGCGATTTTTAATTTTTTGGGCCAAATTTTATATATATTTTTAAATGTTTTAATATTTGTATTCTATGTTTCTTATCTTGGCTGTACACCGCCCTGAGTCCTCAGGGAGAAGGGCGGTATATAAATTCGAAATTAAATTAAATTAAATTAAAAATCCTCCTTCTCCTTCTTTTCTTCCTCTCCTTCTCCTTCTCCTTCTGCTATATCCATTTGCATCCCTACTTCCAAAACGATCCTGAAATGCCCAATATCTGCAACAGAGCACTTTAAGGATCATCTTCAAAATGTGTGGAGGATGTTTCCTTTTTCATTCTATGAAATAGCCTCAGATTCTCATTAGCTTTTTATTGTCAGGTTGGATTTTACACATGCATGTCATCCACAGTGGCCTTCTAATCCTGTCTCCCTCTCTAGTTATTCAGCCTCTAAATAGATAAATTAACTAATCTCCCAAGAACATTCTTCCTGTTTACATAGCAGGCATCCCTCCCAGTTATTGAGGGTGTACAAGAAACTACAAGATCAGTATACAGTTATTATATACATAGTTAAATAAATTGGCACAAAGTCAAATAAACTGGAACAAAGAAATTAACACCTTTGATGAGTGAGCTGCGTTAGATACCAGTTTACCTCTGAGTCCAATTCAAGGTGTTGATTATGGCCTTTAAAGCCCTATAAGGTATTACCTATGGAACTGTCTTCAATCCATTACCTCAGCCCCGTGATGGTGAACCTTTGACATTCGTGCCACAGATGGCACACGTAGCCATATCGGTGGGCACGCGAGCACAGCTCCGGCACTGGCCAGCTGATTTTCAGGCCTTCTGGGCCCACCAGAAGTAGGGAAACAGGCTGTTTCCCACCTCCGGAGGACCTCAGGGAGTGGTGAGGAAGGCCCATTTTTTGCTGTCCCCAGACTCCAGGCCTTTTTCGCAAAAAACAGGCCTTCCGGTCTCACCGGAAGTTGGCAAACAGGCTGTTTCTGGCCTCCGGGGGGTGGGAAAGGCCTTTTTTGCCCTCCCCAGACTCCTAGAAAGGCTCTGGAATCTGGGGAGAGAGAAAAACGGGCCTTCCGGTCCCACTGGAAGTTGGCAAATGGGCCATTTTTGGCCTCCAGAGGGCCTCTGAGGGGGGGAGGCCATTTTTGCCCTCCTCAGACTCCTAGAAAGGTTCTGGAGCCTGGGGAGAAAGAAAAACGGGCCTACCGGGCCCTCACGTGCCAGGAGCAAGGGGAGCGGGGGGGGCTCACACGCACATACATGGGGGCAGGGCGCATAGAATTATGGGTGTGGGCACATGCACGCGGGGGGGCCACTCCCCCCGCTCCTGGCACATGATGGCAAAAAAGTTAGCCATCACTGCCTTAGCCCATCCCAATAACTTTTCTGGAAGTTTTATTTTATTCATCTTAATTGGGGAGAGGGTCAGTGTTGACTCTTGGCTACTGCCTGGAGCAGTCCCTGCAGTGGTCTTGGAAAGATTTCAGAAGTGCCATTGCCTCCTTTTTAGGGCTGGGAGGGAGTAGACCAAGGTCACCCAGTTGGTTTTGTGCCTAAGGCCTAAGGCAACATTAGAACTTACAGTCTCCCAGTTTTAGCTTGGTGCCTTAACCACTATATAAAACTGGTACCTTAACTACTATATATCATTCTCTCTTCAAGGTACTAACGGAAAACTGGAAATCATTAATGAGCAAAACTGGCAAGAAGGTGATGAGTAGCAGGATGAAAGTGGAACTGATTAACTCTTTTTTAGTATCTTTTACACAAAAAGAGAAAAAAACCAGTCCAACTGATCAAAAACAGCATAAAATGCAAATTAGGAATGCAAGTCAAAACAAGCAAGAAAATATCCCAAAGATGCTTTTCCAAGAGGCAACTGGACTTGTTTTTTTCCTTGAAAAGGTTTCACTTCTCATGGAAGAAGTTCTGACTGAATGGTGGGGAATGGAAGGATTAATATTCTTTACAGTCATCTGATCGTTAGCACTCTGCTCTGAGGGTCAGTGTTAGTTCTCTGAGACCCATTGAGGCCACTTGGGGTTTTTTGTCAGGGGTGAAATTTACTTACCTTTGCTACCAGTTTGCAAATGTGAGTGTGCGCTTGTGCGTGCCTTCTCCACGCATGCGCAGAGCCTTCTGCACATGCGCAGAGGGTCAAAAATGAGACGTGATGACGTCCGGGCAGGTGGTGCTACCGGTACGCCCAAGCCGGATAGAACTGCCTCAATTTCACCACTGGTTTATGTGTATCCTCAGAGTCACCTGAATCAGAATGCAAAAGGAACCTTCTTGGGACCCCTGAAAAGACTGTGTTGTAGATAGCAAATAGGTGATGTCATATCCCTCCCCTTCTGTTGACAGACGGTTCTTCAATTTTAACATAGATGGCCTCTTTGATCTATGTTGTGGCTTTCAGAAGTTGTGGGTGCTTCATGTTTGGAGGTTTTTAAGATGAGATTGGACAACCACTTGTCTAAAATGGTATAGGGTCTCCTGCTTGAAGAGAGGGTTGGACTAGAAGACCTCCAAAGTCCCTTTCAACTCTGTAATTCGGTTAAATCAGGTGGCCAACTTATAACTCATAGTCCTCTTCTGTGGCACCCACTGGACTCACACAGTGGCTCGGAGCAGTCTTTGTAGAGGATTTTGGTAATTTAAAGATGTTTTAAATTTTAAAGCTCCCACTTTATCCCTTAAAAATTATTTATCACCCCAAATTGGTCTGATCTTTCCTGATCTTTGGGGTTTTTAAAGAGGCTTAAAGCATTCAGCTGGCCCCCTAATATCTTTGATACCGCCAAAACTAAAAATTTGGGCCCAGGGCTACAGAACATACCATGTTGTTACAAACATGTAACAACTCTACCACAAGAAAGTTTCTTCCTGTGCTCTAGATCATATTGCAATCTTACTTTCAATATTTCCACATCTATTATCACTAATCATGGAAGCTGGAGCTGTCTTCACTGCATCTGTAAGGCCCAAAACTCCCAAGATCCTTTTTTGTGCATTCATTGTCAGTTCAGGTCATTTTGATATAGAAATGCTTAGATTTTAGAAGCTAACACGTATCTCTCTACACTTATTTACCCTTAACTTGATTTATGTTTTGAGACTTATTTACCCCCCTTGATGCAATGCCCTTAGACCACTCCCCAATCCCTTTTTGATTTTACCACATTGAAAGATGGGTTAATGCATTTATTAAAGGACAATAGATTAAATCAAAGTCAGTAAACCACTTCTGCTCATTTAAAATCTTTTTACTGAATGTTGAAATCAACCTCAACTGTTTTACATTTCCAGAGGTCACATCCCACTTGCTTCTTCCTGTTTTCTACTTCTTAGCCTTCAGGTTACAAAATGTGACAGCGTTGTTCGGCTTGCTCCCTTGTATGCACCATTTCCTCTGCTGGAGAACTGGTTCTGGAATTAATTGTGCTTACCCCCAAGGCTCAGGCCTGGCATCAGTTCGGGTGATTGACATGTCACAAACAATTAGAAACATCGCCAATATACTTTGCAGTGCTATGCAAATGTGGAGGGGCTTGGGACTGCTCCCTCGAATTACAGAAGCCAGACTTGGTAGGAAGAAAAATCCAAAATACAAAGTAGAGCTTATAGAAACATATTCCATGCATATTTGTCTTGCTGGCTGTTGATATTGAATTTCATCAGATCTATAAAGTTTTCTTTTTATGGATGTTTACTCAAAAGCACATGCTGTTATCACTTAAAAGATAAAATACTGTTTAAAATCCCTCCTTCTCTGTCCAATATGCCTTAACACCTAAGCTTTCTATGAATTAGCTGTAATATTTAGTGCTACAAAAGAGACATTCCGAATACAATCAAGAGCATTTTGATATTTTATAGGCTCCATAAATACTCTGGGAAATTAAAAACAAGTTCCTCTTCTAAAACCTAACTTAATCTAAACCTTGGAGCATCTGAGAGAAATAAAATGGCTTTTCTGTATGACCCTGATCAATTTATATTAATCCTAGATTTCTGTACCCTTATTATAACATGTTTTTGTCTTTCACTTTTTTCCATAAATTACACAAAAAGACATATACTTTTATCAATATTTAAGACAACAGACGTTTCTAGCAAAAATCAGTCCCCATCCTTTAAGATTAGAAACTGAAAAAGTCACTTAATTATATATAATTGCCTTGCTAGAAAAATGCTTCCACCAATATGAAATCCATATGTAAATGTGCTATATATTTTGATATTCATGGTTATTGCCCATGGTTTCCAGGATGTGTGGGCTGATTTATGCATTTGATGCACATTTGAAACATTAAGTGGAAAATATATTTCCATTAACCCCAGATGTATTGCCAGTTAAAAACGTTGGCTATGAAGCAGCATTTCACCCTTTAAAGAATTTCCTTACAGTGCTGATGAACAAAACCAAATTCTAACCATTCAGATGGTAGAAATGTGAAAAATAACAAATCATGATAGAGAAGACAGTCTGCTAAGCTGCTTCAGGTGCCAGGAGATAATAGAAATTGGTTTACCGGTAATTTGGATTTCTTTTCCAGATTGAGTTTTTTTGTAAGGATTTTTTAAAACTAGAATTTAACTACCTTGGAATGCAAAGATTGGTTGTATAATTTCATACTCACCGGATTATATTTGTCACTTTTAATGATATTTTGCAAGTTAAAGCTTTAAGATCATCTGTATATTGTACCCTCTATAGAATGCGTATCAATGCAACTCCAGTTTTGCCTTTTAAAAGAAACTTTTTAACAGCTTTATCATGTTCAGGTATGAAAGAATTCACTTGTATTTTTCATAGCTGTCTCCATCAGCTCTTACAGCACTAATAAGTGGAGTCGTTTAATTATTTTGAATATTTCAAGCTTTACAATATATTCTCAGCATAGTTTAAATTGATTGTGTTTTTAAATCATTTATAATTTAAACTAATTTCCATCAGCTTTTATATCACTGATATGTATCTGAGGGTAGATTCATTCTTTTAGATACTTCATAATTCATCAGCATTACCATTTACATGAAATGTGCACACATTTTGCCCATTTTTAGATTGTAAGAAATCAAGTTCTGGCTTGGGTAATACACACACACACAATATTGAAGCAACAACCACCCTCCCATGCCTTGGAAATATATTGATTGCCTTTTGATGCAGTTTTTTTGGTTAGTTCCCGATATATTTTGCCTTTAAAAAAGAAACAAATGTAACAGCAATAACAAATGTGAAAGCAAAGGAAACAAAAGGATTAAAAAACAGGTCACACAAAAGCACAAAAAAGTCCTTATAATTTAAAGATCATAATACCTGAGCAATGACACAAAACATTAAAACATTTCTATCCAATATTTCGATTGAAAAATGTGCTTTCCAAGAGGTTAATTTATTACAAATTACTTCCCTGATATAACAAAAATATAAACAAAAATCTAATTAAAAGTTTATTTAAGACTCTTTGCTGTTTTTATCCTATGCTATTTCTCTAGGTCAGTAATGGCTAACCTTTTCCGGACCGAGTGCCCAAAGTGTGCACATGCCTGAACCCCCAAAATGCAATGCACGCCCAGCCCCTGTGCATGTGCCCCCCCATGCATGCACGTGTGGCCCCCTACATGCGCCCCTCCCCCATGCATGCACACACTCCCCCACGCATGCACGCACTCCCCCACACACGCACGTGCTCCCATGCATGTGCACATGGCCCCCCGCACATGCCCCACCCCAGCGCATGCATGGCAGAGCCCCGAAAACCAGCTGGCTGGTGGGAGGGGCGCGTGCATGCGCAGCAGAGCTGAACTGGGGCGACGGCTCGCGTCCCATCAGAGAGGAAACTGCGTGTCACCTCTGGCACATGTGCCATAGGTTCGCCATCATGGCTAAATAAATAAATACATATATTTATTTTTCCAATGTTTTCTATAGTAAATTAGCAAATTCATAACAAAATAACAAAACTGAACTAATGTCTCATATCATACAATTTATATGTCCTAAGGAAAACTGACAATAAAACTGCAGTACAGAGAATTATTGTGCTATTGAGAGATACAATGATACAATTATAATTATTTAAAATCAAGCTGGACACTACCAGTTCTTCTGTAGAACCTACTCAGCCAAAACAGATTTCTTATCAAAGTACCTAACCCTATCAATTGTAGAATTTTAAATCCTTTTTTCACATACATTTTTCTTATGATAATGAGATTCAGTGAATACTTCCAAGATACCTAATACTGTCAAAACATGTTGTACTGCTGTTTGCCCAATCACTATTAGATCCCTCTCCCAGTATTCAAAAAACACAGACTTAAATAGTTGATAACAATTCTGTACATAACAATTACGTGACTGCCATCTAAAAAGGTATATTGCAAATCTTTAAATTTGAATGCATTTCTATGAGCAAGGCCAGGAAATGGTTTTTAGAACTCATTTCCAAAGTCCGGAAGAATCCTATTTCTTGTGATTAAGTTGGTTGTTTTGATTATAGATAGTTATCTGTTTTGGCAACAGTGTCCCTCCTAAAATTGCAAAATGCAATTAGAGTTTCAGGAAGAAGAGTGAATTACAGAAAGACTTCCTGGCTTGTTCATTAGTACGTTGCATTTTTATATGCTAATTTTTTCCTCTATTTTTTAGGATTTGACATTAAGCAATGCCTCATGAGTGTATCAAACTTCTCAAATTTAGTCTCCAGTGCACTGCTTCTTCACCTTCAGCACGGATTTCATATTTCAGCAGTTCTTTCTCTTCTGCCTGCTTATTAAAGGAACTGTTTTGGACAGGATAACCCTGTAGTGGGTGTGAGTTTCGTATTTTTTCAGTGGTAGGGAAGGTTTTATTCTGAAGCTTCTATTCTTTTTAGGGAACATTCCAAGAATCTCTATGCCAGTAATGATCCATTAAATAATCAATAGAAATACTCCACAATCTTTTGTACATACACATACAGTGACACATGGGTTTTCATAAACAAAACCCATTTTTTTAAAACATATCTTTATATTGATTCACAAAAAAGAAAATCTAAAACTGATGTTTTGCACAATTCACTTGTTCATTTATTTCCAGCCTTTCCTCTAGGAACAAAAGTGGTACAACTATCACTCCATCCTCCCTTATTCCATCACCGCTAGAACAATATCCCTGTGAGGTAGGCTGGACAGCAACTGGCTCAAAGTCACAGAATTAGCTCCCATGACAGAGGGCAAATTTAATCACTGAATCTTCTTATCAGAGACCAACACCTTTTCCAATAAATATCTGAGCTCCATTACTTTTTAGGTCTCTGGTAAGGCTATTTACTCAAGGAAAAAGGAGGGCTTAAAATGCTATTCGTTATTATGCTTAATCAGTCCCAGAACAAAAGTACTATTCTTTACAAATGATGCAAGGACTATAGTATTAGAATCTCTTCAATTGACATAGCAAGATTTTAAAAAATGCTCCGCTGGATGACCCCAAAGGCCTATCTGGTAAAGGGATCCATTTTCATCACAAATGCCAGCAGAAGTTCACAAATCATGATTTGTGAACTTCTGCTGGCATTTTATGCAACCCCCTACCCAAGTTTTCTCCTCCTACCCAAGTTTCCAGACACCGAAATTGAAATTTAGTCCACCTCTCCTGCTGGACATACTCCTGGAGCCTCACATCCTCCATAAATTTACCATTGGCATTTTTAAACCTGGGACAAATTGGTGAGTCCCTATATCTTGTGCTTGTACGTTCCTCAGTTTAAGAACACAGCATGGAAATGGAATCTCTTCTATCTTAAAGCTCTAAAGTGGTTAAAACCAGCTACCTCCTTTCTCTTAATCCTTACTCTTGAAGATTCGCTGTCATTTATATGAATTTAGCCAGGCAGAGTCCTTTCCACTGTGCACTCTTGCTCTAAAATCAAACGATGGAAGCAAACACACAAATGCATGGGAGTTGTGAGGAACAGTTTCTGTTTTTCCCCAGACTTTTTGTTTTGTTTTGCTAGCTTCCCATAGAGCAATAGAGAGTTATTGGGTTGAGGACATAAGATACTCAAGAATCAAGACATGGGGAAAGCAGAAAAGGGAGCCTGCTCCCAGCTAGCTAAGAGATGAGAAGAGCAGCCGGGTTTCTAACCTTTGTCCAGCAACCGAAGCCCCATGCGGTGCTCCCAAACAGCCTTTATCCAGAGCACTACCTCTCCATTCTCATCCTCTCCAGCCAGCAGAGTCATTTATTAGAACTGATGATGATAGGAGCTGTTAATCCAGCACATCTGGAGGGCACTGAACAGGGAGCAGATGTTGCTTGAAAAGGCATTAGGAGCCGGAGGAGGGAGGGGTTACATTAAAGAAGAGAAATGGGAAGGGAACCAAAGTCACAAACAGGATTAACCCAAAATCAGAGGCTGGTCAATCCACGAGGGTACTTTTCCGGCCGGAGGGAGCTTTGAATTAAGTTCGCTGAGGATGATGGGCTACTTCCGAGGTTTAAAATGCCCAGCCTCAAACCTGAAGCGGCGACCACAATCCACCCCCCCCACACACACACACACACCTTTTTCTCTCTCACCTGCGCCCTCCGGTCTGGCGACCTAGCTTGCCTTACCTGGTGAACAGGACGACGCCGTGCTCCAAGGGGCTGTCGCCCACTTTCTGCCAGCTCTCCCGGATCAGCTCCTGATCCGCGCTGGAAAGTCCGTCGCGCTCCATTTTCTCCGAGACCGGGAGCAGCGCCGTTTCGGGAGAAAGCTCCACTCGCCGCCAAAAGGTTCTCGGGCTGCCCTCGGAGTAACAGGTGGCCCGGATCCGAATCCGAATCCCCGAGCAAAACCATAACAAAAAACAAAACAAAAAATTCCACTTGCTGGGCTCGACGGAGCTTCGAGAGCCGTTTTCCTCTCCTTCACATCTCTGGAACGGCTTCGCTTCTTTCTTTTTCTTTTTCTTTTTTCCCTTTTTTAGGGCGCCACTCCGTTGGGAGGAGGAGGAAAGTCTCCAACCCTGCCCAGAGAAGGAGCCCGAGCGCTCCGGGGAAACGCCATGTTGCTTCTCGGAGCCACCAAGGGGAGAGAGGATCCCAGATCCCGCGCCTCCTCGCCCGGCTCTTCCCGATTTCCGATCGGGAACGCGGCCCTGCCCTGCCCTGCCCCCGTTTCGCCCGAACGGGCACAAGGACGCGAGCGGCTCTCCCCGACGGCAGCACCTTCCCAACCTCCTGTGGTAGCAACCTGGCCACGGGCGCTCTTAAAGGCACAGTGCCCTCTTTCAGTCCCCGTCGAAAACAACAGCCCACGAGATACGCCCGGTCTCGGTGTGTGTGTGGGGGGGGGGGCGTCTCTCTGCCCCTGATGCAGGAATGAAATCCAACAGGTTCTGACAGGGTCTGGAGAATCGGTGGCGGAAATTTTGAGCAGTTCGGAGAACCTACAAATGCCACCTCTGGCTGGCCCAAGGTTGGGGTTGGAATGGAGATTTTGCAATATCCTTCCCCCAGGAGTGGGAAAGGAATGGGGATTTTGCAGTATCCTTCCCCTGGAGTGGGGTGCGAATGGGGATTTTGCAGTATCCTTCCCCTGGAGTGGGGTGCGAATGGGGATTTTGCAATATCCTTCCCCTGCCATGCCCACCAAGCCACGCCCACAGAACCGGTAGTAAAAAAAAATTGGATTTCACCACTGCCCTGATGTTGCCCTCATCCCGGATTAGGGGATGTCGCTTGATTAAAATATAGAATAACAAAAATGGAAAGGACCTTGGAGGTCTTCTAGTCCAACCCTCTGCTTAGGCAGGAAACCCTACACCACTTCAGACAAATGGTTATCCAAGGGCTTCTTAAAAACTTCCAGTACTTTTACTTTATTTTATTTATCCAGTATTTGAGAGGCTGCCACAAAGAGGAGGGGGTCGATTTATTTTCCAAAGTACCAGAGGGCAGGATGAGAAACAATGGATGGAAACTAATCGAGGAGAGAAGCAACCTGGAATGGAGGAGAAACTTTCTAACAGTGAGGACAATTAACCAGTGGAACAGCTTTGCCTTCAAGGAGATGAAGTTGTTTGCCTTCATCACTGGAGGTTTTTAAGAAGAGACTGGGCAGTCACTTTTTCTGAAATGGTATAGGACCTCCTGCTTGAGCCAGGGGCTGGGACTAGAAGACCTCCAAGGTCCCTCCAGCTCTATTCTGATGACTTTGAAGGAAAAGGGATGAATTGGGCTAAGGAGAAGTAGTCAGACAGAAGTTGCAACTAGCTGTCTCTTTATCTTCTGCTGGGGTTGGAAAAGAAAAACCAGGGATTTGCCAATCACCTCATCCTGAAGTCACATCTTTTACTTCAAGGAGCGCACAACCAAGGGAAGGCAGGAGCTTATTCAATGAGCCCCGCTTGCTTTCCTTTCTTGGCCCCAGGGCAGAGGGGGACATATGTGGTGGACTTGTCCCGAAGCAAAAAATTACTGGTACAAGATTAAAATCTGGCTGGAAGAAATGATACAGCAACGTATTGAATTTAAGCCAGAGTTGTTCCTACTGGGTATCTTTCCAGAAAAAATTAGTAAGGAAAATGTATATTTGATCATACATGTAATAACAGCTGCAAGAATTGTGTATGCGCAAAATTGGAAATCAGAGAAAATACCTTTGAAAGAAGTAATAAAAAATTTTTTAGATTGTGCAGAAATGAATAGATTAACTCTGATGATTAAAGATAAGGAGGAATCAGAATATTTTAAAACATGGAATTATTTTTATAGTTGGTTGGAAAAGAGATATAAATGACTGATACCATAATTATGTATAAATGATGATTACAATATTGATTTAGCAATGAAATGTTAGAATGGTTTGGATGAAGATGAAGATAGAAGAAACGTATGGAAGATGGAGAAGAAGCCTAGAAGATAACACCGATATGTCACAGGGAAGGGAGGATTGATATATTAAATGTTTGTTTGTCTTAATAAATAAAAATAAATAAATGTTTGTTTGTCCTAAAAAAAAAAAAGGAGTGCACAACCAAGGGAAGGCAGGAGTTTATTCAATGAGCCCCACTTGCTTTCCTTTCTTGGCCCCAGGGCAGAGAGGGACGGCAGCCTTGCTGTGCTACTCCTTGCTCTTGGTGCCTCCCAGAGAAAGCACTACTCCTTTGGTGCTTTCTCTGGGAGGACAATAAAGGAGCAGCCCCTGAATTTTCTCATCCACCTGTGCTTTCATCACAGTCCCAAAAAGGAAAAAAGAGGAGAGGGCAAGTAAAGAGGTAGCACCTTTCTTCCTGGGTCCACTTCTTCTACTTCTACTTCCACTTCTACAGATAAGGGACCAGGCCACATTCTCCTTTTCTCTACCCTTCCTTCTGTCTCTTTGCCTAGCCGCTCTTCGATGAACTGTCAGAAAGGAGAGTCTGCAAGTGCTCTTTAAGCACTCTACAGTTAGAAGGCAGGTGGCCAGCCAGAGCTGGGTGACAAGCATCACCTGGCCCCATCTTTGCAACAGTAGAAAGTTTAAGTGTATTTCATGCCCAAGGATGAGCTGGCTAGTCATAGGTGGTGTGTTACGTCTCTGTGAAAATGAGAGAAAGACAATAGATCTGAATGAAGGTGGTTTGATGAGACCCTCAAAAAGAAAGAGAAGTAATCATCTCATGACTTGACTACTGCAAGGTGCTCTATCTGGACTGCCCTTGAAGGCCATCCAAATGCTTTAACTAGCATAAGCAGTGATGGACATGCCTCAGAATCCCCATGTAACACTTCTGCTATGCAAGCTGCACTGGTTGACATTTTGCTTTGTAGGAAGAAATATCCTTCTGGGTTCAGCTCCAAGTGGGGAAAAAGACACTGGAAACATGGAGACTGCTTGGAAAGATGGTTTAATGGTGGATAGGATCACATAGTTTGAGTTCCTGAACAGAAAAGAGCCAAGACGCAGCGAGTCCCCAGGTTTTATGCCCTCTCTGGCTTTGAACTTCCTGGGGCCCAGAAAGAGTATCCTGATTGGTTGTCAGACTCCCAGGGGGTGGGGGTCTTAGCTAGTCTTGCTGGCTGATGTAATCTTCCCAGGTGCCATGTGGTGAGTTTCTGTTGCTAGATGGGTCCTATTGTGTTAGTTTCTGTTGCTAGATGGGTCCTATTGTGTTGCAGATGATGGTCCATTGACAAAGATTGAGTTTCTGCCTCTGGCCCATTGACAAAGGGTGGGGTGGCAGGAAGATGGGAGCTGCTTTGTCTTTAAAACATGCTTCTCCATTTCTCCTCCAGGGAAACATTCTGCCTTTTTAATATTTCCCAAAATATTTCATTCTTCTAGGAAAGGGGTGGGTGCTAACTTCCTATAGCTTCTGGGTGCAATTTAAAGTGCTGGCTATTACCCATAAAGGTACTTGAGGGACTACCTGTCTCCCACAATATCTGCCTGACCAATTTGACACTGCAGGATTATGTGCTCTATATTCCTTTGATTGAATGATGACATCTCTCTAGCTCCCAGAAACCCACTTTCTCCAGCAATGCCCTCCACCTGGAATAAAATTCCTCCCCAAATTCAAATAACCCTCTGGTGTTTTTAAAAGGACCCGACTCCTTATCCAGCCTCTTGGTGACAGAAAGTGGAGCCCCTTTAGAGTGTATTCTTTGTTTTCCTTTGGTTTTGTCATTCTGCCATCTTTCTTCAATGTTGTTGCTTTCTTGTTTTTAATGATTTAACAATTTGTAAACAGCATAGAATCACTGGGATTCATAAATATGATAAAACTATCAAAAGCACATGATGAAAGAGGCCGTGGACATGATCAGGGTAAGAATGATTTGCAAGAATAGAAGGTATGGAGAGAGAGATGCTGAATTGTTGGTATAAGCTGGATTTAATTATGTTTTCTTTTTCTGTCTTATGGCTTTGCATTTTGGGACTTTCTATTTTTTTACTCTCTTTCCATAACGTTGCTTACCCCAATAGGGAATAATGCAATCAGCATTTATGTAAATGTGTATTTTAACTAAAAAAATTGACACAATAATATATAGCATGGTGTGGTTACAAAAAGTTTCCTTTGAGCTAAACCTAAATCCCAGTAAATTTTAGATACCTTACTGCAATTTTCTTGGCAACTGTATATAAGAAGTTTATCATTATCTTCCTCTGAGATGTTTTTTGACCTCTGAATCCAGCCTATATCCCTGATACACCATAGAGGTCTTTTATCCAGTAGTAACAAGTATTAATAGGTAAATGGTAGACCTGATTCTGCTTAGCTTCTGAGAGCCAGGCTGCTTGCATAAGCATCATTGCAAAGCACAGAGTATATTATAACGAGAAGCAACAATGCTGCTGCAAATGATATAGCTCAATAAAGGATTGCATAGTTATTTCAGTACATAGCAGAGATCTGACATGGAACTCTAAATTAGAACTATCATCACAATATTTGAGCATTGACCCTATTTAAATATGATTTCCAGTTCAAAATCTTGAAAATATGCAAACTTGCAATTATGATTTTTTAAAATAAAAGTCATTCCAGATTCTGAATTTTTTAGGTCCAAAAGTTAAATATACAGTTAGTGAATGAAAGCTTTGGTGGGCCTGGTGGGCCAATATAATTCAGCAGCCTGTTCTTCACAGTATCAGAAAACTCCCAAGGAATTCAACCCAGTCCAAGGTTTCAGCTGCTCTCAAGTAGCTGACATGTTATACCCATTTTGAACAGCCATGTTTCAAGAAGATAAGGGTAATTCTTTCTCTAAATTAATTTCTTCTCTAGAATGCTTTCATTTTTTGAATTTGTTTTTTCCTCTTGATTTTCCTACATATAAAAGCCATTTTGTGAACTAAATATCCACACTTATGAAATGTCTTATTTAGATAAAAACAAACTTGTCATGACCTTAATGCCATCTGTAAACAATGCTAATTTTTCCCAATGTGTATTTGACACAGAGCAGAAGTTCATAAAATATTTTAGTAAGGAAATAAGTTTACAATATACAGTATATAGCCTAATTCCCTAGAATTGTTCCAAATATATTCCTTTAATCTGGATCACAATCTTGTGTTTATTTTACAGATTGTGAATTGCCTACTAAGAAATTAAAATATTTTCACAGCAACAGTTACATTGAAGATCTTTTGAATTCAAATTTGGGATTGATTTTGTGCTAACTCTTGAACCTGAGATTAATTAATATTACTCACTTTGCTGTATTATATGACTGCTATTAACTTGATTTAATTTCTTATATTTCTATTTGTGCCAACTATGATTTATATAGTTTATTTACTATAGACTACCTAAAACAGAGCACCGCAGACAAATTCTTCTATTATACTAAATAAGTTAAAGTGAAGTCTAGATGGAGAAAAGGATTACAATGCCTTATAGATAAAAGTGTCATAAAAGGATCAATTTATGCATGTTAAATTTTATTAGAGGCAGTTAGAGAGGAGTAGGACGTTTCTAGGGAAACTGGTTGTGCTTTCTAATGGGCACACCCAGCTTATCAATTTGAGGAAATTGCATCACTGAGGAATTGGGAGAACATTACTGCTTTGGGATAGCATCATCATCTTCATTTAATGACCCCATAATCCCTTGCGGAGTCTGGGCAACTGAATGGAGCCAGCAGAGTGTTTTAATGGTCGGATGCCCTTCCTGTTGCCTTGCTTTGGGCTAGCATGGCTGCCTCCTCCTTTCAATCTATGCTTTTATAAATTAATACATATTATAAAGTATTGTGAAGGACTTCAGTATTCTTTCTACCAAAGAGAACTTTGTAAAATTTCCCCAAAATTTTGAATAGTGTCAGGAACACAGCACAATGTATGGAATGTATTATTTGCTCTCGAATTGGAGAGCATGATACAAAAGAAATAGCAACTCAAATGAGCTTTTATGTGTAGTTAGGACTACTTTTTGTTTTTGATTAAATGTTTTTTTTAAAGCTATGTCACTCTTGCAGGAGAAAAATACAACCTAGAGAGAGGTGCTTAGCAACAAAACAAAAACTGGAAACCAGTTTTCCCAGTATCTAGACTGCCTTTCTGAGTATTAGATAAAATTAATTCAGTGTTGTCCACCCCTTCTATGGTTTTCAATTTGTTGAAACTTTAGCTTTGGAATTCTCTTGTTACCTATCCAATTACAGTAGCAAATCTCTGGTAACCTTGTCCTCTAAATGGAAGTTCAGGAAGTGGGTAAGAGAGAATTTAGCTAATTTAAGTGAATACATTTCGAAATGCAGCAGACTTTTCCACCAGCCAATCTACTCCATAGATTTCTCTCAGATACTTCCTCTTTCAGGTCTTCAGCTGTTTATTCCCCCTCCAATTGCATCCAGTCTACATCGACAATGCCCAATAAGCTACAGCACCCTCTTTCTTTCTTAAGAATGTTCTTTATATATATATATTCCCTAAAAGCTAGATATGCTTGCTTCCAGGTATCTTAATTATGGAAGAGACTATTCAGTATTTGGGTAACATTTCACATAGTGTTACAATTAGAGAAGAAGAAAAAATCAAACAAGACCATTAACAGTTTTGTTCCAATCAGGTCCTGTTGTCCCCCATACATCTTCAAAGAAGGGGGAAAGAGGGATGGTTGATACCTGTATTGGGCAAGATCTGTGGTTATTACAGAACAAGTTTGTGAGAACATGGATAGGCAGGCGACAATGAACCCAGGAGCCAACATAAGTTTGTGCCCATCAAATTGTGTCAAGCTAACCATGGCAATTTATTTGATGCAGTTACCAATTTAGTATATCAGAGGAATGCTGACACAGCGTATCTAGATTTCAGCAAAGTCTTGTCCAAAATGCTTCATTATATTCTTATCAAAATCATAATCCGGAATAGAGCTGGAAGGGATCTTGGAGGTCTTCCAGTCCAGCCCCCTGCTCAAGTAGGAGATCCTATACCATTTCAGACAAGTGACTGTCCAGTCTCTTCTTAAAAACCTCCAGTGATGAAGCACCCACAATTTCGGAAGGCAAGCTTAATTGCCTTAATTGCCTATTCTCCTTAATAGAACAATAAAGCATTAGCTAAATGAATTTACAGTAGATGAGTTTACTGATGGCTGAATGAACACACTGAAAGATCAATGGCACCATTTCTTTCCACTCCCATGTTGGAAAGGAACATGGAGTGTAGCACCAGAGGGTTTTTCCCTGAGTCCTCTGCTTTTCAGCATTTTCATCAATGATTTGGATGAGGGAATAAAGGGAAATTAGGACACAAAGCTGGGAAAGGTAGCTCATATTTTAGGTAAAAGAAAAAAATTAAAACTAGACAGGACTGAACAGTGAGTCAAAATGAAGAGGATGAAGAGGAATTTATCATATAAAGAACTGAATCAGAGCAAGAAAATGCATGGCACAAAGCATAAGATGAAAGAAAACTGGCTTGGCAGTGTAGATGTGAAAGGGACCTCGATATCTTCATAGGCTACAAATTCAACAGAAACCAACAATACGCTACAGCTTCAAACATGCAAAAAGTATCTTGGAGTGCTAGATTAACAAGATTAGAGTTCACAGTGCAGGAAGTACAAGTAGTTCTTGTTCCACATTTATATAACGCAGGCTTGAAAATTCAGTGTCCTCTAAGCATATGCATGCATTCTGAATCCATTGGTGATGTCTGTTTTGCGGTCCAAATTCATGGTGACCAAGCCCTAATACCCTGTTTCCCCCAAAATAAGACATCCCCTGATAATAAGCCCAATCCGGCTTTTGAGCGCATGGCAATAAGGCCAAGCACTTATTTCAGGGTTCAAAAAAATATAAAACAGGGCCTTATTTTCGGGGAAGCACGGTACTAATGGATTTTCCCCCAATGGGATTTTTCCATGACTTTTACCAGGAAACAGAGAGAAGACAGGCTTGAAAAGTCAGCACCCTCCTAAGCATATCCTGCACTCCGTATCCATTTGTAATGCATATTTTTCAGAGCGCATGGATATGGTTTGGGGGGGCTGACTATTCGAGCCTCCTTATCTAAGTTTCCTTTTTAAATACTTTGGAAAATCCCATGGGGGAAAATACACTCAGGTTTAGGATAGGGTCACCGTTCATTCAGATAGCAAAATGGACATCACCAATGGATTGGGCGACTGTAGAAATACTTGGGAGGGCAGTGACAGTATGCCTTAGTTAAATTTCCTGATAAAATACATGAGAAAATCCAGTTGGGGGAAAACTCCACTTAGGGGTAGGTCACCATTAATTTGGAGAGCGGAATGGACATCACCAATGGATTCACAGCGCATGGCTATGCTTTGGTGGCTGCTGAGTTTTTGCCTTATATTCCTTTCCAGGCAAAATACAAGGGAAAATCCCATTGGGAAAAAATCCACATAGGGTTAGGGTTAGGTCACCATGAATTCAGAGAGCAAAATGGACATTGCCAAGAGATTCAGAGCGCATGGATATGCTTAGTGGAGTGCAGAGATTTGGAGCCTGCCTTATCTACATTTCCTACTAAAATACATGGGAAAATTCCATAAAGGGAAACTGCAGTTAAGGATAGGATTAGGTCACCATCCATTCAGAAAGCAAAATGGACATCACCAATTGATTCACAGTGCATGGGTATGCTTAGGATGGAGCTGACTTTTCGAGCCTGCCTTATCTATGTTTCTTGGAAGATAAATGAGAAAATCTCATTGGGGGAAAATACACTTAAAGGTCACCACAAATTTGGATAGCAAAATGGACATCACCAATGAATTTGCAGTGAATAGACATGCTTAGGAGGTCACTGGCTTCTCAAGCCTGCGTTATCTATGTTTCATGGTAAAATACATAGGAAAATTCCATAGGGGAAAACTCCACTTAGGGTTAGGTTAGGTCACCAAGAAGTCAGATACAAAAATGGACATCACCAATGGATTCGCAGTGCATGGGTATGCTTAGGAGGATGCTGACTTTTCAAGATTGCCTGTTCTACCTTTCTAGGTAAAATATATGGGGAAATCCCATTGGGCAAAAATCCACATAGAGTTACGGTTAGGTCACGATGAATTCAGAGAGCAAAAGGGACATTGCCAACAGATTTGCAGTTCATGGGTATTTTTAGGAGGGCATTGATTTTTCGATCCTGCCTTATCTATGTTTCCAGGCAAAATCCATGGGAAAATCCCAATGGGGGGAAAACCCACTTAAGGTTAGGGTTAGGTCACCATGCATTCAGAGAGCAAAATGGACATCACCAACAGATTCGGAGTGCATTTGAATGCTTGGGAAGGCGCTGACTTTTCAAAACTGGCTTATGTACATTTCCTGGTAAAATACATGTGCAAATCCAATTGGGGGAAAATTCAGGGTTAAGTCACTATTAATTATTAAACTATTAAACCATTCCATTTGCAACCCTTTGAGATTCTGCTACCGTATTTCAATGGCAAATGCTTATTACATAATGGATGCAAAGAGTTGAGTTTTATGTCCTCTATAATCCAATATAGTCACTTATCTGTGTTTGTGTTGTTTTCATCTCTTTCTTTTATTTGGGGGAGGGGCCAAGAATAGAAATGGAAACAGGAATTCACTAAGAGGTAAATTTGTATACAGACCTCTGAAATTCCTTCCAGTCCCTGAAAATGGCCCAAAATAGACCTAAAAAGAGATGATTGTCTTTCATTCCTATATTTAACCCCCATCCTTCATGCCCAAATCTTTCCCCAGAATAAGCCCCAATCACTCACTGTGACTGAGTCAAATCTGTAATCTTCTGGGTTCTAGTCCATCACATCAAATGTCCAATCCAGGGATGAAATCCAGCAGGTTCCGACAAGTTCTGGAGAACCGGTAGCAGAAATTTTGAGTAGTTTGGAGAACCTCTGGCTGGCCCCAGAGTGGGGTGGGAATGGAGATTTTGCAGTATCCTTCCCCTGCCACACCCACCAAGCCATGCCCATAGAACCGGTAGTAAAAAAATTTGGATTTCACCACTGGTCCAATCCCATTTAACTTTATCATAGTGACTCTCGTACGCTTCATCAAACAATTTAACTACTTAATGAAATTAGTACATGTAGTTCTTAGGACCATGAACGGGATCAGAATTTAATTTGGATTTAAATTGCTATGCTACATTTCTCCCATGGTTGTGAATGTTAAGAACCTAATCTTTTTTATAGCTACCATTCTGCCTCACTGCTCCGAATCTCTTGATCAAAAGCCAGAAGCTGTGAAATTCATTATTTCAAATGAATAAATGGCTTGGCATTCAAACCCGGGATTACCAGAATGTTAATGCTGTAGATACTTGTGGACTTGTGTGAATTCAAGCATAGTTATCAGAGGGTGAGAAGGCATCAGTTCAGGTCTCATCTTGCTACAGTCAATCAATGAACTATTGAATGTTGATCAAGAAAGTTGAGTGATCATGTGTACAAATATTTAATGGATTATAAATATAGTGCTGTTCAAGCCACTATTAATTATGTCCCTGTAGTTCTTGATTTTCTTGATTTTCTAATATTAATTAGAATTACCATTGCAAGGTTTTTTGTTTTGTGTTTTGGTAGGTGTGAGAATGAAGAGAAACAAATATTTGATGTCTAATTTGAAAGCATTTCTGGACTTTTTTAGATATGATTGCAATATTAAATAGATTCAACTGGTTAACAATTCTAAGTTGTTTTCTTGTATTGTATGACATTGTCAATCAGTTTATTCCATTAATGAAAAACAACATGGCCACTGATTTGATTTAAGGTCAGATGTGGAGTGGTGAGAAAAGTTACTGGTAATTGTTTGTATATGGGACATTAAAGTTTGTGGAATGATGGATTGATGGGAACAAGGAAATATGGCTGAGAGTTGATAGTTGGGAGAAGTGGAAAGGATTAACTGAATGGCAAAGGGGGTCAAAAGACTAGAATTCATCACATTCACCCAGACATCCCTTTATTTGAAGAATAACAAAAGTAAATCATCTAGTAAACATTCTGGATAATTGTCAGTAAAGGTCACACTAAAAGGATTTGAACATCTTCCTAGTATTTAAGGTAAGTTCTGCTGTTAACAGTAAGATGGACAACTATTATATCAGGTTTCTAAATATTCTTATTGCAGTTAAGCCATTCCAGAGTTTGAAGCTGTAAATTACAAGGAGTTGAATAAGTTACCTAGTAAACCTGTACTCACCTACAGATCATAGAGCTGGGAGAATATGAGTTTGAGTTACACAACAGTAGAATTCTTCATTCCATGTGATGTTGTGGAAATATTTGTGGTAAGGATCACCGAACAGTAATGGTTGTTGTGGTCATGAAATTAGATCTTTTTGATCAACTGCCATCAACTAAAATATACATTGCTGGCTCATAATTACCTATGGCAGTGATCCTCAGCTTATGACTCTGGGTTAACCTTTAATGCTGAATACTTTTTCCTAAATGCTAACTAAGTTGATAAAATTCCTTTTAGAAGTTGAGACATGTTTTGGGGCTTTCTTTTCCTCCTCTGTAAAGCTCACAGAAAATGTGAATTCTTGTACATGAATTCAAACCCAAACTTTAAAATGTTGACTAACATATCATGGTATCGAGCAAACAATAATTGGCTGAGTTTGTAAATATGCAGAGTCACAATCCATTATTTACAAAACAGAATAGCTTGCCTGTTATGGTTGATGCAATGTTTGAATTCAGCCCATCCATGAATCTTTGATCTTGGGCAGATATTTTGGAAGGGGAGAAAGGAAAGGATCTAAAAATATCTGTATCTGCAACTTCCTGCAAGGAAAGACTGTTTTCATGTGGAAAATGTGGAGTGTAGAAATGGGGTGGGGGGACTAGGCTTAAATGTGGAATAATATATATGTCACACCAATTAGCAAAGTGTGCATCTGAATTTATAGCAGTGCTATCTGGAGAACAGTTTGGTTCAAGAACTATAGAAGCTGCCATTTCTGACAGTCCATAGTAGGACTCATGACATTGTCACAATTGTGGCACACAACTGGGACATGCCATTTCTTGGTTGTTGGTTTTTTTAAAAAGAAATTGGGCTGTGATCTAGGAGAAACCTTAAGCACCCTGAAACTCTTTCAAATTAATTGGATAATAATAATGCAATCCTAGATTCATCTATTTAAAAGTAAGCGGGTGGTTGAATTCTCATACTTCTAGGTAATTGTAGCAATAGTATATAACCTTTTCTGTTTCAGAGACTAGATACAGCACTAAGTAGCATATCAAGGAATGCATTCCAAAGATATCTCGGCTGGGATAGAGGACAGAATGTTCTTCATCCTTCAAGACAGAGCTGTGAAATCCTTCCTATACCAATGAGCAGCTGCTTTTCGAATTGAAAAGAGTTTGGTAAGCCTAGGAACAGGAAAATGGAAAGGGGAGTTCACAATCCAGATTGTGGAGAAACTTCCCATAAACAATCAATTGAAAAAATACTTAATTACTTCATTCTTCTCCTCCTTCCTTTATCTCTTTTTATTAAGGCTTTTAATTAAAGGTCTGAGTATAGCTAAACTGTCAAATAGTGCTCTGATATATATAAATTCTGTTTTGAATTTTTATTATTTCAGAACTCTAAAAAGTTGGCAAAATATAAATAAATCAATAACTAAATAAAAACATTATTGCAATCATTGTGCAGATTCCAACTTCCTGGAAACTTAAATTGGAACAATGCCACTCTTTTAATTTAAAGCATTGAACAGGGCAAAGCAAGTATTTAATAATGGCTTTTAAACTGCATTACATCTATTCAGAGCCTCAGTTTCTATCATTAAGTGAAAGCTGATACTTTAAAATGTTATGTTGCTTCAGGCACTAGTGGTGCAGCTTTAACAAAAGGAAACTAGCAGACAAAAATAAGGCTGGAAAGTTTGAAATAAATATAATTATAAATATTATTTAAAAGTTTTGTGTGTGTACCAGCAAATGGTTTAGTTTTCCATAATATGTGTTATAACTTCAGATAAGAATTGGTATAAATCTTTTCATTTAAAAATGTTTGCTTCTCAGTGGATAAAAATCAGAAAGTGCTTGTGTCCTTAAGCTTGCCCATATGGAAAATGCCAAGATACATTTAGAGATTCCAAAAGAAATCAAACTAATGTGCCTGAAGGACCAATTAACCAATAGAGTTTGACAACTTCTAAGAATCTTCTCAGTCCTGAGAACCAACAAAGTCAACAGATCCAGAATAAGACTTCAAAGCATGCTGTTGTTTACCTAGACAATTTCTGCTCCAAATTTTGTGATGATGAAAGAGGCTACAGTAATGACAACAGTAAAAGAGAATCAATTTTTAAAAAGCACTCATAATCAGTATGAAAGTTCAATGATCTTAATGAAAACATATTCATTTTCATGTTCAAATGAAGCTTTAGCATACATATTTTAACAGATTCAAAGTTTCAGGAATTATATCAGAGTCTGTATTAATGTTGTAAGTATTCAATGCAATTATGAGGAATTCATATGTTGAAATGCTCTCCCTTTCAGTGCCACTAGAATAATTAATCCGGAAAGGTAAAATAACGCCTCTTTCTAGTTGAGTTCAATATCTATGCAATTTACTTTGTGATCTGGATCAGAATCAGAATCCTATTCACTGTTGGAAATTAAATCCTTGTAATTATCATGTCTGCTTGCAAATGATGAGGTCAAGAATGAATATTACCATATAAATGAGGGTGTTTCTATTTAAGATTACCAGCCAATTACCAGCCCCTGCAATTTGAATCAGCCCTCCAATGAGCAAGAAAAGTTCAGAATTCTTTACATATTGCTTTTCTCTTTTTATCTTTGCTTGTAAACAATTAAATCTTTGGAAGAAGCACATCACTTGTATCTTGCAAAGAGCTTTAGAGATTATTTAAGAACTAAAAGTACATTTGTTGTTAGTGTCCAGTCTCAGAAAACAGCAATAAATGATGTTGGCATCTGTTGCAACTTCACAATTTCTGTCTAAAAAGAAATGATAAAAAGCTTTTTTTAAAAAAATGATATAACCGCTCTTAGCTTTAAAACAGTTTTCCTCTCAGGAACTTCAGGAACAGACAACATTGGGCCTTTTCAATTTGCCCCAGTTCTGAATTGGAGCAATTAATCATTCATTTAGTAAATGATTTAGCAATTAAAATGGCTCTAGACACAAACTAAGCTTAAATGGCCAGACAGATCTCAATAGCAACAGTAGGACTATGGAATCTGGGCTGCAAATTTCTGGATGGTCACAAAAATGGAAGCAAAAGGTTGTGCAGGTTTCTGTTGTCTCCTACTGGACATCTGAATTTTTGCAGTTCAGATAAAGCACCCAGAGTGATAATGATCCAACAATGGACTGACTTTTTCAAACATACAGCAGAAGCTAAAGATCATTTATCATATCATGGTATAATATTATATCATATTGTTCCCATCATACCCTAATATTGTAGGGAAATTGATCTAGTTATGTTACGATATTTTCAGGATCAGACTCAATAAATGATTTGAGAATTAGAAGTTCAAATATATCTCTGTTTATTTACATAAGGCATTCTATATTCACTGAATATTCACAGATAGAAGCACAGAATCAACATATGCAGCTCCTTATATATACAATGGGTGGAGCTAAGTATGGGAGTGGTAAAGTATGAATACATTAAGAAGTGAAGAATAAGTTAACCCCTGACATACTGTTCATGTATTATTTACATAATGGAGAATAAGGCATTTACTTGTAACAAATCCCCCTCTAAATGCCGATTCGATATATTACAACAATTACATTCAGATTCAGAACAATATAAGACATGTAACTTAGAAGTCAAGTATTTATGTTGCTTAGATGGCAAAGGCTTTGTTAATATGTCAGCAATTTGCTCCGATGTTTCGCAATGAACTGCTTTGATAAATCCATCCTGAGATAACTGTCTCACGTGTTTAAATTTTATATCTATATGTCTGGACCTTTGTCCAATAGCATCAGATCTAGATATTTCGATAGCAGCTTTGTTATCTTCATGCATGATAAAAGGCAAAATGGGTTTTTTCCAAATGTCAGAGAGTAAATCATTGAACCATACAAGGTTATTTGCTGCCTTAGATAGACAAACATATTCTGCCTCTGTTGTTGAAGTGGCCACTAAATCTTGTTTGCCAGTATACCAGTAAACTGGACAGTCATTAAGAAAGAATATATAACCAGATGTGCTTTTTCTACATGAGGTATCTCCAGCCCAATCCGCATCGGCGTAACATGTGAGGATGGGCTCTTTGACATTATTAGGTTCCAACAATAAACAGAAGTCTAAACTATTTTTCAAGTACCTTAATATCCTTTTGACAGCTTCCCAATGGTTTGCTGACATGTCTGGACAATAAATTGAGAGGCAAAGCAATATCAGGCCTAGTCCAATTGGAGATATAAAGAAGTGAACCTATGACAGACCTGTAAAATGTATTATCTTTGAATTCAGGAGATGATTCTTCTGTATTCTTCAAAAAATCAGTTTGCATGGGAGTGTCACAGGGCTTAGCGTTACTTAAGTTACATTTATTCAAGAGCTCTATGATTTTGTCCCTTTGAGATAGTTTAAATCCCCTTCTGGTCTTACTGATTTGAACACCAAGATACTTATTTACTTTACCCAAAGATTTCAATGAAAAATGTTCATTTAGTTTTGTTACAAATGCCTCTTTCCTTTCTTTATGTTTACCTATGTATAAAATGTCATCCACATAGATCAATACAAATTCTAGGGAATCATTATCTTTTTTAACAAAGAAGCAATTGTCAGCAGTAGTGGCATTGAAATTCATAGTTTTGAGAACTTTTACTAAACAATCATACCATTGTTTACCAGATTGTTTCAGCCCGTATAAACTTTTATTTAATAACCAAGTCTCATTTTTATTTGTGTATTGACTGTGGGGTGCTCTTACATATATTTCTTTATCTAATTTTGCGTGTAAATACGCAGTCTGTATGTCGTATTGGAACACATCGAGGTTGAGTGCTGATGCTATAACCAGAGCTGTTTTGACACTCTCTGTTCTTACTGTGGGGGAGTATGTGTCTGTATAATCCTCGGGATATTTCTGTGCATAACCTTGTGCAACTAATCTAGCTTTGTATAGAGTATTGCCTCCTTCTAAATTCTTAATTTTATATATCCACCTAGTGCCAATGATAGTTTTGTCCTTTGGTGCAACTGTAGGGGTGAACACATTTAGTCCTCGTAAACTATCCATCTCTTTAGCCATAGCTGCTTCCCATTTTTTCTTTTCTTCAGGAGGAAGTTTTAACACTTCCTCATACGTGTTAGGTATTGATGACTCTCCATCCATATGCATTACATAATCTTTGTACTTGTTTGGCATTTGATTTCTGCTACTTCTGATTATTTTTTCTGGTTTACTATCATTGTCATGCAAATATCTTGCTTCTTTTTTAGTTAATGAATCTGTCTTTATTTTATGTTGACTATTTGTCCATGTTTTAATTTTATTTTTATGTGTGTTGTTATTGTGCTCTTCTCTAATTCTTTTTTCTTGGAGTTTGGTATCTGGTTTGGTGTTTGGGAATATTTCATTAAGATGTATTTTTGACCAGTTGGCCTGTTCATGGAACACAGCTGTTCTGGAAACTATAAATTTATTATTATTATCTATAAATCTGTATCCTTTTGTACCTGTCTCGTACCCCATGAATTTAAGTCTCCTGGATACGTTCTCACCTTTGCGTCTTAGTTGTTTAGGTATGTGTACGTCTGCAGTGACTCCAAATATGTGCATGTGTGCTAATTTTGGTTTCCTATTATACATCACTTCGTATGGTGTCTTATTTACAATGCTGGACCAAGTTCTATTTTGTGTGTAATTAGAGTATTGTAGGGCTTCTGACCAGAATTGTTTACCTAAGCCAGCATCTTCTAAGGTGCATCTAATCATGGTTTGTAATGTTGAGTTCTTTCTCTCTACCACTCCGTTCTGGAATGCAGAAAATGGGCTAGATGTGTAATGTAACATTCCTTTGTCTTTTAGCCATTGGGAGAATTCTTTAGACATGAATTCACATCCCCTATCTGTCATGATTTGTTTTATTTTAATATTGTGTTGTGTCTCTATACGTTTGTAAAACTCTTTAAATTTCTGAAAAGTTTCATCCTTATGTTTTAATGTGTAAACAAATCCATAACGACTATAATCATCCACAATTGTTAGAAAGTAACGTTTTTTATAAGTAATTGATGGTGTTAGTGGACCAACTAGGTCCATATGTACCAAATCAAAAATTTTGTTGGTTGATCTCGTTGACTTTCTAGATCTGGGACTAGTTTTGAGCTTTGTAGATTTACATACTGAGCATTCCAAATAATTTTCACAATTTTTTATTTTAACACCTTCTGCATGTTCAGTCATCTTTTGTACTACAGGAAAACTGGCATGTCCTAATTTCCTATGTAAAACATGAGCACACTCATCATGAATTGGTTTACCTATCTTAGGTTTTTTTTTATTGTGTGTATCTTTGTGATTATGGGTTATCTCATGTTCCTCATTGTCACTGTTACTATTGTCTCCATTATCTATTTCATTGTCATTTTCCATATTTGAATCAATGTTGTGTAACCATTCCTCCTTTGTCATTAAGTAAGGTAGACCTCCTTTGGTTATTACTGTACCTATGTTTATTTTGTTTTTCTCTAATGTTGCTTTTCCTTTTGAGAACACAATGTTAATGTCAGAATCTCTGCTTAGTTTTATGGCACTAAGTATGTTATGAGGAATTTCAGGTATTAGTAATACCCCCTCTATTTTTCCTAGGCCAGGTAAGATTACATTCCCTCTACCTATAACTTGAACCTTTTCTTGGTTAGCTACTTTGATTACAAATTTATCTTCTACAAATGAAGATAGTATATTTTTATTATTTGTAGTGTGATTAGTTGCTCCAGAATCAATAAGCCAATTATTGTTCTCTGGTTGTTGTGTGTTAATGTTTTCATGTTTGTTTAGCCCATTCAGCGAGCCAGATTTTCTATCCTTTGAATTATCTCTGCCCCCTCTATGTTCTCTATAGTTGGGTGGGCTTCTATACCTAAGTCTATCAATGGAAGATTGTCTGTTGTTGTACCTATTTCTATATTCTGACCTATGTCTTTCTCTTAGAATTTTAGGACAATCCCTCCTATTATGTTCTTTGGACCCACAGTTGTGGCACCTAAATGTTTCATGATGTCTTTCTTGAAATGCTACCCTTTTATATTGTTTGTGTTCTATTTGGTTGTTATAACGACTTCTCCTTAAATTGTCTTCAGCTATTAACTTATTGGATAGACTTTCTATGGATAAGTATCCTAGATTGATTGTGTCCAAGTGTGACATATAATTATCCCATGATGGGTCAAGTGAATTGATGATAACACTTTTCATCGTTTGGTCTGAAATCACCTCCCCCCTTAGTTGCAGTTCTGCTCTAATCTTGTTTAAAGATATTAAATGTTCACTTATGGTAATCCCTGGCTTTATCCTAGAAGAGAAGAAATCTTTAGACATTCTTGTGGTAGTGGCTACGCTTTCACTGTGAAACAAATTAAACATGCATTGAATAATTTCTGAGATAGTCAGATTTTGCTTAATACTGTGATACATGGCAGGAGACACACTGGAAATTAATAAGAAAAATGCTCTATGATGTAGGCAATCTAACTTTAGAGTCCAAGGTCTTTTTGGGGGGTTAGTAATAAAAACAGTAAGTTTTCTTTCATAAAGACAACCTGAAGTTGCTGATACCATTCTTGCAAATTAATGCCATCTATTCTCAGCTTTGGGAAGTCACTGGGTAAATTCCCAACATTGTTGGGTCCATTACTTACAACCGGGGGTAGTCCGTGGTCTTGCAAATGTCGAAAATTGCAAAACGGCGTGGGGATGCTTACAACGAGTCTGCATGGCTCTCTCTGCATCTCATGTCTTCCTGGGTTGTCTGCGTAGTCCCGCGCATGCGCGTTGCTCATTTTGTTCCTGTAGTCATCGTGAGAGGTTCTCGCTGCTGCAGCTCCCTTGCTTCGTTCTTCTTCCGATGATCTTGGGAGTCCTGGTGATAGCGGGCACTCGTCTTCTTTTGCTGAAGGTGTCGTTTCTTGGATCAGTCTGCGGCGTGGGGTGGTATCTGCAGGGTTCTCTGGGTTCAGGTGTCGGTGCTCTCGCCGTCTGGATAGGAGCGGATAGATTTTGAGGCGTTGGCTCGCTTGCTTGCTTTTTTGTTGATTTTTTAGTAATCTTCAGTTTCGGTCCAAAAGCAGCAAAAAGCGTTTTCATTGCTGATTTTACTTGCATGTCTATCGAATCTTCTTCGTTCTCTGTTTCTGATTCTTCTGAGGTATATACTTTTTTCTTTTTCATTTTTCGTATCGAGTAAAGCTTTTCGCGCCAGACATTTTGAATCCTGTCTTTTGATTGGCTTTGCTTCGCTCATCTTAGGAGTCCGTTGAAACCAAGATGGCTGCCATTCAAAATTTTGCGCGGGATTGTTAGTTTTCTTCTTGGCTGCATTTTTATCTATAAGCATATCACTTACTATTTTTGAGTCTTTTGGTTTTTCAGTAGCGATGCGCTTCTCTTTCGCTGCTCCGTTGTTTTTTATTATATCTTGGAGGTTCGCGACAAGACTTTCATCGCTCTTTTGGCTTTTTAAGAGTTTTAGTATTTCTGACCTGAGTTCGTTGTTTTCTATTTCGTTTTCTTCTTAGTCACCATCTTTGTTAATTATTTCTTCGTCTTCTGTGGTGTATTCTTCAGATTCTCTCGAAATTGCATTCGTGGATTCATCGATTATTTCTTGATCCGCTTCCATTTCTTTGTTGTATGCCCTGGTGTTGGGCCTATCTCTTTTAGACATGTTTAAGTTTTTATTGAGTCAATTCAACCATCCTCTGCTACCAGATTGTTACGATATTTTCAGGATCAGACTCAATAAATGATTTGAGAATTAGAAGTTCAAATATATCTCTGTTTATTTACATAAGGCATTCTATATTCACTGAATATTCACAGATAGAAGCACAGAATCAACGTATGCAGCTCCTTATATATACAATGGGTGGAGCTAAGTATGGGAGTGGTAAAGTATGAATACATTAAGAAGTGAAGAATAAGTTAACCCCTGACATACTGTTCATGTATTATTTACATAATGGAGAATAAGGCATTTACTTGTAACAAGTTAGTTATTTGATGGTTCCTATTTCCTGGAAGAGGGATGGCTGGGGATGAGATGGCAGCAGAGATCTTGCTTATAACAAGCAGGGTGAGATATAGTGAGAATCTGGAGGCAATCTGCTCTCAGACAAAGCAGAAAAGATGAAAATGCATTCTATCTTTCACCCCCAATATTCACCCCTGAGACCAGAACCCCAGATCTTCAGTGGCGCTGACCTCTGGAAACGGCTACTATTAACTGTCAAATCAGTTTGTATAGTAATAATGCTGTCCTCATCTATGATCTTATTCTGGAAAAGGTCTCCCTGCTATGTATGATTGAGACCTGGGAGGGACCAGAGATGGTGTTTTCTTACAGGAATCTACTCACTTATGTTTTGAATGGCTACATTTGAGCAGCCAGGGAAGTGGGGTGAGGTTGCTGTGGTCATCAGGAAAGTCCTCATGACTTTTATAAGCATTGCACCAAAGAATCAAATGCAAAACTGGTTAAAGTTGGGCTCTAGCGATCAGCTGAGTTTCTTGTTGGTATAATAGTTTCTCTGATGCTCAGTGACATCCCTATCCAACTTCCTTGATTCTGCTGCTGGTTGGCAGGTGGAGCCTCTGAGACATTTATTTCTGGGGACTCTAATCTGTCCTTGTGTGGCAATTCATCAATCATGGGAGCTCTGTGGTTTTCTGAAGAGCTTTCAGGGGTGAAATGACAGAAGAAATGTGTTAGTGCCACTGGAGAATAAGAAATGATGACACCAACTGAACATCACACTTGTAAGAACCTATATTAATTATTACATTATGATGATAAAAGGGACAAAATATGGCTATTTTCCCACTTTTATTCTATCTGCAGATAGCCAAACAGCAGCCTTAAGATTATCCATTTTCAGCTGATGATACTCAATTATTTATCTGAATCTGAACTGAACAAGCAATGCTGTTAAAGCCATGTCTCAATAACTGACAGCTGTCAGAATCTGGATTGGAAGAGAAATATTTATGCTGAACTTGGAATGGCTCTGGGTCTCCTGGTTCATCCAGGAGTGAGGGGAGGGGGAGGGATCTTATCAATGTGACAATATTTTATCTGTCATTGTTTTCAATTTGTTTTGGCTTACACTGTGTTGAATGTTGTTTTTAACAACATTAGACTCTTTCTAAGTTGATTGGCTAATAAATCTGATTCATGAATTAATTATACACACACACACACACACACACACACACAAGAAAAGAGAAAGTTTGTGTGTACATGTTTCTTTTTCCTGAAAAACTAACAGACTTGAGCTTACTTCCACTGACAGAAGTATTTTTGAAATAGTTTCTGCACAAAAATACCAAATAATTTTTCTATATTTCCACAAGGAAACCAGATAATCTGGTGTAGGAAGTTAGTACCCACCACTTTCCTAGAAGAATGAAATAATTTAAGGAAATATTAAAAAGGCAGAATATTATGTTTTCCTGTATGAGAAATGGAGAAGTATGTTTTAAAGACAAAGCAGCTCCCACCTTCCTGCCCCCCACCCTTTGTTAATGGGCCCTAGGCAGAAACTCAATTCCCTCCCATCTTTGTCAATGGACCATCATCTGCAACACAATAGATCCATCTAGCAGCAGAAACTCACCACATGGCACCTGGGAAAATTACATCAGCCAGCAAGGCTAGCTAAGACCCTCACCCCCTGGGAGTCTGACAACTAATCAGGATACTCTTTCTGGGCCCCAGGAAGTTCAAAGCCAGAGAGGGCATAAAACCCAGGGACTCACTGCGTCTCGCCGCTTTTTTCTGTTCAGGAACTCAAACCATTAAACCATCTTTCCAAGCAGTCTCCATGTTTTCAGTGTCTTGGAGCTGAACCCAGAAGGATATTTCTTCCTACACTGGGAAGTGTCCATTCCAAAATAGCAGGGTTTTGAATAGGCATTTCCCCAAGCAGGGAGATAGGAAGAAGACTTGGGAACATCGTTTTATTTTTGTTGTATTAATTTTAGATTCATATTCCTCATTCCATCATAAGAGCCATCATTTGCTGCAAATCTTTTGGATTCTCAGTCAACAAAATCAAACAATTTACAAAGAAATCCCCAACCAATACAAATATTCTCCAACCAACCAATACAACACAAATATCCCCAACCAATCATCACAAATATTCCTTATAAATTTATCCATAAATACATTTTACAATCAAAGGGAGACATCAAACATTCTTGACTTGTTGGCTTCTCATGTTGAAGCACTAAGCATTCAATTTATTGTAAAAATGCTTTACTTCCATCCTATATTGTTCTTATCACATTAAAAAAAAAAACTTTCAACAGTTGTTGTGAAATTGCCATATTTTCTTATATTCTATATTCCACATTTCAAGCCTATTCATGTTGTATTCTTTCTATAACTCGGTAAATATGAAGTAAATTCCTTTCATTGTCATATCTTGCATTCTGTATTTGCCAAATATCTTCTCAGAAACACTTTCCAAATTAATGATCATTCTTGCCTTCCTTTTCTTTGCATAGGGCAGCAATAAAAGCATCAAGTAATTATGAAATCTTCACAAATTTATTAATTCATACAGCCACCCTATAAGGAAACTACACCGATATTTTAATGTTTCTCCAGTTACACTATCTGTACTTGCAGTCTTACCATTTTTCAACATTCTCACAGCATTTTTATAACACTTGTTTGAATTGCACTCTTTGACATACCACTATCATTCACATCTAAACACTACTCCTTCCCGCTTCCCTTCAGTTGTCATTTCATTCTAAATAATTTCATCATTTTGTTTTTTCATTCCATTCATTTTGCTGGGAGCTCTTTGTTCAGATCTCTTAATTCACTCATCTTAATTTTTGTATTAAAAACAAGACATTGCTTGAAAAAGGAGAGGACTTCATTACAATAACACCCCAGGTCTTAATAATCTTGAAGAGAATAGTTTGTGGATCATCTCTTTGGGTCAACATAAAGACAAGTCTTTTTCATGATGTTACCTCTGTTATGGAATGGCTTCCCATTTATAATACATGAAGGCTCAATGTTAACTTGTTTAGGTATCCTCTTGAAACTTTGCTTTTTATGTTGCCCCTTCTTAGTTTATATTTATATTTCTTGCTTGTCCAGTTGATTAAATGGAATACAAGCATTACTAACTGTAGTGGAATTAAAGTCAACATATTTGAGTAAGCATGTCAAAAAGTGCTAATCTGTTCTTCAGTGCCAGAATCTTAGACAAGAGCAGCCATGGCAACTAACTCTGTATACAGAATCAATGAACCAGTAAACTTCCTTCAACCTGCAAGTTGTTAATCAGATGCTAGTGGGAGCTGCAAGAGATTTCACAATTCAGGAAAGAACAAAGACTTTCTGCATGTTTTACTATGTGTTTGAAATATATATGGGTAAAATAGCAAAATTTTTGCAGCAAGTTGAGGTAGTCCTCAACATATGACCATAGTTGGGATCAGAACTTCCATTGATAAACAGTGTGGTCATTAAGTGAGTCATACTTTTTATCACCTGTTTGTTCTGGTGGGTAAGTGAATTATGTAATTGTTAAGTGACTCTGGCTTCCCCCATTGATTTTGCTTGTTGGAAGGCCCCTGAGAAGATCACAAAAATGGCAATCATGTGGCCCTGAAGATGCAGCAACCATACATGCTGGTTGCCAGACACATAGGTGTGGGAATGATGCACTGATTATGTGAGGATAGGTCATAATTCATTTTTTTTAGCATCATAACTTTGAGTAGTTGTTTAACGGTAATAAGTCACGCACTACCTGTATTTGAGCGCAGAGAAGTAAAGTTGTCTGAGTGCCCAAGAAAATTAGAAAAGGGTTAGATGCAAAAGCATTTCATTTTTTGCTCCATTGTTCATTATGTAGGATGCTGCCCTGAGCTGATCTCTTTTGTGCATGTGGTAGTTTGGGGTGGGGAATCAGATGGTTTCCTTTTTGGCACTAGTAGCAATTGATTGACATATTGGGCTGTTAATAATTTCACTCGTGCAAGCTGTATGGTACCTAATGGAACCTGCAATCACAACCCTGTTCATACACTACCTTGTGCTAAGAAACCTACTTGGATAGCGGAGGAATGGAAGAATGGGTGCAGAATGCAAGGGTCTGACTTTCTTTTGAGGGGGAAGGATCAAACAAATTAGGCATTTGCCTTAAAACTATATTCCTTCAATTTTGTCTTAAGAGTGCAAGAGCCTTTTGCATCTGCACATTTGATTGGATTAATATTTGTGTTACTGTTTCTATTACATGCGTTTTGAGAAATCATCACCATTAAAAACAGAAATTGTTTAAATGTATAAATGTGTTAGGTGGGCCCTCATATCAGGTACTGTATTTTTCGGTGTATAAGACGCACCTTTTTACCCCCAAAAAGGGGGTGAAAATCTGGGTGCGTCTTATACGCCGAATGTAGCCCCGCCCACCCACCAGCCCCCACCCTTTGGCCATTTTCAGCCAATTCCAAGCAGCAGGGATCTGGATTGGGGCACAGCCTGAGGAACAACCCTCCCTCTTCGGGACAGTGGGGGGGGGAATCTGCCCAGCAGCTTTGGGGAACAAGGTGGGTGCCACGATTTGCGGCTGGTCACCCCTCTGGCTGTGCTGACTTCACTCCCCAGCAATGTGAGGAGCCGCCGCTGCCTAACCCTCTCTGTGCCCAGGAGCCAAGCCGAGCTGAATGGGAGCCCCTAAAGGGAAACGTTCCTCCTTTCCAGCCATCGCTGCCCGGATTCCAAAATGTAAACCTCAAGAGTCATGCTTCAGGTGGCGGCCAGTTCACCTGCAATGTGCAGCGGGGAACTGGGAAGTGCTTTGGATTTGGGGGGGAGATTGTAGAGCTGCCCCCTGAAAGTGTTTTTCTGCACATTGCAGAGCCGCGCACTCCCGTCCTCCTTCTCAGCAGACTCTTCTCTTTTCCTCCTGGCCAGATCCGCCGCCTGAAACACGGTACCCTTTTTTTTGTCTCTGCACACACCCCATGTTTGGAATCGGGAAGGGGATCGCGGGTTCGGGCAGCCTTTTTCTATTGATCATTTAAATATATTTCCTCTCCTTCTAACTTCACTGAATCAACGGGATATGGAAGAAAAAGCAAAACTTTTGCTGAACTATGGTACTACCACTGACTAAATGGATAAAGGGTTGGTAAGTAAAACTAGATAACATACAATGTAATAAAAAATTAATCACATCAGTGACTTCTGAATTTACAAATAAGTTCTCAACATGATTCTGCATTGCATTAAACCTTTTTATCACTCACCTTTATAGAACATTCACCCACCGTTTCCAGCCGGGTCCCTCAGCTGGATATTAGATAAATAATGAGCACACATTACTTAATTACATCAGTTATTCTTGTGTTGAACTTCTTGTTCCATGAAAAGGCTCCTACTCTGCATGTAACTGCTTTCGGCAATATAAGCAACATAACTGATTGGTTTAAGATATGCATCTCAATGGCAACTTGGAAACTTAATACTGAAATGCGGGCCATGTGGAGCCCCCAAATATAAGTGCTGTTTCTTCAGTATTAAACTTCAAACAGTGAAAACCTGAAATCTAGTATTGGTCCAAACTTATATCACATGTATGCATATGCATATTGTCTCTTGAATAAGAATAAACTGATGGCAAAGTGGTGATATTCACAAACAACAAAACAAAACAAAAAAACAAAGAATGCCCCAGAAAATATAGTGATTCCAAGTCCAATGTTAATATTCAACAGTATTAACCAAAGCCTTCATTTTCATTCGAGTGAAAAAAAAATATTCAGAACTCAACAAGGTGTTTGAGACAAAAAAAATTTTTATTAAAAAATTAAAAGGTAATCTTTTTATCAATTAACCCTCTTTTAAAAAACAGTGCCACTTCAGAGGCAGTTTTCTTATATTAGTACTATGTACACTTAAAGAGCAATGACATGTATTAACTTAAACATACAGGCAGTAATCATATGCAAATTACAACCAAGCACACTAACAACTTCAGTATTAGCAGCATCAGTAAGGAAAATCATAATGTAGGAGACTAAGTTTTACCTAAGGGCAGAGAGTGTGTGAAATAATAGCTAGAATTTTTTTCTTAAATTGTTTATTTCTTATAGAAACCAGATAGTACGACTGCAAATCTTAAAACCATTTAGTAAGTGGAAGAGCTTCATTTGAATGGGCACAACCTCCTCCCACACTCCATGTTAAGACTATGCTTTCAGTGGCATCTATTTCTTCCTTCTTTCCTTCTTGTGTACCTTTTAAATAGATGAAAAATTCTAGAGAAATCAAAAGCTTATTCGTTGTTTTGTAACCTCAGAGTTAACATTACTTTAATACAGATTGTATAAAGAAAGGCATAAGGGCTCCTATCAATCATGTGACTTTTTTCAGACCTGAATTTCTTCAACAATAACCCAAGGAATGAAAAGCTTTTTAAAAATTTGCTATCAAGAGATGCTATTGCACTGCCATAGTGACCCCCAATGAGAATGTACAGCATTGCTGACTTCTCCTTCCTTATCCCATTTGTGGTGTCATCACTGCAGTCCAAACCTAGTATGGAAAAACAAGGATTATGCAATTCAAGGACTCAAAACAAAAAGTTTTATTTAGTCATGACTTCAATCATGGTAAAGTGGTCTGTGTTCCATCAAGACCACAAAGGGGAAGAAGAGACACAATTGTAGGAGCCATATGGTTTTAGTAACTGATAGGAAAGTGAATGATCCAAACATTGAAAGAGCAGTGAAATTGAATGCTACGAGATAATAGAAATATTTTGCAAAATAACAAAGGCCTACTTCAAAGGAGATTTTGCAGCCAACTCATTCTTTGATCTGCATATTTCTTTTAGTATATTTCAAGAGTTCTAAAAAGAAAAAGGCTTCAAAACAAGGAATGAATGAAACTAGTTAATTATATGCAGTAAAAGGGGGAAAAATCGATAAGGTAGGATTTCAAAGTACAAGAAAACCAATAACAGATATGTGGAAAGGCACACTACAGTCGAGACATAAGCATGTATTAATGCATCACAAGTACAAAATACTGAGCTAAGGCACATTCACTTAGAATTACTCTTTCCCACAGAAACTGAGTATTTGCAGTGTGATGGTAGAAGAGCTAAGGGGGACTATCTTCATACAGGCAAGAGGCCACCCAATGCTAGCCTGCAATATTGGAGTTATTGACATTATGCTGTGAAGAACAGCAGTTAATGCCAGATTGGATATCCCTCTTTGCACAGTGGTAAACTAGTCTTATTGCATCAAATTCAAAAGGAACTACTGTGTTAAAAAAAAATGTTCTATGCAATACTGCCTTTTAGCCACAGCATGTATGTGCTGAATGATCAGAACATCAGGCAAGGCTACACTGAACAATTGTCCGCTGGAGTACTGCGGTATCCAGAAGAAAAGGGTCCAGCAGCCTTGTTGAAATACTAAATTAAATTGTTGTGCCATTTTGCACAAAAAATTTTTAATAAAAAAAGGCTGCCCTCCTTTAAAAAGCCAAGTACATTCTAATCATTCTATTCATGTTATACAGCACACATACTAGTATATAACATGAATAGTTCAGAACCATTTTATGGGGACCTGATTTAGAAATGTAATCAAGAGTAACACTTGAACACATAATAAAAAATGATCAAGAATTTATAACAACTGTTGCTATCAAATTATCTACCTATAACCCACTGAATGGCTACTGATGTCATGAAGTCTTCCTGTTTCCTTGCATCAGGGGATAGAAGAAACAGCAGATTCTAAGCAGTCATCTCTACCTGCTATTTCTATTTTTCTATTTCGTTCCTGTATATCAGAGGTCTTCAAACTTGGCAGCTTTAAGACTTGTGGACTTCAACTCCAGCATAGCTGGCTGGAGAATTCTGGGAGTTGAAGTCCACAAGTCTTAAAGCTGCCAAGTTTGAAGACTCTCCTGTATATGATCACTGAGCCTCTCATCACCAAATAATAAATGGATTCCTACCATAGGAAATATACCAACTGTTACAATGATTTTCTACAATGCTCAATAGGACACATAAAAGAAACCTGTGACTTTTTATCATTATCTAAAGTAGCATTTCTCAACTTGCTTTCTCAGTTGACCCATTGATCCCAAATATCATAGAGATTGGCTGTGTTTGTGTAATCCCAGTTGTAATCCCAGTATATTTGGAGGGTGTCAGTTTTCGGAAGGCTGCAAATGATAAAATTTGAAACCAAACACAACTCAAATGCACTGTGACATTATTAGATTAAGCCAGACTAATAAATACAGTTGTATTTCCTTTGGTTTTTTTGGATTGGGACATCTAAACTTTACTCAACATAATCATATCATGGGGATATTAGCAGTCTCCCTGCCAACCAAGATAGCCAATAAATGAAGGATGGCATGGAGAATAGAATTTGGGAGGCTTCAAAGTTTCATACACATGCTAAAACGAATTACTGGAATACCTCAGTAACCTGGACATAGGTCATCAATGTAACTAGAGCTGAAGCCAAATTCATTCTAAAAAATCCTGGTGCATTGCACAATAACTGAGAGTGAAATGTTTTTCAGTCAAATTGTTTTTCAGAGTTTCTTTCCCATGCAATCACAAAAATTCTTCCTCTATCCAGCTGAAGAGGTTGGTTCTATTATCAAGCTGCCCTGAAACTACAAAATCTTTCTCCAGATAGTGTAGTATAGCAAGAGGAAAAAACTTCTCAAAATAATTATGCCTTTAGCAAAGAATAACCCAGTATTACCACTTATTTTGCACAATCTACATTCATTCATGTCAGCTTTCCCTCAGGTGATGGGATAAATCAGATCAATGCCAGCGTTAGCAAATGCTCTAAGCTATTATGTAATCTAATGCAGCTTTGCAGCCTTGCTCAAAAGGCATATCAGAGGAATTTAGAGCTGGAGACCAAAAACTTAACATCACTTCTCTTTAAAAAATCCTTAGAATAGTGGTGTAATGAGTGTAATGTTATAATTTAATAACTCTATGAGTCTGCTAGGTAATTGTACGACTTGCTTAACTGCAACTAGTAGCTAGTGCTGAGAGACAGAAGTATTATGCAAAAATAGAAATAACTTGTGTTTTGTCTTAGAAGAAAAGAATGCACAGAAACCTGTAATGCTTCAACCAACTGAAACATTTAAGTCCAATTATTTAAGATCAAAGTAAGAAAGAGATGATTCTTGAGGGTATATATGTGTACACACAGAGAGACAACTTCCCTTTAAAAACATCATAAATTATTGGTTCTGAATGATCCCATTTGCAAAAGACCATTTTTTTAAAAGCACAGTTGATATTCCCTGTTGTCATGTCACATTTGAACAGAGATAGATTGCATAATCTACAGCTTTTTGAAACACATGCATCCTCAAAATCACACATTATGACATTGCTGTAGATTGTCTTGATAAGACAGCATGAGTGTTTAAATATTGCTTGGACGGTTCAAACTTTAAAGTAGCAGCTGGCTCAAATGACTGGAGCAATGGACCTTTCTGTCAGAGGTTCTCCCACACTGTTGCCTCCTTCTTCGATAGTTCACTGTCTCCACTCAGAAATGTTTAAGAGAAGATTCTTCATATCAATCATCAAATGGACGGAAATGTTTGACCACGTCTATTCTTCCATTTTATTCCTTTTTTTTTTTTTTAAGAGCTGGATCTAAAACTCCCATGTTTCCAGCCATTTAAGGCCTGCCATTGAGCTGCTAGGATCAGAAGCCAGAGGTCCCGTCATCCCGTAGGATAGAGGATGGAAGAGGTAAAAGCTGTGGAAAATACACATACACATATAAATAATAAATTAAATTCCCCAAAACACAGGGTCATAAAAGCAGACGGTATCTCAGCATCCCCTAGGTTGGCCTAACTAATAGTACATAATATTTATAACATATGAGAGTTCATTCAATTGTATTGTTCACTGAATTCTGAATTAAAAGAGAAAACGGCAATTGTGAAAGAAAAGCTGTCTACATTACAATATTTAGGGAACATCTCAGAATAGGGTAATATGACCTGGATTTGGGGAATATTACCATCAGTCTCTTGCCATAGACTGATCATTCCTTGTTGACTTGGAGTTCTGTGGTGTTTCACCCTTTATGGGAAGATAGGATCTATTTAAACAGTCTAATGGACACTATTTGGTTTCAGTGGAAGCTTGGAATTGTTCCTGGAGCTCTAGAACCTGCTTTAATCTCCACTTGGGACAAGAGAGTGGCAATGGCCTTAGATCTAATTGTATCTGTGTAGACTCTCTAGGCACATGGATCATGCAGGGTTCCCTGGTTTCCAGAGGAATTCAGATGATGAAATAGCATAAGAGATGCTTTAAAGTGCTGTTGGAAGAAAATGAAGAGTGAACCCAATCAAAAGTAAAAGCTTTCCTTGAGAATTACCTGGTGACATTAAAGGCAGCAAAGGTAGCTTTTCTCGACTCTTATTATATCTGCAGAGAGATGGCTGGTGGCCCTTTTAAGATAACCAAGTCTCAGTCCCCCAAATTCCCACCAGGTGAATGTTTACAGGCTGCTGTAAGTTCTGTTCTAGGTGTCTGCCTCACAGAGTTACTCAGATTCACTCGGAATTGGAATCTGATTGCACAGATCCTATGAGCTGCATGAGGTATAGTCTTGCCCAGTTACCTGGGAAGAGTTTGAATCAGTTGCTCTAATGAAAAGAACAAGGTCCTTTAAAATGAGCCGTGAATTCAGTCATCTGTTTTAGAGCCATTGAGATTGGCCCGCCCCAACTGTGCTGGCAGAGCAGGCATGCTTGCGGACCCTATTGGCCTGGTGGGGTCCAGGAGAAGGGCCTCCTCTGCCGTTGCACCTGTCCTCTGGAACATGATTCCCCCTCCCCCCGAGTAAGATTGGCTCCAAGCCTTCCAACCTTCCATAAGAACCTAAGGATCTGGCTCTGCCAGTTAGCTTGAGGCACCAATGGGGGTACATCACAGTGATCAATTAACAAATCCCCCCTCCCTCTCCCCATCCTGCTCCCCTCCTCCCCATCTTTAATTGGGTTTGCTTGTGTATTAATTTATGTTTTTAATTTATACTATTTTTATCTTTTATGATGGTAAACTGTCCAGAGTTACCCTGAGGTAAGATGGGTAGCCAGTAAACATTATAAATAAATGAAATAAATTGGTTGATTAAGTTTGCTGGGAGGTGACATGTGGATAGATTTGGGCAATTAATTAAATATAATTAATTAAATATATTTTTGAACAGCTCAAGAACTGATTCTCACCTGTACATACTGAGCACAACCAACACTGCTATTCCATAGTTATAAATCTTCCTAGCTTGAATGCTGGTTGAAAAAAACGAAACACAGAATTTCAAGAATATATCCCACGTAATCCCTGAGGGAAAAACAACAAATTAAATCTGATTTGCAATTAAATTAATACAGTTTATATGACAACCATTCATGCATTTAATCAGTTTTCCCCATCTCATTAGAAATCACAATTTGGTAGAAACTTCTGGAAGATTTATATGGGGAGAGAAAAATCTGTGGAAAAGAACATTCAGGCCTTAGGCAGGGCATTTGGGGACAAATGATGGACAAATGATTGGCAAGATATAAAAAGACTTTTAAAAGAAGTACCTGTCGGATTTTATATCCTGAGACCAAAAATAAGAATATTTAAAGCTGAGCTTTTAACAATATTCTTAACCAATACACCTTGAAACCATTGTAAAAATAAAGTATTTCTGCAACACATTTGAGGGAAAATTGATTTAGAATCTTTATCAAACTCCTATTTGAAACAGTTCCTGATCATTCTAATGATCATTCTAATATCCACATTATCAATACAGAAATGATGAGAATAGGGCAATAGATTGCACAGGGCTATTGAATAACAGCTGGTATGTTGTATCCTAATCTCCTAAATTCAATTCTAGATTACAGTGGTCTCAATACTGATTTAAAAAATTGTTTCCTGAGAAACTTTTGAAAACATGCAACGTGTTAAGGTAAACAGTGTGATCTCTTACACTCATGCTTTTCAAGACTCTCTGTAATCTGATACATAACCACATTTAATTTCTGATATATGAAGATTTATAAATCTTACCTGTCAACATGATGGAGAAAAGCATGGCAGGGAAGTAATGATGGAAATACAGCACTCTGCCCATCATGAAGAAAGGAAAATAATGGAGAAACCATCCTAGGATAATCCTTCCCCCACCATGCAGCAAAACTTGAGCAAGCTCTGTAATATATGCATATACCTAAGGATGTTTTCACTGCCATTTAATCTTAAAATTGCATACAGTACAAGCATTGGATCCTTTGAAACATTATAGAGAGATCTAATTCTAGGGAATGTGTAAATACTAAATGCCATATTTACCACATTAAGGGTTCATTGGACAGAATGACTGCTAACCCTTGCTTTGTGGAAAACTTTCAAAAATACCAAAACAGACCACACTATTAATAATCAGATCTATTTTATTTAGGCATGATAGTAAACATTACAGTATCATGCTAGCTAAAGAAAGCCCCTGGAACACCAACAACCATTATGAATAAGTATACGAAAGAACATTTTGAAAGCTGATATGATTCCAAGCAAAAACCACATGAACTTTCATGATTACAAATAGTTCTCGATTTACGGCCACTTGTATGACCAGGTTACAAAGGTCCAACAGACAGCCCCCTCCCACAATCACATGACTCCATTTTGTGCACTTGGCAACCAGCCCTCATTTAAGGCTGTTTGCACTGTCCTGTAGTCACTGACTATGATTTGGGATTCCCTCCCCCCTAAAAGCAGCATTTACATCATGTTTTCAGTAAAACTGCCCTTTAGCGAATAACGGGTTTGCTTAATGGTTGTAGCATTAGTTTAACGACCACAGATTCACTTGATGACCATGGTAATTCACTAAAGAATCATCACAAAAAAGGAAGGCCATAAATTTGGGTCGGGCACATGATAATCCACTTTACAATAACTATCAGAATTTATGACCATTTTGTTTTAGTGCTTAAGGCACCAGACTAGAAGGCTGGAGATCATGTGCTCAAGTCCCACCTTAGCCCAGAAAATCAGCCAGGTGACCTTGGGTCACTGTCTTCCACTCAGCCCAACCAACCTCAGAGGTCTGTTGTGGTGGTGGTGGGGGAAATAAGAGGTGGAAGGTTTGTTGGAAGCCTTGAGTAATTTGTAAAAATAATAAAGAAGGCATATAAGAAATAATAATAAAATAAAATAATAAAATAAAATAAAATAAAATAAAATAAAATAAAATAAATAAAATAAAATAATAAAATAAAATAAAATAAAATAAAATAAAATAAAATAAAATAATAAAATAAAATAAAATAAAATAAAATAAAATAATAAAATAAAATAAAATAAAATAAAATAAAATAAAATAAAATAAAATAAAATAATAAAATAAAATAAAATAAAATAAAATAAAATAAAATAAAATAAAATAAAATAAAATAAAATAAAATAAAATAAAATAAAATGGCAGACTCCATTACTGTTATAAACCGAGGATTATCTGCATCTGGATAAGTCTTCTCCAGTTTTGTGTCACACACATATATTTTGTGTTCCCATAATTCCAAACTCATATGGCCAAAAATCATAGAATCTTATATGTTGAAGCCCAATCCAATTAAGGGAAAGGGAAAAGCTATTGTTATGTACTTAAAAAGCTGGGACACTCTAGTTAAAGCCATCTGAACATGAATTTCTATGAATAGTGCAGTGTTAGTGACATCAATGTATCCAACTATTAAGGAACATAAAGTGCATAATTAACGAAACAAGGAACAGTGAATTTATTATTTATTTATTTATTAATCAAATTTCTATACCGCCCTACTCCCGAAGGACTCAGGGCGGTGAACAGCCAAGATAAAATACAGACAATACAAATATTAAAAATCCCTTAAAATTATTAAATATTTCGGCCGAAACACATAATAATTCTTAATAGCCCTCCAACTTTCCAGTTTTAGTTTTTTGTATATGCGTTTCTGGATCTCAGCATCAGTGATAATCCCCCTTTTCTCCCTTTTCCAATAAACTCCCTCTGAAGGAAATGTAATATAGCACTGGCTACATAGCATTTATTGTTTTAAAATTCAAAGCAAGAATTTATAATAACAAGAAGAAAACTGATCTTACCTTTGTGTTCAGCTGTTAGCTGAACTCCTCGCTTCACAGCCACGGATATAAATATTATCATCATAAGATATAATCCAATAGCAATTAGACTCACCCACCAAATCACCTTTAAAAAAAACATTGTAATTAAGCCTATTCAGTGCAGTCTTTTTCTTCTGTTCAATTGTGTCCTATTCTAGGGGACTGCCTTGTAATTTTCTTAGCAAGACTTTCCAAAATGGTTTGCCATTGCCTCCTTCCTAGAGCTGACTGGCCCAAGTTCATGCAACTGGCTTTGTGCCGAAGGCTGATGCCTTAACCACTACACCAAACTGGCTTTTGCAACATAAATGATAAAGAAGCAAAAGATAAAGATTACAATTAGGAAAAAAAGATTATAAAGAAAACCACTCAAGTGGAATAAACACTCAAGGGAGCTCAAGACAAAGATGACTCAACCAATTTCAAGATAAAGAACCAAAATGTAACTTACCGGGTTTCCCAGCAAATAAACCCTATAGTCTGTTTCATTGACACCAGAAAAACGCAGACCCTATGGAGAAATGGATGGATGAATCAGAAGTGATCAAAGTATTTAACTTTTAGGCCTCATTTTTTAATTAACTAAATTTTCCTTCCATTATAAGAGAAAAAAGTAAAGGTAGTTCTTGACTTATACTGTAACTATAATTGAGGCCAGAATTATATACATAAATCATTTCAATTGTAGTTGAGGCATCACCTGAATGGATTTGAAGTTATGACCATTTTTCTGCAATGGTGGTTAAGTGAAGGCTGCAGTCATTAAGCAAACATTGTGTTCATTAAGAATATCCAGTTACCCTAATGAGTGTTTTTTGCCAGAAACCAGAAATAAATGCTAGCAACTGGAAAAAATGTCACAAATTGTGGTCACGATTGTGTGACGGGGCAAACTGCCATAAAAGTGAGGCAGTTGCCAAGGGCCCAAAGTACGACCATATGATCTTCAAGTGAGGGTTTGTAACTCCAAAAACAGGTTGCAAATAGCTCTGGAGAGATTTGTTGGGACTTCAAATGGTCGTTAAATAACCAGATGTAAGTCAAGCACTACCTGTATTTCGTATTTATAAAACAATTCAAACTTTCAATTAAAATGTGGGTTTAAATGCAGTTAAATATTTTTCAAGAACAGTTTTGCATGAGCTTCATAGGTTTTTGCCAACCAGCATTCCAGAAACATCTATCTAGATAACAGCCTCTAAATACCGAAGATTTCTATTAAGCAATAAGAACTACTGAAGAAAAAAAATAAGATTTGGGTGTGCAGATGTCATTTAAACATGCATCCTGAAAATATGCAAAAAAAACCTAAGAGCAATTCTTCATGCTATTCTTTTAAAAACAAGATGAAGTCAGAGCTCTACAATATTGATGCTGATCACATACCTGGTAATTGATTGGCCAATGCCAGGGTTTTGATGTGACTTCATTCTCCTTTGGTTTAAGGCCACTGTTTCCCTTCCAATGACATGAAAGGCACAGTTATCAGTTACATTGCAAAACCTTTGTAACTTCCCATTTACCTTTTGTCTGTCTGTCTGTCTGTCTGTCTGTCTGTCTGCCTGCCTGCCTGCCTGCCTGCCTGCCTGTCATTATACCTCTCATATTTAACAATGCACTATCCATCTAACTGATTTCATATAATAATGCATTAGCCACCTCTGGAAAGTTTATACAGACATACGTGCACACACAACACATATTCAACCTTTTACTGCTCTTTCTTATTAAATATTCTATTTTTCCTTCTGGTGGAGATAGCCTAACCCAGCCCACTTGGGGTTGGGAAGATGCTCCATAGTGAAAACTATGGGTATTTTTTTTCATTATTGTTCTTTATTCTCAACAATTATCCCCAAAATAGATTTTGCTTTTACACTGCCAAAGTATCTTTACTTTTACAAAAAGAATTATTTCCCCTAAAGTGAGTTAGAGTGTTCATGAATAACACTAAACCATGATATCATGGTATGTAAGTAGTAAGGAGCCCAATGCAATCTTGGGTTGATACATTCCTCACTCCCTGCTGCTCATGCAAAGTGAAATGAAACGAAAACAGAAAATTATTTTAGGCAGATAACATACTCTCTTCTCCTTACTGACAAATCAGGAATATAAGAAAAGCAAAAATGTAGCTCCAATGCACAGAAATGTTTGTTTTGTTTTATTTGTTTTATTTGATTTGTATACCGCCCTACTCCCGAAGGACTCAGGGCGGTGAACAGCCAGACAATAAAATAACATAGATACAAAAGATTTAAAAACCAGATAAAATCAAATTAAATCATTTTGGCCCAGACAAATTAAAACACCCCAATAATTTAAAAACAAATTAAAATTTACATATTTAAAAAGGGAAGAGATTAGGCCAAGCCCGCCTGATGGAATAAAAAGGTCTTCACAGCGCAGCGGAAGGTGCGCAGGTCCGGGATCCTCCGTATCTCTGGGGGAAGCCCATTCCAGATGGTAGGTGCCCCCACAGAGAAGGCTCTCCCCCTAGGGGTCGCCAGCCGACATTGTTTGGCTGACGGCACCCGGAGGAGTCCCTCTCTATGAGAGCGTACTGGCCGGTGGAAGGCTATTGGTGGTAGTAGGCGGTCCCGTAGATAACCAGGTCCTAAGCCATGGAGCGCTTTAAAGGTGGTAACCAAAACCTTGAAGCGCACCCGGAAGACCACCGGGAGCCAGTGCAGCTCGCGCAGGAGAGGTGTCACATGGGAGCGCCATGTCGCTCCCATTACCACCCGCGCGGCCGCACTCTGCGCCAGTTGGAGCCTCTGGGTGCTCCTCAAGGGGAGCCCCATGTAGAGAGCATTACAATAGTCCAGGCGGGAGGTGACGAGGGCGTGAGTGACCGTGCATAACGAGTCCCGATCCAGAAAGGGACGCAACTGGCGAATCAGGCGAACCTGATGAAAAATCCTCCCGGTCACGGCCGTCAAGTGCTCTTCTAAAGACAGCCGTGAATCCAGGAGGACGCCCAAGTTGCGAGCCCTCTCCGTGGGGGCCAATGATTCGCCCCCAATAGTCAGTGATGGCATCAACTGACTATATCGGGACGTCGGAAACCACAGCCACTCGGTCTTGGATGGGTTGAGCCTGAGCCTGTTCCTCCCCATCCAGATCCGTACGGCCTCCAGGCATCGGGACATCACTTCAAGGGCATCGTTGTAACTATCATCCAAAAACTATACTAATTCTCTAATATGGATGGCTTTTGGAATATAAATAACTGCTTTATCTAGTACCATACCAATAATGTTTACCATGAAAATGGATTAATACCAAATTGGTTACTTGTAACAATTCTGATTAACATTTAGAAATTAGAAAATGCTACTTATGAGCAACTCAGAGCACCTTGATTCTCAGTCCAAATCAAGCTGGCAGAAGTGTGAATAAAAGGATGATCTGCCTTTTACGGCCCAACTAAGGAGCTATAAAAGTCTGAAGATAAAAATACTAAGTTTCCAACTTCTTCCATTCATCAGCAATTCTCTTGCACGCGAAGAAACTCAGATTAGTTTTTAAAAAATATTTCCTCTTGCTAAAATATTATTAATAAACTATGTAAGATAATTTATCTTTCTTTAAGTATCTACAGTATACCCCAAATGTGTTTTTTCAAGACGCAACTGGACTTTCTGGGTTTTTTTTTTTAAAGACGTTTCGCTTCTCATCCAAGAAGCTTCTTCAGCTTTGACTGGATGGAGGGGAAGAAGCTCAGAGCTGAAGAAGCTTCTTGGATGAGAAGCGAAACATCTTCAAAAAACCCCCCAGAAAGTCCAGTTGCCTCTTGAAAAAGCACCTTTGGGACAACCATGACCTGGATGACTGAGAATCTCCACAGACACATCTACAGCATATTTTACAGGTATATGCTACTATCTAAAATATTTAATCTTCCCAGATCACTGAAAGTGCCTTGAAAACTACTGATTAGCAGAGAGACAGACTTATTGGATTGAATCTTCTGCTATTTTGGACCAAACTGTTGTTTTTAATTAGAATGTTAAACAATAACTCCCAAACAATCTACCTACTCGGATCATAACAATGTGAGATTCCAGTAGTATTTCTGGAAAGGAAGGTTTCAAAACATCCAAACTGATATTGGGCACTGTAGAAAAGAAGACAGTTTAAGATGAATCTTATTCATTAAAATCGCACAATCATTCTCTTGGCACTCAATTAAATTCAGTGGGTCAGCATTATTGAAATAGCAAAGCGAAACAAAATATGCAACCAAATCGTGACTGGTCAAATTTCCCTCAAGACCTCATTCTAGTAACATTCTGGAACATTAAAACTGAATCATAGGATGTTCCACTTTTCATTTTTCTAAGTCTCTGAGATGAGGAAACAAGGGCTACCCTAGAGTTGATGTGCCAAATAATTTAAAGCAGCTTTTTTCTGGTATCACTCTGTTCAACCATGTTTCCCTGAAAATAAGACCCAACACTCCCCCCCCTCAAAAAAAGAAACCAGCATGATTTTTCAGGATGCTCGTAATTTAAGTCCTACTCAAAAATAAGCCCCAGTTACAATTATCAGCCAGACAGATGCATTTAGTACTTAGTATTTCCCTGAAAATAAAACCTAACCAGAAAATAAGCCCTAATGAGTCTTTTGGAGAAAAAATTAATATAAGACCCGGTCTTATTTTCAGGGAAACACTGTGTGTGTGTGTGTGTGTGTGTGTGTGTGTGTGTGTGTGTGTGTGTGTATTAATGACATGTTACAATCACATACATCTGGAATTAATGTGATCTTCAATATTCCAAAGAGTATTTGGAGTCTCCTTCTGATATGGAGTGCAAGTGACTTCCACTTGTTCCCAGCCCCTGTGAAAGACAAATAGTTTTAATCAATTCACTCCAATTTGCAGTCATATTTCTTGACTCTTTTCAACACATCTTTTTGTAGAGATCTGTTTTTGCTAGGAAATAGGTAAATGATGATTTAAGGGAATTATTTATCTTATTTGTTGAACAAGCCAATTTAAACATGGTAACATCTTGTATAATAGGACACACATGGTGTTATTCTTGTATAGGATAACTGTAAAGGCTACATCTGTAATACTGGGAATACGTTCCAGGTGCTCATGATCAGGAAGAATAAATTCAAATGGAAAGAAAACTAGTTCACAATATAAGCATTTGGTCAAAGTCACTTGTGTTCAGTGGAGCTTATTTCTAGATAGGTTTCAGCAATGGAGGCTTCCTATAATGTAACAGCAGATATGAGCTCTTTTCTTTTTAAGGCCACAACCTATTACAAGTATATAGAATAGAATAGAATAGAATAGAATAGAATAGAATGGAATGGAATGGAATGGAATGGAATGGAATGGAATGGAATGGAATGGAATGGAATGGAATGGAATTTTTTATTGGCCGAGTGTGATTGGACACACAAGGAATTTGTCTTGGTGCATATGCTCTCAGTGTATATAAAAGAAGATACGTTCATCAAGAATCATAAGGTACAACACTTAATGATATTAATATAGGATAGCAAAGAATTAAATTAGCTATTCAGGCTAAAGGAAGAGTATGGCTCTAAAATATATATATGGCCATAAATCAGCTGTTGTTCAATTTAAATTAAAAATTAGAAAACGTAATTAGAAGAGTAATGAAAAATGGTCTCTTAAAATAACTGTAAAGCAATGTTTTAAGAAAAAGTTAGCTTAGACATTTGAAGAGTTACCATTTGGGCAATGTCTTTCCCGTCGAACCCAAGATACAGGTTGTTGCTAGATGAATCAAGCGTATTTGACTTCGCAGGACTTTGATACGTTTCCCATCCTTTCTTCCGACAACTTCAATTCGCCAGAAATCATTGGAGTCTCCAGATCCATTCTAGGAAATATATATATATTACAGGGTGGGGGCAAGGAAGAGACATTAAGAAAATCTTTGTCTCTAAATAGTTGAAATTGAAATGCATAGACCACCATTCCTTTTATCCCCACTAAAAAAACTTTAACAATAGGTTGGGGGGAAAAAAAGAAAAAATGCCTGGCTTATTCAGCATTTCCCTATTTTTTTTTATCCTCACAGAAAGGGAAACTCAGCATCCTGACTAGCTCCTTGGCTTTAGTAGTTATGTATTTTGGGGGTTCTGATTGCATCCCCCAATTACGTTTTAGTGCCTGAGCCTCTTGAAGTGGAATTTCCTGGCACACTACAGAGTCACATGATCACATAGCAAATTGAAAAAAATTAATAAAATTCTTTAGAAAAGCTGAATGATTTGAGGCCCAAGAAAAAAGTATATATAAGGTGACACTTATAGGTAAATTCTATGGTGGTATTTCAGTGCTTCAATTCGTTAGATCTGCTTTCCTCATATTTTCTTTTAGGAATTCTATATAAAGCAATATATTATTAACCATAAAATATCTTGTGTTTTCCTTGTTCTTCTATGAAATATCACAGATTTTGAACAATTTAAAAACAAGAAAGCTACAACACAAAAATGCAACCCTTTGCTTTAGCAAAATGTTTATTACAAATGGAAAGTAGAATTCTGTTTATTCACTTACAATCCCATATCCAGTGACCTGAAGATGTTTCCTTGTCAAGGGGGCTTCATGTTGATGACTGTGCAGATTTCTTGATGTCCTAAAGTTAAAATAAAGTTAAACTTTATTGATCCGATTTTGGGGATAATCTGAAGGATGACAAATGTTAAACAAAATGAGAGAAATATAATGCTTTGTTAAATATCAATTTATCTATCAATATACAAATATCATAATTTCTATAGGGTGCTATTGATTTCCATAGAAACAATTTTCAAATGTGCAGCCATGTTAGTTAGCTGTTATTGCTGCTATATAAAATCAACCAAAGAATCTCTATTGCCTCAAGGAAGCTGATCCTAAGCATTTAAAAGTCAAGTGTGTAACTTTACAAATAGAAAACATCCCAGAATGCACCTGAAGCACAGATAACAAACCAACATCGGCTTCAAAAGTTTACTTTAGTCATGGCTTGCAGATAAAAACTTATACATTCACTTTCAGTTAGAATAGTTAATTCAGACAAATCTAGAATGGACGTTGTCTTACCTGAACGTCCCTTTTCTGGGCGCTGCGTACACTATCCATGCATGGGTTAATCCTTCAGTGCTTGGCAAACAACTGAGTGAAAACAAAAGGCTTTTGTTCCCCTTTCCGGCTCCCAAGCCACGCCTCTGGTCCCATGATCCCCCAGTCTGAACGAAGGCGCAGCAGACAAGAAACCACACCAAGAGTAACTTATAAAACTCAACTTTATTAACTCAAATTAACGTAAGGAAAATAAACTAGTCTCAGCCATAAACAGTGGCAGGCAGCCCTAACGGGCGGGATATGGATAGTGTACGCAGCGCCCAGAAAAGGGACGTTCAGGTAAGACAACGTCCATTTTCCTGTGCGCTGCTCCCACTATCCATGCATGGGATATACCCAAGCTTAAACTCCCTGGGTGGGGAGCTGACTGCCTCCAGAGTCCTCCTCTGTCAGTACTTTCTGCAGAATTCTGCGGCCAAAGGATGCCTCGGCCGAGTTGTATGCATCGATCTTGTAGTGGCGGATGAACGGTGTGAGGGATGACCACGTCGCAGCTCTGCAGATGTCCACGACCGAGGCTTGGGTGGCCCAGGCCGCCGTGGTGGCCGCGCTGCGAGTCGAGTGCGGTAGGATCTTGCTGGGGGCCGGTTTGGCGCTCAGGTCATATGCCAGGGCGATGCAGGCCTTGATCCATCTGCTGACTGTGGCTGCTGATATTTTCTGACCCATGGACTTCGGGTTGAAGGAGACCAGGAGTCCCTCCATACGGCGGAAAGGAGCAGTCCGTCGGATGTAAGTGCGGATGGCGCGTCGCACGTCTAGGGTGTGCCACCTCGTTTCTCTGGGATCACGAGGTGAGGGGCAGAAATCCGGCAGGATGAGCTCCTGGGCTCGGTGGAACCACGAGTTGACCTTCGGGATAAAGGCAGGATCCAGGCGTAGGGTCACCGTGGAGTCGTGGAAAATACACAAGTCTTTGCGGACTGACAGAGCCGCTAGCTCTGAGACCCTCCTCGCTGAGGTGATCGCCAGCAGGAAGGTCATCTTAAACGATAGGTACTTAAGAGATGTTGAGTCTAGGGGCTCAAAAGGGGGCCCGGTCAATGCCCGCAACACAAGAGGTAAATCCCATGAGAGATAACGGTGAACTGTGGGGGGCCGCAGGTTGGTGGCCCCATGAAGAAACCCCTTGATGCGCGGGTGGTGTGCGAGGGATTGGTACGGAGGGCACGTAATGACTGTTGACAACGCTGCCGTCTGTCTCCGTAGGGTTGCGAGGGCCAGGCCCTTGTCTAGGCCAGCTTGTAGGAACCGCAGAATGTCCCGAATAGCGGCTGACGTGGGGTCGATGTGCTGGTGGGCGCTCCAGCGACAGAACGCCTGCCATGATGACTCGTAGATGCGGGACGTAGCCGGACGTCTGGCCGCCTGGATAGTGGCAACCACCTCGTCTGGTAGGCTGTCCTTCTTCAGGATGACCCGTTCAAATGCCAGACGGCTAATTGCAGCCACTGGGGCTCTGGGTGCGTGACTGCTCCTTGGCACAGGACGAGCTGCTGTGGTGGGATCACCCATCGCTGTTCTACGGACAGTGCTACTAGGTCGGCGAACCATGGTCTCCGGGGCCAGTTCGGGGCTACCAGGAGTAGGTCGGCTTTTTCTGCCAGTAGCTTCCGAATGAGTCGCGGGAGCAGCGGGACCGGTGGGAATGCGTACAGGAGACCCTCGGGCCATCTGCAACGCAGCGCATCGTGGTCCTCCGCTTGTGGTGTCGGGTAGCGTGATATGAAGCGGGGGAGCTGAGCATTGGTCGGGGTTGCGAAGAGATCTACGACCGGGTTTCCGAAGCGAGAAGCGAGTTCTTGGAACAGCTGAGGGTGGAGCTGCCATTCTGCTTGATCTATTGTTTCGTGGCTGAGCCAGTCCGCCCTCACATTGGTTGCTCCGGAAATGTGATCTGCTCTGATCGAGAGCAGGTGTCTCTCTGCCCAGCTGAACAGCTCCGCGGCCTCCTTCATCAGTGTACGGGACCTCGTGCCCCCCTCCCTGTTGACGTGCGCCTTGGCCGAGATGTTGTCGGTCAGGATTAAGATGTGATGCCCCTGCACCGTCGGCTGGAAGTTGCGCAGTGCCAGTCTGATCGCCCGAAGCTCTAGGAGGTTGATGCTGCATTGCTGTTCTTCCTGCGACCACTGTCCTTGCATGACTAGGTTGTGGAGATGGGCTCCCCACCCCCGAAGGCTGGCGTCGGTGGTGAGTATCAGACCGTCTGGCTCTAGAAAGCTGGAACCCTTTAGGAGCGACTGTGATGTCCACCACCTGAGGGACCTGCGGGCCTGCAGGGTGAGGTGTACTTCCTTCTTGGAGTTGGCCCTTCCCGTTCGCTGGAATGGAAGGAGGAACCACTGCAGGGGTCTCGAATGTCTGCGTGCCCATGGTACGATGCCGAAGCAGGATACCATCTTCCCGAGGAGGGTTGAGAGGTGGATCAGGGCAACTCTCCTCCTCGTCAGGGTCTGCAGAGTTAAAGTTCGGATGCTTTGGACTCTGTCCGGTGATAAAAATACCTGGCCGCTGGCCGAATCTATCAGTGCCCCCAGGTGAAGAAGCCTGGTGGTGGGCAGGAGCTGACTCTTTGCGAAGTTTATGGTGAAGCCGTGATCCTGGAAGACCTTGATCACCATCTTCATGTCTCTGCAAGCTTGGCCGGGCGTGGACGACAGGACCAGAATGTCGTCCAGATAACAGAGCACCCGGATCGGGACGGCTCGGAGCTTGGCCGCCACCACCGCTACCAGCTTGGTAAAGGTGCGGGGGGCCAAGGAAAGTCCGAATGGCATCGCGCGATATTGGTAGTGACGGACCGCGTATTCGAACCTCAGGTACTGACGGTGATGCGGGTGAATCGGCACGTGCAGATAAGCCTCCCGGAGGTCGACTGATTGAAGGAAGTCGCCCTGTCTCACTCCCGCTAAGATGGACTTGAGGGAGTGCATCTTGAACCTGCGGTATTGTACCGACAGGTTCAGGCGCTTTAGATTCAGTATGCCCCTCCAGCCCCCGGAATTCTTGGGAACCAAGAAGAGGGTCGAGTAGAATCCTGAGCCCCGCTGGCTGTGCGGGACCGGCTCTATGGCCTCGACCTCCAGGAGGTGGGCAATCTCCTGCGACATCAGCTCCTGAAGTTCCGAGGATCGAGGGGTTGGACAACGGACAAACGGGTGGGGCGGCTGGCCGGAGAATTCGATGGACAGTCCGGAAGAGCTCGTACGCCTTACCCAGGAGTCCGAAGTCGATCTGGCCCACAGTTGATGAAAGAGGATGAGCCGTCCCCCTATGGGCCCCGTGGGCCTGGAGTCATTTCTCCCTTCTGGCGGGCTTAGGGCCGGCTCCGCGGAAGTTGCGTTTAGGCTGCTGGTGTCTTCCTCGGTCTTGGAACTGTTGTCTGTCGTTAAATCTGTCTCCTCCCTGGTAATGGGAGCGGTGTGAGGAGGACCCCCTGGGTCCGGCGCCTGCACGAAAGGGCTGTTGGAGCGGGTAAGGCGTGTACCTGCGTTCCTGGCGCCTGTAGGTTGATGGGAGGATCTTCCTCTTGTCCTTCCCTTCAATCAGTAGGGGTCCAGCGAGGCACCAAACAGCTCTGGTGCTTTATATGGGGAAGCCGCCAACTTCCACTTGGCCTTGAAGTCGGCTTTCCATGGCCGAAGCCAGAATAGCCTCCTAGCAGTAAGAGTAGAGGCCAGCGCCCTTGAGGCGAACTTGGCTGAGTTCAGGGAGCTGTCGGCAGTGTATTCGGTGGCAGCTATTATCTTATTTAGATCTTGATGCAGTCTAGTGTCCTCAGGCGGGAGTCTGTCCTGCAGGTGACGAAGCCAAATGAGCGAGGCTCTGTTGAAGAAGGACGAAGCTGTCGCGGATCTGATTGCCCAGCCAACGGCCTGGTGCGCTTTGCGGAAGGCCCATTCCATCCTCTTCTCCTCCGCCTTGAGCGTGTCTAGAGGGTCGGTAGAGATCAGGGAGCTGGAAGATAAGGCTGCCACCGGCTGGTCTACTGAGGGGAGCACCAGGAGGTCCTCTAACTCTGGGGCTGAACAGTAGAGTTTCTTATCGAGGTTGCTGGGTGTTGCCAGGGAGGCCGGCTGCACCCAGGGGTTCTGAATCACGTCTGTGAAGAGCTGCGGGCAAGGGATGTAGTCCTTCTGCGGCTTTGACGACTTGAAAAGGGCGTCGTGAGGACCCGCCGTTGACGTGGAGGGTGTTGTGATGTCTCCTGGCATTCCAAGGTTGGTTGTGAGTCGTGCCTTGTGGAGGAGCGACTTGAATAGAGCCGGGCGGAAGAGGCCTGTAAAGGCCGGGGTGTCCGGTGTTAGACCCTCATCCTCCGATAGCTCCATCTCCTCTGGGCCCTCCTCCGCTTGGTCTGATTCGTCTGATGAAGAGTCTCGACCTTGTTCTGGGAGGGGATGGGTCTGGGGTTGAAATGGTCGTGCCTGGCCCGGTGCGGTTTGTACGGGAACCTGGGACGCCTGCTGCATTGTTGCCGTGAAGAAAGATGACAGGGCCGCTGAAAACATGGCCTGGAAGTCCACTGGGGGTGCCAACCCCAGTCTGCCTTGACCCTGTGGGTCTGCCCTTGACGGTGTGGCACTTGCCTCCCTAGCCCGGCGATGCTGGTTTGGTGCGGGAGAATTAGAGGCCTCCAGCCCGGGCCCTGACGCTGTCTCGATGCGGGGTGTTGTGCGAGTCGGCCCAGCCCCCTCGGGGGTTCTGGGAGTGACTGTGATGTCGCCCACCGACATAAGCCCCCGTTCCTCCTCTCTTGGGGAGATGGGTGTAGGCACCCCAGGTGCAGGATCCCTGGCCGGGTCTCCTGAAGCCGCCTTGTGCGCCCTCTCCCACTGTCGCTCCAGGGCGTTGTGTCTCCATAGGGCATCCCTATCCTGGAAGGGTAGGGAACCTTCAGAGGCAGCCCTGCTGGCCGAGCTCACGTGCCTCTTTTTTGACTTCTTTTTCCCCCTTTTTTCACTAATACGTGGGGGGCTTAGTTCCAGTTCCATGTCTGACGATGGGGGGGGAGTGAGACATGGCTGAGGCGGCTTGAAATTTGAAGTGGAACCTTGCCCTGAAGCTCGCGGGTGCTCGATGCCTGAGCGCCCAGGGGGCCCCCCAAACCTCTTTAGACGTTGGTGGTGGAGGAGGTTTGATGCCCCTTCCGGCAGTGGGGGGGAGGTGGTGCCGGTTTGCAGCTGGCTCCCTGATGGGAGGGGAGGCACAAGCTGACAATCTTGCCCAAAATGGCGGCCCGAAGGTCCGCCAATATGGGGCTGCCACGTGGTGCGCTCCTCCACGTGGGGCAGACTTGGCAGTGGGCTTACAATGGCGGCCCGAGGGTCCGACCAGACGCCGCGCAATCCCCTAACGAGGGGTTATTCCGTAGTGCAGGGAGGGCTGTCTCCTTCGGCGCTTGTCCTGCCTCGCGCCCTCGTTCCGCTGCAGTTCTGCGAGGCTCAGCCTTGGATCAGGCTTGGGATCCTCGCTGCGTGGGCGGCCGGCGCTTCCGGCTCCGCCGGCCAGCTGATGAGCGCGCTGCCGCTATTTGGAGGCTCCGGCGTGGGGGCGATGCTTTGAGCCCCTTGCCAGCTGGGAAGGGCGCAGATCGTGCCGGTAACGCCGCGGTTGCAGAGAGCTGGCCGGTATGAGGCTGAGGGGCTAGCGAGCGAGCGTGTGAGCACCCTGCTCCACTCCCCCTCCTCCGCTCAAATTCGCTCTGCACGAAAGCAAAACAAATAGAAATCGCGAAGGGGAGCTACTCAAAAATAACACAAAATCCTAGACGCTTAAAGGAAAGGAGAAAGCCAAGAACTAGAGAAATTTTAAATAAAAAAGGGAGAAGAAAAACCCCCACAGACACACAATACCTTAGAATCTGTGGAGCTCCAAAAATCACTACAGTGTTTGCCAGCAACTGAGTGAAGACTGGGGGATCATGGGACCAGAGGCGTGGCTTGGGAGCCGGAAAGGGGAACAAAAGCCTTTTGTTTTCACTCAGTTGTTTGCCAAGCACTGAAGGATTAACCCATGCATGGATAGTGGGAGCAGCGCACAGGAAAAAATCTTCCAACTTTTTTTTCCAAATTCCTGTGCAACTTACTCTTTGTGCTCCAGACGAATAATATCTCCATGTTTCACAAACTCCACAGGAAAGGAAGAGTCTGAATAATCTGATGAAAATAAGGGGTTTCAGCATGAATTTGAGGAGAATGGACAAAGACATTAGAACACTGATACCTAAATATATTACCAAATTAATATAAAGAGGGGAAGCATACTTCCAAGCTCTATGATTTAATTCAACTGTAGGAACACTGGATATGTATTTATTTCATTGCCCTGTGACTAATCTACACTTTTTCAATTAATTAGAGAAGCTGCTTAGAAAGGCTAAGTTGCAAGTTTCAAAATAACTACATTTTTTTGTCCTAATTCAAATCAGTTAATTATTTCTCTCTTTTATTATAACAGGTACCCAGTATCTGCTAGACATTTAATCCTCATTTATATGTACTTATTCCTTGCTGATATCTAAACTAAGCAACTTGGGAGGGAGGGAGGGAGGGAGGGAGAGAGAGAACAATTGCCCAATGAAAGTCACCCATTTCGAATCCTGGAAACTGTCTCTGCCACTTGGGCTCACTGTGGCACATGTGGCAATTAGGAAAGGACCCTTGGATCTATAGTTAGTGAGGATAATTTAGTGAGATAATTAATGAGGATAATTTAAAGAAACATGGTTTTTCTTTATATTTTTATTCCACCCTTTTTTCATATATTCAGTTTGTACATATACAACAGTTTGTTTTGTTTTGATCCTGACACTTCTTCAGTATTCATCCTGCAAATACTAAGTTTGTCAGCAACACAAGAATTTCAGAACACATTCATGAATGCACTGTGATAGAATAATTGTAATAAGCAACTTATTTAATGTAATACTGAATGAAGTATACTTGCATCGGGACAAAGGAGGGGTACTATAAAATACCATGGTTAAAGAGAAACATTATTAACGTAAACATTTAGAAATGTTAACATTAGTTTCAAAAGTTAATACAGCTGATAACAAAAAATAGTTGGATTAATACATTTATTTATTATGTGCCTATAATGAAGTACACCTACAGACAGCAGTTAAAACAGCAGTTAATGCTATAAGGTACAATGGGCAACAGTAAAATTGCAATGTAAAATAAACAGACTTAAAACTAAAGCAGATAACATATAATACATGCAAAATTGTAAATTTTGTCACATATCACCAAAATGAAATGAGAAGTTTTCTTTGGCAAGCTTTTATTGGATCCAATATTTCATTCATGCTTTTTGTATCAAAATGCTTTGCTTGGCAGAGTAAAGGGTACACTTCTATGTGCCTCCCTCTTGCCATTATTGAATTCTTTAAAACAAAGAAAAGAAAAAAAAAGATTGGTGGAATCTGTGAGCTCTTGTAGTAAAATCCAGCAAAACTGGTGCATATTTTCCAACTCATAAAAAAGTAAACAATAGTCTTCAAACAAAGAATTGGTTTTGCTGTTCTAAAGTCTGGAGGTTTTAAAAAAAATCTTCCTTTATGTAAGATCAGCAATCATCATCTCATACTTCCAAAAGTAGTTTGCTCCATTGTCTGAGAGATTTTAAGAGAGAACATTTGTTCAAAACCTTAATCAAGATCTACTTCACTGAAATGTCCTATCACTTTTTCTGGTTATACTATCTGAAATATAGGAAAAACACTCCATTTCAACTTTTGTGTATTTAAAATTAATTGAAAGACTGTCATATTTTAATTCAAATCTATTTTTCTAAGTAAAAAAATGTATTTATATTTTTAAATGTATTTATATTTATATAAATATAATTTATATTAACTTTATCTAAGAAGACCTTTTCACTGTCCTTCTGCTACACTTCCTTTTATTAATGTCCCCCAAATGAGATGTCCAAAACTAGATACCTTCTCAAGTGATACAAGCACATTCCACTTTACAACTATACTTTTTTTTTAAAGAAAGCCAAGATTTAAATATAGCAAGTATTTAATACAACCTGGGAAATACCATTGTTACAAGTATGATTGGACATAATCCTGAGAAAAGAAACGTTTTCATTGAAGAAAAGTAAAATGAATAATATAATCCATTTGGGTGATTTTCAATTTACCTCTATTGAAGTTATGTTTCCTTATAATCCATAAATTATTCACGTCTTTGTGTAAGTATGCAGTGACCTAGGAATACATAAGAGTTATTAGACTTAATTTCTTAAGTAAGTTAATGAAGCTACGCTTCTTTACTCATTACTAACAAATGTGATATCTTACATATAGGATTATATAAAATAAAAATGAATTTATCCCACTATTATTCCATAATTGTTGTGAGCCGCCCTGAGTCCTATGGAGATAGGGCGGCATATAAATTATATTAAATTATATTAAATAAATCATCATCATCATTCAAAGTCATGTTGATTTTGATAGTCGTAAGGATCTTAAGCTACCAAGGAACTTAAACTTAAATCATCACAATAGTCTCATGAAGATTAGTTCATGAACCTAAGCAATGCAACACTGAAGCCTTTAACATCTATATTTATAGATAAATACATATATTTGGTCTATAAAGAGTGAAAAATTAGTAATATTATAGTATGCCATTAAATATTTATTAAATATTTTTTTATTGTAAAACAAAACTGCAATCAGAGCCATTTCATACTGGTTACTTAGTCAGTGACATTTTTAGTTGATTAAAACTTTAATATTATGTTTTATTAGCAAACTAATATTTAATAATTTGTCAAGACCAATAATTGGTCCTGACAAATTAATAAATATTAGTTTGGTAATACAGGTATTACCAATACAGGTGCCAATATGGAGTGGAGAAAATGATTTGGAAGATTGTATGTACTCTTCAGGCTCTAAGTTTGAGATTCCTGATTTAGACAGCATGACTAGTAGCCATTTTCCATCCCAGGAAAAACAAGTCTTGAAGGCCATCGTACATAGTGAAAAAATAATTAATGTCCACATGTTTTAGTCAGCTGAATGACTTATGGAAATATCAGTAGAATGATTGAAAATGATATTTTCACACTTGACTGACCTGCTGCTGCCTTGCTCCCACTCCTTCAGGATACAGGTGCCAGTGGGAGTGAAGGTATCCTCCTGCCATGCGAAGGTTCTTCAGTGTTATCACAGAGCCATATGCTACATCTAAAAGAGAAACAAGGGTTGAATTTGTAACCATAGATTACTGCTTTTTCCCCCCTTCCACTCAATTGTGTCTGAACAACTTCTTGCAGTTTTCTTGGCAAGATTTTTCAGAAGTGGTTTACCACTGCCTCCTTCCTAGTGTTCCTTGTTCAGAAAACTGCTAAATAGATATAAAACAGATCAATCTGTCTAGATAATTCAGCCCCATTTGAGTATCTTTCATGTAAACATAATGCTGTTTGACAACAACTTCATGAGACTCATCAACCTGATTCATGTATCATACTAAGCTACAATTATGGCTTGTTGAATAAGCAGTAACTGGCTGCTTTCTCACGAACATGCTGTTTATATAATGTAATTCATCTGACTTAAGTGTATAGAGTTTAAAATTTAGCTAGCAAGTTATTTAGCAACCTAGACTATTATAAATTATTAAACAAGTGATAACTAAGTCAAACAGTTGTACAATATGTACAATCACACTGCTGTACAACTTGGGAGACTACTATCAATAGTTTATTGCTACTTACTCAGAGTCATAGACATTTGTACCAGTGGTTTTGGACTTAATCTGCTCTATAATAATATATGACTTTTGTCAGGATGATGCTCACAAATAGCAATAGCACTTAAGACTTTTTATACCGCTTCACAATGCTTCACAGCCTTCTCTAAATGGTTTACAGAATCAGCATATTGCCCCCAACAATCTGGGTCCTCAGTATGTTTAATCTAATACAGATGTGTGAAATTCAACTATATTATCAATATATTGCCCTCCCAGACTCACTATGAAGTACACAATTTTATATAAAACATTAACAAAAGCAAAAATTGCCTTTTAAAAACCTTTTTCTTAAAAACTATTAATTTCCTTTGCTTTAAACTATCTAAAATGTTTCTAAATATAGGAGACATTTATATAGGAAATATAGAAAAATTTTGTTTACAACATTTTCTACATTGTAGAGTTACAATGTTGGCTAGAGCATTTGTCCCTGCAATAACCCAGATACTCACATTCTGGAACAGAAACATTATGAAGATTGTTTCCAATGAGCCGGGATTGAAATCCAGAGCTGAAAAAACCATCACCAGGTCCACTGAGAAAAAAAAGGACTTGGGCTTTCAGTACACAGTATGATTAAATAAGGAGCCAATGTAACAGCGAAAGAAAAATGCTTTCCACTTCTTTTAGATGTCTACAAGGATCTAATGTCCTGAACCATTAGAACTATCGTTTAGCTTAGACATACTATCAGATCAAGCCATGGATTAGACTTTACAAATCTTTACAACCTCTCATTTCCAGAGGCAAAGCAACAGCCAAAATTGTGAATGATCACATCAGTTATTGTCTCCAGCCATAATCGGCAGTAATATCAAAGCCTGGTTGGCTATGCTTCACTATTCACTAAAAATCATGTTTAGCCAGTTTAAAAATAAATGAAAACTCACTGAAATCAAGCTCAACAGTTCATGAGGTTTTCTTGGCAGCAATAAATAAGTAGTTCACTATTCCCTTTTTCTTGGATGTGTGTATGTTGTTGTTGTTGTTTTTACTTTTCAGACTACTCTGCATCCTTGAGGTTTCTAATCCTGCTTAGCTTTGGTCTGGTGCTGCAATTAGTCAATGTAAACACTACACTGAATCCAATTAAATGTCTTTAAGAAAGGTTAGGGTCCAAATAAACACTGCAGCAATTACAGTGCAGGGTTTCTCAACTGTGTATTTCCTCTCTGACAGAATGAGATGAGATACCTTCTGTTTAACACTGCAAAATGCACTGCAAAAAGAGCTGTATAGAGGACAAGAGGCAGTACAATGAGGCAAAGTGCACGAGCCAAGAAGTGCTTTCCCAGTGTGACCTGAAATTTAAAAAATGAAAATAAAAATAAGACAAGATGCATTAACTTTTAGGCAAGATTTTTTCTTTATCAAAACAAGTTGTCTCTATATATTTCCAGTGCTGAAGCAACAAAGCTGCAAATTTGTACGCTTACAAACTTAAAATTAGACTGGAACAAAGCATACTCAATTTTTTAAAAAAGCTTCATCTGATGTATTATCTTCCCATAGTAAATTATGCCGTGAGTACCTCAATATGGCAACAGAAAAGTCGTATGTCATTTGAAAAACAATTTGATTGAAAATAAACAAAAAAATTTTTGGAACTGTATATATGAACTGTATGTACCCCCCCCCAAAAAAATCACATGGCATCAACCATATTTTTCAGAGTATAAGACGCATCGGAGTATAAGACACACCTTAGTTTTTGGGGAGGAAAATAAGAAAAAAGCTGATTGGCAGGTGGATCCACCTCCCAGAATACCCCCAATCACCTGTTCCCAGAGGTGAATTTTAGCAAAGGTTCCTTGGTTGTGAGCTCTGTACCTTGCTTTTTTTTTGCTTTTTTTCCTGCCTCTGAAACATCTGAAACTCTGTTTCAGAAAAAAACTTTTTTTCCTGCCTCTGAAAGCCTCCGAAACAGAGCTTCAGAAAAAAGCCTCTGAAGCTCTGTTTGGGGACTTCTTTTCTGAAGCTCTGTTTGGGGGCTTTTTTTTCTGAAGCTTCGTTTCTGATGCTTTTTTCAGCCTCTGAAACCTCCGTTTGAGAAGCTGGGTGGGGCTATATTTGGAGTATAAAACATACCCAGATTTTCACCCTCTTTTTTGGGGGAAAAAGGTGCATCTTATACTCGGAAAAATACGGTACCTAAAAAATAAACATATTAATTAATCCAAAATTTGTTACTCATTCAAGCTTCAACTTTTCTCAAAATAAGATTTTCTGATGGGAGAATGAATTGGACTGCAATTTTCCATGTTCATTCAGTATATCTTATCCCTGAGTACAGATTCGCACTGTTATTTCTAAATAAAGATATAAAAGATTGTATTTTGGGGCTTTTATCTTATGTACATGTAGAAGAATAGCTCTCACAGGCAAAATTATTTCTAGAATTGTTTGCTTACATACCTAACTGAAAACAATTCTGAACAAAACAGATAATTCCAATCAAGTTCAAGACAGGCTTCTGAAATTACTTATTTTCAACTTCAAAACTCCAAATACTGTGACATGCAGTATTTGCTTCTGTTTAGCCATTCATCTATATGCCATACAGGGAAAAAAGTTGGAGTAAACTACTACATATGCTGGCTAAAACGTCATCCAACTATTCAATATTATAGTACATATTTTCAAATAACCATGCATGAAATGCTGTCCAAATCCACTATTTTCCACTCATCCTTCAACTCTGTCAACTTATATTGTTATTGCAAGAGTTTCTTCTTGGGTTATCTAAGAAGAATGCAAATGGCAGAAAAGGATTACTGAGTAAATTGAATATCCTGTTGGAGGGAGATAATTAATACTCTCGATGTAATGCTTTTTCAGTTTAAGTGGGGAAGGGCTAAAAACAGTTATTCTGTCAATCCTGATCTAGAATTATACGCTGCTTTGCATAGTTTAAGATTCAAAGAACTGTGTTGGCAACGGTGCGGCTTAAATTTCTGAGCAGCCATCTGCAAAAGGAAGTTTAAGCAACATGAATTTGCTTTATTTCATTTGCAATTGATTAATAATTTTTGGAGTGGTTCTTTTCAAAAGCTGAAACTCACATCCTTGCACTATATGTATTTTAATCAAGAAAATAAATCACACAGAAATAAAAAAGATCACATTTTCACATATAAAAGAAATAGAAACAATTGATAAAATAACTTTAAACTAAAACATCATCCAGAAAAGACAGGCTTTCGGTAATTTATATACTGTATGCCAGAAAGCCACTTTTCTTGCTGTTAATGAGCTGCCAATTTAATAATGTCTATTTCAATGTCAGTATATTTCATATTTAATTTCTCCTAAGCATTGCATAGAAATAATTTACTATCCAGAAATAATTTAAGTTCTTTCTACCATGGCAAGCTATTTATGTCCAGAAAATAAACTCTTAGTGATGAATGACTTGCAGTTTTTTTCATTTTTAAAAAAGTAACTCAATATGTAAAGGCCATTAAATCCATCAGGCATAGCTATAAACCAGTAATTTATTGGGTAAAAAATCCAATTTGTAGGCTACATTTATTGCTTCACTAAAGTTCAAACAATTTCCAGGCTTCCTCCCCAGCTCCCCAACACAAATCATAGCTTATTAAATTTAAGGCATTTCAGCAGTAAAATTTATCATATAAAATCACTTCTAGAACTTTACACACGTCCGTAAATTTGGGTACTCAGTAACAATGCTAGATATGTATGTATACAGAATAACAGAGTTGAAAGGGACCTTTGAGTTCTTCTAATCCAACCCCCTGCTTAAGAAGGAAACTCCATACCATTTCAGACAAATGGTTGTCCAATCACTTCTTTAAAATACCCAGTGTTGGAGTACCAACATATAAGACGCACGTTTTTTCCCAAAAAAGGGGTGAAAATCTGGGTGCGGTTTATACTCCGAATGTAGCCCCGCCCAGCTTCTCAAACGGAGGTTTCAGAAGCTGAAAAAAACCATCAGAAAGGAAGCTTCAGAAAAGAAGCCCCCAAACAGAGCTTCAGAGGCTTTTTTTCTGAAGCTGTTTCGGAGGCTTTCAGAGGCAGAAAAAAAAGTGTTTTCTGAAACAGGGTTTCAAATGTTTCAGAGGCAGAAAAAAAAAGCAAAAAAAAAAGCAAGGCACAGAGCTCACAACCAAGGAACCTGTTGCTAAAATTCACCTCTGGGAACAGCTGATTGGGGGTATTCCGGGAGGCGGATCCATCTGCCAATCAGCTTTTTTCTTATTTTCCTCCCCAAAAACTAAGGTGAGTTTTATAAATCCGGTGCGTCTTATACTCCGAAAAATATGGTAAAAATATAAAATTTATATTTACTGACAAAGAAATAAAATTTAATATAAATTTAATACAAAATAGTTTGTCGTGATAGCAACTGCCTGAGGGCTCCTGGATTGGGGCTGAAAGGCGAAAGGAAGCAGTGTGCTCCTTCCCATGTTGTCTTGGAATGAACTACAACAATATTTCAATATGTAATGCAAGTAGAAAGCTTATACAGTTCAGCCAACTGTATAGTTTGAGGATGTTTTAACCTGAATTCAGTAACCTAATTGATACCTTACAATTTTGTGATCTGTTGTTAAGAATACTATCTTTTTCATACAAATGTTAAAAAACTAATGAGTTTTACATGCTCACCAGTGATAGACTTAGGTCTCCTAATAACTCCCAAAGTTCACAGATAGTATTCAGGCCAACCAGAAGAACAACAAAAAGACCAACAAATTTCACCCCCATTGCACCAGCGAGGTTCACCCCAGTCAAACACAGCCAGAACCACCAGGGAGCAGTAAAGGACCTGTAAAATATAGAGTTTAAAGTTTTCTGTTCAAAATTCATATTTTTGGAAAAAAATGTTTTGTTCAACAATCTAGATCAAAATATATTCCATTTATAAATGGAAGAAAATAATGCTGAAAACAGACTAATAGTGACACACTGAGATATAGTGTGGTTATTACCTACAAGTCCCTTCATGGCCTAGGCCCGGGATATTTGTCAGACCCCCTGCAGCCAGCGACAATTCCCAATCGCCCGGTGTGTTCCCACAGACAGGGCCTCCTCAGGGTGCAGTCGGCCAGTGTCGGCTGGCGACCCCCAGGGGGAGAGCTTTCTCTGTGGGCGCACCCACCCTCTGGAATCAACTTCCTTTGGAGCTCCAGATGGCCCCTGACCTTTGCTCGTTCCACCGCGATTTGAAGACCTGGTTGTTCTGCAGCCTGGACTGATGGGGGGTTTCTTAAAGAATTTTAAATTGTTTAAATTGGAATTCTAATTTTATATTGTCTTTTAATGAGGAACTGTGCATCTTTACCGTTGTGAGCCGCCCTGAGTCCTTGGAGATAGGGCGGCATATAAATTGCATTATAGATACATATTTAATCTAGAGAAAAGGAGGGTGGTATCAAAAACTCATAAAAATAGAACCTGGCTCTACAATTGTTCTTTCCTAGCCCTAGTCCACCCAGGTATTTTGGACAGTTCTCAACAACCTTGTTAGTACAGCAAAAATAAGGCCATGAATCTTAGGTGTTGGAGCAAAATTACAGGACTTGAAGTACATATTCAAGAAGCTTGTTCTACAACAGCCTTCTAAAACCAGGTATTTTCCAAATTTCCACTGGAAAATGTAGGAATTGCAGTTCCACTAAACACAGAGGACACCATTTTGGGTAAAACAGTGATCTTTTCTTGGGGGGAATTAAAATTTCTCCATAATTATATATAAAGCAATCTGATCAAATACTGTTATCAGATCAATATGATTAAGTGTCGTTCAACATGGCTAATTTTTTTTTGTACTACCTGTAAAATTAGGCAGACTTTGATTATCCACTGACAAATCCATCACCAATTGTAATATTTTGTTTTGTTTTATATTTCATGTATTTTTGTTTGTAATTCTGTCCATGACAATAATAAAGTAACCATAATAAAAATATCCATTCAAAATCTGATCTAGAGATTATCTAAGCAACAATTTACTATAGTGCCGTGATGGCAAACCTATGGCACGCATGCCAAAGGTGGCACACAACACCCTCTCTGTGGGCACACAAGCCGTCGCTTGTTCACACAGGGCAATTCAGCTCTGCCGTGCATCTGCGCATGCCTCCTGCTAACCAGCTGGTCTTCGGGTCTCTGCCACATATGTGGGGCACATTTGGGGGAGCACGTGCACGCAGGGGGCAGGGAACATGTGCAAGGGGCATGCGTGCATTGCATTTGGGAGTTCAGGCGCGCGCTTTTGGCATTCAGTCCAGAAAAGGTTAGCCATCACTGCTATAGTGGTTTCAGGTTGCCAAAGAAAGTAACCAGGAATATACTTGTTAAAGGATCAGAGTCTTTTCTATGTATACACACAAAACATAGCTATAACTAAAAAGTAATATTTCAGTATACAGGAAGAAGGCTCAGATTCAAGTACCCAGTTTATCACATAAGCTCATGGTATCTGTGAGCCACTGTCACTCTCACAGAACTGTTGTGAAAAAACAAACAAGGAGAAACTACTGATTGCCATTTTGTATTCCTGAAGGAAAGGAGCGACACAAACCTAATTAATGTAGAAAATCTCATCTACAGAAACGGAACTTATCAAAACAAACATATTAATTTTTTCTGAGATCCTCTTAAAAATCATTTCACTGTTTAATTATACTTCTAATGCAGGACATTTTATTCCATATATTTTCTAAACCTTTTTTTTCCTTTTTGTCACAGTCTTTTTTCCAAACAAGCATGCTTAAGATTTAAGATTAATTTATTCATCTGCAATAGCAAAAAAATAAGTAAATCACACTCCCACAACTTGAGGCTGCCAAAGAAGGTAAAATTGTCAGATAAACTATCCTAACAACTTTCATGGTTTTATTTATAGTATATTTACCAATATACTATAAAATACATAAGCATTGCGCAGTGTTGTTGCATTGTTGACAGCATTGGGTGATAAATGCAAATAATAAAAGATGCTGTACAATGATGTATTTTGGTAATAAAAAAAATTCAGAGGGAATGAAAGTAGATGAGAAATGTACAGTAGTTCAAATCATAAAATATAATGGTTTTAAACAGTGCTAAAAAGCTGTGATCTAATATCCAATAAATAGACAAACCAGTGTTCCAATAACCTTAACAGATAATTCTGTATCACCACGAACATCCTCTTCCTACTAGCTATCCTTTTCACTTTACTTGGCAGGGGAAAGTAAGACAGGGTCCAGCTTCTACAACAGGAAGCAGAGACTGCCCTCAACTTTCACAACCTTATCAGTATCACATGGCCACTTTTATGAAGTGTTTTTAATAAAACAATAGTGAAATAGCAGGAAATGGTAGGACAGCAACACTAATAACTACATTAAAGCAACTTTTCCTTTTGAAATAAAAATTTATTTGCCAGTCCTATGAGCTGCTAGTTTCAGCAATTGTATTATGGGACACCAAATGCTTACAATTTGAAAGTGGTCTATTTCATATTCTATTTTCTCATTTGTTTCCCTTCTTTGTTACATTTTAACCATATAATGTTTATAATGTTATAAAACTCTTTATTTTTTTTTATGAAATTTTGGTCTTATAGTTGCTTTACATTTTATACTGTAAGTATTCCACAGAGCTCTTTGGGGTCATGAGGCCGGGTTAAAGGTTACAACATAAATAAATATGAATGCTCTATAATAGAGATAAGAGGCGCATGTCTAATTCCTAAGATGATCAACCACTGCCATCTTACCTATCTGAGTAAGAATTATATTTAACCATACTGAGTACAGCTCCCATGAGGAAGAACATCAAAATGGGGTCAAGAAGAATGTACTGTGAGATTGTAATGAAGCCAGTGTCTGAAAAAAATGAGAAACATATACTAGCTTTGTCATTCAAATTATTTATCAATGCTTAGTCGAACGTAACCATACTGAATTCTAAAAGTAAATTGTCATCCCAACATTTTCATTTTCAGAGACATTACTGTACTTAGAAAGATGATTCTGAGCCTAAGATGATCACTCTCACTCACTCTCTCTCACACGCTTGCATACACAAAGACAAGACAGAAAAAAGATGGCTGCTTCTCAATGAATCTAAAATAAACCTGTTATTTCAAAGGTGAATTGTTTTGTGAAAAACCTGGCTTTCCTTGAGGGGAAATATTCATTATTTATTGAACAAATTTACAAAATTGGCCAATTCATACATACGTGATTCTGGGGAGCTTACAACATTTTAAAAATCCACCATATAATAAACACCCATTTTTAAAAAATCTCACCCCACCTCCCATGACAACTACAACACTAACAAATCAGCCACTTGATTGACTGTGTCTTTGTAATTCCCAGGCCTGTTAACAAAACAACATTTTGGAAAAGCAACAATGTGGGGGCCAACCATATCTCAGGGGGAAATGATGGACCATAAAGAAGGGGCCATCACTGATAAGCCTTGTATCTAGGCTTCTGTAAAACTGTTAAGGCCGCTGTTTTCTAAACTAACTGAAGTTTCTGAATATTCTTCAAGGGCAGCCCATATAGAGTGCATTACAATAGTCCAGATGGGAGATGACCAGGGCCTGAGTGACTGTGAGAACAGCATGTTGATCCAGGAATTGGCACAACTTGCACAGAACACAAAGTTGCTCAAAGGCTCTCCTGGCTACAACTGCCACCTGCTACTCGGGCAAAAGTCACAAATCCAGGAGAACCCTCAGATTATATACCAGACTATGGATTTTTGGGGGGGAAATGTATGTTTGTTTAACTGCTTTTTTACTTTTCATATTTTACATCTGCCCTGTTTAGCTGGGTTTTTGTCTTTTTAGACATTGATGCTATTTTTTTGATATTTTTCTTTCTGTGTTTTTGCATGCTATAATCTTTATAGATTTCAATGTTATGAACAAACAGAATAAAAACATTAATAGGAAAAAATAAGAGAAACAGAAAAACTCAAAAGTAAACCAAAGAAAAGAAGAAGAAAAAAGAAACAAATGCATGTTAAGTAGATATAAAACACAATACTGACTTCTTAAACAACAAGTTAAAGTTTGATCACATGGATAAATATCAATCAGATTTTCTGCAAAATCCATAATATAGTTGCGAGGCAAAACCTCTCTGCACAAAATTTTCCATAACTGAAGTGCCACCATTGAGAATCCTTCATAATAATAGCCTGTTATCAGCAAACAGGTTGCAAAGGTTTGGCATAAGATAAAGTATGAACAAGATGTATGCAGTCTTGGCCAATTAATCTCATTGAATCTTTTGCAATAGAGAAGATCAAACACAGACCAAGCCATACAAAACAGCTGCTTACCAAAAATCAGGATGGTAGCAGTGAGCACTGCTGCAGGCAATGATCTGGACAGCTCCAGCACTGTGAGGTAGCAGAAGGGGATCAGACATGAACCAAGGAAGGCGCAGAACTGAATAAAAGAGAAGAAAAGCATGCTTCACAAGGTTGTTAAAATAATCCAGGTTCTCTCACTGACTTTGATTGTGGGAACCTGGTTGGGAAAGTCCCAAATGGCAATCACATGACCTCAGGATATAGCAACTATGGTAAACACATGCTGGTTGCCAAACACCCAATTTTTGATCATGTGACCATGAAGATGTTGTGAGAGTTGTAAGTGCAAGGAAGTCACTTTTTTCAGTGCTACTGTAACTTTGAACATTCACTAAGCAAATGGTTGTAAATCAAGGACTACATATACTGTTAGCCTGTTATTTCCCAGGAATTCAGATACTGAAATTCCAATTTATGTTCTGTTCCCCGCCCCCCACCCCCCCCAATCACTCTTCACTGATATCTTCTTTAAACTCTGCTAATGCTATAGCTTTCTAATTTCATAAAGTGAGAAAACATTGTTGATAGCAATAGCAATAAAACTTATATAACACTCCATAGTGCTTTACAGCACTCTCTGGGCAGTTTACAATGTCAGCATATTGCCTCCAATAATCTGGGTCCTCATTTTACCGACCTCGTAAGGACGAATAGCTGAGTCAACCTTGAGCCCGTTAGGATCTAATTCCTGGCTGTGGGCAGAGTTAGCCTGCAATACTGCATTCTAAGTCTTGTGCCACCAGGGCTCTATTATTGATCCAAGCCAAATGCACTATCCAATTAATGTGGATAGTGAATGTGAATAGAGTCTCTGTATTTAAAAAATATTCAAAGGACGGAATTTATTCTGCTAGGCACCGCACACCTTAGATACAATTCTTCAATTACTCTTCTTCATTTCCTTTACCTTATACATAATCAGTTCTTCAAATACTAAATCCATTCCTTCATTCTATTCACTCCACTCTAACATCATTAATATGTGTGTCCCAAAGTAGTCAAACTGCTTACAGATTAATCAGCTATATTGTTACTATTTGCACAGGAAAAGTCACAAGTAAAGGATGGCATATTTACTTCAGCTAAAGAAAGCTTCGTCGCAGGTAGATTTAATCCATATTAACAGAATATGGGCATCACAAATTAAGAATTTGCTAAAAAAAATTGAAGTAACCTTTTTAGATTTCTCTCAGAAGCAGCAGTACATAAATAAAATAAAGATATCATACTACCAGTTCTGTGGGTGTGGCTTGGTGGGCGTGGCATGGTTTGGTGGGTGTGGCAGGTGAAGAATACTATAAAATCTCCATTCCCACCCCACTCTAGGGGAAGGTTACTGCAAAATCCCCATTTCCTCCTGATCTTCTGGGATTTGGGAGGCAGAGAATAGATGGGGGTGGGGGCAGTCAGAATTTTTACTATTGGTTCTCCGAACTACTCAAAATTTCCACTATCAGTTCTCCAGAATTGGTCAGAACCTGTTAAAACCCACCTCTGATCAGCTCCCTTATTTATTCCTATACATTTTCAAACTTTAGCTATAAACTATATTTCATTTTAACACACAGAAAACTATTTAAGAAATATTTCTTTTAAAAATGAGGCTTATATTACAAGCTATTTCAAACTATTTCAAAAGATCTTCTTAAAATCTAAAGTGGATCTAACATTTTCTTTCATCATCAAGAAGCTCCCAATGATAGATGATACCATCATACCAGTCTTCTAGAACAGGTCTGCAAGAAGAAAGAACTGATAGAAAAAAGCTGAATGAATTAAGAGGTTTTCCACAGACAGGAGTCTCAGACAGAATAAATTCTGATTCTAACACGAGAACTAAAAAGAGAAACCTGCTACTAGTCTCCAAAGATATATTTATAACCTTACCATCCTCATTCCTATATAGTTATGTTGCTCATATTTATCCCCAGGCTTCTGGAAAGGAAAAGTCCCATCATAACCACTCAGATAGCCAGCAAGTCCTATTAACATCTAGTGATGAAAAGGAACAATATTAGTAAAGCAGAAGACAATTCAAAAGTTTACCAGATCAAAGCAAACGTCATTTGATAAGTAAATAAAAAGTATTGCCTACAGCTCATCACTTTCAAAAATGAACCTTGTGCTTAACTATGTTAACGAATAATGATAACACTATAAATACTGGCCCTCAAAAAATAGTTAGTGTTAGCAATAGTGATATCTCAAACTTCCTTACATTATAAAATTTTATGCATGACAAAATTCTGGAAATTCTAATCATTAAGCAAAATGTTTTTAAAAGGCATATATTTTCAAGTCTGGAAGTTGAACTTCAAAATATAATGGGTGAAGGCAGGTCAAAAATTTAAATTTAGATTCATATTTACTTTTAAAATTCAGAATTTTGTATGATTACTCTCTAGTCAGTTACTGAATACCGTACTTTCCTCCTTTTGTCACATTCATCTTTTCTTTTAATGATCCATAATCCCTTGTGGGGTGGAGTCTGAGAGTTCACTGGCCGGATGCCCTTTCTGTCGCCAATGCAGAGTTTTGTTCAACAGATATATTCTCATTGTGCCCAGAGAAAGAAATATCTGCCTCTACCTAGGATCGAACTCACAGACTCCTGATTGTGAGGCAAGAGCTCTACCTCTAGGCCACTGCACCTCTCCTTTTGCCACATTATAAATTGAAATTTAAAAGCAAGCTTCCATTAAATTGGAACTGTATTATAAATTTAAAGGTAAGCATTTTTAAATAATAGTTCACCATGTAACTCTAAAACCAATCAGATTGTTTCTCATGTTCAAGCTAAGGATGAAAGAGCAACCAGATAGCAAGATCCAAGTTATAAAGCTAAAACAATTACTGTAATTTTAAAGAATATCCACTGAAATGTTTATAATGCTTACACGAAGTAACAATGTTCCATCAAGAATCTTCAAAAGTATTAACTAAATCTCAAAAAAGTTAAATACTATGGTAGCTTTTTACCTTCCCCAAAGGTGGATGGACATCAAAGAAAAATGTCCGGTTAATATAATAACTCCCCATCTTTCCAAAATGTGTTTCATCCCAGCTATAAAAAGACAAAAGTAATGTCAGTTTATTATCAGGGTTTTAACTTAATACTTACTTATATTTTTTAGTCTTGTTTTACTTCTAGTTTATTAGAATGATGAATTCTTAATAGTTCTGCATATAGTTCATGAAAAAAAGCAGCTGAGCTTTCCAAATTAGTTTCTACTAAGGCTAGGTAAAGAATTCTCTTTGGTCATATTAATTTATATGGTTCTTTAATTCTATAATTATGCCACTCCATTACATTGACTTTCACCCCATATCTTCATTTCCTTCAAAATAAGGTACATAATTAAGCATCTCTAAAATGTACAAACTTTTGTGGGCTGACACTCTCACAAAAATTAAAAACTGAGAATTGTGGTCATAGCTTTCGCAAGCAAGTCTTATAACCAGGATATGCATGAAAACTGAAAACTAATCATAGCTTGCTGTAAAAGTATAGTGTCTATTTTGGAAAAGTGCACTCTCCAATTCATCCTGCTAGAAATAAATCAAGAAATTATGTCCCAGCCATTGGATCCTATTTATAATTAGACAAACCTAAGTTCGTGTTAAGGCCTAGGCTTTGGTATGAATAGCTGTGCATGATTAGATCACTCTTATTTTACTTTTGTTTACTTCATTATAATGCTTACAAGAAATTTGTAAACATTACAAGGTTGCAAGTATCGTTTTTGTATGGGAAGAATAACAAAGTGGACAGGAACCAAGCAAAGGCATTATTCTCCCTTGCCAAACGCCTTAAAAAGCCCTTCAGGGCAAGGGCTGTCCAGATCTAAGGGAGAACCTCATTCCAGGGGGCAGGTGCTACTACAGAGAAGGCATGCTTCTGAAGGCCTGAAATGACACTGTGTAATTAAAGGAATTGAAAAACTCTGCAGGATTGAATTAACCAGGCAGATACTATGGGGCAAAAGACAATACCATATATTACCAGGCCCTATGCCACCTGCAGTAAGTAACAATCAGAGATGGACTAAATTGCAGGACTATTTATAATAATCAGCAGCATGCCATTTAATGACCGCAAGAAACAGGACCATTGCTGGGTAGGTTTAAATGCCATACCTCAAAATTCTCTACACAAAGTACCCTCAATAAAAAAAAATAGGATGGACTTGCACAGATATTTATCACATTTAACATATTAACACTTCTTTTACTACAAAGCCAATGCTTGACCACTGCAACAAACAATGCTTGATTACTGAAACAAATTCAGTTCAATGTCTCTGTACTTTCCAATTTTCTTTTGTGATGTTTCTAAGACTGCAACAATGTGGCTTAAAAATGTACAATATTGAAAGATAAAACAGAAGTGCAAGGAGCTTGGTCATTTCTTTGTGTCAAAAGTGCTATTCTGAACCCTGATATATTTGAATTTTGCTTAACCAGGTCAGATTCTTGTATTTTCATCAGTTGTGTTGGTTGTTCTATCCTCTACATTACACCACGTATTCAGACCTACAGCCAGATCACTCAAATAAAGCTACCTTTGGACTAATTACTCCAGTCCAGCCTAACATAACTCATAAGGTTGTTAGGACAGAAATGCAAGATGTATTTACATTTACATCCTCATGTATGCACATGAGGAAAGAAGAGACCAAAAATGTGACTTTTGCTTATATTCTGCCTTTCAGGACAAACGACCCCAAGGCAGTCACCTGGAAACAACCACTCTCCTATCTGAAGTGAGCTCTAATGCCAAAGTTTTTTTAAAAACTTTCTGTTACACCGACAGGTCCCGCCTCTAAACCAAAGCCCCGCCCCCGTCGCCATGGCATCCCGCAACCCAATACCAGATGTGCGGCGGCTCCCGCAGCCGGTAGAAACGCGTAGCAAAGCTTAGGAAAGTAACGAAGGCGAGGGGGCTCCAGGACCGCCTTGGACTCGCGCGGGCGGTGGGAGCCAAGACAGGAACACTCGCCAGTCTGAGTGTTTTTCGCTGCCGGAGGCCCAGCACGGCCGGGCAATTCTTGTTCGTGGCTAGTGGCATTCGCGCCCTGATGGGAGGCGCCTCCTGTCGGCGCCCGTAACCGGGCGCAGCGCATCACGGGAAGTAGAGTCCACTTGGAGAGGCATGTTGGGCAAAAGGGTCGGATATTTGCACCCACGTGAGGGAAACAGAAAAGCTGACTTTTTTTTACAGCATTGTGGGAAATGTAGTTCTTGAAATATGGTTATGTACTCCTATGAAGTTAAACCTCAGAACTCATTCCCATCGGCATCAATGAGCTTACTCCTTATACTATTAGGATTATAGCCTTGTGCCTTAATTTTGCTGGACTCAACAAAACCCTCAAAACCTTTTTTTGCTGTGCTCAAAGTGGGCCAGTGACATCTCTTTCCTGGCTGTAATTTAGATCTTGCCACTTTGTATTCAGTGAAATGGCTTGACCTAAGTTTGCTTTTAATCACAATTCAGTCTGATGGACTTTCATTAAAAAAAATCCTCTTATAAAAAAATAATGTGCTCACTTCATATAATCAGGAAGATCTGAAAGGCCATGCCAAGATTTTATGAGCTGTCATTTGAGTAAGAGCTTCAGTTGGATTGTCACCTAAATGGAACTTGAAATTTAAGAGTTAATATCCAAGGCATAATGTTTTTTAGTATTTTGTAGATTGATATAATAGCTCCTGTCTTCAAAGTTTCAACACACACACAAACATTTCTGACAACATAATTTAGTTAGAATTTTTTCAGGCTGCTTACTTGAATATTCCTGGATGCTTAGTCAATTATTTTTTTATTGTTGTCCTTTAAATTATTGTAAGACAGCCATATTAGTCTATGTAATTAATATAGCCCAAATGTAGCCCAAAATCAGGATTCTGGACGCACCTTTTCAGTATGCTAACAATCTGAATAAATAAAATTTATTTTTAAAAACACTAAAAAAGTGTTTGCAAATTCCTTAAAATCCTTTAACAGTTTGAGTCTCCTGCCAGTTCTTTGTCCCTTGCCTAGTACGATATTGCCTGCTACTACATGGTTACAGTATAATAAAGTGTGTGTGCGCGTGTATGCAAAGTGAAGGGAAGATTTCAAGTAAATTTGATAGAAGCAACTTTTAAATTTGTATTTGACCATCAATTTTTTTGTGCCCTTAATCTTCCTCATATGAAAGAAATCTAATAACATAATTACTATTTCACAAGGATATAGCTAAGGTATTGTTTGAAGTATCTACTGATTAGGAACCTTTGCCCATCTCAGTCCCAAGAGCCAAAGCAATCAGCCAGTTTCTTCTATAAGACTCTCAAGCTTTATTCTGTGTAATGAAATCAAGTGCATTTCTTAACAGTGAAAAAGGACAATGATAAAAATAACACTGGAGAGAATCAAGAAAAATAAAAGCACTCAAATTACAGTGAACCTAATGAACAAGGTTGCATTCACTCTCAATGGGTAACATATTCACTTTCTAAATAATATATTCACTAATTTAATTTAAGCTATACTATACTAAAATACATAATGCTTCTGTCCAAAGCATATGAGTCACTGACTAAGATGGATGGTCTTAGAAACTGAACAAATAAAGCTATTAAAAAGGTCCTGGCATATTACGGTATTCATGTTGCTCTTCAAAATTACAGAGAAAAGCTTGGGGAAGAAATGAAACTACAACTCCCACAATCCCAAAAATTCGCCGGAATGGCGTAATTCATCGAGTCCGTTGCTAGCTTATATTAATATTACAGCGCGGAACGTGAGGCGGCCGAGGCCACGCCCATTGTTAAAGGACCCTTCTCCCAACGAGAAACGTGTCAATGGGGGAGAGTGCGAGATGTGTGCCGCGTTAGCAAAGGTATTTGTTACTACCGCCTTCCTTCCCCCGGCAGCTGCGCGGATAAAAGATCACGATGTAGTTGGTTTCGTGAATACATTCTGAATACATCTTCTAACAACCTGATTCCAGTTTGGTTATCCAACTTAAAAGAGTTTAAGTTAAAGAGTTTAATAGTTAATAGTTAACTTAAATATTTAAAGTGTTAAACCGTTCAGACGAGGTTTATGCAGATTCTGAAGTCTTTTAGGACTGTGACCAATCTTTGCATGCAGTTGAATGAGGGTTTGAAATGTGAAGCCAGAGTTAGAGGTTGGAGCATATTTGGGGCCATAAATAAACTTCTAGGAAATGCAATTCTTAGAATTCCTAGAATCCAGTTCTTCTCCACTGTAGGGGCTACCCTCTCCTTGAGTTGGCACAAATCCGTATTACCCATCTTACCTATTGACATTCATGTCCCGTATCCCTGGTTTGTGAGCACCCTGCAATATAGAAAGATGATTATTGTTTTCTGTGGCTTCCCAGCCCTCCTCCTTTATTATATCTACAGCAGCAGAGAAAACCTCTCTCAGTGGATCAATGAAACACAAATTAGATCAGTCCTTTTCAGGACTCTTGACTGCCTCTCCGAAAGACAATTTGGGCATAAGAAGACAAAGAAAAAAGAAAAGAAAAAAGAGAAAGTTATTAGGGCCGACATAACTACAAAAGAGGAAAGCAGATCCTGTTATGGTTGTGCAATTAGATACAGGTAGTCCTCGACTTACAACAGTTCTTTTAGTGACCATTCGATGTTACTACCTGTACACGCTTGTGAATGTGCTAATAACATACAAGTAGTGATAGGCCCATATGAATCAAGCTATGTATTGTGTTGACTGGAATGAATAAATATGAAAACAAAAAGCAATGCATCATAGATATAAATTTATAAAATTAAATGTATAGCCATTTAAAAAAAAAAAAAAAAAAACCAAGGCCCATAACCTTGTTTAAACCTACAAATAGTTAACTTGTGCATGATAAATACATGTTTATTGTACTTCATGGAATATCATGGAGAAAAATTTATGTGGCCATTAGAAGCCTACAGCGGCTTGATGGCACATAATGAATCAAAGGTATTGAATGAAATCTCTTGGCTCTCACTGCTTTCATTAAAATGGCAAAAAAATCCTTGAAGCATACATTCAGTGTCACAATGCATGTAGAAAAGGAGTAGGACTTGTATTGCAATGTTGCTTGCATCACTCTGACTCCCCTTTGCCCAAGAGACTGCTGGTTATATTCTGTTTTTCTGGTTTTTTAATGGAGTTTTATTATGTTAATTGCTAGTTGTCTGCGATGATTGCAGGGTAACAACTAATGTAAAATATTTGGATCCAGAGGCGTCTAGCACGTTGTTTGATACATGATTTTTAGTGAAGTGTGTATTTGAAGGAGCAGGCTTTGAAGCCAAATGATGAAGATTCCCACAATTCTGAGCCATCGTCCATCCCACGGTTTTAAGACAAGATTTAGATGTAGTAATTTGTAAACTACTTGATTGGGGAGATGATGTATTTCCGTAACAATGATAAACAGTTAATGTAGATGTGACTGAAAATCGCCTTGAAGGATCTTGATCTATTTTTGTTTTTCTTTGGCTGAAAAAAGGTAACTGTAATTCATACTAGGGCTTCTAGTATCCTTTTTATCAGTTTCCTGTTAGGGTCACTGGCAAGAGATCCTTTCTCAAGCCAATTGGTTTTTTGTCTAATAAACAAGCAATATAAATGTTTCAACATTGTGGCTAGCAAATCATTTTGATTTCTAAACAAGTGTATCCAGAGGCTATATTTTCCAGTAAGAATATCATAAAGTCAACAGCGTACAGGTAGTCCCTGACTTACAGCAGTTCATTTAATGACCGTTCAAAGCTACAACAGCACTGAAAAAAAGTGCCTTATGACTGTTTTTCACACCTACAACTGTTGCAGCAATCCTGTGGTCATGTGATCAACATTCAGGTGCTTGGCAACTGACTCATATTTATAACGGTTGCCGTGTCCCAGAATCATGTGATCCCCTTTTGTGACCTTCTTACAAGCAAAGTCAATGGGGAAGCCAGATTCGCTTAACAATGGTGTCACTAATTTAAGAATTGCAGTGATTCCCTTAATAACTGCTGCACAAAAGGTGGTAAAATGGAGCAAAATTCACTTAACAAATGTTTCACTTAGCCACCAAAATCTGGGCTCAATTGCAGTCGTAAGTCAAGGACTACCTCTATAGGAAATTCACTCACAGCAATAACTTGAGCTTCTTTCTATTTTCCTTTTAAAGAAGTGTCTTTATGCTGCCTCATGTGCAGGTCCTGATGCATCTCAGTAAGAAGGGCTGGGAAATAGAGAAAGGGGCTACCGGCCACAAGTTCTGCTTCTGGAGGTCAGTGCAGAAGGACAATGATGGAGCAAATAAATACTATTCTCTTCCAGCAATTCATTCCTTATGCCGTCTGTTTTGCATTTTCTGGGCCTTTCGGAATGCTTTGAATCCTGGTTGTAAGAATTGAATTATGGAATTGAAGGAAATGCAGGTAACTTAGGAACGCAGGCACTGTTAGCCAATTCTGTAAAATAAAAATGCATTTCTGTTGAGCAGAATAGACAGGGCTTTGTCACTTGTCTCTTTTTTTTTTAAAGTAAATTAGATTAAATCTGCGGAGGAATGAGCTGTTGTAATTTCTTTGCTCCTCTGCATTCAGACAGCTGTGATTGGCTGCAAGTGAAGCTCCTGTTCCCCGCCCCAGCCAAGACTATCTCAGCTAGCTTTCATTTTGAGGAATTACTGTACTCTATTTGCACTCTGTACTTAGCATGGAGACTTCCAAAAAGGTGAGAATAAAGTGGGATTTTTCTATATATATATATGCAGTTCACGAGCTGTCATGATACCATTGCATTCGTGGAATGTTTTTCTTCATATACTTTCATACTTCTCTCTTCTGGAGCAGTAGCTGCTCTAATCTTCATCTTTTGGCTTCAGACTCAGAGTCTGATCCGTTTTAAAGCAGTAGCTGCAACTCTGTCAACAATCTTGTTTGTGTATGATCTTTCAAAATTTCACGACACAGATAACAATGGTGGAAGATTCTTCAAAAATGTAGTATTTCAATTGCCCTTTGTGAGTTAATTCAACTTCAGACAGTCAGCATGAAAGTGGCAATTCCATCTTAATGGTATTACAGTTCTGGGCTTGCTATTGGTTTACTGATCTCTTTGCTAAAAGTCAGTGCTACTTTGGATTTTTGCTATTTAGAACTGTTAGTCTCTACAGCTTAACCTTCAAAAAGATTTTTACATTATATGCAATTCGAAGCTTGAAATGAATGAGCTTACAGTTGTAGCTTTCAACTTTATTGTTTTTCCTACAGCCAGTTCTTTACACTTATTTCAGAAGCTCCTGCTCCTGGAGAGTGCGAATCGGTAAGAATAATGGTTGAATTCTATTTATAATAATATTGTTAATTCCTATTGTTAATATTTTAATATTGTTAACATCTAGTAGAGATTTTTAGTTACTGAAATGCAGCTAATTGTTAACTGTATTTAACAATTACTCAAGTGATTGAGTAACGGCAGTAGTGGCAGCAAGCAAATTACTGTTTTGGGTGGATTGGAAGAAGTCTCTTCTTTACATTGGGACAGAAATAAAGAACCTAATTCATTATCTATTAGATGTTTTACTCTTCAACTTTCAACTTTAGTTCTGACCTGAATGGCTAATAGCAAAGGACTTTAGAAGCTGTTGTCCAAAACAACTGGAAAAGTCTGTTAACAGTTAGGAGTCGCATGTGATTCAAATGCAAACTGTTGTATATTCCACATTTTCTCAGCATGTGTAAGCAATGGAGAACGCAGTATCCCATATGCACAAAATATGTAAATATGTTTAACTATGTGATAGGTTCATAAAGCAGAAAAAGGTTTTGTGATATTTACTCCTTTGTTTTAATATATATGCAATCTCTAATGATATTGAAGTGGAATCTTTCAGAAGGATTTGTGGGTGGTTAATCCTTCTCTCTTTGGGTAGTCCTTTTTCAAAAAAAAGGAAATTAATTAGAATTACAGTTTGAGCATAAAAAAAATAACACAATGTAGATGCTACATTTTCCTTCTTATATCCTCATGTTAAAGGCATACTAGTAAATAATAAAAGTTGTAACAACTGAAGTACAATAAACAAGAATGGTTTTAGCTAGCTAGTAGGGTTTAGATGACCAAAATGAACAAAATTCAAAAATTGATTACTTAATATTACAGGATATATGGAAAAAGCAATGATCTGTTTTTATTTATTTATTTTATTTTATTTTGGAATACGTAATTTGGGTTTACATAGCAAAGGAATAAACCTAAATGTTTTATTGATTTGCTACTTTATGATGAAAGCGAATTAGCGAAGGATGCAAAAATGATTAGAGCTTTGAATGTGAGAACATTTCATAGTACTGACAGTAGATTTTTATGAAAAGAAAGTCAAATGGTGTAAAAAAGTTGAAGAAAGAACTACTTCAGGAAGAGAACAATTTACAGACAGACCACATAGTCTTGTGTGAAAAACAGATTATTATTCTTCCAGCAGACTAAATGGAAAGCAGATGTAAGAAAAGAGAATGTAGAAGATGCTTGGAACCCAGTGGGGAAGGGGGGAGGAATATTTTACCATGTGCCATGGATTTATGTAAATACACAAATGGGAATGTTCAATGGAATAATGAAATGAAAGAGATGAGCAGCACATAAGTTTAGTTTAGTTTATTATATTTGTATACCGCCCTTCTCCCAAGGGACTCAGGGCGGTGAACAACCATGGTGAAAACAATGTACAACAAAAATTAAAAGCTTATTAAAATAATTTAATCATTTGGCCAAATTTAAAACATCCAACTAAGATCATTTTAAAACCCCTATCAAAACCCAATTTAAAAAACCTTTATCCTGACGATTGTCACCAAAGAGGTTGTAGAAAAAATAGTTTTAAAAGTTAAAAAAAAAAATATTGGCCACGCCCACCCAGTCACATTACCCCCCACACCAAGCCACGCCCACAGAATCAGTAGTAACAAATTTTAGATTTCACCACTGATTTATATAATTTGGCTGTCTCATCAAAAAATGAGACTGGACACTGTAGAATAAAGCTATAAAACAGTTACCAAATTCAGAGAATGAAAAATTATGATTAAAAGGCAAAGTCAGGGGAGCAAATATTAAATGCAATTGAGCCAGCTCAGCAACTCAGCAGTCCCTTGTGGCCCCCAGGTCTGGTTTTGAGGGACTTTCAAAAAATTAACAGGGAAGGAGCCACCCTCATCTAAAATGATGTTTCATAAGCAAGTGCCATGGCAGAAAAGACCCATCTGAGGGATCTTATCGAATGTAGCACCTCGGCAGACAGGATATATAACATACTTGGTCAGTGTATTGAGAAAGATAAGCAATTGTAGGATTGCTACTCCATTTAGCCAGTTTAAACTCAACCAATATATATTTTGTACCTTTGAGTCAATGTTGATGCTGGTATCTCTGAAAAATGATGGTTCTCTGATGGCTAATCGCTGAAGTCCAGTGTGTTTAAAAAAAAAAAAGGTAAAAGGTAGCCAAATGCTACCTCAATCCGCCGTACCCACCCAGCCTTTGATGGTGTAGCCATTTTCATTCCCAGCCTTCATTCATTTCAGTCACTGGAGTGAGATGGCAATGGGGAAAAGAAGCCAACAAGACAGAGTGTCACCTCATCTATGTTTTGCTATAAGAATAAGATGGAATAGCTAGAATAAGATGGAATAAGATCACGTTCTGTACTTACTGAGTAAATAGGGAAAACATTCTGCTCACTTACTGAACCAAGGAGCAATTTATCTCCCAGTATATGCCAGCCTTACAAGTTAGATCAGTTAGGAAACACGATCAGATCAGCTAATTCTGCTTTATTGTAAAGCTACATTAGCAGAATTTTGCAAGTCTGAAAGTATAGAGACCAGGGTGAGTCTCTTCTGAGTCACTTTTCCACTCACTATCCAACAATGGACTGTGCAATTTCTTACTTTACTGTTCCCTTGGCAGCTTCTCTTTGCGCAGACTCCTAAGGTCTTTTATCAGACCACTACAGTATGTTATATAAATGCAGCCATTACAGTTTTGTAAAACATGGGTGATTTTTTTAAAAAAAACCTGGCCTGGCTGTTTATTAAATACCTGTAATTAAATTGTGTTTAGTATAGGGTGCAGATTAGTTCATTAGTTTAGCAAACTGGTAAGAAAGAATCAGAAGGAACAACTATTGTTTTAATTATTGCACCATCCATTTTACTCAGAAACAAACTGTTTTCATTGCTATACATTTATTAAGAATTATTGCAATATTTTACTGATTTTGTCCGGTTACAAGTTAGAACATTTCACAAAAGTTTAAAAGTCTAAACAATTCTGTATTACAGTAGGTAATTGTATTACATTTTCTCTTGGTAGCTTTGGCTCTGAAGGGAATTGCCTATGAACAAGTATCCATAAATCTTATAAAGGATGGAGGGCAGCAGGTAAGGAAATCTCTTATTATTATGTTCCTTGACCAAAGCAAAAACAATATATAACAAAATCTGGAACCAATACGATAAGGACAGCCTTAGCTGTAAAACGTGATTAGACAAAATATTATAAAAACAGTAAAAACAAGATACAATTAATATGAAAACTATGCAAATGTAATAATATAAAAGTAAAGTTAAAGCTATGGTAATTAGAAGTAATCAAAAAATATTGAATATTAAAAGAACACCTGTAATTTAGTGCATTATAAAGTTATAAAATTACTGTAAAACAAAAAAGGAAAATAACATCAATTAGCAGATAACTCTATTACTTGCCCGTTTGCTCTGTACAAGTTATATAAATATTGTAACAGAATTTAGAGACATTTAAAACCAAGGCACTTTGAGCTAACAGCAGGTAATATCAGCCATTGTAGCAGGAGAACCGTGTTTGTCTATGATAACAAAAAATCAGAAACATGGTAACACCTTTACTGCTACAGATTTTAATAAAACATTAATTTAATAAAATGCTTTAGCTGAAAAAAGGTCCTTGATTTTCTTTAGGCAATTGAAGATGAAATAGATCTGAATGTCCTGGGACATTGACTGTAAAAGAGAGTTCCAGGGTTCTTAAATATCATTACACATTCTACAGTACAAAAGAAAATGAGGTTGGATTTCAATATTCTGTTTCACATGGGCAAGTTCTTCCTGCAGGCAGTTCACTGAGAACAGCACTCATTTTATCCATGGCAGTTTTGTTGTTTAAGAACTGACTGTCTCCTGTAAAATCTCAAGTTCTTTAAAGAGGATTAAAATGACCCTTCCCCGTGTGCTTTGGAGCAGTTCGTTTAATTATTCTCATGTCCTATTCATGGGCTTCTCTGAGGCATCTGACTAGCCACTGTGAGAAGGAAGATACAAGATGGAGTTTGTTCTAATCCAGCACCATTCTTCTTCTTATCTTAATCAGAAGCCTGATTTTTGCTCATTATAATTACTAGTGCAAACTAAATGTCCCCCTGTGGTGCTTTTCAATAACTCAGGTCTTTAACTGAGCCAGGAATATAAATCAGTGATACTCCATTCTTGATTGACTGTTTCATGCTGATGACATGCTGCATTACATGCTGAAGACCATGTCAAAGGGATCAGGAGGTGAAAAGAGGATTGCCTGAATTTGTGTGTGCAAGCATAAGATAAAGGTGTAAAAAAGATGGCCCACTTGCATTTGTTTCGTGCCTCCCCAGGAGGTAAATCAACATTTAAGTCCTTCCGGCATTTGTGGGAAATAGTTCACAAAACTTAAAAAATAAAATGGGAGTCTAAAATTCTGTGGGTACTTAAATCACCTATTCCTTATCATCCTAAAACTATTCTCCCAAATTGACCACTTCTGGATCTGCTTCTTTGATTATCGGAACGTGGTTTCTGATATTCTGTTCAAAACTTAGTACTAGTGGGAATGGAAATTGTACACAGATTGTATATGAAATGATATCTTATTTGCAGTTTGTATTATATACTGTACATATTTCCATGAGGATTACAGCTTAACTTCTGTTAAGCTGTATCCAGAACAAAATTGGTATTTTGTTCTGGATTTCAAAGGCAAGTCTTTGAAAGCAAATTGATTTGGCATTTGGAGTTCCGAAGCCATTTCTTGTCTTCTAGTCAAATCCCTGATCCTCATCAGTTTATTTTTTGAGATAAAAATTATTATATATAATGCCCAATGTAATTGCTATTGGCCAATAGGTAAAAGGCTTCATTATAAGAAATAAAATAAAATCCATAGCACTCAAAATTAGAAATGTAGCCATTAACTGGTATGCAAGTTTTTATCTGTGTATAGTATGTGAGTGTTGCATTACAAAGAATGTTTGAGAGTCTAGCACTATGGTTGAAGCTGATGGCAGCTGTGGCCTGAACGAGGAAGTTGTAAAACATCTCAGGAGAAAGTAGCACAAACCACTTCAGTGCTGTTAGCAAGAAAATTACATGGAGGGTTCATGAAGTCACCAGTAATTGAGCTTGTCTTTATCTTTCCCTGTGGAATGCAGCAGAATATACGTATCAGTGTAAATCGGTGTATGGAAGATATTGTGTGTAAGTGTGATCCTGAGAGGGGAGACATTTAGTTTTGTGAATGGAGTGACAAGCCTATACCCCATGGTCCCCTAAACTTTCATCTTTGGAAGACCTTCCTTGAATATGTTTGGCTTAATTTGAAGAATCCAAGGCCTTGAGGAATTATCTTGTTTCTCCAGATGACTTCAGACTTTCAAGCAGTGAATCCAATGCAGCAAGTCCCTGCCATCAAAATCGATGGCATCACTCTCTCCCAGTCTGTAAGTAAGCCAATTCTGTTAATTATTTACTTGCACTAAGGACTTTGCACCCCATGCAAGACTGCTGTTTTTTGACAAGAAAGGTCATCTTAGCCATGTGAATAAAGCCCATGCTAATCCTGCTTGCAGATTTTATCCAATTTAGTATGGCTTCCAGCATGAGACAAATTACAAGATTCTCTGTGGATGGTTTCCAGAAATGGAACTTGTGTTTTAGAATGAGTTCACCTGACACCATAGGTAATGATGCAGTTTCTAACTTACTGTGAATCTAGCAACTGCATTTGAAAACTGTGATTGAATGACAACATGTGGTTCCCACAAGTATTTTGTAGCAATTAAGAGTGTTCCCCAATTATAGGAATGGGATGGGGGTGTGGGAGAAGCACTAATTTTAGTGGCACAATCTTGCTTGCTACTGGCTTATTTCCCTCAAATGTTAGGGCAAAATGCATTTTCCTAATGTAACCTGCCTCCCTCCCCCCCCCCCATCCAAACAAAAGGCAAACATTTTGATCACTCACTCTGATGCTGTCATTGCATTAGAGCAGGGCTGCCAAACTCCCGGTCTGCGGGCTGGATACGTCACGTGCTGGCCACGCCCACACCCAGTTGGGGAAAGTCCTGATACATCACGTGATGCCACCATGACAACATGAGTTTGACACCCCTGCATTAGAGCTACTGTCCTTGAACCCTTGGAAGCCAAGCCACAAAAATCAAACTTTTTAGAAATTTATTCCCGACTGGTAGAAATCTGCCCAGCAAATATTTTCATGATTCAGATAAAGTGCTCTCCACCTGTCCTTCAGCCAGCAGAAACCTAAACCAACATAAAATATGCTGTCCCACCTGTCAGTCTGGTAAAGCAGGAGAGAATGTATTGATTTAGTGGGCAACCCTGTTGCTGATTATCTGTTTGGCAGGCTTGCTTTGAGCACAAGACAGCTGATCTAAAGGGAGTTGATGATACTGCTAAAGAAGCTTTACTACTATCCCTACATGCTGATCAGGGGCTCCCATTGTGCCTAGCAAACAGTAAAGCTTCCATTACTTTACTTGGCTGATCAACTGCCTAGCAGAACAATGGAAATCTATGATAAAGGAGGAGTGGTGGCTGTCTCAGAATCCACAAGCTGTCCTTTATCATGATTTGCCTTCATCCTTCTAATACCATAGCAGCCAGAAATAGTACCCTGCTTCTCCCCTCCCCCCAGGGGAAAAAAGGAATGTGGCCTTGGAGGGTATCCTGAACCCTAGAAGAAGGGGCATGTCCCAGCACTAGTCCAAAGATATCAACAGGGGATAGGTTTGTCCTGTTCCTTATGGATCACCTCAGTATACCACTACCCACAGAAAAAGGAAGCATGACAAGTTCTCTTCACCCTTAAACTGTCATTGGTTGTTCTTGACCTAAAAAGAAAACACATGTATCACTGGTACAGCTAACCATGATTTAAGGCTGTTTCATGCATGATCTGATGACAAGATGAAGGCAATATTATAGGGAAGTTGCAGAATAAAGATGATGCCAAAGTGGGCAAAAGTTCTTAGTGTGTTGCACAAAACTTACCATGTTTTCCCAAAAATAAGACCCTGTCTTATATTTTTTTGAACCTCAAACTAAGCGCTTGGCCTTATTTTCAGGGAGGTCTTATTATTTTGGGGCACGTGGAGCAAGATGAGGCTCCTCTTGCCTTCTTACCTGATTTCCAGCTCTGTGTTTAAATACTTTCGGGGAGGACTTATTTTTGGGAAGGAGGCTTATTTTAGCGCATGCACTCAAAAGTCCAATTAGGCTTATTATCAGGGGATGTCTTATTTTCGGGGAACAGGGTATTTGTTTGTTTTAATATGGTTTACAATGTGGTATGAACACAGAACTAATATGGAATAGGATTCTGGAAGGGTATGAGCAAATTTGAGGGGAGTAACAGTCACCCTGGGATTTGAGCTGAACACCCTTCATCTTTCTTCAACTCGGAGAGGATGCAGGTCCTCTCTGCCTGCAGTAGTCCATACTCATGCCCTGCTCACCCTCCCTCCACATGGCTTGTATGGATGCTCTTGGTTGCATCCAAGACCTCCAATAGAAACAGGCAATGAAGGGTGAATCTAAAGGGGCAGGGCACGGGAGTTGTGCTAGATCTTATACTACACTAGGTTTTCTTGTAATTGCCCTAGCATTCATTCTGGTAAAATTCCAGAAGGGAAGCTTGGGTAAAGACAAGGACAATAGCAAGAAGGGAATCTTGCTAGATTAATTAGACAGTACAGTCTAAAGAACTAAGTTTGAAAGAAAGACAACCCTGAAAGAGTTTTCCTTTTGTTTAACCCTAAGCATTTAAGTGGTTTATGTTGGAGGAAGCTTTTTGTATTCCTGTAATACAAGACCCAACCTGTGCAAAGATTACTGAAACAGGTTTTGTAATTCTAACAGGAAAAAAACCTTCATTTACAGAAAATACAGGAAATGAAGTGGCCAGAAAAAAACGGTATCCAATAGGCTACATCCTCTTAGATGGAGATCCAAGAGGAGAAATTTGATACATGCCCTTTGATACATGCCTAGGAGTGAAAGGAAAGGAGGAAGACCTTGAGGTTAGCAGTTGGGCAAACAGAGAGAAGGCAGAGTATAAGATAAAGAGGGAACACAGAAGGAATTCCTAATTATCTATATTTAATTTCTTGTGGTCAGTGCATTATGAGATGTTGCAAAACAATGCATCTGTAGTCTGACTGTCAACAAACTCCACACTAGTATTATTGGGGGACAGTGACAGGGGTGGAGAGTGATGTTCCTCTACCCAAAGGGACATGAAAAATGTTTTAAGTATCCTAGAGAGAATAAGCAAATTGATATGTACTTTTTGTTATTTTATCATCCCCATCGTGTGCGTATGTTGTTATCAACAAATATTAACATAATAATGTATTTTGCTTGCATACTCTGTAACAGAACACTGTTGGAAATATACGGCATTTTGTGAGTGTTATTCCATTGACTCACAAGCTCTGGTATGCTCTCATGTTACTGTTCCCTGCGGACAGCTAAGCTCATTTTCTTCCAATTCTGCTGCCTTTCAAATAACACATTTGGTTTTGTCATTTGACCTACTTGGGCTCCACAGAGCTGGGAGGGACAGGTTGCCCTTTGCAGTCCTGGGCTTGTGGTTTCTTGCAACAGGGATTTCATTAGTGTATTATGTACACACAGTTATTGGGAAAGAAGAAAGTGACTGGTTTTAACTGGACATGATGGACATTGCCCAAGATTTTTGCTTGTGGTTCTCCTGCCCTACTTACCTTGAAGTCTTCTTTTGGGAAGGATCATTTAAAGTTTCCTAGGGCTATGTTGGCTGAGTATTTCCAATGTGGCATCTGGTATCCTAATAAGTATTAGACTAGTAGGAAGGCCACAACATAACTAACTATGAGAACCCCTAATATACAGACACAGGCCTAAGACAGGCTGAAGGCACTTAACCAGATATTTTGGACTGCAATTCCAGATGGGAATTCCTCAGGCTTTTTTCTTTGATCAGATCCCTAGGATCATTGCTGCCTAATGATGAAGAGTATTCTTTAAGGGGCTGCTCTTGAAGAAGACTCAGAAATTGTAGCTGATCCAGAATGCAGCAGTTATAGATCATTTCAATATACCCAAGCAATTCCTCCATTATGTGAGCAGCACTACTTATGCAGATCCTGGGGGCAGGCCCTCCGTGGCACAGGAACCAAATATTTGTAGGACTGCCATTCTCCAGGTTGGCACAGTGTCATTTTACAGACCTATACATTTTTTCTTTCCACATCTGCCCTTTGCAGTAGCATTTCCCCCAGCATCGTTTAGAGAGCCTTACAAATCCTGCTTTTCTCACAGGCTACAGCTGGGACAGTGGGTGAATTGAGTTGCTATGGTTGCTCTGGGTTGGTAGCTTAGAGTGAACTATAGGCCCTGCGAATCAACAAACAATTTTAATTCTCTGAAAACTGCCCAGTACCATTGGCAGTTGATCAGCCTTAGGAATGATTGAATGAATGAATCAATCAATCAATCAATCAATCAATCTCTCTCTATTTCAGCTAGCCATCATAGAGTATCTGGAGGACAGCCGGCCACTCCCAAGGCTCCTTCCGCAGGATCCAAAGAAGAGAGCTGCGGTTCGAATGATCTCAAATCATATTGCTTCTGGAATTCAACCACTGCAGGTAGGCATCTTCTTACCTTGGCTGCCTTTCTTTCTAACATTGTTGACTTCAACTACATTTCTGACATTTCTTTAATATAGAGAATGTTGTCCCAGAAAATGCTGGGTCTGTTGTGCCTGGTGTGGAGTGCTAATTGAGCACACAAGACATGGAAATTTCTTTAGGACTCTATTTTGTACACAAGAAAGGACACTTGGGGTTTTGATTTCCAAAGCAAGCATGCCTGCTGGCTCCAAACTCCTGAGTTTTCAAATAGTCTACAAACAGGAAATTATGTTTTAAATTATGACATGATTGGGAAGTAGAATCTCATTGGCAAGCGCTGTTAACATGTGGCCACAAGATGAGTCCTATTGCATGGAAGTGGTTCTGTTGTTGAAGGAAAATATGACCTGACTCTTGTCTTAGCTATACCTACAGGACCATAGCCGTAACCAGCATAAGGAATCAGCTCTGTATGTGTGAAATGGAAAGGATGTAAACAAGAATACTTTGACATCAGTACTCATACTCAATAGTATGTATAGTGTTCAACCAGAAATGATGCAGAGAAAGAGCATTGGAAGAGTGTTATTCCTGTATGTGTTACAGGAACTTTGTATGAAAGCTTCATTTTCTTTTAAGTGAAGAAAACAATCCTTTCCCTGCGGTAATTGCTGCAAAAAGCAAACCTGGGGTCTGATTTATACAACAAGCACTTATTTATTTTTAAATTTTATTTGCTGCCCATCTTGTTGTTCTGACCCAAGCCCAAGTAGGTAGTATTAGACGCAAACAGTTCCAAAATAAACAGACTTTATTAGAACAGCTGAGAATTAACTCATTCTCAGCGTAGTCCAAACTAAATTAAAACAAATTCTTCATAACACAAATTCCTCAGTCTAATCACCAACCTTGGTATAATTAGGCAAACTGCCAAAGGCTTCTCTTGGCAAAAGTTCAGAAGCAGAAGATGCTGACTAGAGATAAGTGCAGCAAGTCAAGAACAAGTTGTTTTCTGACAAAGAGCCCAAGAGCCATTGCTGGTCTTTTAAGCCTTATGGGAGGGGCCAATCATCTCTTGGCCCTACTCCCGAGTCGTCCTCTTTGCTGTAGCTGCTCTTGCCTTCTGGCAGCTCTTCTCATACATGCCCTAGGAACAGGCTCCTCCTGTTCCTCTGCCTCTCTACTGTCAGCCTCTGGAGGCTCCGGAGTCCACACAGCACTTCCCGATGGCCCTGGCCCCATCTCTGCCTCCAGCGCAGAGCCCTCATCCGGGTCTTCCCCAGCCTCCAGGACTGGCCCATGTTCTTCCTCAGCCTCCTCACTGTCCGACTCCGCTGCCAGCTCCGCAGGCTGCTGGCAGACCACAACACTTGTATCCAACAACTCTTAGTTAGCATGTAGCTGTCTAGTAGTTAAGGCACCCGGTTAGAAAAGCAGGAAGCCATGAGTTCAAGTCCTGCCATAGCCATGAAAGCCACCTGGGCGACTTTGGGCCAGTCACTCTCTCTCAGCCCAACTCACTTCACAAGATTGTTGTGAGGAAAATAGGAGAAGAAAGGCGTGTCGGATACATTCGCTGCCTTGAATTACTTGTAAAAATAATACAGGTGAGATACAAATAAATGAATAAAGGCTCACTTATGTTCCTACTGGATGGAGTGATAAGGAAATGGTTACATAATGTACATCTTGATTTTTGCAGGGTTAGTAACCTTTCTGACCTTCAACATCGATTGATACCCTTATTTTTGTTTTGTTGTAATACCATCCATGTCAATATCTTTTTCAAAAAGGAAGGCCATAAGAGAACAAGAGAAAATGACACTGAAATCCGATTGTGGGACAGTTTTATTCCACTCAGTTTCATATGTTCTTGTAGAATAATTTCCACTGTTATAAAGCACAGTTCCGAGAAACTAGGGACTTTTTAGGTATTGACCCTGGTGATTAGGCATGCTGGTTAGGGTTGGAATTCAACAACATCTAGAAGGTCATAGGTTCTCCATTTGTAATATAGATTGAAATATGGATTACTGCTTGCTTAACAATAGTATTTTCTGTCCTTTTGATGCTGCAAGTTAGAGTTATCTAGAGCAGTGGTTCTCAACCTGTGGGTCGCGACCCCTTTGGGAGTCAAACGACCCTTTCACAGGCCTAAGACCATCGGAAAACACATATTTTCAATGGTTTTAGGAATAATTTTCTGGTTGGGGGTCACCACAACATGAGGAACTATATTAAACGGTCGCAGCATTAGGAAGGTTGAGAACCACTGATCTAGAGTAAGATCTGACTATTGTTCAGTGACAAACAATATCCTAAATCTATGTTTAGGTAGTATATTTCAGACATTCCTTATGTTTTTCAGAATCTTGCTGTCCTGCAGCAGATGGGAGAGAAAAAACTAGATTGGGCACAACGCATCATTTCTCAAGGCTTCAAAGGCAAGTTTCAGTATGAAATGTTTGTCTGGATTTAAGTCATTTCCAAATGTAACAAAGGCTTTTTTTCAAAGAAGCCTTTCCTTTTGCCTGTCTTGTACTGGGAGACCCTGCAGAACAACTAACCTAATGCACTATTTCAGGGTGTTTCTGGGAACTTTAAATAGAATATTCCGTTTTCCTAGAGAAACCATCTAATGGGAATAGATCTCCAGGAAATTTTTCACATAATGTTTTATAGTTTATCTTTATAGTCAACCTTTAAAATGCACTGTCAAATCCAAGTATGAATGATGGTTTGCAAAACTCATGGAGAATACTATAAAAGTCTTCTTGCTGGTTGAATGAAAACAAGGGAGAAAAAAATCTTAATGTTAAAAAGTTTAAATATTTTTTCAGTGCCAAACCATTTTATGTATGAGAGAAAAATAGTTATCAGGTCCCTTGAATAGTTTTCTCTCTGCTCAAATCAGCATTTCTCTAATGAAGTGGAATTGTTAAAGTTGACAAAAGCAAATACTTCCTTATAAGCCTATAATTAAATTATGCTTAACTTACTATCCACATAATGTACTGATGACCACTAAATTGGGTAGGTTTGAAACACAGGATAAATTCATGGAAGGTACCAGTAGCTCTTATTTATAGTAAAGTGTATTGGTTGTCTCCAGTATTAGATGTCAGGGTTCCAAGTAACAGCCCAAAACTCTAAGGCAGGGTTCCTGAAAGTATAGATTTATTAGGCATGTCATATTGGCACAACTGGTAAAAACCTGACTCTGAAGTTCCCCGGGTTTTCCCCACCCAGTTCAAAATCCAAAATTCTCCCTCCCCCCCCCCATCACACACAACCATTACATGCCCCAATCAAGTCTTTCTCCTCATCCTAGATGCTTCCTATCCACACACCTCCAGGTGCTGATGAGAGTGTTCTTGGTTCCCAGAAGAAAGAATGTTATTTTGGCTACATATTCCCCCAGCTATCTCTGTTTCCCACTCCCTTTCCCACAGCTCCATCCAGCTTTGTTGTGGCAACCTGAAGACGCTCAGAGATGGCTCCAGGGTTAACATTAGAAGCTACTCAGTAACACAGGCTGGGAAAAGAGATGGAAAAGTGTAGGATGATGAATTAGACAGACATTTTTGGTTGTGACTCTAATCAAAAAGATAATTATGTTACATTTTTATCTTGAATAAGTTGGCAGTATGTTTTTCCCACCCAAGTAAATGTTTCAGCCCAAGTCCTGCTTTTACATGTACAACAAATTAAACAAAATATGTAAGAATTATTTCATTCTTTTATACTGTTAATTTGTACTCAGAATATTGTAAATGGCAGTTCAACATCATTCCTGATTTTCCACAATGGTTCTGTTTTCTCTTCCTACAGCTTTGGAACAGATCCTGAAAGAAACAGCTGGCTGCTACTGTGTTGGGGATGAGGTATCACAAGCTGAGGTTATAGGCTTCTGATCATAAAGGAGCCTCAGAAACCTATAATTAGTAATGTTTCATTAATCAGTGTGTTGGGGAGCATTCCAAAATCCATTAGTCTAAGAAAGGCAGAAATAATTAGTCTGTATCCTGGCAGCAATGAATAGTTCCAGCATGAAACGGCCCAACAAAAAATTCACAAGCAAATGCCATACGCAGGTAGTATGACCATAGTGATCTTAAGTTGTGACAACCATAAAACAGGTCACCAACTTAAGTTGTGATGGGTGCTAAGCAAATGCCATGGTCATTTAACAATCAATGGGCCATTTTTACCAAAAACCAAAAGTAAATGCCGGTTTTCAGCAGAAACGTCATAAAATTAGATCAAGATGCTGCAATCAGCTGTAAATGCGGGCTGATTGCCAAGCACCCAACATATGGTCACATGACTACAGGGGAGGCATCCTTCAGAAGCAGGTCACAAGTACCCCCCAGGGAGTACCCCCATTGTAACTCTCTAAGCTACCAGTTGTAAGTTGAGAACTAGGATCACTACTTAATATAAGATATTGGAAAAAGATGTAGAAAAACTTGTCCAAAGCCAGACTACTAGTCCTAAGGCAAAACTATCAAAAATCACCACTTTTTTTTAACTTCTACATCACAAAGTTATACTGGATTAATGCCTTATAACAAGACTTTAGCTCCAAATCTTGAATTGGTATTTATCTGTGCTTTTCTCTTTTAGGTGACCATGGCAGACCTTTGCTTGGTCCCCCAAGTATACAATGCTGAGAGGTAAGGAAAAAGAAGTTCCACAAGCTGTAAGGGGGATGACTGCCTAATTTGTAGTCAGATAACTTTTGTATCACTGAAGGCTTAAACTATAATCCAGTGAGGCATCTGACTGTATAGAGCAGGGTCACCAACCTTTCGGACCTCAGGGACCACTAAATTCATAATTTTAAATCCTGCGGACGACTAATATGATCTGCCTAATGACCAGCTGGGTGGGCATGGCTAGGTGGTCATGTGACTGAGTGGGTGTGGCCAACTTGATATCATTCATGTTGAGGAGCACCTCGCCGGTCTCTACTTACCCCTCCCCTGCCACCCACTCCTCGCCTCCCCGCCCAGGCTCCTTAGAGCCCCAACAGGAAGCAGTTGTCGGAGCTAAGCAGCCACCATGAGAAAGGGTTGGCAAAACAGCTGGTTAAGTTCAAATTGGATCTGACCAAGAAGGAGACTCAGCAGAAACACTTCACTGAGGACTGTGAGCATAGGCTTTCCAAGCAGAGGGAAGACCTGTGGGAGTGCAAGGCCAGGTACTGGTGCCTGGAGGCTCAGTGGGCTGAGATGGTCAGTCAGTTCCAGGCCATGATGCAGCCCCACTGGAACAAGGCCCTCCAGTCTTCGCCGCCACCAGCACTTCCCTCCGGCCTTCATCCAAAGCCCCACACCGAGAGGCTGAAGCAGACCCCAAGTTGGAATTTCTGCCCCCCTCTGCCCCACACAAGAAGACCCTGAAGGGGGAGACTCTCTGCAGCAACACAAACATTCATTGCACATATCCAGCCCAGGGGACATAGTTTGAGGACCCCTGATTTAGTGTAATATAAAAATGCAAATAATTTTTCTGGGGACCACCAAAATTTTCTTACGGACCACCAGTGGTCCACGGACCACCAGTTGGTGACCACTGGTATAGAGACTCTAGACTACTACTTAGCATTCAGTTGCTAAGCCCATAGAGTAGAAGACTGTGGAATCTCAACATTTCACTCCCAGAAGTCTTCAGAGTCTTCCTACCCTGATCTCAATTCCTGATTTGGGGTAGCAGCTTGGCAATTCCTGTTGCCACCACCATTCCAAGGAATGTTTCATGTCTTCCTCTCAGCTCCATTAGGTAAACCAGACCAGAAAATCAACTCTGCATGGAAGTTAAACTTACGTTTATTAAGATTGGCAATAATAACAGCATTTGATTGTCCTATCCCACCTCTCCTCCTTATATACTCTTTTAAATTAGGAGAAGTCTGCCTGAGCCACTTCTGAATTTTGTCTTGTTCAGGACTTTAAAAAATGTTTCAGCATCTCTATTTAGGTGACAGTTCCTGCATATTTCCATCAAGATCATCATCTTTATTCTCCACATATTGCCCTTTCTGATAATTAAAAAGTAAAGAAAAAAAATAGAAATAATTTCAATAATGCTACCTTAGTGCCATATAGTACATAAGTATGTAACTAGAGGTGCTAGAGTCTTAACAATCAAATGACTGCAAAGAATATAAATCTTTCCATTCCCCATCAATTAGTTAGAACTGAAGAAGCTTCATGGATGAGAAGCGAAACGTTTTGAAAGGAAGAAAAATCCATGAAAGTCCAGTTGCATTTTGGGGAAAAAACACCTTTGTGTAACTAGGGGTTTGTTCCTAACCAAAATCAAATTTTATTTTAAAAACAAAAGGTAAAATATACCCCACTTTTAACTATTAACTTTAAAGTGAATACTTTCAGTGCTGTAGAAAGGAATTAGAGAGTTGTCTGGATCAGGTTCAGCAACTAAATAGAAAATTTAGAAAAAAATACAAAACAAATGCTCCAGGCAGACCACAGTAGAAAGTTCTTCTATAAAAAGATAGGATTCAGATCAGCATCTGCAGGATCTGGTGCGTTTGTCGAAATGACTAAATGAGCATTGTACTATGTGCTACTCCTATTTCATACAGCGTGTGATATTACAATGCTTGTTTCAGTATTTGCATGCACGCGCACCCCTACCTTGTTTAGACAAGTGATACATAATAACAAGAGTTATAAAAATACCTTTCGATTAATTACCAGAGGTTTGATTCAAAACTGGTCTAAAACCTAATTTTCCAAATTGATAGAAAATAAGAACATTACATTTCTCCTCACAGTGCACAGAAAAAGAAAGTCTATTCTATACCCTATCCACAATTCCTCTTTCTTCCAAAATGTCCATTTTTTTAAAACAAAGACCCGCTTCTTTTTACCTGGACTTCCATTTTTATTGGCAATCCCATGATATTGATCTTCTCGTTACACCTCTGTCCACAACTTCCTCATCTTCTCCTCCAGTTCTTTTTTTGTTTTTTTTTCACTGCCTGAATTCTTCTAAATCCAGAATGTTAAGCCACTAACAACAGTTACAAGGAAGAAGGCTAGATTCTAAAAGTTGTGTTAGTCTAGTTTATTGCAAAGGAAAAATGGCTTCCATTACAGAAATTTGGAAAAAGATAAATTGAGTGTATTAAAGGAGGAGCTCCTTTTTGCCTTTGCTCATCTAATTCTCAGAATATTTAGGAGACAGATTGTTACCCTTTATGACACGGGTGTCAAACTCGTGACATCATGTTGCCGTCATGTGATGTTTTGTAACATTTTCCTCCTTCATGGAGCTGGGGTGGGTGTGGCCTGCACATGACGCACCTGGCCCGCAGGCTGCCAGTTTGACACCCCTGCTTTTGGAAGTGTGATAGGAATACCCATCTGTTCTTTTTCTGCAGTATTTTGGAAACATCCATTCCTGTTCTTGTGTTCATATAATAGAGAATTCAATTATACGAACTGTTCACATAATAGAGAAATCAATTATATGAATTGTATGTATGTTGTCTCCCTTCATTGATCTCTTCACTTTTCTTCTTTGCCAATTACCACTTAATGCAAAATATGTTCTTGTGAACAGATTGTAACAGATTTTTGTTTTGCATCCTATTGATTTAAATGTATCTAAGACACAATGACTTGGTCTTAGAGTAACAGAGATGTGCCTAATGCTTAATTTCTCTTAGCAGATTTAAAGTGGATCTGACTCCATACCCCACAATAAGCAGAATCAACAAAGCTCTCCTAGAATTAGAAGCATTTCAAAGCAGCCATCCTTCCCGGCAGCCAGATACACCTCCAGAACTAAGATCCTAAAGTTCTTCAACTGCTTGCTTCACTGTTGGGAAATTGATCCAAAATTAAATGGGACTCTCCATTTTAAGATTTTCTGGGCGGGGGGAAACTTGAGGGTTTCGTCTGGAAGAGTCTGATAAATCTAAGACTAAAAGAAGAAGAAAAAAAAGGCAGTATAATTCTATAGTACATAGCTGGAGTAAAATAAACCTTTGATCATGTGTGACAATTGTAATGCAGTCATGAAGCAGATCAAAAGATAAGAGCTGGTGGGTGTTCCTTGTGAAGTTCAAAAAAGGCAGTGTTGCTTTGTGTAAGTAGCAACGGTATTGATCTATAATTAGACCGTATACAAAGATAAAGAACATGAAAAGGCAGTAGTCTAGATACCGGCAAGCAAATAATGATTGGGCCTGAAAAAGAACAGTCACATGTCAAATGTTTGCCAGCTTTTAGTGTAATAGCATGTTATTCAATTCGTATGTCCTTTTTAGTGTTACTAAGAACTGATTTAAGAACTTTCATAACAGCTTTTTTGTTATCTAAGCAGCAGCAAACTGTATCACTACTTTTTGGCAAAATTTGGTGATGCAGTTGGAGTTGCTTTAGAGCCATAAGTTGCCTGGTCTTGCCTTACAGTGTCCATCATTAGTCAGCATATACCAGCATTTCAGAAATATTGAAAGTTAGGGAACTTCTAACTTTTTCCTTTAGTATAGTAAGTATGGTAGTAACAACAGAAGTTCATGCAATAAATTGGCAGGAGTTGGAAGTTTTCTGATTCTCACAGGGATTGTAGATTTCCCAGAAAAAAGTACACAGATTTCTAACGAGTTAATTAGAGCTGTGCATCTCAAACAAAATCCTATGATCTGCAAAAAGCATATAGAAGCTTCAAAAGGATTTTGAAAATAAGATGTTTGTCTTCTTATCAATGGCCAAGATCTATATGTTCAAGTTCAAATTCTTATGCTTGCTTTATTAGATTTGGCAAAATGTAAACAACACTCATCTGAGGCATGAAGAAAAAAGATAAATAAAATGGGTTAGGGGAAGGAGAGAACAAGGACAAACCATATGTATAAAACACATTGGGAAATCCAAACCAACATATTTCAGAGCAATATTAAAAAATCATTGATCAATCTTTCCATGGAAGTACTGAGCCATCTCCAAAATACCTATTTTGGTGGTGCTCCCTCTCCTTTGCCATCTCAACTGCTAACAAGCTAAAAATGAAGATGTGGAGCTACTGAATTCAGCTGAGACATTAACTGCTCAGCTTTCCTTTATGCCATCACACATAACGTTGTAGGGGTTAAAAAGAAATAGCTGAGATAATGACCACAAACTGAGAAGCTGCCCACCTGCCTCACACCTATCCACGTTAAAAATAAAGGCAGGGGATGACATCTTTGTGACACACTTTAAATCTGGAGTAAGATCTAAGACGGTGTTTCTCAGACTTGGTAACCTTAATATGTGTGAACTTCAGCTCCCAGAAGTTCAGCCCTCAGTCCACGTATTTTAAAAGTTGCCAAGTTGGAGAAACATTGATCTAAGAAATCAAACCTTAAAGCAATCTCTGATACAGCCTCAACAGCCCTGTTCTTTTTAACATAGTTATCAATTCATTTTTATTATTCTGATGTCTAGTTATTTATGTTCTTTTGTTTCTTGATCTTGTTATGGAGTCAAAACAGTTCAGGTAGGCTCTTAGCAGGCACTTATTTAGTTCTGAAAGTCAAGCTGGAATTTGTTTGTACAGTTGTAGAACTTGCCGGCATGGTCTGAACCTCCAAAGACAAGCACTGTGCATAGGTTGTGTTTCCTCTGCTTCTGCTTATCCGTGTTTGTCAGGTTAGTACAAGTTAAATTGAGCAGTGTGTGGCCTGCCCGGGGCACAGCGCAAAGATCACTATGCTTAATAGCAGTCCAAATCAAGGTATCTGCAAAGGAAAGAAAAGGATGAGCCCTGGCAACTGTTTCCTAGGGTTAAGGGGCAGTTTTATGGTTGAATTTTATCACTTACCTAAATGGAAGATAAATGCATCCTGAAAAGCTGCTCTGGCATTACAGCCACCACTTATCAACATTTTTTGATCAGAGATTGGGATAGCAGCATGGAAACTAGAAGCCAAATAGATCATCTGAAAATTAGCCATTTCTAATTAGCCTTGATAAGCCTTGAACACAAAGATATAGGTAGTCCTTGACATACAATTGAGCCCAGAATTTTTGTTGCTAAGTGACACATTTGTTAAAGTCAGTTTTGCCCCATTTTGCGAGCTTTCTTGCCCCAGTTGTTAAGTGAATCGTTGTTGTTAAATTAGTAAAATGGTTGTTAAGTGAATCTGGCTTTCCCATTGACTTTGCTTGTCAGAAGGTCACAAAAGAGGATCACATGATCCCAGGATGATGTAACCATCCTAAATATGAGTCAATTGCCAAGCGTCTGGATTTTGGTCATGTGACTGGGGATTCTGCAACAGTCGGGGGAAAATGGTCACTTTTTTCTGTGCTGTTGTAACTTTGAATGGTCACTAAATGACCTGTTGTAAGTCAAGGACTACCTATATTCATATATCAGATTTACATTCCATGCCTAGGAGTTATGAACTTTTCTAGTCAGGTATGCCCAATCCTTTCTTTTTTCCAAAAGTACTATATGCTTACCCCCAGATCCTCTGAAACTCTATCCTTTTATATGAAAAATCGTATTAGACTGGAGTAATTGACTTGACTTGCAATCATAACTGGGAAGAAACTATTGCTGAATGATGCAGTCATTAACTGAGTTACACCTGATTTTACAACTATTTTTGCAGCAGTCATTAACAGAATCGTGGTTGTTAAGTGAGTCTAGCTTCCTCCATTGATTTTGCTTGCTGGAAGTCCCCTGGGAAAGTAGCAAATGACAATTACGTCACACACATACACACGCACACACCAGTGGTGGGTTTCAAAAAAATTTACTACTGGTCTGTGGGTGTGGCTTGGTGGGCATGGTAGGGGAAAAATACTGCAAAATCTCCATTCCCATCCCACTCCAGGGGAAGAATACTGCAAAATCCCCATTTCCTTCCAATCAGCTGGGACTTGGGAGGCAGAAAATAGATGGGGGCAGGGCCAGTCAGAATTTTCATTACCGCTTCTTCGAACTACTCAAAATTTCCGCTACCGGTTCTCCAGAACTGGTCAGAACCTGCTGAAACACCACCCCCCCTCTCTCTCTCTCACACACACACACACACACCCAGGATGCTGCAATTGTCATAAATATGTGCCCTTTGCTGACCACCCAAATTTTGATCACATGACCACAGGGATGCCGCAAGTGTCATAAATGGTTGTGATTTGTGATTTTTTTTTCAGCCCCACTCTACATTCTAATGGTCATTAAATAAACGCTCATAATTTGAGATCACCCATAAAACATAATTTTATTTATTTATATTTCGTATTTCTTAACTGGCCATCTCTCTTAGAGAAGCAGGGGGGCAGAAGGATTAGCATCTGCAAAGTTTCATAATAAATGCTTCAGGACTGAGTTTCCTTACAAACTTCCAAAGAGTTAAGAGTTTAAAATTCATTCCTTTAAAGCTAGAGATGCCAAGATGGGCGGCCATATAAATTTGATTTTAAAAAATCTGTTTCAAACTTATTTGCTAGCACACCACAGTTAATGAAAGTGAACACATATACAGTAACATCATGAGCAGACCTGCGAGGAGAAGGCTGTCCAGAGAGAGATGGAACTGTTTTATACTCCATAAAACCTAGAAGTATGAGATAAAATAATTAGATGTTTTGGACCTACACAAAAAAAAATCTGTCTCAGAGTTTTGTAGTACCTCAAAAAGACCGAGCTAAAGTGCATATTTGCATAGATTAGACTCTACTGTAGCAGCAATCACAAAAAGTGAAATGGGCAGAGAATGCATTGATACATCATCTGACAACTAAATTATTCTGTTCCACAAAAACTGCAATTATTACAACACCTTTTTGTTGTGTTTATTGCCATAAAATTGAGTCTCTTTCTCTCTTTAAAAAACTTATAGTCCAAGAATGCAGTTTTATTTTATTATCCTAGGCATCAATCCTGTTTCAAGACCTACAATCCTACAAATGCTATTGTCAGATCATTATTATTGCCTTTCCCCTGAAGTGAAATTACTCCCATTTACTGTCTATGGAGAGTCTCGTTTTTTTCAAGAGGCAACTGGATATTCTGGGAGTTTTTTTGAAGACATTTCACTTCTCATTCAAGAAGCTTCTTCAGATCTGTGTCCATGTCTTGGTTGAGCTTCTTGGATGAGAAGCAAAATGTCTTTAAAGAAAAACCAGAAAGTCCAGTTGCCTCTTGAAAAAGCACCTTTGGCACTCCCATTTACTATTCTATGAGTTTTCTTTATGTGTTGATAGCTTCCATTTCAGGCTAATCTTTTGTTTTCATCAAATTGAGCTGCCTATAAAGGTGGGTTCTTGACCCTGTCCAAATCCAGGTGACATTTAAGAAGGCAAGCATTATACCCTTCTTACCTAGATCAAGGATGTGTATGTCATTCAGGTATGTAGAAGTCCTCTGGCCTCCAAATATGACTAATTTGTTCTTCAACAAAGTAGCTGAATGACTTTGAGATAAGGGCAGAGAACGTAAAAATCAAACATACTTAGGTAGAAAACTTGTTCATACATTATTATTTGACACCTTGAGAGGAGAAATGCATCAACTAGCCAACATTTTATATTCCACTCGTGTTGATTCTTGAATGTTTCTTTAAAATAAAAATCAAGGACACAAACTATCAGAAGGATAATCCAATAGCGGGAATGACATTAACTAGCATATTCAAGAGTCCACAATGGTGTTTGCTGTATTATTGATCCTATTTTTGGTTTTCTGACATTTCTAAATTTATAAATGGACGCACCAGTAAAGAAGGGGAGAAGGGGACCAGAGAAATCACAAACTTTCCATTATGAGTGACAGTGTCTTGCCATTCATGATAAATGGATCTTACTTAAAATACTTCCTTCTGCTATTGCTAAGTGATATAACTGCTTTGTGTGCTAAGCAATAATAAGTGGGATAGAAAAAAAATGGCTTCAGAAAGGAAATCAGAATAAGTACATAAATGCATATGAAAATGAGTTCTGTAGAAAAACTCAAATGGTAGGTTTATCCAAGGCTCGCTCTCCACGTGATTTTGAACTTATTGAAGGAATATTATACAACAGTATATAAAAAAAGAAACACTCACTTCTAGCTAAAATAAAAGTGCATGAAAAAAATTCCCGCTTCACTTTTTAGCAGAGAAAAAGACCAAGGAAATAAATCTTGCCTATTTCAGAGTCCTCTGAGTTCAAGACAAGATGCCTCACCCAAGCCTTGGCAGAGGCTTCTCCCCCTCCACAATAGGTTGGTACCAAATCTCATAGTCGGGGTTGAAAATAAAAAGTGCATTACTGCAGGCGCCCATCTCCAAGGACATCATTTTAGGGAAAGCTCCTCCAAAGACAAATAATTCCTTGCGATAGACAGTTGCACTGTGAAAGGCCAGAGTGGGCACTTTCCCTTTAGCCTGAGAAGAAAGAAAAATCTTATCACAACCCAAGTCAGCAGGCCAATCTGACTTAATATCAGCAGCAGTGGGCGCTCTCCTGCTCTCAATGGCATTACTCAATGGCATTACTGATGAGCCGCGGTGGCACAGTGGTTAGAGTGCAGTACTGTAGGCTACTTCTGCTGATCACCGGCTGCCAGCAGTTGGGCAGATCAAATCTCACCAGGCTTAAGGCTGACTCAGCCTTCCATCCTTCTGAGGTCGGTAAAATGAGGACTCAAATTGTTGGGAGAAATATGCTGACACTGTAAACCGCTTAGAGAGGGCTGTAAAGCACTATGCATAAGTCTAAGTGCTATTGCTATTACTGGATAGCATCCCTCCAGTTTCTAAATCTAAGGGGCTGGTTTGGACAAAACTCAGCAGCACTTTTTCATGCAATTGTTAATAAAAATAGGATCGTCAACATCCAATGACGGATATGACACAAGAAAAAGAAGAAGAAGTTTCTAACTATAATCTATCAGAAAATTTTCACCTGCTCTATTTACTTCCCTTTTCTGTCTCCTCGATGAATTATTCAACTTTTTGCCATTGTATTTGAACTCTTATTTCTTACAAAAAAAGAAAAAAAATAGGCACATAAAAAGCAAGTTGAAGCTACACTTCTGCAGTGCCCAATGTTTGGTTTATACTCACAAAAACATGAAGCCATTTCCAAGAGGTTGTATCCAAAACATAGATGCTGTTGTAGCGTCTCCCCTCTTTTATGCCCCCAAATATGTAGATGCGCTTGGTATCTGGGTCATAAGTGGCACTGTGACCTCGGGAACACTGTGGTATGGAATTTTGTGTTGGGAAATCCATAGGAAACCAAAAGTCATTATCTGTGAATTAGAAGATATACAGTAAACAGAGAAGATGCATAGTCTTGTATTTGTGAAATTCATTTTTCTTAAGGCATCCCCCAATGTTATTCAGTGGAAGTGGATTCCAGTAACTTTAAGCTCAAATTGTAAGACAGCTAATGGTCCCTTCAATTTAGAAGATTTAGAAAGTTTTCTTCCCATGACTTGCCAACAAGGCATATCATTATTAGAAGCACAGAAGTATCTCACCGATCTCCAGTTTCCAGAGAACATCTTTGCAGAATTGTTGATTAGATCCTTCACCACCAATCAAAACTGCTGTATCTCTGTCACACAAGCACATAGCATGATACCATCGAGCACTTGGACACACTAAGTACAACAGATAGAAGTAAAGTCAGTCAACAGAACCAGGCCACAGAAACCATTTAATTGTGGAAGAATAATTTAGGAGAGTCTATTCCTATAAGCTTAATGCATGAAAGATACTTGCATGCTACCATAATTAACTCTGTATGAAATGGCCATTCTTTATTCATTCTTACTGAAATATCAGTATCAAATTCTTCTGTGAAAGAGATAACTTTTTCCTGATCAAATCTGCTGACCTGATCCAGTCAGTCAGAAATCGCCTGCCCAGGGACTCCACTGATTAGGACAGCGGTCACCAACTGGTGGTCCGTGGACCACTGATGGTCCACGAGAAAATTTTGGTGGTCCGCAGAAAAAATATTTGCATTTTTTATATTACACTAAATCAGGGGTCCTCAAACTATGGCTCCTGGGCCAGATACTTGCAATGAATGTTTGTGTTGCTGCAGAGAGTCTCCCCCTTCGGGGTCTTTTTGTGCGGGTCGGAGGGAGACAGAAATTCCAACTTGGGGTCTGCTTCAGCCTCCTAGTGCAGGGCTTTGGGCAAAGGCTGGAGGGAAGCACCGCTGGTGGCAAAGAGCCGGAGGGCCTTGTTCCAGTGGGACTGCATCATGGCCTGGAACTGGCTGACCATCTCAGCTCACTGAGCCTCCAGGTGCTGGCACCTAGCCTTGCACTCCTGCAGGTCTTCCCTCTGCTTGGAAAGTCTATGCTCCTAGTCCTCAGTGAGGTGCTTCTGCTGAGCCTCCTTCTTGGCCAGATCCAATTTGAACTGAGCCAGTTGTTTTGCCAACTCTTTCTCCTGGTGGCTGCTTAGCTCCAACACCTGCTTCCTGTTGGGGCCCTAAGGAGCCCGGGCGGGGAGGCGAGGAGTGGCTGGGAGGAGAGGGGCGAGTAGAGGCCGGCAAGGTGTGCCTCGATGTGAATGACATCAAGTTGGCCACACCCACCCAGTCACATGCCCACCTAGCCACGCCCACCCAGCCAGTCATTAGGCAGATCATATTAGTGGTCCGCGGGATTTTAAATTATGAATTTAGTGGTCCCTGAGGTCCAAAAGGTTAATGACCCCTGGATTAGGAGATGCAACATGAGGGGGAGGAGTAGAAGCTCCCTTCCTATTTCCTGACCCACAAGGTTGGTGATCTCAATTCTTATGGTCTTTCAAAAAGTTGAAAAGACCTGGCTTTCCCTGAGGGCTTTCATCCTGGAGTTATCAATGTAAGTTTCATTTTTAGATTTTATCAGAGATACATTGTTAATATTTTGTGATACTGTATTTTTACTATGACTGTTTAATTATATTGTTATTTATATTATTTAATTATATATTAAAATTTAACATTCTAAAAAATGAAAAACAATTTCCTAAGTATATCTAGTGTCTTTCTATAGGTAATCCTTGGTGTCCCAGAACACACCTTCTAATTCTTTTAAACTTTCTGAAGGTCCTGTAATAAATAAGCGCAAGTTTAAATTATTGCTTTAAAAGACTGTCCTTGTGTGTTGTATCTTTGTTGCCCCTGAGGGGTGAAACAATCAGCAATTTAATGTTTTAACTATTTTTATACTATTCTTCCTCCTGAAGAAAGGACAGAGTATAATGAAATGGACAAACAGAAAACCTTCACTTTCTCATCCAGAATATTATGGAATATTAATTACAATTCCATTTATAATTCACACAAGATGGATATTCAACACAACTAAGAATTGCTGATCTAGACACACCAAGCAAAGTTCAACAAAAAGATTTTTTTTAAAGCATCTTTACCTTGCAACTCTTTAACCTCCAAATCTGCAGAGAAAATACACAGAAATATTTTTTAATATAAAAGCATCTTAATACTACGGTAATACTAAATCTCCATTTTCCTGAAGTTGAGGTTGGCAAGGTTCCACCCACATGCACTCCCAGTCAGATTTGATGCCTAGAGACTGTATGGATAAATCCATGCAGTTTTCTAGGCATCATTTTCAGAAATAATTTACATTGCTTTCCTCCTTCATTTGGACTGAGACTGAATGACTGGTCCTGACAAGACTAGAATTTTATTCTTCTTGCTTCTTGCCCAGCACTTTAACACTTGCGTTTCTCAACTTTGAGAACTTTAAGATGTGTGGACTTTAACTCCAGAATTCTCCTTGCTGGCTGGGAATTTTGGGAGATGAAGTCCATACATCTTAAAGTTGCCAAAATCAAGAAATAATGACCTGGACCAAGTTGTCTCTTATGGCAGTATTATGAGACTTTAGATGTATGTGTTTTAGAATGCACGTTCAGGATAATTTAGCATAAATTTAATAGCTTTATAGCTATAGTTTTTGATGCAGAGTACTGAAATATTAATATTTATACTAAACACATGAACCATCGCTCTACCTGAACCATGAACTAGAATAGTGCACAAATAAATCCTTCCATGGTGATACCGAGTGTAATGTGTTGGAAAAGATAGTACTGCAATTTCAGCGATGAAAAATGACTGAGCAATCTAAGGTGGGTCACTGTTGCCCAGCCAAACCTACTTCACAAGGTATTATTGTGAGTCAAACTTGGACAATGGAATGCTATGGCAATAAGGCTATTTAGCTTTGCAAACAGGTAACTGAAGACCTTTTACCTTCAGATTCATCTTGTCTATGGGTTGCCGAGACTTCAAATAGAGTCCTTCTGGTTTTATTTAATTGAATAAGGTTAGATAGACAAGTTCTCCTCTTAGCCTGTAGCTCTGTAGGGGCAGGTAGCATCAGCAGCTTTTCCATGGGTGGAGAGTAGCTCTTTTCAAGCACAGGTTCTTTATGGCACATTGCGGAACTCTGATTTCTATCCTGCTCATCAGAAAACAAGGTAGAATTACATTATAAATTATCCAGGCCCTATAAATGGCCTTATTTTAAAAAATGCTCCATAAACTTTGATTTCTGAAGATTTCAGCAAGACCCAACCAGTCACTCTGGGAGGAAGCATGTTGAATGTTTTGTCTGATTTGGTAGGTACACATAGAGTGAAGCATCTTGTGACATTAATTTCCTAAAATTACTGTGGGCTTCAAGAACCGCAGACTTAGAACAGCTTTCCATAAACTGAAACCACTGTATATATTATAGCGGCCAGAATAAAAGTATTCTGTAAAGTACGGTTTCAGACTGATAGTGCAAGGATATTACTCTCTGAAATTTTCTACATTTAAAAACAAGCATCTTAATAATGAGAACAGGCACACTGGAAAAACTTATTACCATGTTCGCTTTTATATGCCAAGGAATGTTTATAAGTGAGAGCACTAAAAAGCCAAGGCCCTTCTCTCACCATGATATTCTGATACAATATCACCCAGAAGTCTATAGTCAACTGAATGTTGTTTGGCCACACTAAAAGCTGATGGGCAGAAAACCAGAGGACACAGTACTGAGATTTGTTCCATATGAAGTTCAAATAAAAGTCTTGGAGCTGAGGCAGGCTTTCTCTAACACAAACCTCAGGGAGCTTCATTTCAGCTACAATGAAAAGTTTACCATTTATTTATTGATAGATGGCAGCACCTTGTCAACCTTATCTGGGCCAGGAAACTATATAAAGGTTAGACCTCCACGAACTACCGAAGCTCTAAAGTAGGAAATAAAAAAGTAAGTAACATTTCCTGAAGTGAAAAGTGCATAACCACACCTATACTACACTATAAATCAAGAGTGGCTTTAAAATGTTTTTTTCTTTTTTTTATAGACAGGAAACTGGAGGCAGCAAAGAATAGGGTTGCAAGATCAACATATGTTAAGAAGTGGTGCTTTAAGCTTGGAGCCATCTTGATATGGGAACACATCTATTACTGGAGGAGAGAAGGTGGGGAGGAGGGATGGAAAAAATTGTTGTAATACTTGTTAAAACTTTTTAATAAAAAAAAAGAAGAAGAACAAGTGACTGGTTGGTTTTTGGTTCCTGAAATATTAAATGGAGGTACTATGGAACAGTTAAAAAGGAGATGGAAACAGTTAAAAACAGTTAAAAAGGAGATAGAAACATGAGAATATTAGCTATAACTTTACCAACATTTGATGTACAAAGGAGAAGTGATAATTTTTGCTAAAAATAAGGCATATGAGTTGAATAAAAGAAGAGGAAATTAGAATTTATTGGGTCTGTTCCCCAACTACAAGGTACTGCAGCTGGTGTCATCTTATCTGTTTGTATTGCTGATGTACACAAGTTTAGTTCTTAATAAAGTACTAATGACTTGGATCATTAATGGATGAAGCAGCTTACCTTACATTATATCTGTGATTTGCATAAGGCAGTGTTTATCAACTTTAAGATTCATGGACTTGAACTCCCAAAATTCTTAAAGTTACCAGGGTTGAGGTTGAGAAACACTGACATAGAGACATGGTTGTGGTTCCAGTTAAGTATTATCTCTAAACTATCTAGCTAAGCATTAAAATGGGCCTGAGGATTGGAGAAAATGGGTACTGGGCACCTATAAGACCTCTCTCTCTCATCTTCTTCTTCATCTGAGAACCAGTTTTAAATGTCTTTGGAGAAATCAGTTACGTATTATCAATCATCTCCATGTTTTATCTTCTTAAAGATTAATTTATCCAGCTTGTATTGTGTTTATAAATACCTCAAGGCAGTAAACATATCTAATATTCCTCCCACATCCTATTTTCCTCACAACAACCCCCTGGGAGGTGAGTTGGGCTGAGAGTGAGTGACTGGCTCAAAGTCACCCAGCCACCTTTCATGGCTAAGGCAGGACTAGAACTCCTGATCTCTTGGTTTCTAGTCCAACGCCTTAACCATTAGACTAAACTGTCTTTCTAAATTAATGGAAGTAGTCTCAACTTTAATGTTGCGAATTCTCAAGATGATTGTTTTGAATGGATCTGAACACACGGGCCTATTTGGGGTTTCATGGACAAGAGTTTGAGCACTAAAGTCATTTTGCTTGTGCTGTGACCTTTGCCAGGACTTTCTAAAGGCTTTTAATACTACTGACTGGTGCAGTGCTTCATCTTGCTGTCAGTGGCATTCTATCTTGGTATTTTCACTCCTGGATGATTGCCATCATAGGGTGATTCCAGGAAATACCTATTTTGATTACAGCACAGTCACACTTTAGCAATACTAATATAGATTAGGATTCAGGAAATGAGCCATCAGAATCAGAAGAGGTTTAAAGAGTAGATCTACTAGCTTTCACATAATAGGTAAAGCTTTTAGGGTAGGAGATAATATGATCACATCACGGATAAAAATGATGTAACTGGATTTTACTTTTTTTGCAAACATGGTAAAAGTTTTAAATAAATTTACAAGGATCAAGTGTCACTAGACAAAAAATAAACAAGACATCAAAACATAAAGTCTATTTACCTCTTCCTTAACAGTCAGCAGAAGTTTAATAGGATTGCCATTCTCTGCTTGCTTAAATGAAGCCATGAGAATATCAACTCTCCAGTCACCTTCCCAAACCAAACATCTGCTCAAGCAAACACAGACACATGAATCTAAGATGTATATATTTATTGAATCCATAAACCCCTATCTCATATTTTGAGCAGTGCATAAAATTAAAATAATAGGAACCAAAGACAAACAGAACACTCAGAACAGATGGGACAGGTAGATATAACCAGGGAGAGCCCAAATAACCTGGCCCCGTGCCATGTAGGGCTTTAAAGATCAAAACCATAACCTTGAATTTAACCCAGAAGCAGGCTGGCAGTCAATGCAACTTGCAGAGTAGAGGTATAAAATGTTCAGAGCTAGGGGCACACAGTAGCCTATGCTGCTGTGTTTTGCAGCAGTTGAAGCTTTTGGATGCACTTCAAGGGCAGCTCTATGTAGAACACCTTAGAGTAGTTTGTTCAAGTGGTGACCAGGGAATGACTGGTTGAGCGTAGAGCCCTTCTGATCAAAGAACAGGTGCAATTGGTACACAACACAAACTTGTGCAAAAGTGATAGTAGCCATGACTGCCAACTGGTCCTTGAACAGAAGTTATGAATCCAAAAGGATCCCAGATTGTGAACAGGATCCATCTGGGGTAGTGCACCAAAGATACTAAATTCTCAGATGCAGAAAGCTCCAAAACCTAAAGCCACTCAGTTTTGCTAGGGTTGAGCTGATGTCTGTTGTTACCCATTCAAATCTCCAACAGAAACTTTCAAGAGCATTGCATATTTCACCATGGTGGAGATGTACAGCTGGCTATCACCAGCATACTGATGACACCTCAGCCAGCAACTTCATGTAGATGTTAAACAAGAATAAAGAGACTACTGAACTTGCAGAATCCCACACAGTAGAGGCCCGGGGCACGACCCCTCCCTCCCAATCCACATGATTGGAATCTGTCACAGAGGAAGGAAGAGAAGCAGAGCAAGACAGTGCCACTTACTCCCAATCCCTAACACTGATCCAGAAAGATACCATGGTTGGATGATATTGAAGGTTACCAAGAGAACATGCTTTGGTAAAGCAAAGATGGATGTTCTAACCTCATCCTGTTCCCATCAGAGGTCACCCCAAAATGTGACCAATGCTATTTCAGGCCCAAGCTGTGGCCTGGGGCCCTAGTGAAAGGGACCTGACTGGAATTTACCTGGTTTCAGATCCCAGCTTGCCAATTCTTTGTGGCTTAATATCTGGATTTATTAATACATCCACAGTAATGCTAGTTTTCTGAGAATAGTGGCTCCAGTCACCCAATCCAAAGATCACAACCTGTTTTGGCAAAGGAAGCGGCAAGCGAGTCTGGTAGCATTTCCGATGACAATTGCTTAGAGGGGATAGAATATAAAAATTACTTTAGAAGAGGGAAATAGCTGGGCAAACTAAAGAATGAAGTGGTAAGACGTAAGTGAAGTAGGTCAACAATAACATTTGATAACACCTAGGAATCTAATGTAACAAAGCCAATTTTTCTATTGATTCTGTTTGTAAGGATCCCTTGTTTTCCCCATTCCCAAATATGAGAAAAAGTTAAAACAAGCAGTTGAACTGAGTAAATTAAACAACTGATCCCATAGTTAGAACACAAGTTTTAGCAAAAGAGTCTCTACTGCTTTTCTGGCTGCTATGAACATCTAATAGCTTCCAGATATTCAGATATTTAACTTCACCTCTGTATAGCACCAAAAAGGAGGCAACTCCTATTAAAAACATTGCTTTTATAAAATAATAATGGTAGTAATAGTAATGGACTTTTTAAAGACATTCATAAAGTATTACACAAGCTTGCAGAATAACTAGAAAAGCAAAATTGAGTTAACAATACACAGTAGAATGTGTGCAGGTAAATAAGTACAAGCATGCTTACTTTCATCTTTGAAGCAAGGTTTTAAAATCAGGTTGACCTGCTGAACTATCAGAAGTTTTTCAGATTAACCATAAATTATTGGATAAACCATTCATGCACCACACTGAGGCAAATGAAGCACACTGTTACTTAATAACAAAATAACAGAGTGGGAAGGGACCTTCTCCAGGGGTGTCAAACTGGCAGCCAGCGGGCTGGATGCGTCATGCGCGGACCACGCCAACCCCAGTTCTGCAAAGGGAAATGTCGCAAAACATCACATGACGGTAACATGACACCGCAAGTTTGACACCCGTATTCTAGTCCAACCCACTGCTCAAGCAGGAACCCCATATCATTTCAGACAAGTGGTTGTCCAATCTCTTCTTAAAAATCTCCAGTGTTGGAGCACCCACAACTTCTGAAGGCAAGTTGTTCTACTGATTAATTGTTCTAATTGTCAAGAAATTTCTCCTTAGTTCTAGGTTGGTTCTCTCTTTGTTTCCACCCATTGCTTCTTGTCCTGCCTTCAGGTGCTTTGGAGGATAGCTTGACTCCCTCTTCTTTGTGGCAGCTCCTTAGCTATTGGACTGCTTGCATCACGCCCCCCTAGTCCTTCTTTTCATCAGACTAGCCATACCCAATTCTTGCAACCGTTCTTGGTATGTTTTAGCCTCTAGTCCCCTAATCATCTTTGTGGCTTTTCTCTGCATTTTTTCTAGAGACTCGACCTCCTTTTTTTATATCGTGGCGACCAAAACTGAAGTTGAAATTTGAATCCAACATCATTTGGTACAAGAGAGTAACAAAAGCAGAGTTACCGAGACCGTTTTTTAAAAGAAATGGGAAACGCTCAACGTAAATAAATTGTCAACATTGCAAAGGCAACTCGGTTGCTTGCTTTGAGGGTTACAGCAGCAACCTAACATTGCCTTTCCCAATTCACCTTCTCGGCGCGGGGCAATGCGCGCAGCCCCGGAGACCTCACCTACTCAGCTGCCGGGGCGGCTCGCGCAGAGACCACACCACGTAGAAGTCGACTTTGCTGTTCACCGTGGCGAAGTCAGCGCGTTGAGACTGGGGGGCCGAGGCAACTTCTCGATGCCACAAGCCCCCAGCAGCCCAGCTCCAGCGACGGAGGGGAGTTTTCCACCCATCGAAAGCCAGGAAACTGGAGGCAGCAGAAAACATGGCCTGAGGTCTGGATGGGGGAAAGGGTTAGGGGGGGAGTGGAAGCGGGAGGGGGTCCTAGATTTGGGGGAAACGGCAGTGGGCCGATTCGGTTCAAGACCGTTAAGGAAGGCTGCCGAGTGTTTGCTGGTTCACGCGTTCCTGGGTAAACTCGAGAATCGCACAACTTCCTGACATCTTTATTAACTGCAGGTGTAACACAGCCGGCACCGGTTCTTTTGCTTAAAGAGGCTGTGCTGGCTTATGTAGTAACGAGGCAAAAACCAAGAATTAAATGGCCCAGCGCTTGGCTTTGAGAAACCTCACCTCACCTTTGTTGCTTGTATCTTACTATATATATATATTGTTTACTTAGTATCCTAGTATGATTTATGTTGATTGCTTATGTAGTATCATGACTATCACTAAGTGTGGTATCTAATGTTTTATGATGAATGTATTTTTACAATAACTATGATATGACTGTAACTTTGTTGCTTGTATCCTTACCATTTATATTGATATTGTTTCCTGGTTGCTTATTTGTAATGATAGCTAATACTATCATTAAGTGTTGTACCTTATGATTCTTAATGAACGTACCTTTTTTTTTTATGTACACTGAGAGCATATGCACCAAAGACAAATTCCTTGTGTGTCCAATCACCCTTGGCCAATAAAAAATTCCATTCTATTCTATTCTATAATGATCTATCACTATTGTTGGATGTACACTGAGAGCTCATGCCCCGGAGACAAATCCTTTGCATGTCTAATCACACTTGGCCAATAACAAATTCTATTGTTTGTTTGTTTGTTTGTTTTATTTGATTTGTATACCGCCCTACTCCCGAAGGACTCAGGGCGGTGAACAGCCAAGCAATAAGATACATAAATACAAAAATTTAAAAAACCAGTTAAAATTGAATTAAATCATTTTTTGGCCCAGACAAATTAAAACACCCCAATAATTTAAGAACAGATTTAAAATTTATGTATTAAAAGAGGGAGGAGATTAGGCCAAGCCTGCTTGATGGAATAAAAGAGTCTTCACAGCGCGGCGGAAGGTGCGCAGATCCGGGATCCTCCGTATCTCTGGGGGGAGCTCATTCCAGACGGTAGGTGCCCCCACAGAGAAGGCTCTCCCCCTAGGGGTCGCCAGCCGACATTGTTTGGCTGACGGCACCCGGAGGAGTCCCTCTCTATGAGAGCGTACTGGCCGGTGGGAGGCTATTGGTGGTAGTAGGCGGTCCCGTAAATAACCAGGTCCTAAGCCATGGAGCGCTTTAAAGGTGGTAACCAAAACCTTGAAGCGCACCCGGAAGACCACCGGGAGCCAGTGCAGCTCGCGCAGGAGAGGTGTCACATGGGAGCGCCATGACGCTCCCATTACCACCCGCGCGGCCGCACTCTGCACCAGTTGGAGCCTCCGGGTGCTCCTCAAGGGGAGCCCCATGTAGAGAGCATTACAATAGTCCAGGTGGGAGGTGACGAGGGCATGAGTGACTGTGCGTAACGAGTCCCGATCCAGAAAGGGACGCAACTGGCGAATCAGGCGAACCTGATAAAAAATCCTCCCGGTCACGGCCGTCAAGTGCTCTTCTAAAGACAGCCGTGAATCCAGGAGGACGCCCAAGTTGCGAGCCCTCTCCATGGGGGCCAGTGATTCGCCCCCAATAGTCAGAGATGGCGTCAACTGACTATATCGGGACGTCGGAAACCACAGCCACTCGGTCTTGGATGGGTTGAGCCTGAGCCTGTTCCTCCCCATCCAGATCCGTACGGCCTCCAGGCACCGGGACATTACTTCAAGGGCATTGTTGGGGTGATCCGGGGTGGAGATGTACAGCTGGGTGTCGTCAGCGTACTGATGGTACTCCACCCCGAAACCACGGATGATCTCGCCCAGCGGCTTCACATAAATGTTGAACAGGAGAGGCGAGAGGACCGACCCTTGCGGCACCCCACATATGAGGGGCCTCGGGGTCGACCTCTGTCCCTCTATTCTATTCTATTCTATTCTATTCTATTCTATTCTATTCTATTCTATTCTATTCCATTCCATTCCATTCCATTCCATTCCATTCCATTCCATTCCATTCCATTCCATTCCATTCCATTCTATGTTATTGCTTCTAGTGAAATAGGTGGTAATACTATGGCAAGGAAAAATACTGGAATTCTGGAAGTCCACCCATCTTCAAGCTACCAAGGTTAAGCAACACTGATTTAGAGGATGAATCCTATTGTGTGACTGACTAGAACAGTGGGTCTCAACCTTCCTAATGCTGCAACCCTTTAATACAGTTCCTCATGTTGTGGTGACCCCCAACCATAAAATTATTCCTAAAACCATTGAAAATATGTGTTTTCTGATGGTCTTAGGCGACCCCTGTGAAAGGGTTGTTCGACCCCCAAAGGGGTCCCGACCCACAGGTTGAGAACCACTGGACTAGAAGAAATCTTGGACAGTCCTCTGTAGCTCCTCCTTATTTTGGGATTTGTGTGTGTCTAGCCAGATGGACACACTTCCTACCAATTCCAAGAACAGTTATTGGGCCCAAAGGCAAACTCAGAGTTAGTAGGATCTGGAACCATGTCAGCTTCTTGGGTTCTTTTTTTTTTTTAATCTTAAAGTAATTTTTTTTAAGCCAAATGAGGGCAATGGGTTATAAGACGTTATTCTAAAAGGTTAAGCTAAGAAAGAGTAATTGCATCATTTAGGATTTTTTAATAGCTAAGAATGTGATCCATGATATACTTTTGAGTCTAAAATGTTGTTCCTACTTAGCTGAACAAAAATAAAAATAGAACACCACTAGGACCAAGCTTCAAAGGGCTGCAAGGAAGAAAACAATATTCCACTGAAAGTATTTAGCAGTGTCTCATTGGAAACACTTTTGGGAGGGACAGCTCAACCACAAGGTCACCTAGTCCACTGTTCAGCAGGGTTACTGTAGCCACAGCTTTTGAGCTGAAACCCAGAGCTGTTGCTTTTTGTAGGTGGAAAGAATATGCACAATTAGTTTCTATTTGAGTTACTCTCAAATGTTGTATCCAGTAGAGTTACTTGAAAACAAGGAAGGTCCTTGGAAAGTACTTAGAGCCAGCTTGGAAATACAGTACTTTCAGCCATCATTCACTGTAATAAAATGTCTCTGTTGCATTTTGTACGCATTTATTTATAATTATTGTTATAAATGCATATTAAGCCATCCATATGTTTGTCTTGGGAATTTTTTCTTTCCTCAACATTTTCTAGGTTCTCACAAAAGTTTGCGACAAGGAGTCTTATAAGAAATATTTATACATAAGAAACATTTATACAAACCTATTTTATTACCTATCAGCAATTATTACTTGAACACTTATGAGTTATTTATGTCAGAAACAGCTATAAATGTTTGGTATTATTAAAAACCAGGGAGACAACCCATGACTCTTTCAATCACCCTTTCAGAGATATTTCCTTACCAGATTCCTCAATGCCTTCAGTAGAAATTTTAATGCAGAGGTCCCAACCCGTGGTCCATGGACTGGCATCAGGCCGCAGCATGCCAGCAACCAGGCCGCACAAACAAGTGAAGCCCCATCCATGGGATGCAGGCAGTATGCAAAACCATGCCCCCTCCAGTCTCTCCATGGAACTTGTCCCAGGTGTCCAAAAGGTTGGAGGCCATTGTTCTAATTGTACTTCCTTCACTGGAAAAGCTGGGACACATTCAAAGATGTATGTTCCTTGAAAATAGCCCAAGTTGAAGTGTATAGCACAGTCAACCTTTAGCATAGAAAATGTTTTATTTGTGTTATGTCATAAACTGTTTAATGATATATATATGTTAATTTTTTAATATTTTTATTAGTAGTTCAAAATTAAAAACATTGGACATAGATATGACATCACTTTTAATTCACTTTTAATGTTTTAATTCGCGGGCCAAATTTTTATACTCGATTTTAATTGGTTTTAAATTTTATAAATCTATGTGTTTTAATATGGCTGTATACCGCCCTGAGTCCTTCGGGAGAAGGGCAGTATAGAAATCTAATAAATTTAAACTTATCACTGATCCAAAGCATCTTCCAACACTTTAAACTAATACATAATATACTAATGATAATATAATAATATATTCCTTAGACCTTATACGTTATTTAAACATAGTATAATAGTAATTTATACCTTATTCCTATACATATACATATCTATACCTACATATAATTCTAGTCTAACACTACACATTTGTCTCAGCTATCCTTTTATCTAACCATTCATAGAATTTTGCCCAGATTTTATAGTACAATGTTTCGCTTTTATCCTTGAATTCCAAGGTGAATCTATCCATTTCTGCGCAGTTGAAAATTTTGTTTCCTCTTCAGTTGGGGTATCGTTCTCTTTCCACTTCCGCGCAAAGGCTATCCATGCCGATGTAAGTATATGCAGTAATAGATAATTTATGTCTTTCTTGTATTTGTCCTCTGTTATTCCCAAAAGGAAAAAATCCGGTTTGACTTTTATGTTTATTAACAAAATTTCTTCCGATCAACTCTTTATCAGACTCCAATATTTTTTTGTCTAATTGGGTGAGATGCACCATCTCACCCAATTAAAGGTTACAGGAACAAGAGCTTTATATAGATAGTATAGTGTGTAGCAGAAATACGAAAGGAAATAGAGAAATAGTATTTGGATTATTGATACATCAGAATAGCATTAAGAATATAGGACAGTAACAATTTACATCATTTATGTAATAATGTTGGGTTAAGTAATGTAATTGTTATTGTGGTTCTAAGCATATTTCTTTATCATTAAATAATTATCCTGCTAGTTGTAAGAATGGAAAATCTTATGCAAGATACTGAAAGTTTGCATGTTCACTACCACATCTGCACTATCACTACCACACAGGATATCCTGCTCAGCCCTCTAACCTCTGCAAGATTATAAAATGATTAACCACACAGGGGTAGGTAAAATGAAGTGGTTCTATTAGCATGCCTTTGTCTATTATTTTCTTGTTTTGTTTTTTTTATATTTTAATGTTTTTATAGTTATAGCAGTTTTACATATTTATCAATTGTTTTTAATTTTGTTGTACATGTCCACAGTCGCTTTTGGTGAGCTGGGCAGCTATATAAATTAGCTAAATTAGATAAATAATTAAATAAAACCACATACTTTCTGATCTAACTATTACAAAGCAATATAGATGTCAGGGTTCCAAGTAACATCCCCCAACAAAAGAAGACTCTGAGGCTTGAAGTTCCTCAGTTCCATTTTATTAGAGATGTCATATTGGCACATCTGGGAAAAAACCTGAATCTGAAAGCTTTCAGGTTTTCCCCACCCAATAGAAAGTCCAAGTCCCTGCCCAGCACCCACAAGTTCATCACATGGCCCAATCAAAGCACTGTCCCAACTGGAGAGATCTCCCAATTCCAACCCTCCAGGTCCAGGGCAAGATGCCCTTGACTCTCTGAGAAAGGAATGTTATTATGACTATATATCATCCATGCTCCATCCAACCCCCCCTCCCAGTTTCCCACAGTAGGAAATGTGGCAGGCTTGAAGGCCCAATGCAAAAGATGGCTTCCAGGCCTGACAGCCCCCCACCCCCTCTCAGAAGATCGTATCCTGCAACGAGAATAATACAGGGGGTTAATTCAAAAGACTAACCACCTTTCCACCCCCCCCCCCTTTGGCTTATCAGGGTATTTATCATGGAATTGTTTTACTATGGAATCCTAGTGGACAATCACTTAAATATGAGCCAGCTGTGTGTTGCAGTTGCCAAAAAAGCCAATGCAGTCTTATGTTGCATTAACAGAAGGATAAAACCAGGATCACATGAAGTGTTAATACCACTCTCTAATGCCTTGGTAAGACCACACTTGGAATACTGCATCCAGTTTTGATCACTATGATATAGAAAAGATGTTGAGACTCTAGAAAGAGTGCAGAGTAAAGCCACAAAGTTGATTAGGGGATTGGCGGCTAAAACATACAAAGAACAGTTGCAGGAATTGGATATGTCCAGTTTAATGAAATGAAGGGCTAGAGGTGACATGATAAGTGTTCCAATATCTAAGGGGCTGCCATAAAGAAGAGGGGTCAACCTATTCTCCAAAACACCTGAAGGTAGAACAAGAAGAAATGGGTGGAAATTAATCAAGGAGAGATGCAATCAAGAACTAAGGAGAAATTTCCTGAGAGAACTATTAATCAGTGGAACAACTTGCCTCCAGAAGTTGTGGGTGCTCCAACACTGGAGATTTTAAAGAAGAAATTGGATAACAATTTATCTGAAGTGGTATATGGTTTCCTGCTTGAGCAGGCAGTTGGACTAGAAGACCTCTAACGTCCCTTCCAACTTGGCTATTCTGTTATTCTAACCGCTGCTGAATGGAGAGCTATCTGCTGCCTATTTTTCAAGTGTACTTGTAATATATTCTAAACACTGCTGATGTATCTACCAGTACAAAAAGATGCAGCCTTTAAGCCAGTGGTGCGTTGCTCCTGGTTCGGTCTGGTTCTTGCGAACTGGTATAACGGCATCGGGAGGCTGTGCCCACCTGGCCGGACATCATCACGGATGATCTGCGCATGTGCAGAAGCACGTACGTGCCCGTTGCAAACCGGTAGCAGAAGTAAGTAGAACTCACCCCTGCTTTTAGCTTATAGGTAACAACTGTATAAGGCAGTGATGGCTAATCTTTTTGCCGTCACGTCCAAAAGTGGGTGGAGCATGGGAGGTTGTGCGTGCATGTGCACACACCCATAATTCAATGTCCCCCACACCCCGCCCCCTGGACATACATGCGTGACCCCACCCCATGATTCCCCATGCTTTTGGCACGTGACAGCAAAAATGTTACCGGTGGGGCTGGAATGCCCGTTTTTCGCCCTCTCCAGGCTCCAGTGGCTTTCTTGGAGCCTGGGGAGAGTGAAAACGGCTTCCCCCACCCCTCTGGAAGCCAGAAACAGCCCGTTTCCTGACTTCTGGTGGGCCCGAAAGGCCTGAAAATCAGTTGGCCGGTGCACACATGCACACTGGAGCTGAACCAGGGCAACGCTCGGGTGCCCACAGATATGGCTCCGCGAGCCATCTGTGGCACGCGTGCCATAGGTTCGCCATCACAGGTATAAGGTTTGAAAAACTTTCGTGCTGAATGTAATCCACAACCAATCGTTTAAATAGGAGAAAAACACTTGCAGAATGATGAAAATCTTTAATGAAATAACTTTTTAAAAGTCAAATGCAGTCACAAAATCATGGTTCTAAACAATGTAATGAATATCAATCAAATTCTGAAAGAAATAGCAATACAATTAGACAGACTTTATTTAACCTGTACTAGAATAATCAACCCAGTGCCATAACTTGTAAAATGCCTTCTCCATTTAAAAAAAAAATGTTTGGGAGAGTAAGAGAATGTAAACCAAATTGTTAAGAAAATTGTATAAAGAAGTTCACTACAGAATAAAAATTTTATATTTTATATTTATATGTACTATATTTTATATAGTACAAAATAGAACTGAATTTCATCTGAAGGGCATATTTTCATTATAGGCCAATCATTTTAAACTACAAACCAGTCTATTTGTTTTATTTCAAAGATTTCATGTTACTGATAAAAATGCACAGAATAATCCTTTATTCTTGTTCTCAGGGACAATATTGTATATTTGATAAAGCTTAGACCTGCTAAGTATAAGTTTAGTTCCATTAAACCCAGCAGAAAGCAAATTCTGGAAAGTAATAACAGTTATACCTTTATAAATTGAATTAATCAAAATGTTATTGAAGTCTAAATATTAAAATATTTTCCTTTGATGCCAAACTATCAGAAATACCCATGGACTAGCAGGCCTTGTTAATATATTGGTATTAAATTACAATGTATTTTCTGACATACCAATCTGACATCTTTACAGAGCTCACTTTTAACCATAATTACTTAGAAATAAATCTTATAGACTCTGAGAGACCTGCTCCCAAATTAATTTATTTAGAATTGCATCTATGCATTTCTAGACTTATTATTTTGAAACTAAACCATTTTAAAAGGCTATATTCTACAGTCAAATAAATCTCATGGACTCTTTTAAATCAATATAAGCAAATTCATTGTTTTAATACTATTCACTATACTGTAAATGCTTTTGGTCCACCACAATTCCAAAAATTTAGTCTTGATTTTGCTTAATCAGCCTTTGTGTGTCCTCTAAAAAAATAGCCCGCTTGCAGTACAGTTATTACTAGAAAAGTTACCCAACTCTATGATAAGCAAATCAACAGTGGTTATAAAATGTTTTAAGATCAGACAATGTCTCCCTGATTTCTCAGTAATCAATTTAAGTTTCAGATTGCATGAATTTTGGTCTTATGTTATGAAGATTAAGGGATAAAACAAAATGCTTCTTATTTAAAGTAAGATTTACCATGAAGTTGTCAGTGAACTCTCTTCTTTGAACTGTTCCCAAATTGCCTCAAGATGGCTTTCATGCTCTGTATCTATAGAATTCTACTGGATCTACGAGGACAATAAGAGGAATATGTCTTGAAAATACAAGACCTCATAGTGCAAGAAGACTTACAGGACAATGCTGTATAGGAGGTCTGCTTAGAAACAGGCCCAAATTTTAATTGGATTTTAGTGCACTTGGGACTGTAGCAATCATTTCATATCAGAATTATTCATGAACCAGGATTTTGGCAATTATCTCTTAGTTAAAAGGAGACAAACAAAGCAGTATCAATAATATCTTATCTCCAATCCCATCCAAGATTAGTTCCAATTTCTCACTTTAGCTTGCTTGTCAGTAGTTAAAGAGGAAATACATCAAATTATACCTAATTAAAACAAATATATGGGCTGAGTACATTGATATGATTAAAGTGTCTCTTAAGTGGAATTAAAATGAGTTTAAAATGCTTAATTTATGTATTGGGATCAACTAGATCCTGTTTTCCATTTTAAGTTGTCATATACTGCATATACAATTATTTATTTGTGCTACTTCTTTACGCTACCATATGAACATGGCCAGGCTGATATTTCCCATACATTATGGGACAATCATACTATTATTTTATTATAACATTTCTATTACACTTTAACCTCTCAATTTAAAATAGGTAATTTACCTCAAGTGAAGTTATATTTCTATTTTCATCTACAACAATGCATGTTGAATGTTGAAAATTTTCTAGCATCAATTTCAGGCAAGGATAACTGCTTATCTAAGCATTTTCCACATATTTCATTAGCATGTGGTTACAGAATTTTACGTCTGCAATCCAAAAAGCACATACAGCTTTATAATTTTTCACAGTAGAAAGAGAAACAAACCACAGAAATACTTTGACTTGGCCTGAGATTAGTTAGTCTTTGGATAAGAGATACAGTAAAGCTCATGTGCATATGTGTGTATATACAACTCATACATGGAGAAGGAATATTACACACTATACCTGATTCATCAAAAGAGTATAAACTCTAAGATGTGCTCTATCTGGAACGTTAAACCTTCTGTTTAAAGAGCATTTCATCATTATTTCACAAATTAATTTCCTTAGTCAAATGAGCAAAGTATTCATATAAAGGGCAGTCAATTTTAAACTGATTAGTTCAGTAGGAACAAATCTGAAAGTCACTGTCATTAAACAGAGAACAGAAAGGAAGGCACGAAGGCTTTCGCTCAGCTGATATCTACTAGAGTTTTAATTTGCTCCACATTTCAATCTTTTTCTCTTTTCTAAAAATCCATTCCTCTGCAGGTAGAAATGATACTGTAATTTCAACAGCAATCCACTAACCTTTTAGAAGATACTGTGGGGCTTAAGAACAAATGCAGTTGCTTTCCTGCGAAAGATGTTTATGTTACTCAAGAGTTAAAAATAGAGCTCTGTAATTAAAGTCAACACAAATTTGCATATTTAAAATATATACCTTTTCTTTTTTTTGTATTTCTTCAAGAAAACATTAGCCAAAGCAAACAAATCTGTTTCATTTTCTGAACTCTAAACAAAGCAAACTCTTTGGGTTGAAAATGAGGACAAACAGTGAGCTTCATTTTTTCTACAGTGTGGGACATGTAAAGATAAGCTTTAATTGAAAATGATTTCAACAATAACATGAATTTACAAACGGGGGAAGGGAGAGAATGTTAAATGTTGCTCATAAGTTTTACAACAAACAATTCAGTGGCTCTTCCTATGGGGGTCCTTCAAGTCTGTTTTCAAAAATCAGCAACTCTGAATCAGAAAATCCATTTGTACTATAGTTTTCCTTCTTCCACCAAATGTCCTTCCTGTTCTAAAGTACAATAAAGTTATTGTACTTTAAATGCTGTAATTGTTTCTCCAATCTCATCTTAAATAATTAAAAAATGGGAAGGAGTAGCCATTTTGGATTTCCTCTTTAAAGTTAGTAGTACATATTTATTCATTTCCCATTTCAAATCTGAAAACATTGAGTTTATTTCCCAATTTTTTAAAAAAGCCTGAGATAGGAGTCGATTTCATTTCCTCTATGTATATTTCTCACTAAAAATATGGCAGAAATAGAAAATCGCCAAACTTCAACAAAAACACCTCTTAGGAACATTGTCCAAGATCTACTTCTTACAATAAATATTTGTTGTAAGTAATCATGCAGAGTTAAGCATACTGGACAAACATCACAAGAAATAGCAGCTTTAAAAAGGCCTGCTCAAATCCGCCCCTGAAATCTTAAGTATATTTATGTCTTCTGCTATAAAGACAACATGAGCTGTACATATACATTCTATAAAACCTGAGCTATGAAAGATAATGATTGCCAACTGGTAACTGCAACAGGTAGCTCTGCTATATTATGCTTATGCTACATTAAATATTGGCAGTGATTTTGAAGTTTGAATAAACAACAAAGGTGTAAAACAGGGCTGTCAAACTCATGGCCCATAGACCAGATGTGTCACATGCTGGTCACGCCACCTGGTTTAGTGAAGGGGAAAAAAGTCCCGATACATCACAGGACTCAGCTAGTTTGACACCCCTGATGTAAAAGAAAAATACTTTCTGATTGTTTAAAGACTCAGTAATATTTTACATGGGCGTGGGGGCTTTTGTGGACCACTCTTCCATATAAATTACAAACTCATCGCTGAAAGTCAATACTTGTAACAGACCAAAGGACTAATTTGTGCCTGTCCATTGTAATATAGTTCAGGATTGCTTTTTGCCATTGGTATTTTGTGTCTGTCTGGCTATTGGTATAGTAACTATTAAGTGCTTGTGTAAGACATTTAAAATGTGTAAAGTCTTCTTGCTCCTGGAAATGTTTGCTCCTAGGAATCTGGAAGCACTATGGTAAATATACATAAATTGCTTCCATTTAGTATCTAGATAAATGAAATAGACATTTCCTGGCTTGGTTTGGTTTTAAATTAGGCTCCAAGAACATGTTTGAAAAAAAACATTTGGAATTTCACCAATTTTTACTATACTTAAATGTTGCCAAATGTTGCCAATAGAACAGCATATTGTGCCCCCAAAACTATGAATTCTGGAACTGGAGAAGCCTTTGTTGATGTCTGCTTCCCGAATAATTCATCAAAAGCAGAACTGGGAGGGTATGCTTTTTTCTTTTAAAGTTACCATATGTTGTTCTCTTATTGAAAGAGAATGATGCAGTTTGGATGCCATCCAGCCAAGCTTTAAAATATATACAAACAACTGAGCAGATGACCATTTATGGGAGGCAGATGAGAGAAGTCAGCTTGCCAGTGGCCTGAGTAGGCAATGCGCGTACCATTCTACAAGATCTCCACTACAAAGCAAATGGCAGTGTACAATATCACAGTAACAATGTAGTTCTGGGCAGAGTTCTATAGGCTGTTTTGGCAGCTGATTCCAGTCACTATTTGTAGCCAGAAGAGTAGGAGGAGATAATATATATAGTTCCAAAGAAAAGGCATGTTTTAACTTCAGTTCATGTAAGTGCAATCAAAAGAAAAACAGACATCTTATGTCTGGTGACTTGCTTTCTGTTATTAATTTTTGTTTTTTTACTTTGTGTCTGCATACAATGAAGTGGAACTGCTAATGATTGTTTCCTCCATTTTGGACAATGAGACAAATAGGAAGGCTATATAAAGAAAATTTGGCCATCACAAGATATACATATTAGTCTTGGCAACAAAACTATTTACTTTTTTAGGTGGTATAATAAACATGAAAAAAAAGAATCTTGTTGCGTAGGAGAGAATAAGAATTGTCAAATTTGAGCAAGTAGATGCCCTCCCCTGGATAATCATGGCTGCCTATTTGCACTTCTTGGTGGCTGTCCCTTCGGTAGACTGGCATGATCTCCCCATAACGGTTACGCAAATAGCTTTTGGCTCCTTTTTCCACATCGCCAACAGGAATAGGACCTGAGAAGGGAAATGCACAACATATGTATCAGCTAAAAAACCAATAGGAGGAAGTCATAGAGATTCAGGATTGTGGATCTAACTAAAGAAGCTTACATACAGAGAACATCATCACAGGTTTCAAATCATCTGGAGATAAGACTTTTCATATTTATACTGGAACCTGAGAAAGTTCTAGTCGTGTCATTTAAAAAAACAAACAAACTACAACCTAATTCTTAAACTGTTTTATAATTAAAGAATATAAAATACATTGAATCTCTAAATATTGTCATTATTTATATGTATTATTAATTATATGTATTATTTTGCACATTGCATGATTGATTAAAAAATAAAATGGGAATGATTTTCCTCCCCTTGTCATTTCATCAAATGAGCCTTCTAAGTGGCCCATTTTATTCCATAATAATAAGTGATGTTCATCAGTGTAAGAGAGGAATAAGGAACAGACTGATCTCCATGTTCCATGCATTGATTTATTCCAATGTTTACATTCCAACTTCTAGCAGATGAGGGATTTTCTATATTATACTGCAATAGAAGCAAGAAAAGAGTGAGACAATTTCTGCAGTGATCCTACATTTATAGAATTCTTCCCTGAGTTACAGGGAAAGAACTCTTGCTAGTTTTATGGGAAGATGTGTAAAGTTTATTAATTTCAGAGGACTGTGAAGGTGCCTATAGATCCTATGACTGAGGAATGTCATCAGCGGAGTCCTGGAATCATATTATTATTTAAATTTGGACATTGCCCAATTCCCAGTGAGTCTAGGCAATTCACAAAATAAAAAAACCCAACATAACAATAAAGCTATATAACAATGAAGCAAAAGGAGTAAAAAGAGGGCAACAATGACAAACATACAAGCATAACACTTTAGCCAAAAATCCAGGCATAGGCCTTTTCATCACTAATCTCCTTAGAACAGCACCTTCCTTAAAGTCTGAATGGCCCAAACTCTGATGATATGTACACTTTAACTTTATTTGCAGAGGTTGACATTCAAGCTGCTCAGAGTTGGCAGTGTTTGGAGCCACAATTATATCCATAAATGGACATATTTATGAATAAATAAGCACCTTTTATTATCAAGATTTATTAAATTGTCCTGCTTGATAGTCTGTGGAATAGTTTGAAGACTAATGGCACAGTTCAAATGAACTCAAAGTAATTAAGAAGTTGTGTTCTTTAACTCAAGTTAAAGTTATGCTTGCTTAAGAGACTATTTGAGACATAATGGTTTTTCATATTTGTTTATTAAATTTATACATCACTATCGAAGACATGACATACCTTCAAATTCTTCTTCTTCATCTTCTTCATCACTTGATTCACTGACCTGAACAGTAATGGCAGTACTAGTAATAGGAGTCCAATCAAAATAAACTCCAAACCCAATGTCATAATCTTCTGTAGCAAATTCCCAGCAGACGCGCTTCCCATCAGGATGGGTGGGCACCCGGACTGTTAATACCTCACCCCGTTTCACTAGCATTCGGGCATTCTTCTCCTTTGCCATCTTTGTTTTAAACTCCCTTATCTTAGAATTTGTCCAGATAGTGGGGGGAAACAACGGAGGTGGCCGAACTGGAAGAAAGAAGGATGTTTTTATAACATAGATGCTGATAGAATTTTTAACAAGACTGGATATTCTAATTACAAGATTTTCCTTTTTTCAAAAGGAATTAGGTTTTTTAATCCCTCTTTCATCTGACAGTTTTTCTTCTAAGAATCTTTTTAAGTGACTTGCCCATACTGCCATACACTGTATAATGACTTAATTAGACATCTTGGCACAGCAAAGTTTTTAAGAACAAATTGGATGATAAAGGTGTATAAATGACCACTACAATGTGGGCCATATAAAATTGCCATACTTAAAATTTAAAACATCTTCCCATAAAATTTAAAAAACCCATCGACTATTCACTATGAGATCACTATCATTTCATCCCAAGCATTAAAATTAAGTAATGTAACAACAATCTCAACTCTATTTTGGTCCTGCCTTATTTCAGATTTCTGTGGATTTCTTTTTCTGCCATAATACTCTTTTATAATAGCAATAATTATTTATTACATTTATATTCTGCCCAACCTCCAACAACTCTTGGGAATTACAGATTGAAAACTTTAAACACAAGAAAAAATACAATAGACAAAAAAGAGTAAAGGTGGAGTGACAAAAAACTACGTTGGAACAAAATTTCCAATTTATTTATTATTAAAGATGTATGCTGTCCATCTCCTTGGAGGCAAGTCTAAAATAAATAAACCCACATAGTTCAAAGGGAGGAGTTCACCCTCACCAAATAAATACAGTGTAATAGCAAAATTTGAAATAATATAAGAGCTAAAAAAGAATTTAAAAAAAAATCTAATCAAGGGTAGAAGTTATATACAACAAAACAAAAAATGGAAAAACTAAAAACTAAATTAAACAGCAAAGAATCAAAATCTTTGATGCTGCTTTCTTAAATATGAACATTTCAAAACTGACTATAAATCTTAGTATACTCTACCACAAAACAGCTCAAAACTTGCAAATTTCTTCAATAGAATGCTAGCTACTGATCCATATGAAGACATAGTAGTGAAAGCATGATCCTTACCTTTCTTCTGTTCACTTAGAAGATCTGTAGTTTCTAGCTCTGCAGACAGGATGTCTACTGCACCTGTATATTCAGACTGTATCATGATTATATCACCTGGTCCTTGTGGTGCAGAGAATTTTGTCACTTGCAGTATAGCTTCCTATATAGACAAATGTATAGAATATAAAGTATACATAAAATACAGTGGTGTTAAGGTGCCTTAATTTTTAACAAAAATAGTTTTTTCTCTACATATCTTTATCTGAATTCTTTAATTACCTATTTGCAACTATGTCATCCTAACTAGAAAAAAAAAACTTCAGAAGATATTTCAACGTAATATCTTCTGAAGTTTTTTTTCTACTCCACATTTCTTTAATTCTAGGCAACACAGAAATGTAATCAATTAAAATATATTGCATCCCAGAAAAAAATACAGTTCAATAATCTTATCGTCTGTACTACATATGTGTTTCTTATTATCTCAAGACAAACATTTCAAAACATACAGCCGCTATAATGAAAAACATAAATAAATATGTTTGGAAACAAAGGATTGTAATGATGGCAAGTAGAAATAGACCAAGAGTCAAATCACCTACCTCCTTTTGGTGCTGAAGTTGGTCAGTTAGAATCTCCTCCTCTCCAACTACATTTTGCTCCTCTGGACTCCCGTTAGCACCTGCAGGATCCTTTGTAGTATCTGAATTTACAGGTGATCCATTCTGCAGCCTCTCAGAGAAAGATAGCACAAGAATGCAGGATGTTTTAAGAACCTGGTATAACAGGTAGGTAAAACGCCAATCAACTGGAAAAATAGAGACTTGTAAGGTGACTTGGAGTCAAATAGGATTCCTCTGGCTTACATTTTATATCCAGATGAGTCTCAGCTAAGCCAAAATTCAAATGAGAAATGCTGTGTTGTGCTGTGTTCCTTTAGGCAGCTGAAAGAATGTTACGTGCCATCAAGTTAGTGTTGATTCTTAAGTGACCACATAGGTAGATTTTCTCCAGGATGAGTTATTGCTGAACCTTTTCAGAAATACTGGATTTGAACTACATCCAGCACTAAGAAATGATTAGCTATCATAGATAATGTATCCATACAAACAAGGCACAACAATTTGACTGCTTAGTTCAAACAACCTACCTATAAAAATCAGTTTTAAAACATTGTAAAGAAAGAAAATGTACAGTGTATGAAAATATATTTTATAGAAAACAGTTCAATTAGCTACAGCAATAACTTCTTATCCCTGTCAAATATTCCACAGGTTAATCATTGCATGTCGGCTTAGGGCTTAATGCAAATATTTAAAGTGGTCTGATACATTGCCATATCACTCTCTATCTAATTAAGTATCATCTATTCTGATTTAACAAGAAGAAGCTCTCTAAAACAGCAGGCAGGGATTTTCTCATGTCTGCTATGAAGGCTGTTTTCAAATGGAAATGAAGGAGATTGAAGCTGTACATGCAAAACATGTGATGTATTGACTGTTACTGTAAAGGGGAAGAGTCAAAATGTATTGTTGTTTATGAGAGCAGGTGTTTTATATACATAAGAGACGAACAAAAGGATAAAAGCGTAGAATAAGTGGCAGTTCTCTTCTCTACATGAATTCCCTAATGTAGATATATATCCATGTAGGGTAGACCCTGGGGGATATAGTGCAATAACTTGCCAGGAAGAAAATTCATCTTTCTAGGAAAAAAATGATTAGCCAAGCGTGGAGGGTAATATTCTGGAGAGCGGGCTAGTAGGTGGACCTCTTCCACCAAATTCTTTCTTGGTAAATTAATGTTTGTGCAGCTGGCCATTGTCCAATGCATCCATTTTATAAATCGGTGGTTCATTTGTGAAAGTACATGCATGTCATCTTCTCAAAAATTCAAAATATTTCTACTAGCCCAAAAAGTATAGGTGCCATTGCTGTAAAGTTTCTATGCATATTGATACATAATGAACTCACAAATAGAAAAAAATATATAGAGACTGCCTCAGAACAAAATATTTATATATTTATCATTACAGTTATGTTTCCAAACTAGTGAAGTGACAAGTGATTGATTTGTCTTCATTGACACTATCTAAGCACACAAGTAGTCCTCGATTTACAACCAGAATTGGAACTGGGATCTGTCTTTGAGTGGTCATTGACTGCTTCATTCAACAACCGCAATCCCAGCACTTCCAGTTGCAGTTGTTAAGTAATCTCCCAGTTGTTAAGCAGGGTGAACAAAACAGCTGCCTGCTGAAGGATTTCGGCTCCACACAGAGCTGAAATGTCATCATTCAGCAGGCACCCCTTTCACTCTCAAACATTATTGTATCCTTCACAATTTCACCTCCCCTCCATGTGCAGAGGAGGAATCTTTCACGGGAAATCTTCAGGATTTCAAGTCCACTTCTGCAGCCTACCAAAGGATTTCCCCTCTGTGCATGGAGGGAAGCTGAAATCCTTCAGTGGGCTACCGCAACATTTGTTAGCAAAATATCAGTTATATCGCAAATATTTCAGCTCCTCTCCATCCCTTCCACTTGCAATCTTCCCTGCTGGATTCCCATTGACTTTCTGGGGAAGCCAGTAGAGAAGGTTGTAAATGGCAATCACATGACTGGGGGGTGGGGACTTGGCAACCTGTTATTAATGTGAGCTGGATGCAAGCATCTGAAATGTGGTCATGTAACTGCAGGGCCAGCAGGGCAACATTTTATGATGCCAGAAGTGCTTTACAGGCCTTAACGCACCATTTCTGAGGCTGCCATAACCGAACAGTCATTAAACAACTGGTTTTAAGTCAAGGTCTGCCTCCCTACCGCATTCAGTCTCAAATTTCACTAACTGGAAGAAGGAATCAAATTCCAGTGGCAAGGTAAAATAGCAAAATAAATAATGAGAGTTAAACTCAACCAAATTTGTATAAGTTACTTTGTATTAACCAAATTGGCCTACAATATTATTTGTTTTCATCTTAAATACTATATTTCCAACTGTGGAATTAGCTACAAAATGAATTTATTTTATTAAATGGTGTACTTTTCTTTGAATGATATGGACCTGCAATGTTCTCTATACTTGGCAGTGTTGAGAAATAATAGACAAAATTGAAAAGAATACCATGAAAATATTAGAATGAAGACTTCTGTGTAAAGTTACATGGTTACAAAACTACTTAATTGTTTGTGTTTTTAACATGGTTAAAAATGGTTAACTATTTACTTGTTAATTGGAAAGGATGACTGATATTCCTCCCCCCCCCCCTTTCCAGGTTTGATTTCTTTGCTATTCCCTATTTTTGTACTGTTCTTTGTTTTTAAATGTTTAAACACTATATACACTTCCCAGAATTGCTGGGAGTTAGGTGGCACCTACACTCGATAAATTGTTATTGTTAATATAAAGTAAAACTAAGTAGATTATTGCCTTGGCCTTACCTGTATAGTATTCCCTAAGAAACTCCCTACAAAGCACTTCAGTGATAACCTGTTGCTCCTTTATCTCTATACCATTTTATGCATATTTTATATTATATCTGAAATCGGGAACTGATTAAAGCTTCATCACTATTATCCCTCTCTATATTCCATGATTTTCTGTAGAATGACACCCCTATTTTTAAACAACTATTTTAGACTGTTCACACTGTTCACACTGTTTTGCATAATATTAATTTTACAAAAATACTATAAAACTGTTCTTAGTCCTAGGAACATATTAATGCTAATTCTACTTGTTATTTTAGTAAGCGTATTAGATTTTATTGGAACTAATCATGTGTAATGAGTTAATGAGTAGTGATTAAGATGCTGAACTAAGACAGAGGAGACCTATGACCAAGTCTACCTTCTGTCATGAAAGCTGCCTAGATGAATTTGGGCAATTACTCTCTCAGCTCACCTACCTCACAGGGTGCTTGTTGTGGGGATGAAATTGGAGGCAGGAATGCTATGATGGCTGCCTTGAACTCCTGGAGGAAAGATGGAATATAAATCTAACAATAAATACAGCTAACAAATAAAATGTTCATAAACATTTTTGCTGTGATTGTTTTCATTTTTATATATTTAATTTCCCCTTACAGCTCACACTAGAATCCAGCATACAGTTAAGCTTTGAATCATAAATATAACGCCAAACCAATTTAAAAGGTAAAAACATTGCTATTACTTATCCATATGCCTTGATTATCAATAATAGTTAACAGGAAATATACATGAAGACCTCTCTAGTGAGCATTCCAAAGGTATTGCTACTCATCATAGCCAGTGGGAGAAGATGACTTGCCTTGGGAGTACGGAATAGTCCTTTGGATTCTATCTAGCATCATGTTAGCAAGTAAAAATGAAAACAAAGATCAACCTAAATGCTTTATATTTACAGTTATTATCTTACCTGCACGGTAATATATCCTTTTCTGAAACAATAGCTTCTTGGACTGATTTTTTAGTTGAATCTTCATTTTCTAGAAAAGAGCAAAGATAACTGTAATAGTTCATCTTCTAGAACTTCTAATTACCATTCATTTATAGGCACAATGTTTTATCAGCCAGTAGGGTCATGCTATATACTGCTTTTGGGTAGGGTTCAAAGCATCCTATTTCCAAAAGAAATATGAGACAAGCCAATATATTTACTAGTTAACATAACATTCATGAATGGAAGAGACATTCTATTCTAAGACAGTATACTTAGTTCCAGGAATTTAGTCCTAAACAATGCTAGACAATTATGTTTATAATCAGGCTCATAAAGCTTAACCTACAATAGACATTGAAAAGGATGGATCGACTGCATTACTCTTAGTGGGATTAGTCAACAATATGTTTGCATTTGTGACATAGGATTCATGACTAGTATTTATATTAGATAATTATGTAGAGAAACCTGTTTATTCTAACAGCATATTATCCCTTTTTTCTTGTAATTTTTCACTCATTTTTTATGCATTTATTGTGCATTTTTTAAAATTATGTATGTATTTTTGTGTATCTTTTGTTTTTCTTCATTTTCTCTTATTTTAAAAGCAATAAAATTATTTTAAACAATGTTATAATCTGCACTAAAATAATTTAAATGATTAGACATTATCCACAAATTGTTTATCCTTTTCATATCCTTAAATGAAAAGCTAATACAATGGCTTCCTATATCTGCCTAATTTGTTCATGGTAGAGTAATAATCTCTTGAAGCTGATTTTAATTCCATAAAAAACAGAAACTGCTTTTTATTAGTATTGTTATTATTTCCAAGGAGAGACATTATGAGAATTTGTCTCAAATACAAAAATGATTCAATCGAATTTTGTATATTATAACCTTCAACTGGGATCTACAAGGTTACAACAGCTGTCAAATAAAACTAGTGAATATACTATATTTCAGAGAAATGTCTTCTAGAACATTGGTCTCTAAAATGAAGTGCACATACACAACAGGGAGTACACAAATTGATCCATTGGAATGTAGGAAGGAAGTAGTAGTACAAAGGCTATTTATATTTATTATCTAGAAAAATTTATTTATTTAGCATATGGTTGGTCACACATCTAGAAAAATAAGAAATTAAGATATAGAAATACTATAATATTGTAGTATATATTTTATATACATTTTACATATACTATTTATAATTATGTAATATATTCATTCAGTAATAATATATTAAACATGCACATATTGGAATCCATGTTCAAACTTTTTATTGATTGGATTGCACTGTCAAAAAGGTTGGAGACTACTGCTTTGGAAAATCGCATATAAAATTTCAGGCTAGACTAATTTCATGTTTCTTCTATCCTCAAATTAGTGAAAACAGTACTTAATTGACTTAATTCTACATATTGTGACTACACAGGGCAAAGAGCAATAGCTTCTGGGCATATAAAACAAGAAAGAAAATAACTAATAGTTTTATCACTATTACATGATGCAACAGTTGCACCAAGCTACATTAGCCTAATTATAAAATAGATGGTATGTTAGGGAAAAACATAAACAATGCAATGCCACAAGGGAGAATTTTCTCAGAAACAAAATTATCAATGTTACAATATAAGACATTACTGAAAGAAAAATGACAGTCATATTATTATTCCACTCATAAATACAACATGATATATGATGATATTCTCCCCCAAATTTGTTCATTATTGGGGTATGGTTTTGCTCTTTGCTTACTACAAAGATCCTATTTTCTGACATTGACCTTATCATTATAATGCAAATTTATATTTGGTTCAACATTAGGCTACCAAAATGCAAGAATTTCTAAAGAGAGAGGGGGAAGTTCTGGGACTATAGAAGAAGCACCGATCCCTCCATTAAAATATAGACAATCATTTGTACAGAACATGTCTAAGAATACTTCAATGGTGCTCTTCTACTTCATCAATCAAATACAAGAAGCATCTCCAATAAATCAACTCCCCCACATGTATATGGCTTCTCTGTAGAGATTAACACAGAGCAAGATGACAATTATGCGGGCCAGGAAGTAAAAGATTCTCCAGGTGACAAAGTTTCCAGGGAAACACCTGCTCCATATTAACTAAAAGCATTATTCTAATAAGAAGGGTGATTTACAGATACAGTCCATGGCCTATTAAGATGTACTGCTAAACATTGCATGAAAGGGACACATTCAAATTGGGTGGGCAGGGAAAAAGAGAAAAGGGCAGGGGAAGGGGAAGGGCAATTCTCTTTCTCTCCCTCTCTCTCCCTCCCCCTCTCTTTCCCTCCCTCTGATCCTTTCCCCCTCCCTCTCTCTCTCTTCTCCCCCTCTCCCCTCCTCCTCTCCCTCTCTCCCTCCTCTCCCCCTCCCTCTCTCTCCTTCTCTCCCCCTCTCCCCCCTCTCCCTCCCTCTTCCTACCTCTCTCTCTCCCTCTCTTTCCCTCTCTCTCTCCCTCCCTCTGACCCCCTCCCTCCCTTTCTCTCTCTCTCCCTCCTTCCCCCTCCCTCTCTTTCCCTCTCTCTCCTCTCCTTCTCTCCCTCTCCCCCTCCCTCCCTCTCCCTCCCTCCTCCCCCTCTCTCCCTCTGACCCCCCCTCTCTCTTTCCCTCTCTCTCCCTCCCTCTGACCCCTCCCTCCCTCCTTCCCCCTCTTTCCCCTCCTTCTCTCTCCCTTTTGCTCTCTCCCCCTCTCCCTCTCTCTTCCTACTTCTCTCCCCCTCTCTCCCTCCCTCTGACCCCTCCCTCCCTCTCTTTCCCTCTCTCTCCCCTCCTTCTCTCTCCCTCTCTCTCTCCCCCTCCCCCCTCCCCCTCTCCCTCTCTCTTCCTACTTCTCTCCCCCTCTCCCTCCCTCTGACCCCTCCCTCCCTCTCTTTCCCTCTCTCTCCCCTCCTTCTCTCTCCCTCTCTCTCTCCCCCTCCCCCCTCCCCCTCTCCCTCTCTCTTCCTACTTCTCTCCCCCTCTCCCTCCCTCTGACCCCTCCCTCCCTCTCTTTCCCTCTCTCTCCCCTCCTTCTCTCTCCCTCTCTCTCTCCCCCTCCCCCCTCCCCCTCTCCCTCTCTCTTCCTACTTCTCTCCCTCTCTTGGAAGGGCAATTCTCTTTCTCTCCCTCTCTCTCTCCCTCCCTCTTTCTCCCTCCTTCTTCCTACCTCTCTCTCTCTCCCCTTCTCTCTCTCTCCCTCTCCCTCTCCCCTCATCCTCCCTCCCCCTCCTCACCCCCTTTCTCTCTCTCTCTCTCTCACACACACACACACACACCGCACCGTACCTCAGTCCCTAAGGCCCCTTCTCATTTACTTTCCCTCAGGCAAGGCAACGGGTCCGCCAAACACAGGAAACCGAGTACGGGTTGCAGCATCTCACGTGGCCTTGCTGCCGGGAAGGTTTGACCTGTTGAATTCCTGCCTTGCAGCAGGGCCCCAACCACAAGTCGCAAGGAGGAAACTTAGTGGCCGAGGAAACCCCCTCCTCAAACAACCCGCATCCCTCGAGCCCAGCCTGACCCTCTGCGGGATCCTCGGCCCAACGGCGGGGGAGCTTAAGGCCTGACAGGCACAACGGTTTCCCCCTCCGCCTCTTTCTAACAGCCGCCCCGAAAGTACCTGGGGGAGGCGGGAGCGGCGAGGCCGCCGCCGCCACACGCTTCTCTTGATCTTCGGCCCCGCTAAGGCAGCAACGGTCCCCGCTGCCTCCGCTTTCCCGGCCTCCGAGCGCGGAGGCTTTGAACCGGGTATCCTCGGGAGCGGCCGGTTCGCCCGACATCGGAAAGCGAGACAAAGAAGCCCCCGAAGTCAAAGCGGGGAGAGGCGAACCGATCCGGAAACAGCCGGGAAAAGCCGAGCGCTCTGCTTCCTCTGTCAGCGGCCGCTTCTCAGGCCTCCACCCTACGGAGTTCCCGCCTAAACCCGGCCGCGAACGAGAGCGGTCTTCGTCAGGCTGCGACGGAGCGTTTCCCGATGACAGAGAGCGAAGCGAGGAAAGGGAAAACGGCGACCCTTCCCGGAAGAACCGGTCGCCATGGAGACCGCTCTCCCGGAAGGACGCGTTGTCATAGTACCGGCAGAGTTTCCTCCCCCCCCCTCCTTCTTCATTGCTCCCCCTGCGGTCGGAGCCATGGACAGCAACTCGACTTTGCCGAGGGATGGCGCGGACGATGAAGACGAGGAGAAGGCGGAGGAGGAGGAGGAGGAAGAGGAGGAGGAGGAGGAAGAAGATGAATATGAGGAGGAGGAAGAGGAGGAAGGAGAAGAGGAGGAGGAGGAGGAGGAGGAGGGCGAGTCGCCGCCCCGCCGTCGCCGTCGCCGTCGCCGCCGCCGCCCCTCTTCCCTTAAGTCTCAGTCTTCGGTCAAAGAAGGCAGCCGGGCGTCGCCTGCATCCGAACTTCTGCTCGAAGCCGAATCGCTGCACGAAGCCGAAGTCAAAGTTCCCACCATCGTTGGTCCTTTGTATTTATCCTGGACCCCCGAGGAGGTGGCTGAATGGATCGGCGCTTTGGGCTTTCCTCAGTACAAGTTAAGACCGGGTTTCCTTGCAAGCAGAAAGGGAGGATATTCTGGAATGAGTTCACACCTCATATTAAGCCATAGTTTCCCGAGTATGTAGAGTACCCATATGTCTACATTGAGTAGACATAGAGTATGTCCCAAACTGGTTTATTTAGGACACACACACAGAGAGAGTGTCATCAGTGTTGCTTTGCAATGACTGGGTTCAAACTGGATTTAAGCAGCGTTTGATCCACTTTAGCATGTTTGGTGAATCCAGATTACATGCATAGTTTATGGTCTGTATAAACATAGTAGATATATAGAGATTGTAGGTTCATATGTCTGAATCCTGCCACTGGTGATTTATTACAGTTAAGCAATATGGCTTGGCATAATGTGTGCATTCATAGGAAAAAGAGCATTATTTGAGACCAGGATTTGCCGATTTGAAAAAATAACCTACACTACTCAGTTCCAGAATGCAGCAATAATACAATAAAACTACCACAATGCAAGCTTCCCCCTTTTGCACTGGTGTTGTGATATAAAACAAGTATGTAAGGAGTGGATTTCTTGTCATACATCCCGCTTCCCAGTGACAGTGCAGCTAAGACTGAGGGACAAAAATCCAGATGATCAGTAAATGTCAACAAAAGCTAGAATACAGGTAGTCCTCAACTTACAACTACAATTGAGTTCAAAATTTATGTTGTTAAGTGAGAAATTTGTTAAGTGAGTTTTGCCCCATTTTACAACTTTTCTTGCCACATTTGTTAAGTGAACGACTGAAGTTGTTACATGGTGGTTAAGTGAATTACATTTTCTCATTGACTTTGTCAGAAGGTCTCAAAAAGGGATCACATGACTCGGACACTGCAACTATCATAAATGTAAGTCAGTTGTCAAGAATATAAATCACGTGTCCTTGGGGATGCTACAACAGTCATAATTTTTTTTTTTAAAGTATGAAAAACGGTCATAAATCACTTTTTTCAGTGCCGTTGTAACTTTGAACTGTCACTAAACAACCTGTGCAAGTTGAGGACTACCTGTATTCTGTGCCTCCTGGCTGCTATCCTTGTGGCTATCCGGATTCTTGCAGATTTTGTACATCTATCTGAAGTGATAATCTTAAGTATTTTTTCATAAATAATACTCATTTCATTTTTTTAATGAAATGAGATGAGGCAGTGGTGAAATCTGAACCTGTTTACTACCGGTTCGTTGGCTGCACATGTGCAGTGCACGCCATGCACAAATGCGAGGTGCATGCGCGCAGTGCATGCCAAAAAGAGGTATGTGGTAAGAAGAACAGCGCATGGGGGGTGATCAGCTGTGGCGTGCAATCTTTTCTTTTTTACTTTTAAAAGCATTACTTTTAAAAGTTAAAAAAAAGCCTCTGACAATCGCACTGCTCAGCTGTGATTGTCAGAGGCTTTTTTTAAGCTTTTAAAAGCATTTTTTCTGCAACCTCTTTGACCAAAGAGGTTGTAAAAAAAATGCTTTCAAAAGTAAAAAAAAGCCTCTGATGATCGCGCGGCTCAGCTGGGCATGCGGGGGGGCAAGAATTTTTGCTACCGGTTCTCCGAACCACCCGCCGCCATCGCTACCGGATCGGGCAATCCGGTCCGAACTGGGAGCATTTCACCCAAGATGAGGACAAAAGATACAAAGGAGAAATGAGATGTTTTATTCAGTCACTTGATTGATTGTTTGTTTGTTTGTTTATTTGTTTAGAAAATTTATGTGGCTGCCCAATTCATTCATGATGACTATGGGCTTACCCAAATATGCACTGATGCACTAATTTTTTATTTATTTAGAACATTTATGTGGTCCCCCCAACTTACAGTGACTCTGGGCTTAGAAAAATATGCACTAGCGCACTAATATGCACTAATTATAATGTGGTTTATTTGGTTTTGTTGTATGAAATCAGCCAGTTGTGGCCCATTAAAAAGACTCTTTTTAAGGAATGTAATGATATATGAATTTAGGAAAATGTAGAATTTAGTTTCACATCATGATCATATCCCTAGAAATACTATCTTGATGGCAAAATAATTATTCACAAAGGATTTCAGTCATCTTTCTCTATGATATATAAAGGGGGAAACTCTAAGGTTTGAAGAACTGACTTGAGTGTTGTAATGGTCTATAGTGTTGTATTGCAAAAGAAAAAAACAGAAGAGATCCAATAAGGGGAAATTGGAGCTGCTAAATAAATGAAGAGTGCCATCCATTGCTAAATAAAACATCAGTAATAAGTCATTAGTCAGTATAACTACTAGTAAGCTAAAATTTGGTTCCTTTTTTCTTGTTTAGGTTCTTTGGTCTATCAACTTATTGCAATAGAAAGATGAGTTCAGTGGCACTTTAAAAATGTAAAGGAGGTCCAAAATTTTGTGGGATATTCATGAATCATGTTTTCATATTTTTGTAGGTGCTGCTAGCTAATTAATTAGAAGAATAGAACATTTGAAGCTAATATTAATAATAATATTTCTTATTTTGTTTTAAATAGGAGTGTTTTACTACAAATTTTATCTCAGGACGGAAACTCATACATGTAAACTGTTCAAATCTGCCACAGATTGGGATTACTGATTTTGAACATATGAAGGTGAGAGCGCATATATATTTACATGGGTGATGACTGAAGATATTATCAGATACTATATCAAAATATATAGTATAATGCCAGAGCTGTATGTCACCTCCTTATAATAATACATAAGTATGGTATAGTGGTTAAGGTACTAGCCTACAAACCAGAAGACTGTCAGTTCTAGTTCGACCTTGGATATGAAAGCCAGCTGGGTGACTTTACGTCAGTCACTCTTTCTCAGTTCAGCCTTCCTCACAGGGTTGTCGTTGTTATAGGAGAAAATAGGTGGAATAGTGCTTCAGGCATCAGACTAAAAACCAGGAGACCATGGATTCTAGTCCCTTACCTAGGCACAAAGCCAGCTAGGTGACTTCAGGCTACTCCCTTTCCCTCAGCCCTAGGAAGGAAGCATTGGCAAACCATTTCTGAAAATCTTGCCAAAAAAGCTGTAGGGATTTGCCCAGGCAGTCTCTGAGAATTGCATGTGATTAAACCGAAGAAAAAAACAACCATATAGTTATTTTAAACTGAAAGAATCCTATATGGGAGAATCTATTAATTATATTTTTTGTTCACACCGGTAGGATGTTACCAGGGTGCTGTTGACTATTGATGATTTTACTTTTTATTAATTTTGTGTTTTTGTATTGACTTTCTCTGTAGATGTTTAACTGGTAAATGTTAAGCGTATAGTATTTTAGTATTTGTTTAGAAACTGGTTGCTTAAGTTAGAACCTTAGAAATATATGCATATTAAGACATTATTCTTATGTTACAGACATATTTTCCTGCTTTCTTTACTGAGAATGAAATGGATTTGTGTGACCATGTTGCTTTACTGTGGCAATACTCATTTTAAGCCTTTTGGTTTAATTAAGAACCAAAACTACACATAACAATGGTACATTTAGAAGACAGTGTATACTGCACTGGATTATTTTGAATTATGTGCTAGCCACCTCCTAGTGGGGTACTACAATGTAGATTTAGAAAGATGAACATAGTAATTGTTTCCATATTTTTTTCCTTTTTTTTTTTTTTTGCAGGAAATTTCAAAGCATGTACGAGAATTGCTGAAAATTGAGGAGCCCCGTTTTGAAAGAAGTATCTCTCTCCCACCTCGAGATAACATTGGGTTGTTCTTAGAACAGAAGTCTCGAACTGGAAAGCGCAGTGATGCTCTTAGTTATTCCCAGTTTATTGAAGAAGCAAGGTTACAAGATTATGAACCAAAGCCTCCAACTCCACTATATGAAGAACTACAGCCTTCAACTCCACCCTATGAAGAACTACAACAAGCCAGTTCATTTTTCTCAAGATAAGAGAAAGTATTTATTGTTCACATATTTCAGATATTACATGTAACTTTTTCTGCATTTCTACTTCAGTTTTCACAGGGAACAAAATTGTATATGGATGCAGTTTAACCAGTATCCTAATCCTAAATATCATGGAGGAAGTGCTTACTGATGGATGCAAAACAGAAAATTTTGCACATCAGTAATGCAAAATAAAGTCATGTGTGAACACAGAGGATTGTTCTTATTGGTATTTATGATGAAGTCTTATCATTTGTCCTGTGAGGACTATAATAAGAATATATGGGGCTTCAAGTCAGGTGCTGTATATTAATGAATTGCTTTAAATATTTAGGATCAATTGACAGCATCCTTACAAAAACACTAAAGTCAGGCAGTACTGCTTAAAATGTTCTTGTGCCATATAAAATTAAGAAATTTTACTGCTGGAATTTGCTAATTTATAAGCAATGTGATTTAGAACTTTCATTTCTTTAGAAATACATGTATCAATTTCACTGCAGGCCCAATCTTCTTATTCTAAACTGGGAAAAATGATCATTATAATGATCAAAAATGCAACAATACTTAGTTAAGCCAATTATATTTTGTTAATATTCTTAAATTTTAAATAAATGCAAAGGTGAAGCAACATGAAAAATCAAACAACCAATCCTATAAATACAGTATTTAGAATATAATTTATGTCTGAAAAGTAGACTTATGAATGCCAAGGGAGTAAGCATTTCAGATCTAAAAGATACAATAAAACACAAGCTTCAATTAAAGAGCCTTATATGACAGGGTGTAATGGTGGAATTTGTACACAAAATGACAGTGAAACACATTAGTGTATTCATGTGAATGCAACATTGACAAGTATGATAGAAGGGGGGACGTATAGTATAAATCATGTTTTTAGAATTTTCCTTCTATTTTGCATTTATGCCTAATTTTTCACTGCAAAATTTAATTTTCAATTGGCTTTCACTAATATTTACCATTTGAATTCCTATAACACCATTGTAGACACTGCTTCCAAAGTTCTTTTAATGCTAAAAATGAGAGCAAAACAAAATCTTTCCACTTCTAACAGCTTGGATAATTTATAAATCTTCAGAATCAGTACTAGATGTCTCTTCCATTTTCTTTGCGGAATCATCAATTTGAAAAATCAGTGATTTAGTGGGTTTCAGCAGCACTGCTGTGAGAGGTATCTTTTTAGTCGTAGATGTCGTTAAATCTTCACTTTTTGTGGCCAATGCTGTTATCATGTTAAAGTAACATGAAGCAATGATTTCCTGAAGAGATGTATTTGTTTCAAGAAGCTGGCTAAGAGGTGAGTCTTTTAGCTGTACAGTTGTTATATCAAACCAGGGAAAGGAACTAGAAGAGAAAAGTCTGTTATGTATGGGGTCCTGAGGTTATACGATAACTGTTTTTTCACTGCAGAGGTAAAGGAATGGAAATGGAGTATATTTAATGATTTATTTAATTTAATGATTATGTAGCCATAGGTGGGAGATTCGAACAATTGCTAAGTGACCAATCATAAGTCGACGACTACCTGTATACAGAGCCTCTGTGCTACTGGAACATATTTACAGCACAAAATGTACATAAAATAATTTTTACATTCAGAATTACTCATAAGAGAAATGCCTACAATTTATGACAATATTGCTACAAATGCAAATTTTGTTTTCAGTAGCCTCCACATGATGGTTTAACTTTAGAAGCAGCTGAGTCTGAAACAGGACATGGGACAAATTATGAAAAATGCAGGCTGAATTGTGCAAGGACTCAAATTGTATACATCCAAGAGATCGGGTATTATGCACCGATAGGTCTCAAGCTGAGGTACAGGAAGGAAGGACCCAGCATGTCTAGCACCATTCTCTTATACCATTTGATTTGTTACTGGGGATTTGATGGTGGGGGGACTTTGGATGAGCTTATGAGGACAGAAACTGATTTTTTAGAAGTGTTATTCATATTATTTCTCTTTAAAAACTAAGCCACTAAATATTACTCATAAATTCCACAAATGATGCATTATCAATTTTTAAAATGTTGGATAAAACAAAATTAAACAGAACAATTTTCTACTGGATGTTACTTACTCAGCAGCAGCCAAGGAGGAAGCAAAGGCTTGGTTGATAAAATGTTCACAAACTAGAAATGGAGATGAGGTGGTGGCATTGCCTTCACAAAAACATATTTGATTGAGCAATCTCAGAGCCCTTGTATAGGATAAATGTTGTTGGGTATAGCTATTTAAAACTGCATAAAATACAGCTGCCAGCCACTTCATGTTGACAGTTATTTCGCCTGAAAAATAAGGAAATATTTTACTTCATGTTTAGTTCACCATGCCTCTTTAATAGCCTTCTTCGACCTGTTGCCCTCCCATTACTCTGAGTCATAATGGCAAATGGAAAACACCAAGTTGGAGTATATGGTTTAAAGCTTAAACTGTAAAATACAAGCTAATAAAGGGAAAATGCTTGCTCTGCTCCTGCTTTGAACATTCCTCAATTGGCCTTTCTTTCTATAGCCATCTTTACTATCTCATTCTGCTGCATGGATAGGTCAAGCATCACAGGGGCTGATAGTGCCTATAGCATATTGCTTCGTTGTCACTGATACTAATTTCTTGGACAGGACACAGATAGTTTTATAAGCCAGAAAAGAACAAGGGGAAAAGTTCCATTTTTCACAAGGTTTGCAAAAGTCCACTTACTCTTGGAGTTGCAAGGACATGTCGCCTGGATCACTGCTGTATCTTTGAGGGCTTCCAGAATTGTCCTGTTAGCCTCCCACATACAAAAAGAGCTGTTCTCAGAGCACATGTACTGTGGCTTCAAGATTGAACAGGAGGAAATCAGTTGCTTCAGTCTGAAAATAAAAAATCTTAAATTATGCCATTGGATTAAGCATTAAAAAGTAAGTGTGCAAAAAGTATGTATCTATGGATCATGCCAATTCTTGCTTACACACTGTATATACACAGAATGAGCATGTTATGTATATATTGATTTCTTGTTCTACTGTACATGAACACAATAAAAAAGCTATATGCTCAATTACAACAACAACCCTGTTTATACCTTTGAAATGTAATCACAAAATATATGGATATTAGCTAGAAATTGCAGTAGCCTTAATACTCAAGCCTGGCTTTCCCTATTTGACAAAAGAGTCTACTACAATGCCATTCTTATTCTTCATATACAAGACCTAAGATGTGAACAGCCAAATTCCATTTCTGGTGATTGCACTCCTGTAATGTTCATATACTGTATATTCAGGCTCATACTGTATACTGAGACGTTCTAGGAATAAATGTGGGAAGGAGCATGATATTTTTTGATTTCCAATTCAAATTAGCATTCATATCATAATGCACAATACCTGGCCAAAGGGATTGCTGTGACCAGGCTGTATATAATACAAGAGTTTTTGAGAGAATCCTGAATTTCGGAACATATATGTGGAAGATGACATGGAAGACAGCAGAGAAAAGCCACATCTGCCCAGCCTATCAGCTGCTTGTTGTTATAGACACACTCAACTCCCAGCTTGTGGAATTCTACTAAAAAAAAGATAAAGAAAAGGAATATTTAATTTCTGCTCCCATAGAACAAAACTTTAACTGAAGAGGCTGCAATCTTTAGTTTCCTTCTAAAGCTCCCAAAAGATAAGCATTTTAATTTGTTACAATACTGAACTTGATAGACAGCTTAATAACTCTGGTTGTTTGATTTACAGCTTATGCCTAACTATCACACCATGGCTGTCCATTTCCACTTATTTGGTCTTTCAGGATACTATTGCTGTTGCAGCTTCTTCTTTTAGCTTTTTTTAGACAGTACAGATCTGATCTTATAGCACAGCGGCCCCCAACTTTTTGGATACCAGGGACCGGTTCCGTGGAGAGAGGTTTTTCTGTGAACTGGAGGGGGCATGGTTTCCTGAGCTGCTTGCATCCCGTGAATGGGGGTTCGCTTATTTGCATAGCCCGGTTTCTGCCATGCTGCAGATCTGTACTGGTCCACGGAACGGGTGTTGGGGGCCCCTGTTATAGCAGACCTATACTTTCTGTCTCTCACTGTTTTTAGTCTATAGTTACTATCCTTAATAATTTGTAGACGCACATTGTTTTTATGTTATAATTATTGATTGTATACTCTTTATATTTTTACTTTATGCTGATTAATGATTGCAATAAAGATACATATAGTGTCTTTATGCCATTCTATCAGTCTTGGCTAGGATGGGTAGTGATCAGGGATTGTGGGAACTGAAATCAAAGAACAGAGAGAGTACAATAACATCACTGGTGCGATGTGTATGCTCCATATCTCTATAAAGATAGCATTCGTTCATTGTATACAAATGTACATAAAAATAATAAAGATTGTAATTCTGGGACTACTACAATATAAATTAAAATGACACCAGCTGAAAATAATAGAGAAATATATAAATTCCTTCTAAAAATATGAAAAAAATAGAAGTCAGGATATATGGTTTGGAGGGAGGGATAACATTTAGTTTCTTCTACAGGTAGTCCTTGACTTATGACCACAATTGGGACCAGAACTTCTATTGTTAAAGAAGATGGTTGCTAAGTGAGTTTTGCCTCTTGTTGTTAGTGAATCACTTAATTCAGTGAATCATGTGGTTGTTAAGCAAATCTGGTTTCCCTCAATGATTTTGCTTCTTGGAAGCTGCCTGGAAAGATGATGAAAGCTGAAAGCTGCCTTATGAACGGTGATCCCATGGCCTTGGGATGCTGCAACCATGGTAAATAGATGCCAATTGCCAAGCACCTGAATTTTGATCACATGACCGTGGGGATGCTGTGATGGTTGTAAGTGTGAATACTGGTTGTAAGTCACTTAAAATGGTCGCTGAACAAAAGATCATAAGTTGAGGACTACCTGTACTGTACCACTACTAAATTATATTTTACTTTGATTTTATAGATTTCATTTTCCTTTTGCGTCCCAAGAATTCCTATGGTAATGATGATGAAAGAAAGCATCTCTGCTTTTATAAATTGGATTTTTCAATGGGAAAGTGGCAGTTAACTGGGTCAGTCTTTAGCAAATACTCGTTTCCCTGCTTAGCATAAACTGGAGCACTTTTCCCCAAGACAAAGGTGCCATTGGATGTAACCAAAAATTATTCCTTTTAAACGAACGTTGAGACTTTTTGTATTTGTTTCCTATGATTTGGCAGCAAGAAATCTTACTGTAACTATAATATTTAATTTAACAAAGCACATCAGCTCTTGTTTTTAACTGTTATGGGTAACTTTTTGTAATTCTTTTCACAATTATGCTTGGCAACTGTTCAAAAGTCAACAACTGAAAGTAAGAAAAGGAATCAATAAGTTGCTATAATGAAATATAAACTGAAATTAAGGATGAGTAGTTGTGGAGGAAGATATACAAAGGACATGCAATATATTATTAGAACATGAATTCTACTACTATATAGAAAGGAGTTTTGAGTTTTATGTATGATAAAGTTTCTTGTCTGTCTCTCAAGCACCTGATTCTTACATAGAGTTTCTGGCCGTCTTGTGGAGATCTGGATGTTATTTCCTGAAATGGCACCCAAATGTAACAATGTTCTGGCTAGTTGTTTCCCAAGATGGCCTCCACCAATAATCCCAATCTTCAGTCTTTGATTATCATTAGAAGCCTGGGAACCAGCGGGTACATCCCCACAATTCTCTTTTTTCTGTCTGAGGGAAACCCCAAAACAGTTATTATTACATATACATACATAAAATTCAAAGTGTAAAATATATGCTATTTCTAAGAGCGTCAATGGACAACTGTGTAGAAAATATATTGGAATGATAGGTTGAATTTGAGTCAGCAATCTGTTATTTTCATAAAAAAGAAAAATGGCCACTTTAACCTGCTTCACTAGAAGTGCATTTGCTGAAACAGAGCAGTTTTGTTCTATTCTGCTTTGGGTAAGGTCACCCTGACTACTAGAATCAAATTCATTAAGAATGATGCAGGCCAATGGCAATATGCTCGGTGACAATCAGTAAGAGAAGTTAAAGAATGGGAAATCATATAAGGACAGATGGATGTAACTTTTATATTTTAATCTTGAAAAGATAAGATTGAAAAATTGTCATACTATGTAATCTTACTTGGCTCTTTGCTATTCTATCACATAGTAGCCTAGACTGACAGTTCTTTTCAGCAAACAGCAGTCCCAGTTTAGAGCGGAAGAACTATCAATTTTATAATAGGAAAGGGAAGACTGCTGCTTTTAGTGACTTTGGATCCTCCTGGACTCACGGTTCCTTCACATAGATAATGCCAGCCACAGGGACCACAGAATCAAGTCTTCTCAGTGGCAGTCTTTTTCCATCTTAGCAGCTTTAAGATGAGTGGACTTCAACTCCCAGAATTCGCTAGTCAGCAAATTGGCTGGAGAATTCTGGAAGTTGGAATCCACCCATCTTAAAGATGCCAAGGTTGAGAAACATTGCTCTACGGAGTACCATACCCTGGATGCCTTCCTTCTTGGTTTTTATACATTTTATTAAAACATGGTTATTTCATCAGTGGCTGGAATGCTGTGAACTTGTTTCTTCTGGTAGAGGAAAGGCTTTTGACTCAAGGTTACTGTTCCCAATACTATACCCATGGGTTAGATCATATTGTAATTTTATTTTCACTTTTGTTTTTGATCCAATTTATGGAAGTTGGGAAGTATGCCCCTTGAGAGTTTTTCACAACTAGAACATCCTATTCAATCCCCCAAAATAACATTTTAGAATTCCTAAACATTGCTATTATTCACAGTTGGAAATTCAAGATCTTTATTAATATTGCTATAAATACTTCAAATGTCTAATAGTAATTCCTAACATATCTGACATTGTCCAATCGTATTATTTTACTCTAAAAATATAATTTATATTTAATTATAATTTCAATTTCTTTGACCATTCATTTGCTTGAGACAAAAGATTAAAAGCAAACAATGTAAACAAATAATTGCAAGGGAGAGTTTTCCACAGATTTGCCAGAGGAAAACATCCGTAACAGACAATCTCCATGATTTATGAATTGTCCTGAAGCAGAGTCAATGGAAAAAGCTAGGTCTATAATGTTCTCTTGAAGGACATTATGGTTGGTGCTGAAGGGGCATTAGGGAGAATAGTGTTCCAGAGGGCAGGGACAGAGAAGGCTTGCCTCCTGGATCCTCTAAGATGACATTATTTAATACAGTGTTTCTTAAAGTGTGGTCTTAGGCCTCTTGGGGGAAGTCCCCCATGATCCTCTCAGGTATGCAACCTATCTGCAAAATCAAAATTATTTTCAGCCTATGTTGATTTTTAATTTTAATTTTTAATACGGTAAATGTTAATAGGTATAACCAGTGGTGGGCTACTGCCGGTTAGGACTAGTTTGGGAGAACTGTAGTTCTGACCAGGGGCTGGCCCCACCCACTGCCCTGGCGCTATCACATCCTATATAATCGCTGGTTTTTCGATGCTGCGGGTGCTCACATATTCGGTTCCAAGTAAACCAGTTGTTATAACCGGCAGCAGATCACCACTGGGTATAACCCATAAAAGCAAAAATCCTTTTGGGTTTCTCCATAATTTTTTTAAAGTGGGAAGAGGTCCTAAAAAACGTTTTTTAAAAGTTTATGAAACATTAATTGAACAGATGGGACCAGTAGAGTGCCCATTATGTCAGATCTTATTGAAGGAGTAGGCACAATGGGAGAGAGAAATAGAAAAAGAGAGAGAGAAAGATTTTTTTTTTTTTGGCCTTACTTGGTGGCATTGAGTAATTTGCAGAAGAAAAGTGCATGGGCACAAGCATTCACCATCAATCCTTTGGCATAAGACCTCAGATGAAACAGTGGCTCATTCGTCCCAATCCCATATTCTGGCTGGAAAGTCTTTAGGTTTGCCATAATATTGGCCATTTCAATTGTCTGCTGAGAGCAACTGAAATTATAATAGAAATTATTCTTGTTGACCACCTGATGGTGGCCATCCATTGCATTAGTGTGTTATTAAAGCAAGAGACAGTTCAGTGGTGGCACATGCTGTAAAACATGTACAGCACCTAGAAATTGGAAAGGGTAATGGCAATTTTTGTTTCTGATCTATTTTATAATGAACATTTATTAATAAATAATTCTCTAGGAAAGTCAGGAGTCTCCAAACCTGAGCCTTCTATGAAGTTTTAGAATATCTGTCGACCCTTAAACATTTGTTACATGAAAATAATGTTATAAATATTACTTTAATAGTACTATAACAGTAGAGGGTGTTGGGCAATCATATAAATGTCTTTAATAAATAAATACTTCATAAAATAGATATTATTTAAAATATGAAAAATATAAGACTTAACATACCTTTTTATTGAAACTTGATATTATTAATGAGAAGAATGTACAGTATCTGATAAGCATCAACAAGGGCACTGATATTTGGTTGGAAATTAGTGGGATAGTCTTGCCACTATGCAAGGTAAACAGGAATATTATACATAGATATATCCTTTCTGGAACAGAGAAGATGAGAGAGACAAGGGAAAGGGTAGAAAGTCAAAGACACACAACACAAAGCCTGCTAGTAAATGAGACCATCCAAGCCTGAGTAACACTGTCTCACCACTAGCCACCTCATCTTCAGAACTAGGAATTGGCATAGAGCTCTACAGAGACCTCAAAAGATAACTGACTTAGGTCTTCCATTATTTATCATTACTTACCGTATGTTGGAGGGGGAGAGAGACGCTAAACCCTAGACCTCTATAACATGGGTTGCTTCAGGACTCAAATCTTTCACCCCTCCTCTCACATCCGTATGAGATTGCTGGGAGAAGTCATCTGATGTCACAGGACATGGTATTATTAGTAAGCGACTATCCCTGGCTGACCACGCAAGACAATCTTAATGCTGAATCAGTACCTGGAAGCTATAAAAATTTGGATGGTGAGAAACTGATTCCAACTCAACCCTACTGAGATAGAATGACTCCGGATCTTTGATTCTTCTAGATTTGATGAGGCATCATTTCTGGTTCTTGCTGGGGTTGCACTCCCCTGGACAGGCCTGGTGTACATTTGTGGGATTCTCCTGGACTTGTGGCTCCTGTTCAAGGTATCAGCCATGGCTTGGGGACCTTTGCACAAATTTACCCTCTGTGCCAACTGCATCCATTCCTGGACTGGGAGGCCTTGCAATATAGTCTACAGGGAGCTGCTCTTGAAGACCATCAGGTCCCTACCCTCTTGGCCTTTGAAAACCTTGAAGAGCTGTCTCTTCCTGCAAGTATTTGCGTGCAGTGCAGCTGGAACCCAATAAAGTTGACTGTTGATATGTGGGAAATATTGTTTCTGGAAATGAGTGACAGTGAGCAGAGCAGCTTATGGTTTGTAAGCCACCCAGAGACATGGTGTATATGATGGGTGGCTGAATAAGTCTTAAATAAATGCATGAATAAATATGCTTAAACTAGTGTGTAAAATATAAGCCAACATTTTATATAAATATATTTTAGAACCAGGAAGATACAAACAAGGCAGTAAAAGGTTGTTGTCAAAATAAGCCATTCGGCCTATTGTACTCATGTCATTTGCAGTTATGTAAACAACAGAATATATGGTGAATGGAGAGCACAGGAGCACTTTCCCTAATCCAGGAAAGCACAATCTAGGTGTCCTCCAGATATAAAATTAGAAACACAAATAATCAGGATAAACAGATGGGAGTCTGAGTTACCAGCCTACCTCTCAAAGGCAACTTATTTAGTTTACAAGGTACTCTAATCCGCTCCTCCTAAAAAGAAACTACATAAAATGAAGTGCAGATTACAAAAGGAATAATTCCTATAATCTTTGCTTTATACTTACAATATATAGCTTCTGAGAGTGAAGTACCAAATGGAACTAGTGCTCTAGCTCTGACAGTTTGTGATTGGTTCAAAATAAAAACTGTTAAACGGCATAAGCTCCAGTTCCTAACCAGAGAAGTTTATTTGAATGTCAGGACAAAACTTTCCCCAACAAAACACTTTTGTCAGCATGTAGACAAATGGAAAAGAAAATCTCAGTTACCAGGTATGGAAACCACCAGTTGCATTGCAGAAGCAAATTTGTTTAAGCTTCTGGTTCCTTCCCACCAATTACCGTTCTGGTCTGCAGCTAAGGTCATTCTCCAAACAAAAGGCTGTCGTCATGGCAAATGCTTGGTTACGGAACCTGTTTTTAGAACTTGTTTTTTTTTTTAATTACTGATTTCGTAGTTGCAGTCTTTAAAGGAGATAGCAAATAATGTTCAGCTTCCCGACAGGATTAAAGCAAGTTTTTTTCTCCCCTTTTGAGGTTACTATGCAGTTGCAGTCCTTCCTTTCAAATATATTTCACTGCACTGTAAATTCTTTAAAAAATTGGTAACAAATGTTGGCTTGGTTTAACCCATCATTTTCCCACTTGTTACTTTTTCAATATGTTGGTTGTATTAACTGAGAACCAGAGGTTCGTTACTACCCATAAATCTGCCCCAACATATTTTCAGAATGTTCCTTGCCTATACGCACAATTTATAGCTTAATGTGTTGTGTGGATCCAGCTAATGATCACTTCATTCTTGATGGTGAGGTTGTCAGATGGATTTAGATGTCAAGAGGGTTCAATCCTTGGTTGAGACAATATACAAGTAGTCTCAGTTTCTAAATATTGCATTTTTGGAAAACACTAGCTATTTCTTACTCATCTTACAGCCAAACAACCAGAGAAACTAAATATAAAGGAGGTAAAGCTTTATTTACAACATGGAAAGTGAAAGACAACATAAGGCCTAGAAAGAGGATGTAGATTTGCTAACAAACCTTGAAGCATAAGTAGCAAGGGCCAATTATTTTCAGTGGAATCTGAGAGAAAATATAATTTGATTAGTACAGTACACCCTATAACAAGATTGGTAGTTTCTATGTAGAACTGAACTCACATTCTCACTGGCTGAAGGACCATGCAGTTACATACTCCAACTTTTAATGTTGGAAATGTAGGTAGGTTTATTCTTAAGAACCTTATGCAGCACTTCCCAAATAATTATCCTAGTTAATTGGTAATGGAGGCTAGAATAATGTGCAGGACAGAGTTTTCATATCACTAAGAACAACAGTCTTGTCCCTTAGAGTCAAATGAGGGGAAAGCATATTTATTATACAGATTTTTTTTTCCTATGGAAAGCTGTCCTGATCATTTCAGATGACTGGACAGTGAACAGGAAGTGGAAGCATTAAATTCTGGACTCAAATATGCTTCCCTTTTCTATATAATTCCTCATATGTTTATACTGTAGAGTTCAACTTGTCAGATCTGTGCTTCATTGGCTAAATGACTCTTTTGGCCAACTCAGTGTCTCAGAGGTCTCTTTCAGCGAAGGCTTCACAGAGGCAGCATCTTGAGGCAACAGGCAAGCTGACAGTGGATTGAAATCAGCGCAGAACTGGCTTGGCAATCTTTCTCTTTGACCTCATTGGGTCAAAATGAAGTGCTTCCAAAAGAATGGAGTGTCTCTCAGTTCTTCCACCGGATCTGCTGAAAGAAAAGCAGAATTCGATGTGGTCAATATCAAATATAATCACATCTCCAGGCTGAAAAAGTAATTAGTAAATCTCTAGTCATCAAAGCCAATAGAAGCAGAGGAACCTATAAGCAACTTATGAGAAAATAGATAAAATAAGATTTTATTTATGGTCAAAACAAGAAAAATGTTACTGAAACTAAGTGATCCACTGACATGGTCTAAACTAGCACAGCGATATTGATTTAAAGCCAAAAACATATTTTAAAAAGGAGAAAAAATACCAGCTTTTTTTCATTCTCACCAGCTGGCTAAAGTAAAGTGTAATGAACAATTATTTCCATAAAATAGGACTCAGAAATGATTTAATCAGATCCATTTCCCCAAGATAAGCTGCTGATAGATCTTTTGAGGATATTTTTCTACATATTAAAATCCAAAAGCAGGTGGATGACGCTTCCTACTTGTGGTAAAATAAACAGCGGGGAAAAATAAGACAAAGGAAAATAGCAAGACTCCTGGAAAAGGCTAACAATTGATCTTCCCATTCAGTTTGATGATTTATAAAGCTTCAAAATTCTCTGTGATCTCAACTGGCACCAATAATAAGAAAGGGAGTAGATATCAGGATATGGATACAAAATTGCATCACCTAGTGATACTAACATTGGCAAAGAAAACATGTAACAAAACAAAGGGGTCCAGAGCAACAAGATGTTCTCATTTCCTAGTATTTCTCAACTGCAGGAGCAGGGACTGAGGGAGACACAAGATTACACTATATTGCCAATTGAGGTATGTGTGTCACTGTTCAGTCATGGATTTCTGTATGAAATAACTGCAATTACTTAATTTGTCCCACTCTGGTACTTAGAACAAATTCTAAGATCAAAAGTGTTTAATTTTGCTGCATGTCATTTGTGCCAGATTGATGGAGTCTAATAAAAAGCAAAATAAGTCTTGCAAATCTAAAGCATGTTTATCTATATTGCATTATAGAATGACACTCAGTATCTGGGTGACACACAACAGATAGCAACAGAGTGTTTTCTTTGCTTTCAGCTTAGCATGTTAGGTAAACATAACTGATTATGGTTAAATGTGACACATAAATCAGGTCATAGGGCCCATTTGACAAGCAATCCTTTTTTCTGAAAAGTGACAGCCCATGAGAAATGTTGCACATTTTTTGAAGAACTACGTAAAAGACAGTACAATTGTAACTTTGTCCAACTGGACCTACAAAATCATGAATCACTATTTATTCATTTGAATGTATTAGCTACCCAACTCCAACAGACTTTTATTTTTATGTTTAAACAAAATGGATAAGTAAATAATACTATATACATTAGTTTCAAGTACAACTAGATATACTTTTATGTGTAAACAAAAAAATTACCTGAACTTCTTTAATAGTTTCATAATAGTTGAAAGATTAAAAGGAGATCCTTAACTCAGCATAAATGGACCTAAAGCTAAAGCCCTAAGTGTAATCATGTGAAATTAGAAGAATTTTCTTCTACATTGATAGCTAAATTCAAGAACCTATTGTCAAGACCACGTTTTTTCAAAATGTATTGTATGGCTGCAAATACTAGACAAGCAGAAAGATTGAGTGAAATAAACTGTGATGCTATAGAATATATTTGAAAATTTGGACTTGAAGAAAAAAAAGTTTTTTGTTTTTTACTGGTTTTACAGGGTTTACTGGTTTTACTGTTTTTATTGTTTTAAATTTTTTTAAAAAAATTTAAATTGTAATATATGTTCTGAACTGTAAACTGCCCCGAGTCATTCACTGAGATGGGTGGCTATAGAAGTTGAACAAACAAATAAATCATTCAAGATGATTTAAAAAACAGATATATCACAAGAAGCATAAAGAAAACTTACATATTTTGGACATATCATGCAAGAGCAAACCCCCAATGCCTTTAAAAATTGAAGGCAGGAGAAAAAAAGGCTGGCAGAAGATATGACATCACAAGTAGGAGCAGTTACTGACTGACTGTTATATAATGACATGAAGAATCAGAAGCTACTGAGCATATGAACAACAAAAGTTCATTACAAAAATTTTGGGATGATTCTTGTTTTGCCACTCGTATAAAGCACCATGAGAAATCTCTACTATGAAAATCTCACATAGTTCCAACAGGCCAATCCATCTTGAACAAGGTCCTTCCCCTTCTCCCATCCTCCATGTTTGCAGGTGCTTCAGCTTGATTGGCTGAAAGCAGAGCGGTCTGGATTTTGAACCACTGGCACAACAGTTTCCTTTGGAACACAGAAGCTAGTGTGTTTTTGCTTAATTAAATGGCAAATTCATTGATGCACAGACATTCTGGACATGTTGCTCTCTAGAAGTGGGAGGAGTTTTATTCTCTTTTTCCCTGGGTCTTAGCAAGTACATGAAAACTGATGTGCTTTTTCTTACTGGGTTACTGAGGATAGTATCGATCTTCTCCTCTGCTGGAGAACCACGTTCAACTTTGCATCTGTATGCCATCAGTTGCTGGCGGTCCTTCAAGTCTTTGTATGTCTGGCAAATACCCAAAAGAGAAGCCAATTAAACAAAAAAAAAAAAAAACCCCACCTTTTTTTTTAATCAACATCCTCAAAATCACAGTGATCTAGACATTCATCACCCATTCCTTCTTAGTAGCTATTTGGAAATCCTGCTGCTTCTTCCGTAGGCTGATACGGATTTAATGGCTGCTACAACAAAGATCTGGGATTTTTTTTTTTGAAAAAGCACCTTTGGGACAACATGACCTGGATGACTGAGAATCTCTAGACGTTTGGGACTTTTAACTTTTTTTGGATGCAGAAGTGGTCAGCACATTCTAATACCTAGTTCTCTGAGTTTACACACATAACATTGACTTTTCTATTCATTTAAGTATGATAACTGCAATGAAAGGTTAACAATAAAAGGCTAACTTTAGCTAATACTTTTCAAGCCAATATTTTATTTCTGCTTTTAGGCTAAAATGATCATGGAAATGGGCAACATTTAGATAGCTGATGCTGTCTCTTAGAAGTCAGTGAATTTACGATCCAGCACATCTCTCAGATTGGCTGTGATTATAGTTAAAAAAAGGGCAAGCATCTGTCAAAGGCAGGAAGACTAAAACAAGGTCAGCAAAGAATTTTCCTAATCTTCCACAGAAGATGCCCATTCCTTGACTTAGAAGGAACTCCAAAGAACCTTCTTGAGTGACTAGCTACCAACATCATATGAATTTATCTTCTGCTTTATACTTAGAAGAAATCAATCTAGCATGCCTAAATAATATGTTCTGGAATGTGTTGATTTTATACATTTATTACATTTTACTGAATCGATATATATCAAGATGCCGACAATCTTCTGCTGACGTGGAAAATTTAGTGTTTAAGTTGTGAAAACTGATTAACACAGCATTAAAAAAATGAAAGTACAAAGAAATGAACTCATAAGGTTGAGAAGGCTACTTTGAATACCACCCTGTGCTGATTGATTTATTGATAAGTGAGTTCAAACTTGTAATAAAAACCACATCTTGTCCGGTAGGATCAAACATAATATGCTGATAGTGATATGCAAAAGCTGCACTCAGAGGTGCAGCCAGCTGTTCTGGGATCTCTTTGAACATACCCATCCTAGAAGCAATTTTAATAACATAAGGGAATTGAGGGAGGCAGCAGCTCTGAAATACAAACTACAGTATACTGCCAGTGATAGTTCCTTCAAGTATTTCAAGAATAATTTAGGAATTTTTCACTGAGGAAAACTCTGTCTCTGTCTGTTCCACAATTTCCCATATAAAATATGTAAAACATACATCTATAACAACATCGTGGCACTTGTATTTCATAGCAAGATTCAACTTAGTCTCAACATCTTCTATTAAACGCACGTACTCCTGCAGGACCTATAGGAACAAGACAAGGAAATATCAGCAGAATATTCATGATCCTTTGCTTATCTCCCCTCACTTAATTCCACATCAGTTTCACCCTGAAGTAAGTTTATTTTATCCCAAATTATATTTCTTCACCAACTACTTTCCAAAAGGTAGGTGGTCCACTCTATAATCCAAGGTGTATGAAAACAAACAGTGCATACCAAACTAGAGAAATATTTCTTCTAGTTTTCATGAACAGCGTACAAAATTATTTGGGAAATGGGCACATGAAGACTTTTCACGATGGAGGCAACGTTCTGTTGATCAACGGATTATACCAGAAACAGATTACTGGACAGGTTGCTCACATACCTGCACCGGGGCATTGTTCCGCTGCAGTATCTCCACCACTCGATGGAAACCAATAGGAGCTTTTTTTTTGGTATAGCCTAACCAATTCTGAAATCACAAATTGAGAAAAAGAAAATAGCATCAGATCTTGTGACTGCCTGAGGATGCACTGCTAAACATCACTTAGGAGAGGCAAGATTTATTATTGGGTATCTCTTCCATTTTCTGCACATGTCCTAAAAAGGAAGATGCATTGGACAAAGTTGCTGTTCTTTTCTGATATAACTTACCTGTAGGATACATTAGAAAATTCAAAGAGAATAATTGGAACAAGTCTTTTCCTATAAATGAACTATTCCATTAAGTATTGTATAAGGGCAGATAGATAAGCACATCACTGGCATAAAGATTCATTATGCCAAGCAGCATGAATCAGGCATACATGATTCAATGAAAACCAGTAGGATCTCACCTTTGTTGTGAACAAAGCATCCACGTCATGCCAAGCTCGGAGTTTGGCACGAGCAGCCAGAGCTGTTAGCACGTACTGTTTGTCTGGGATCTGTAAGGTAAAGAAATGGAAATCCTAGAAATGGCTTGAGAGAGCTAGACTGTGATCCAGTGTGAAGTAATAGTTAAAGTGATGGATTAGGTTTCAGAAAACCTAGGTTCATATCCATTCTTAGTTACAGAAGCTCACTGGATGATTTGAGGCTAGTCGTTCTCTGTCAGCCCTCCCTTCCTAAGTGGTTGTGAGGAAGAGCTTTGTACACTGCCCTAACCTCTTTGAGGAAACTGAAATTGAAAATAAAGACAATTAAATCCATTGGTTGCCGAGATTCTTGTAATGAAAGCTCAATTGCATGGGCCTTGGTCTGATCTAGCAAGGATTTCCTTATACTTTATCCAACAACAAGTTATCTGGATGATTTTCTATAATTATTTTTATTGCTTTCAAAAAATTTTCCTATTAACAGTGAATCATGTGAAGATCATAATAACAATAAAAATAATTAAAGAAACAATAATAGGCCATGCAAGCATTACCCTGCCTCCAAATTAAAATATACACACATCAGTCAACACTAGCCATTCAATAAGACTTGCAGAAAGGGGGTCTGTAAGTACAATCTGTATCCCTGAACAATAGTGCAAAAGAAAATTCCACCAAACATCAGGCCAAATTGAACGTAATCCCAAACTCATAGATACCCTGTGCAGTTCATTAAAGAAAAGATGAGGAGAAAGTGAAAATCTTAAGCTTATTTCTTGTACTAGAGTATTATGGCTGTGAATTCAATCTCTTAAAACCAATGCAATGAACATTGCCCAATTAAGCTACTTTAACTAAACTGTGTCACACTTCATGGTTTTAGCAGCATAATCCCTTAAATTCCTTCATTCCATAATACATATCCTCTGCATACGTTTCAAGGATCATTGGTCTCGTCTAGAAGGAAGAGATATATGCTTGGCAAACTATCAGTTTCCTTACCTTGAAAGTTTTCTTCAAGTTTGCTGGACTACTGAATGTTCCCTGGAAAAAAGAGACATTGCAACTTTTATCAAAACCTTTTAACCAAGAAGAAAACGTTGGTAATAAGCAATATATATACAATTTACACACCATTTTAGAATTTTCTCCCCAAACACAAATAAAACCATTTTATATATAAACTATTTTAAACATACCCAAATAAGACATCCCCTGATAATAAACCCAATCGGGCTTTTGAGCGCATGGCAGTAAGACCAAGCGCTTATTTCAGGGTTCAAAAAAATATAAGACTGGGTCTTATTTTCAGGGAAACACGGTATTACACATTAGGCTTAAAATACTCCAAGGTTTAACATCCAAGGAAGCCTTATCAAAAGTAGCCGAATTGAGGATAACAGTATTTTTACATTGTTTTTTTAAAAACTCTGCAGTATTTGAAGAGTCCATTGTCTAATATGCAATATATCAGATGCCCACTTGCATAAGGCTATATGGTTTCTCCTTTATTCCAAAAAGACACCAGCTTCACCGATCAACATAGAGATCCCCATTGCTACCGCAGTTCTAACCTCAGTTTCTGTGTAATGGTAGAAGCAGGAGTAGAAAAATGTGGTGACTAATGGCATGTTTAGAATGGAAGCTTTTCTAGGGTATTTTCGAAAGATTTCCGTCTGCCCAGATGACTCTAAATGTTTGTCATTTGCCTGGAAAAAATCAGAACAAAAAGAGTTTTTGTTAAAAAAAAAAATCTAATGTTACATAAAAACATTTTAAAGACATCTAATGTTACATAAAAATATTTTTTTTAAGTTTCAAAGACAATCAGGATTAAATCTCAACAAGTGGGTTGCAATCCTTTCCATATTTACCCAGCGGTATAAGCCTATATTCAGAAGTGTTTTCTCCTAAGAAAGTATGGAAAGAATTGTGGTCTCCATGAATTTGTCCTAGTCATTACCTGTTAGCTTAACTTACTCCAAGCCCTACTGAATTTCACGAAGGAGGAATAGAATAAAGATTACATTAGTAATATCTGTATCTCAGAAGCATCCTTTATTTTCTGAGATCGCATGGCAATAATCATGCAAGCCCAGGAAAAGATATGCCTTCTCTAAGGACTTCTGAAACAGTCACCCAGCATCTGGCATGGTGACTTCATTATGGCAGGCATGGGCAACTTTTTCCAGCCTTGGGACAATGTCTTTCTATTGTTCCATGTCTACAAGGTTTATGGTACCTGTTTTTCTCCTTAACCCTCTGATCCAAAAATGGGGGAAGAGGGGGAAGGAGAGAAAGGATTTAATATTTTGGTTCTGTCTACTTTTCTTTTTAGTCCACATAAAAAGCTTGGTGTTACAACAAGTAGGTGAAAGCCAAGAAGTCTGGAATAATTGTCACTGCCATGTACCCAGTGGCAGAGTGGCACCTTACTTCAATGATGATCTGTCTCTCCAAGAGTGTATAATGATCCTGAACATGAGCAGAATCCTCTGATGAAAAGGGCAACCTAGATTGGAGAAGTGGTACGAGTTCAGTTTTGCATTCTTCCTTTGTATAAAACACAATCATATTTATTCAAAAGCAGGTGCAGTGAGGCAGTCTTCTCCAACTGAGTACCCCATAAGTTCAGTTAACAAAGAATAATTGTGGCCTAATGAACTTTACAAGCTATTCACTGAATACAAAAAGAGCTATATGGGTCCAAAACAAAGGCGTGCCACACAATCTACTTGCCAAAATGGTCAGCTAGATGTTTATGAGCAGGCCCTCAAGCAACTGATAATTAGACATTACAACGCATTTGAACTTGGTAGGTAGTATAGCAACTATTGATAGTGTTATTCTTTATTAATATGTTTCTTTAAAAACTTTTCATGTGTTGACCAACAAAACGTTTGAGGCAGTCATTTCTATTCCTACAATTTGAATTGTTTTCTAACCAAAACAGTCCTTTTGTTGGTCCTAAACTTGCTGGTATGGCCTTGTTATTACAACTGTAGGGAAAAATATTTCCCAAACTATTTTCTCTACACAGTGCATAACTCTGTAATTTCTAGACAACCCATACTCCATCTTTTCAGAGATATTTCCTTACCTAAACAGAGAAACAGAATGATCAAGGGGCAAAAAAGCAGTGGGAACAGGAGCAACTTCCAATTTCCTACCAGTTTCCCCCTTGAATTTCCTTGTGGGAAGTTGGCTGGGAGCATCTGAAATCTCCTCTCCTTCTCCCTTCCCTCCCCCTTCCTTTTTTCAGCAGGCAGGTTAGTGGCTGCTGTTAGGTGGGAGAGAGACTGAGGGATTGCAAGACAGGCTGGGAAATTGTCACAGAAACGCTTAATGAAAATCACATGACCACATCAGCAGCCCAGCAGCAACCAGGAGGACTGAAACAGCCACAACTTCCCCAAATTTCAATCCCCTAGGAGTCATAGGTACCAGATTTTGGACACATTCTGCAAGTTAACCCTTTTGAGATACCTTGGTTCAAAAACTGTTGCCCTGTGATGCATCATTTCACAGAGTTAAAAGTCATAAAAAGTATTTTAGTGGTATATAGATGACGTTATTTCTACTTTCTTCTCCCCAAAGAAAGCCTCTTCTTTATAGCTTTCCATTGTTTTACTTTGTGGGAAACAATAAGGCTTCCTTCCCATTAATGCTGCAATTATTTTACCTCTAAAGCAGGGGTGTCAAACTCGCAGCCCACAGATCGGATGCGTCACGTGCTGGCCCCGCCCCCACCTGGTTTAGCAAAGGGGGGGAAGTCCCAATACATCACGTGACAACGCGAGTTTGACACCCCTGCTCTAAGGCTTATTCTCCTTTTATTTCTCCATAACTTTCACTTACCCAATGCAACTTTTCAGAAACTCCTTTCTTTTCTCAGCATCCAAGATAGTCAAGTGTTCACGGTATTGGGTCAGCTGGAGATGGTGGAAACAAGACAAAACAGCCTCAGGAGGAGAGCAGATTAAATATTCAATCAAGGCTGGGTAGCCCTGGCCCCATCTACTCAATGCATTCCCTCCAGAGAGATTAAGATTATTCCATTTTTCCTAACTGGGAGTAAGTACTATGTGGCTTGCCTTCAATTTCTCAGCATATTATTGTTTCCTCCCACAAAAAAAAAAAAGAGTCTAGGCAATGTAGGATACTCACTGCAACTTCCTCAGTCCTGCCCAGGAATCTAGGGAAAAAAAATGTATCAGTCCTGTTCAACTTCCTGCTTGGACATCAGTTTTGGCTGTATGCTCACAAGGGCTTTTACCTCAACAAGTCTAGGAGAAGTTTTTGGTCTCCAGTCTCCTTGAGAAAATGTATTAAATGGCGCAAAGCAACTTGCCGCATCTCCAGCTCTCTGAACAGGATCTCTAGTTGTAAAGAGAAGAAGTGCTTGTCTAACAAGATCAGGCCTGAGTAATCCCCTCACTCTTTCTTTGATTAAGTATTTCACATCTGTTGGCCATCCTGGAAAGAGATGATGGGAAGGGTAGTCCTATGCATCTGGAGGGCCCAAGGTTGGGACAAGTCAACTTACTATATGGTCGACTAATCAGAAGAAATGAAAGGGTCACCTTAGCTATGCCAGTATACTGCATGTCAGTGCCCTGCCTCTAGCTAATTAATGGGATGGAGGCAACAGAATGTTGGCTTATAAGGGAGTCTCTAACTTAGAAATTCCAGCTTTGTTGTTGTATTTGTGGCTTACTGCTAAAATATGTAAAATCTGACCAGTACTGCCATTAAAAGAGAATGCTGCAATTAACAGTTAATGAGTCAAAAGAAAGAGGGTTAGCATGGGATTCAATATTGGAATTAAAAATTAATTTTAGCTCAAAACAACACAGTGGTTCAGTCTGCTAGTTCAAATCTAAATTAATTCTCTGTTCAGCTGTGTTGTCCAAACAGATCAAGCATTATTTCAATAGCTGATAAGCTGAGAGAGGGTAGCTTTATTTTGTATGTGATGGAAAAGGTAATTTATGCACTGCAAAAAAAAATCTGACACACTTCAGCTAGCCAACATATGATTACAAAAATAGTAAACTTTGAATTTGTCACCAAAAAGATGCTCTTTATAGAATGTAATATGTAGCATGATAGTATTTATGGCAGTGTTTTTCAAACTTGGCAAATTTAAGATGTTGGACTTCAGCTCCCAGAATTCTTCAGCCACCATGCAGGCTGGAAGTTTCTGGGATTTGATGTCCACACATCTTAAGGTTCCTACATTTGAAAAAACATTTGAAAAATCTATGCTGATGAATGGGAATTGGCTTCTATGCTCAGCAGATCCAATTATAACCACTCTCTGCAGCAACAATGTTTTCCCCACTATATATAAAGAAATTTCAATTTAATTCATGAGATTATAAAATCAATTTATACTGCCTAAAATGACTATCTTGAAAAGCAGAGGTGATCTGTCAGCTTAACTTGTATGAGAAAAAGTAGGCTATACATACTTTATACAGATACATTTATAAATCTATTTGGGAATTCTGGACATTACATACCTTTCCTTAAGGTTCTTTTCAGAAAAATGAGTATCTGCAGGAAAACAGACAGAACCAGGGTCCATTATAACATCCATTCATCTACAATTGATTGATTGATATCTTGCCTTTATTTGTACAACTGATAAGCCAAACCTTTATAGATTTACGGCCTGTTTATAGCTGACCATATGTCCATTGGCAATTATTTTGTAAAAGTGTGGATAACATCCTCCCTAAATTCCAAAATTGCTCACTACTTTGGAAAAAAAAAATTGGGGACTCCTGCTTGCTGCATGATCATTTGGATTTTTGGGCATTTTAAAAATTTAAAAATATTTAAGGGGTCTTATAAGATTTAATTCACTCTTCATTTCTTGGTGGCAAAAGTAGCTAAACCAATGCCTTGCATTCCAAAGTATTTTGTAGCAGCAAAACAAAAACAAAAAGGTCCATTGCCTTATCTAGAAGATCCCAGCAATTTAGGGGAATAATTTATGAAAAATAATAATATAAAAGTAACCGCATCCTCATGTACAGAAATAGAAATTAAATGGGTCAAACTGAACTGCCATTCCTGTCCCCCACTGCTATACATTGGAGCAGGACTTACAGCTGTAATAACATTCCCATCATGCAATGCAACAGCTTCATCCAGCAGCAGTAATTTGTCCTGCAAGGAATGGAACCTTTCCAAGGAACAGACCTAGAGAAGAGTGAGATTCATCAACAAAAACAATATTGGAAAGATCTAGAACTACGCCTGGCTAGCTGATTGTGTCAGCAATTCCAGAGACAACCAATGGAAGTGATTGCTTTCAGGGAGACAGCTTTAGCCTAATTACAAGCCCCAGAAGCCTCAGTCACTGAGAAAAACATTTTGTCATTTAGTACTATGTCTCTGGGTTTATTTCATCAAGCACTACACACTGTAGTAGGAATCCTCTTTCTAGCATTTTCAAAAAAACCTTAAAGTCATTTTAACCCAACTACACAGGCCAAGGATTCAGGCAAAACCCCAGTCATAACTCTGAGGATTCATAAGAATTGGACTTATGTCTCCCTGATAATCCCTCCTCAAGTAATTTCATTTATTTCCTAATCTCCATGGCAAAGGAAAAGCTGGGCAGCATCTTCCACTTTGAGGATCTTACTTTAAACAATCCCTAAAAATATCTAAGGTACTTCAGAGGCATTAAAGCTATACAAATATATCTGATTAGTGGCTCTAAAGCAACTAATTGTGGATCATCTTTATGTCTACTAAAGATAGCTTGTTTTTCTCTAGCCATCAATGGAGAGTTCTCAAGAATTAAAACCAAGTTGATGGATATTTTTTTTTTGCTCCGAAGTTGGCAGAACATAAGATATAGTTATAATGTAAAATAGATTGTGGCATTAGAACTTGTTAGTCCTAGCATAATTGGTCTTCATGCAGAGGACTTCATTTTCTTTTTCACAGTAAGATGTCAAATATGTCCTTCCAGCAGAAAAGGAAACTACTAATAACCATATTGCTATGTGACTATGCAAAAATAGTGTGAGAAACCCTTCCAGATAGATACAGATAGATAGGTAGATAGGTAGATAGGTAGATAGATAGATAGATAGATAGATAGATAGATAGATAGATAGATAGATAGATGATAGATAGATAGATAATAGGTTCAAAAGTAGGAATAAAAAATGTTCTTTTATACAGATTGTTCTTGAGTTACAATGGCAAATGGGACTAAAATTTCCGTCGCTAAAAGACAACAATCCCTTCAGTCCTGGTTGCTGTTGTTAATTGAATTCCATAGCTGATAAGGCAACCTTCTGCTGGCTTTCCACAACCAAGTCATTGGAGAAGCAAGCAGGAACTTGCAAGTCCCAGGTGGCTTTCAAGCAGGCCAGCAGGCAGGCAAATGACTGCTGCAAGGTGGGGGAGGGCATGAATGGGTGGGTGGAGATGCAGGGAAGCACAGTGAGGCTTGGGAAGAGTTTGCGGGTGTGCATGATGCTGCAGGAAAGGCATAGTGAGTGTTGGAGATGTGCACACTAGTGCAAGGGAGGAGCGCCAAGGCTCAGAAAGGGTGTGCCAGGATGCACAATGAGGCAAGGATTGGAAAGGGAGTGCAAAGGAGGCATGGTGAAGGTTGGGGAGGTGTGTGAGGATACAAGGAGGTGCACAAGAGGCAGAGGAGGCGTGGAGAGATGCACAAATGGGTGAGATATACCAACAACTATTTGTAATGTTCCCTGCCTGTTTCCCCATTGACTTTCTGGGGATACCGGCAGAAATGATTGCAAATCGCTATCATGTTATTGTTGGCATTCTGCAAGTGGCCATAAGTTCAAGCTAAATACCAAACATTTAGATTGCAATCACATGACTGCAGGATGTTGGTACAGGCAGAACTCTGGGAACCCGTCATAACTATCATCCATTTAGAGTCCCATTGTAATTCTGAATGGTTGCTGAATGAATGGCTGTAGGTCGAGAATTAACTGTCGCTTCTAAATTGTTTGAAGCATAAAATGAGCTTTCTGAAAGCTCATCCTGTTTCCACTTCCTACCTTGCCTCTCTGCAGCCGTCTTACTGTATCATTAGGGCTCCAATCAGAATTGTAATCCTGAAAGAGTAAAAAGAAAAAGAAAACCACTGATAATGCCTTACGGGTTTTGAAAGATCCAGTTATGATCAAGATATATGGGGAGAGAGACAAATAACATTCCAGGCATCCTACCAGGCAACTCTCAGGGGGCTTGGAAACTTGAAAAAATAATTTAGGAATACAACGTAATGGCAAGATAGGAATCTTGGGTTGGAACTCATGTTTCTAATTTGTCACTAGTTTAATCACTAAAAGAGGTAGGGCATGTTTGCCTGCAAAAGTGAAGCCAGGGGTGAAATTTGATAACATCTTCAGCAAATAAAGGAGGAGATGAACTTGTTCTATTTAGTTTTGGATGACAGGACTAGAACCATAGAACCATTCTACAAAGGTAATAGGATAGATATTAGATAAGAGCTGTCAACCAATTGAATAGTTGTCTCAGGAAGTTTGGAAGGCTTCAAACAGAGATTGTATAACCACTGATTTTAGCTGATCCTGCATCAAGGAATAGTTTGAGCCAGATGACAACTAAAGGTTTCTATGATTCTATGATCTAATCTCTTTTCTCTTCAGACATTGATTAAGAAAAAAACTCTTTTAATCTCTTTTAAAGCATGGAACTTGCTGCTAAAGCAATATATTTGCCTGGGAAAAGACAGTTAGCAAACCATGCTATAGTTACTGTTTTGTAAGCTTCCAGTTTCCTTGCCTAGAATTATGGCCCAATTATCTGCATAGCATATGCATCTGCACAAAAAGCATGCTCAGTTGCTTAAGTGTCCTTGGGCAAAAAGAGATGACGTGAGCTTTTATATTAGGGTAAGGTTTTGTCATCTGATTCTAAACTACTTAACTCTCTCTTCAGATTCCAATAAATATACTAACCTTATAATCTCCTTTTGGTCTGCGTAATTCTGGAGCATAATTTTTAAATCCTGTGTCTGTAAGAACTGAAAAAGGAAGAACAGAAAAAGGAAGAGCAAACTTTCTGAATTAAATTCTCATCTTTCGATGTTTTTTGCCCCTTCTATGGCTCATAGTCACTAAGTTTGATTCAGTACCAAAGTAACAATAATGCCAGTTAAAGCAAGAAATAAGAACCGTCTAAATGCACAAACAAAAGCATCTGTTTCTAAAAATCAAACAGACAATGGCAATTTCAAGGTTATTATCTGACAGAGTCCAAACACTGTCCTAATTCTTGTCTAACTATTAGGATGTATGCTTTAAAATATCTCACTGAAACTTTCAAATGCCAATTCATCCTTTTTCCCAACTGGTGTTTCAAAAATCTTTGAAGACCTGGAATTTTTGCTATAAGCTGCCCTTAGTCATTTTGAAATGAGATGGGCGAAAATAAATTAAATAAATAAATAAATAACTTAAGGCATGGGGTCTGGAGATTGGGTGAGCCATCAATGTGATTTTTGGGGATGACTGTTGTTACATGGATTTAATTAAATTTTCTTTTATTATTTTCTTGTTCTATCACGTTCTATTGGTTTTTAATCTCCCGTCAACCACCCAGAGATGCAACTGGCAAGATGAAAAACTATATAAATTAATATAATAAACAAACACATGAATGTCCCAAAGGTGTTTTTTTTTTTCAGCTGAAGAAGCTTCTTGGATGACAAGCGAAATGTCTTCAAAGAAAAACTAAGTCCAGTTGCCTCTTGGAAAAAAAAGCACCTTTGGGACAACCATGACCTGGATGACTGAGAATCTCCAGACAAACACATGAATCTGCTTTGTGATGACACTTGAATACTTGGTTGCTTCATTTGGATACGCTACAAGGAGTGGGCTGCAATCCTGCTCTATGGAAAGATATACATACTCCTCTCTTCAGAGACAGCCCTACTCCTGTTCTTTAGTCTCAGCATGGAACAGGGCAGGGGTGAAATGCTCCCGGTTCGGACCGGATCACCCGATCCTGTAGTGATCGTGGCGGGTGGTTCGGAGAACCGGTAGCAAAAATCCCTGCCCCCCCCACCATGCCCAGCTGAGCCGCATGATCATCAGAGGCTTTTTAAAAAACTTTTATTTTTTTTTTTTTTTTTTTTTTTATCCAACATACACAGACAAACACAAACATTTAAACAAACTATACATAGACTAACTATACAATAAAATCAAGTCCTAAGACTTGAGCTTTGAAGTGTAGATACCTCGGTAATTGTATATCAATGTATCTGTACATATTATACTTCATCATATATCAATATTTATATAACGATATTTCATTTTGTTTCTATGTTTGAATATAGTTGGATGGTATTTCCTTAATTCGTGTCTTTTTTTTCTAACCAGTTATACCATTTTTGCCAAATTAGGTAATAGTCTGAGTCTTCTTTTCCCTGAATTTCTTTGGTCAGTTTATCCATTTCTGCACATTCCATTGTTTTTTGTATTACTTTTTCCTCTGTTGGCGTATTTTCCAATTTCCACATCTGTGCAAAAGCGATTCTGGCAGCGGTTAGGATGTGTATAATTAGGTATTGTGTCTCTTTTTTATAATCTTTTGTGAGTATTCCTAATAAGTATGTTTCCGGTCTGAGGGGTACTTTTTGGGTGGTGATTTCTTCCAATTGACTTTGAATTGTTTTCCAAAATTTTTTAACTTTTGGACATGACCACCACATGTGGAAGTAAGTCCCCTTCTGTGTTTTACATTTCCAACAATTTGGATTGGTGTTGGGGAACATCTTTGCCAGTCTTGCAGGGGGGAGATGCCATCTGTAAAACATCTTATATGTATTTTCCTTGTAGGGCACGGACATCGTCAGTTTAGTATTGACTTTCCACATTTTTTCCCACTTTTCTAAATTAATATTATATCCAAAATTTTTAGCCCAAATAATCATATTTTCCTTCACCACTTCTTCTTCCAGTTTGTATTTAAGCAAATAATTGTATATTTTAGTTATTAATTTATCATCTGATTGCATTATAATTTTGTCTAATTCATTCCTTTCTTTTTGGATTCCAAATTTTTTCATATCGCTTTTATATCTTGATTTTATCTGTAAATACGTCCACCAATCTATGTCCGTGCCCTGTTGTCTCAATTCCTCTGTTGTTTTTATATCTCCCTCTGTATTCAACAATTCGTCGTAGGTCTTCATTTTATTCATATCCATTGTGTTCGGGTAAATTTGTGCTTCCATGGTTGATATCCATCTTGGAATTTTATCATAGTGTTTCCTTCTTATTTCAATCCAAATTTTTGCCAGTGCTCCTCTAATGTAGTGTCTCCTGAAATGCTCATGCTGTCTGGGCTTTTCTTCCCATAGGAATGCGTGCCAACCTTTGAACAGATCGAATCCTTCTAGGGCTAGTATTCGTTTGTCTTTGAGTGTCATCCAATCCTTGATCCAGGTTAGGGCTGTTGCAATGTAGTAGGTTTGCCAATCTGGTAATCCCAGGCCGCCTCTTTCTTTGGTATCTTGCAGGTGTTTCAATTTAATCCTGGCTCTCTTCCCCTGCCATATATACTTGTATATCATTTTATCGAGGTCTTTAAAATATGTTTTCCCCGGACTTATCGGTATTGTTCTAAATAAATATAACATTTTTGGTAAAATAGTCATTTTAATTGAAGCAATTTTGCCTAATAATGATAGTTTTAATTTACTCCATGCATCTAAGTCCTTCTGTATCTGTTTAAGCAATTTAATGTAGTTGTCTTCTTTTAATGATGATACTTTATTGGTGAGCCAAATTCCTAAATATTTTATTTTGGTTGTTGTTTGTATTCCTAGTGCCTCTTCCAGCTCCTCCTCCTGGGGTTTTGTCAAATTTTTAGTTAGTAATTTAGTTTTTTGTCTATTAATTTTCAAACCTGCCACTTCGCCGTATTGTTCTATCTTCCTTAATAAATTCAGTCCTGATTGTTTCGGTTCCTCTAATATAAATACTACGTCATCCGCGAATGCTTGTAGTTTGTATTCCTGGTTTTTTGTTCTTAATCCTTTTATTTCATTGTCATTCCTAATTTCGTTCAATAGGGGTTCGAGTGCTAATATATATAGTATAGGAGAAAGAGGACATCCTTGTCTCACTCCTTTGGATATTTTAAATTGGTCTGTTGTCTCTCCATTTATCCATATTCTTGCAATTTGATCTGAATATATTGTTTGGATCATATTAAGAAATTTCTCGCCAGTTCCCATTTTTTCTAGTTGCAATATTAAAAACCCCCAGTTCAGATTGTCGAAAGCTTTCTGTGCGTCGAGGAAGAGTAAGGCCATTTTTTCATCTGATTTTTGCTCATAATATTCCAGTATATTAATTATTGTTCTTGTGTTCTTGTTGATTTGCCTATTTGGAATAAAGCCATTTTGGTCTGGATGGATATAATTCACAATAATTTTCTTCATTCTCTGAGCCATGATCGATGTGAATAATTTATAGTCTGCGTTTAGGAGTGATATGGGTCTGTAGTTTTTGGTTTGAGTTAGATCTGAATCTTCTTTAGGTATCAATGTAATAATTGTCTCGATCCATGATTTAGGAATTTTAGCTTTTAAAATCGCTTCGTTCAGAACTTGTAATAAAATGTCATCCATTGACTGATTCTCGATTTTATAGAATTCTGCCGGGATACCATCTGGGCCTGGTGTTTTATTGTTGTTCTGCTTCTTCTTTGCTTCAATTAATTCTAACATCGATATTGGTCTGTTCAAGAGTTCTCTTTGAGTTTCTTTTATTTCTTGGATATTGGCTTTGTTTATATATTCTTTTACTTTCTCCAATTGGATTTCTTCCTGCGTATATAGTTCCTGATAGAAATTCCTTACAATTCGCTTTTTTGCCTCATTCATATGTTGTAGTTGCCCTTGTTCATCTTGAAGTTGGTGTATTAGTCTTTTCTCCTTTTCTTTCTTTAATTTATATGCCAACCAACGTCCTGTTTTATTAGCAAATTCAAATTGGTTTTGCTTTGCCATTTTAATCTTCCTAGCTATTTCTGTTGTTGTTATTAAATTTATTTCGTGTTTGATATGTTTTATTTTTTCCTTAATCTCTTTCCCATCTGGTCTGTTCTGTAATTCTACTTCTAGTTTTCCGAGCTCAGTCATTAGGTTATCCCTTCTTTGTTGTTTCTCTCTGTTTTTCTTCACCTTGAATGAGATTGTTAATCCTCTTATATATGCTTTTGTGGCATCCCATAGAATTTGTAATGATGTATGTTCCTTTTTGTTTATTTGAAAAAATATCTCCATCTCTTTCTTTATCATCTCTATGTATTCTTTATCTTTGGTGATTTCTCTATCCATCATCCATCTTCCTCTCCTTGACCGGCCTTTCCAGACTATTGTTATAGGACTGTGGTCTGCCCATATGTTCGGTGTGATTTCAATTTCTTTTATGCTTTCTCTTAGTTCTGCCGTCATCCAGGCCATATCTAGTCTGGACCAAGACTGATGGGGATTTGAATAATATGTATACTGTTTTTTAGTTTTATTCAATTCTCTCCAGGCATCTTTCAGTTGTAACTCTTGAGTCATGTCCTTAAAAGTATCCGGTAGTGTCTTTTTCTTAGATTTGTTTTTTTTGTTACTTTGGTAGTCATAGTCCATATCTACAATTGCGTTATAGTCCCCTATTATGCATATGTGTTCGTAGTCTAATTCTTTAATTTTGTCGTGTAGCTTTTTAAAGTATTCTTTTTGGTTCCCGTTTGGAGCATATATTGATACTAATAACATATTTCGGGCCTCTGTCTTAATATTGAGCATTAATATCCTACCATCCCCGTCTGTGTAAATTTGTTTTGCCTGGATATGGTTTTTAACGTATATTGCAATGCCTCTTTTTTTTTGGTCTGATAGTGAGGTAAATAATGATCCAAGTTTTCTGTTTTCTAATAATTTTTTGTGTTGTTTTTTAATGTGTACTTCTTGTAAATTGATAATGTCTGTATCTAATTTTTGAAGTTTTTTAAAGATATGTGTTCTTTTGGTTGGTAGATTAAGGCCATTTATGTTAATTGAAATTAATTTCAATTCTTGTCCCATTTCCTTTAGTTTTTGTTTGTTAGTTTGAGTTTACTTGTGTTTCTTGTTACCATTTGTGTTTTCCCCCTAGCCCCTTCTCTTTCAATCCTCTCCTTTTCCCTAGACTCCTTTTCTTCCTTTCCTTTTTTTGTTTCCCCCGAGGGGTGTTCCTGGTTTGTATTATCTGAGTCACACCTAGTTTCCTGTTCTTCTTCTATTATAAAATGCGTGTCAAAAAATTCTTGTGCCTTCTCTATCGTGTCAATTTTATATTTTTTGTCATCCCAGGATATTAGAATTCCCTCTGGCACCAGCCAGCGGAACATTATTTTATGTTGGTTCAGTAGGGTTGTCAAGAAATTATAGTTTTTCCTATATTCTCTTATTCTTCTTGGGACTTGTTTTAAGGTTATTATTTCTTTCCCTTTGTAGCATGGTTTCTCCTCTCTCATTAGTGTATAAATCTCATCTTTAACAGTTTTACGTGCAAATCTGACATGTATTTCTCCAGGTAGTTTGTGCCTACGGGCATAATTCGTATGCACTCTATAAATTTCGTCAATTTCCCTACTAATATCGTTTTTTTCCTTTTGGGAAGCCTCCACTAATATCCCTGTCATCAAGTCTCTTAGATCTTCTCCCTTTGTTTCTGCTATATTTTGAAACCGTAAAAAGAAAGATGCCTTTTCTAATTCTAAATGGGTAATTGATTCTTCAAGTTCTCTGTTTACTTCCATTTGATTTTGTTCGATGTTATCTATCTTCTTCTCCGATTGGACCATTTTGGCTTCTATATTTTGAATTCGTTCTTCGTTTTTAACTATGTTTTGTTGTATTCTTTCAATCTTATCGTCCATTTTTTTTATATTGTCGTTTATTTGTCCTACTTCTAATTTCAGTTCTTCATGATTCTTTTTGGTTTCTTCGTGGTTATTCGCTATTGTTTCTTGGGTCTTGTTCATCCCCTCCTGAATCATAGCCAATATAGAATGTATATTCTGTATGTTGTGTGTAGTAGCAGCTTTATCCTTGTCTGTAGTTAGCATCGTGTCAATGGTTTTTTGTTGTGCCGGTGAGGATTGTATGGGTGCTGGTTTTTTCCCTTGTTTAGTTATTGTTATTGAGGATGTTGCCATCGTTTTTTGTATTATTTTTTTCCAAATTTTCATACACTGATTGGGGGTAATTGAAATATCGTTATATAGGAGTCAAATTGATTAATTCAGTGGGGTTAAGGGGAAATACAGTGTTTTAGCAATTCATTTTCCTATTCTTATTCCTAAACAGTGTAATATCGTCAATATTTAAATACCAAGTTATATTAATACTTAAATTCACATTAAGCCTAAACAATTCATGTGTACCTTTGTATAATAAACCTATGTAGTCTAAGATTCCCTATAAATCGTCTAAGATATTCTATTAGGTTCTATATGTATTTAAGTTATATCACCATTACCAATGTATAGTATTTATATTAATTATCACAATTATTATTCCTTATTATTCCTTAATATTATCTATAACAGTTTCTTTACAGTATCTATGTTAGTATCTAAATTTCCAATCAATACACAATATACAATATATTACTATAGAATCTATTGTCTTAATTCAATGAGATAGAAAACCATAAGACAGTAAAAGAGAGAAAAAAAAAATGTATAAATTAATCTTAAGTCAATTAATACGTATTATATTAACTTCAAAATTAGTATTAGTATTATTTAGACAGAGTTAATTAAACTGTAGTTGGATTTTATGATATAAATAAGATAGCTATCTTTGATAATAGATGTTAAAAGTTCTCCATTAAGTCACTTTCAGACCAATTGAAATTACTTCCTTTCCCTTCTTCCTTCGTTCTTCAGTTCGCCTTTAGCTCGCCCAGCTTTCACAGTTCTGTTGCAATAATTCCCGTTGAAACAGTAAGGTAATTGTTCCGATTTGTAGCAAGTTATATCTCCTCTGCCAGCAGCATCAATGTGTCCAATGTCTTACTACCAGTCCTTTATCTGTGGTTTGGATTTATTATTACTGCTGGATACAAAGTAAAAAATCCTTCTCCAAGTCCTCGATCCTCAGTCCACCTTTCACTCCGTTTAGCTGATTCCCTTTTGCCCACAACAGGCTTAAAGAGTCTTAATTCTTAAGTTTCACTTTCTACTATCCCTTTCTCCAATAGTCTTTGTTCTTTGTTAAATCAAAACGCGTTATTTATAAAATTATAATCCACCGCTTGCTTGTAATCCTTTCCTTCCGTCTCTCGTCCTTTCGCCAGTCAAATCTGCGCTGTCACTGTGAGTGTTAGTTTCCGCTCCGATCACTTTCTCTCGCCGCTTGTCTGGCGATCTTACCGCCGCTTTTAGGAGTCCTCTTCCCGCCGATGTTTTAAATCCTTAACTCTTTGTAAATATACCGTTCACTTTTCAGATGATTTAGTCCAATTACCGAAGTTTCTCTCTGCAATCTTCGCTTCCACCCTTATCGGTTGACAGCGCTCCGGCCAGCCAAAATGGCTGGTTTTTTTCCCGGTTGGAATTAGGGGGTTTTCCTCTGAACCTTCGGGGTGATTGCTGTCACTCCGAGGTCCTAGGGAGTCCTCCTTTTTCTATCGACCTCTCCGTGGTCGATAGTGCCAGCAACGGCTTCCAATCAAGAAATTTGGAACTTCGGGGACGGAGCCTCGTTCCCCTCGTTCCTTGCACGCTGACGTCACCGCCGGAAGAAAAAAACCATTTTTTCTACAACTTCTTCCGATGAAAAAATGCTTTTAAAAGTTAAAAAAAAAAGCCTCTGATGATCGCGCGGCTCAGCTGGGATCGTCAGAGGCTTTTAAAAGCATTTTTTCCTGCAACCTCTTGGTTGAAGAGGTGGTAAAAAAATGCTTTGAAAAGTCTCTGACGATCCCAGCTGAGTTGCCTGATCGGCAGAGGCTTTTCAAAGCATTAGAAAAATAATGCTTTGAAAAGTTTAAAAAAAAAAAAAAGTTGGCCACCCCCACCCAGTCACATTACCACCCTCACCCACACCAAGCCACACCCACAGAACCGGTAGTAATACATTTTACATTTCACCCCTGGAACAGGGGCTGCAACTTCTAGCTGGTATATTCTGGCTTTCTTTCTCTTCCTAATGGCAGGGCCAGATCTGACACTACATCCTGAACTCAATAGAGGGCACTTTGCCTTCAGTAATTTCTTGAGAGCTTTTCTTTGGAGAGTAAACTCTGAATGAAGTGAAAGGACAAAGATTGCAAGGAAAGCCTAGCGAGGAGAAATTTGTAGAAAATAAGATGAGAGCTCATATATTTATATTCCTATGCAATCTGCATGATCTGTCATATAGAAAAGATGCAACTAATTTCTCCAATGTAATATGAGAAGCAACCTTCCTTTTAGCAAACTTAAGACTAAATTCAATTTTCTTACCATCTGAAAGTGACTGAAAACTCCCATGCTTATTTCTTCCTAGAAGCACAAATATGAAAGACAGAAATGAAGTCATTATTTCATCTAACTAGAAGCCTATTCAGCCAATAGCTATAAAAAAATGCCAAACAACATGCATTAAGATGTATAATTTGCAGAACTTCTATGAACATCCCATTTATCAATGTTGAACAACTGCTGAAGACTGGACATATATTTTTCCTTTTCTCAAGGACTAATCTTTGCCTATGCTGTATTTATCCTCTTGCCAAAACTGTTAAATCAACTGGAAATATAAAGAGAAGGGAAACACAGTATTTCACATGAAAATATTTTAAAAAGCATAAAAACAGTGACTTTTTGCACAATAAGATACTAGGTAATAAGTGTATAGAGTGCATAACAAATGTTACCGTGCACAGACTTGGTACCAAAATTGACAAACAACTGCTTTAATACTCTGCCAATCGCAAGTTGGTGAAGAGCCAGAGATGAAGAAATCTTTTGATCAGGCAAGCTGAAACATGCAATTCTGATGCTTCCGAGGATAGCTCTGTTGAACAAACGCCCCCGTAATCAATACCTTTAAAAAAGCCGCTCAGTGAGTATGAAGATGACTGCTTGGGTATAGCTGCATAGGAAGAGCCCTTTTGCTGACTCAGATCCCTTCCTTCAGAGGTATTGCTGCTACTGCTGCTGGAGGCAGTCTCTTTGATTGACCATGAAATGCCTATAAAGAGAGAGGGGGGAAGGGAGGGAGAAAGAAAGATCTGTGAAAAGGGAATCATTCTTTAGCAAATTAATTTATCTATTTTGGAAATGGCAAATTTTCAACTAAATAGGAAATGAAACAGTATGCTTAGTATGGGTATCATGATAATTTACAACAGTATAATAACGTTTTTAGATATTTTTAATTCTTTTCTGCTTGATAACAGTTTTATAAGGTATTTTTAATAAGCCAGTGATTTCAACATGTTAAATATATAATTTCAGATATTTGGCATTTGGACTTATTATTTTTTTCTATTTTCTTCTCTTTGTTTAGGTTTTTTGTAGGTTACTATTTCAAAACATGGTTTTATCAATGGGCATGGAGACCACGAATGGAGACAGAGCCGATCAAATGGCTGATTTGTTGCTACCATAGAGGATAGGGTGGGTTTTTTAAAAAAAAAATAGGTTTTATTATATGGTAGATTTGTTAAATTTTGTAAACTCACCTATGTTTGAGGTGGCTATATAAATTTATTTAATAAATATTTTTTATAATGATCCTTTTTACAATCCAGATTGCAAAATTTTGGGATATGATGTAGTATGATATTAACATCACTGACATTTATGGGTTTATTCACTACTTGTGAATGTTTAAATGTTATTCCAAAAGGATGCCAGTAATTCTCAAGACCAGCTCATATGAGTCAATTAGCGCTCAATATTGTTACACCTCAAACTAAGAAAAGCTGATATCCACTATATTATTTGTGGAGTTCAATAAGCTCAAAATACAATTTTTGATCAATTTCAAATCTGTCAATACTATTTTAAGGTATTCTTAAGGATTTATAGACATAGATATAGCATTATCAGATATTGCAGTTCTTTAGTTTATAATAGATAAGAGATTTCATTTGAAGTTACTGGAGAGAGTATTGTATACTTTCAATTGCTTGTCTTTATTAGTTTTTCCCAACTAAAAAAGGAAATTTGGGCAGAGGAAAATGAATGAATGAAGCCATTAGATTTTCTCAGCACCTAAATTTTAAACATAGATGATCTCCAAAATACATTTGGGTGCAATTCTGATTGATAGCTGTGGCATCAACCAAGGTACATAGACTTATGCTTTCAAAAGAATTTTCCCAAATCAAACGAAGTACTATTGCACTTACTGCCCACACGTTCCCCACTCCAGTTGAACCTCTCAAGGTCGTCATCATCATCATCATTAATATCTGGAAGGCTATTGACTGTTCTCTTGGATTCCTTCAACTAGGAATAAAAACAATGTTAGGATGAAGTCTGGGTTATTATACTCTGTATTCTGCTTAGAGTTGGAACATTTAGGGGGACTGCTGTATTTTCTATTGTGTGGGACCACTGTATGATAGTTAATCTCTTAAAACAAACTCCAGAATTTCTTAGATATGCAGTCTCTATCGGCTTGGGCTACAAATGTTCTTCTCAACAAAATAAGTATCATTTCTGTCATAACTCCATAGGTTATATCAGCTACTCCTAAATTTCTTGAAATGCACATTGTATTACAAATTCTTATTAAACCTGAGAAACCTTAGCATTTTTTTTCAGTTTCCCATGATTAAGTTGAATAAAGACCACAATGTTTTCCTTCTATAGAATAACCAGTCCTTTCCTTTTCTTACATCAGATTGCTTTAAAGTGGTCCTGCAGCCAATGCATTCTGAAGCACTTCTTCTGAATCATTTTCAAAACTTGCGCGGTCTTACTAAGTTTTTTTTTAAATTTGATTTATATGCCGCCCTTCTCCGGAGACTCAGGCTTACAATGCGTTAAGCAATAGTTAGGTTTAGGACTGGTAGAACTGGAACAGTACTATACTTTGCTGCAGGGTTGATAAATTTCTAAACTGGTGGCCGTTATAGGATTCTCACTCAGGATCCTCCTCCATCATTGGCAGTAAGAACAATATGTTTAGGCACTATAACTAGGGTTCCTACACACAATCCTCACTTTTCTGAAGGGGAATGTCTTAGCAAAGTTAGTTTCTAGGAGATCAGATTTTAAAGATGCCTCCTTATTGAAGCAGTATCAAGCACTATCTCCCGAGATAGACTAGAACTATTTGAAGATACTTCATGGGCTCAGTGCTCTTCCCAGCCATCCCCTTAAAGAGTTGATATCATACGTAAACCAGATTATTTCCTATATAATGTGCATTAAAATAAACTCCACAACTTTTCACGTCAATAGCTTGAACCCTTCCTCAATCATACACACCAGGAAGCACTAACTTTTGTCACTGTTGAGACACCAAATAAAAATGTGATTCCGTGTGCATCACATCTTTTTAAAGATTCATTCATTCCTACATTCTCATCTGCAAACACTTCAGTGAACTTATAGGGGAGAAATGCATCTGTTAGACTCGAATGCCCATTTTGTACAAAATGGCAAGTGGATTTGTCTGTTGCATCCAAAGTCTTTCAAATGAAATCCAGTAAATCGTGGGTGTAGTGTACATATTCACAGACAAATCCTTTCATATGGAATAGAAATTTAAAACTATGGGAAAACAAATGCATTTTCATGCATATATTATTTTTTCTATCTATCTATCTATCTATCTATCTATCTATCTATCTATCTATCTATCTATCTGAAATAATGGGAAATAAAAACTACTTAATGAAGGAAATTCAGTTCTGCACCATGTATTGCAGAAATTACACACATCCAAACAAATGTGATTAACAGCTCTGCTTCCAATTTATACAAAATCTGCAAAGTTACCCCTAATTTCTTTAAAGCAAATATAAGATACAAAATACTAATTCTGTATGCAGATTTCTATTTTCTGCAGAAATTCAGGCAAGGGCATGACAATGTACTCTTTTCACCATTTTTTCATGATAAATATTATACCTGAAGCAGTTCATCATCTTCATCATCAAAAGTAAAGGCCTTACATTTGGAACTGTTCCAATATTCTTCTTCATCTACCTTCATCTTGCTCATCTGCAAAACAAAAATTATCATTTTGATTGCAATTGCAATGTAGCTATCTAGAGCACCTCATTATTTATTATTTTATTATAGCCAAATTTTCAGAGAAAGATTTATATGCTGGATATTCTCAAAACTATAATACATAGCCACTGAAACAAAAGTATCAATTTAACTAGTAGCTATGAATAACATACTAAGAGGCAGATCCAAGAAAAAAGTGACAGAATATCCTTCTACTGACATTGCTCCTATCCTATTCTACTGACATTGCCATTTTGATATATCACTTACATCTGCATAGTCTCCCCACAGGATGTCAGCTCTCGTACCAAGATAAACCAAAGTCAAAACTATCAAAATTATTTTTAAAAATACTTTAATATTCCCCTTTTAATAGATATTCAATGAAACATGGATCAACTGAAATGAACATAGCTATTAAATTGGTGCCACACATTTCCCTCATTATTTTTAAAAGATTCATTGGATTTGTAGTATAGCATTTATTACTAACAAATACATTTTCTGAATACCATCTGTTAAGTAAGTAAGTAAATAAATAAGTAAGTGTAGAACGAATTAGCACTCCAATTTTAAAGCAGTTGTTTTATTGGAGATTTAGTCATTTATCAGGGGGCCAAATGTCCTTGCATGGAAAATTGAGTTATATACTGTTCTAAGGTACTTTACTATCGATACCTTTTGCAGCAGTTCAACAATGATAGATTTCATACATGTACCTTCATCTATGTCTGTGATGAATTGGACAAAAAAGGCACAACTAGGGAATATTTTACTCTAAATATAAGGAGCACTAATATTCTGTGGCATCGTCAAAACACAGCTGCAAAATAAATTTCTACTGGATTTATTCCTGACGTTTAATCCATTCACCTTCTCCTTTTTAGGATCTTGGAGGGAAGGCCGACGTTTCCTTTCATCTTCATCCTCAACTGCAATTATGTTTTTAATAATATTTTAACAGCAGGGGGAGGAAGGGGACAAAATTACATTTGCCGGCGTTTTCCCCTTTTCTCCTCTGCCTGTCCCTAGCTTACATGGGGATGTGTGTGTGTGTTCCACCTACGCGGATTACACGGCATGATCCATGGAGCTGCTCCTCTCGCCCGGAATCCAGTTTTTACCTTCTCGACCCTAAACTGATGGGAGGAAGCGGTATCCCCCCCCCATCAACCTAGAAAGAAATGACGCCCCAAAAGAAACAAGCGGACCCAGGTACCCTCGAAAAAGCAGCCCAGACCACGAGAAACGAGAACGAGCGAACCGGCCAAGTCTCCGATCATGCGAGGCGGCGGTCCATGTTCAATAGCGAATCCGCCCTTTCCCCGGCGAAACGACTCGGTTGAGTCCCCGGCTCTCGGATACCGCCGTAGCCAGGGAGAGCAGGCTGCCTCCGAAAAGCATCACGGGAGTGATGTTTTCCAAGCTGTGGCTTCGCCTTTTGATATATCAAGAGGTTATTGCTGCTTAAGGAAACTACAAATCCCAGCACGTCCTCATATCTTGGTTTCCCGGGATGAAATGCCTTAAAAAATCGAACTACAAGTTGAAATAGAATTTCCAAGAAGCCATACTTCCTTTTCCGCTTCCTGCTTTACTTCATGACTACGGAATCAGAGAGGAGTCAATGTTCTTCAGCTGCGCGGCGCTGGAGTCAACTAGCTAAAGAGCCAAGAAGCCTAAGCGATCAAGACCCGCTCAACATTGGCGGAACCACATAGCTGAGACCGTGGAGATACAGACATTATCATCTTCAGTAGAATCCAAAGACAAATTCTACGACGATCTGGCTGCTACTATCAAGAAAACCCCTGAGAAAGAACCACAGATTTTAATGCCAGAGTTGGAGCCGATTACAGCAAGGACAAACCTATGGAAAATAATGAACAAATGTCCACAAAGGGCAGGATTTTGAGTAAAAAAAAATAACTTTGGGTTTATGAATGAATGAATGAATGTGCATTACTTTAATTTGCTTGAGTCAAAACCCATACGTGAAATATAGCCACAAAAATAATATACATAGAACTTCAAAAAATGTGTACTTTAGGATGATCCCATCGAAAGCCTTATATACTAAAAAGGACAACTTTGCTATAATATGTGTCACCTTTAAATTTCTGTTAGCCTAATGTGAAATCGTCTATGGTCGTGCTTTTAGGGCTGTGAGAGCCTTGGAACAGAACTGGTATTAGAAAATCATTTTCTTTTCCTAATACAGGTAGTCCTTGACTTACAACAGTCCATTTAGTGACCATTCAAAGTTACAACAGCACTGGAAAAGGTGACTTATGACCATTTTTCACACTTATGACCATTGCAGCATCCCCATGGTCACATGACTTACGTTCAAATGCTTGACAAGTGACTCACACTTATGACGGTTGTACTGTCCCGGGGTCATGCCATCCCCTTTTGCGATCTTCTGACGAGCAAAGTCAGTGGGGAAGCCAGATTCACTTAACAGCCATATTACAAATTTAAAAACTGCCGTGAATCGCTTAACAAAAGTGGGAAGAAAAGCCGTAAAAACCTCAAATTTTTGAGAATATGTTGCTAAATGAGAAATTAACACATTTCTCACTTAGCAACATAAATGTTGGACTCAGTTGTGGTCGTAAGTTGTGGACTACCTGTATCTCACGCACTGGCTGCCTTTCAAGAGGCTTCCTATGCTATCCCGCACCCTCCTTTTGGTCGCTGCTATGGGGGAGACTCCTCAGACTTTCACCTTAGCTGTCTTTTTCTCTCCGCCCCCCCACACCGCCCTCCCCCCCCCCCCCCGAGATCCGCTCAGGTCGATCAGGCGCTGCCACCCGACTCAGCTGAGCAGCGCGAAAAGACTGGGAGAAATGGTTCCCGCGCCATCTGTCTGTTTAATGGAGCGGAGTTTTTGCACCACGGAGAAGCCCCAACCAAACGGCACGCGGGGGGGGGGGGCAGTTAGAATGCCGAGTGTGGCAGCGCGTGTATTTCCCCGGCGCATTAAAAAAAAAAAAAAAGCACCACCCTCCACTGCCGCTTTCGCCCCGCCCCTCGAACGCCTCGCTCCATTTCTACGACTGCGGCCGCTCTCTCCCCCACGCCCCCTCTGTTTCTATGGCACTTCTATGGAGGGGAGAGGAGAGGAGGAGGGGACGGAAGGAAGCTCGGCCGGTGACGGAAGTGGGGAGGCGGCGCGGTACCGGCGCTTCTAGTAGCTTCCAGAGAGGCGAGGAGCAGGCGGCGCTCGGCTTGGACGAGAGCGAACGCGGCGGTGGCGGGAGCTGCTTCTTCGGGGCGCCGATGGCCAAGTGGGGAGAAGGGGACCCGCGCTGGATCGTGGAGCAGCGCGCCGATGCAACCAACGTCAATAACTGGCACTGGTGGGTGAGAGACGGGGAGAGGACGCTGCGGGGCAGCCCGAAAGGGGCGGCTGCTTTCAGTCTCGGGCGCTGCTGCTGCTGGTGCGGCCGTCGCCGCCTTGAGCTCCTTCACGTTCCTTTCTGCTCCCTCGGCATCCCTCCCTCTCTCTCTCCCCCCCCCGCCTGGCGTTTTTCTCCGCAGGAGCCTTGGCCGGGATCCGCGGGGACTCCTTCCCAAGGACGGGCGCGATTTGCATGGGCTTTTGACAGTTAACCAGAAAAGCGAGAAATCGGGGCGGAGGGGGAAAAAAAAAAACCCACCTGGCCGGGCTATCTTTTTTTTGCTGCCCTGAATTTCTCTTAGTCCAAAGCCAGAAATAAGCTTAGCCCCAAAGGTGCTTTTTTTTTTTTTTTCTTCAGGAGGCCAACTGGACTTTTCTTGTTTTTTTTCTTTGAAGATGTTTCGCTTCTCATCCAAGAAGCTTCTTCAGCTCTGGATGGTGGGGTTAAGTGGCCTCAAAGTTTCCCTAAAAAGGATGCAAATGAGCAGCTGTCTGCAAGGACTATAGTAAATCCTTCCATTCCCCACCATCCAGTCAAAGCTGAAGAAGCTCCTTGGATGAGAAGCAAAACGTCTTCAAAGAAAAAAACAAGAAAAGTGCAGTTGGCCTCCTGAAAAAAAGCGTCTTTGGGGACAACTACGACCTGGATGACTGAGAATCTCCATAGACAGAAATAGGCTGGTTTCTCAGAAGCCTGGAAAGCTCTTTTAATACACTTTACCTGCTCAAGCCGGTAGGTTTTTCCTGACATAGAAAGAAGTGCTGTTTTCAGATATATCAAGCCGCTATATCAATCAAGGAGAGTGGGACTAGCTGTGTGCATGTACAGTATATGTCTGTGTTGGCTACTGTATTGGGCATACAGATGCAGGTGTGCACTAAGTCCATTTTTCCTGTCTCCGGGGCTCATCTACAGCATGAAATATCAGCAGTGCCAAAGATAAATTGTGGCAGAAATTTTAATAGTTTAGGTTCTGCAAATGTATGCAGCATGCCTTGTCTGGGTTTTATTTTCATGTCATACGGTATTTTGTTATCCCTGACCTTTCAAAATCATTTAGGCTATTACAGGTAGTCCTCAACTTACAACCGTTTGTTGAGTGACTGTTCGAAATTACAACAGCACTGAAAAAAGTGATTTGACCAATTTTCACACTTATGACCGTTACAGCATCCCCATGATCATGTGATCCACTTTTATGATGTTCTGAAAAGTAAAGTCAATGGGGAAGCCGGATTCACTCAACAACCTTGTTACTCATTTAACAAGTGCAGTGATTTACTTAATTAGTGGGGCAAGAAAGGTCGTAAAATGGCAAAACTCACTTAACATACGTTTCGCTTAGCAACAGAAATTTGGGGCTCAATTGAGTTCATAAGTCAAGGACAACCTGTATTTTGACAGTTTTGCTCACTTACTAGCCAGAAAGATAGTATTAAATGGATGGAGAGAAACTATGCTCTCTATAGTTTTATCAGTTTTGTGTTATCTAGAGAAACAGTTTGAGAACAAGGAAAACATATTTGACATATTAATACAAAATTAATTACAAAATGTAGAAAATGAAGAATTCTGTTTATGGCAAAAGCAGAAGACCAGTTCATTAAGGGATAGGTGCTTTGTATTTTTCTACCTTAGGACGTTTATGGATTTTTCTGTAAGAAAAGAATTTCCTTCCTAGATTATATTCATATAGTACAATATTCTGTGACCAGAAATTGCTGGGTTATACAAATCAAATTAATTTTATTGCAGATTAATCCATTGTTGATTGGACAATCTCCATAACTACGCAGAACCTCTTTGTACAATTATAGTCTATGTGCCAGGTTCCAGTAACAAAGAGAACAACTGTTATCATCATACTGTGTAAGTTTTGTCAAGAGCCACTTTTGGAGACAGAATATTGAATTATATGAATCTTGTATTAATTTTGATCTGGTTTAGGAAGGATATTCTTTTATTGCCGAAAATAAAAATGTTTAAAAATTCTATAGATGTAGAATAGTTATTCACTATCAGTTGGCCTTGCACATTGATTTTCATGTCAGAAGTTCAGATTTTGATCTTTTCTTACAAGAGGTAGAAGCACCAAGCAAAACCTGACTGATCTTGGAAAAAGCTAGGCCATATTTATACTTGAAAGGTAGATCATAAAGAAATCTCATATGCATAGACTAAGCCCTAGAAAAAGTCATTGGCAAATTCCTCATTGTTGCCAAGGAAACAACATTGCAGGTGTCCATGAGTCACTAAGAGTTAAGCTCAACTAAAGTGAGACTTTATGCTTACCTGCTCACATTGTAATCAAAATAATGACTATGCAAATTTGGCTCATTCAGGTATTCTTACTAATGGGAAAGGCTAAATCATGAAAAAGTTTACCTATAATAATATGTGAACCAAGAGTTCTGGCTTTTTCCCATTTTAGCAAGCAAGAGGCAAAATCTGTCATATTCCTTGGCTTTCAGTTCCTTCTTGTTTGAAGAAGACGGAATTGGTTTCCTGGTTTACAACATGTAATAAACAAACTTCAGAAGAGGTTTCTGCAGTTTATTTAATGTGCCTACTAATAGAATAAAGACACATCTTTGAGCATAATGTACTATGAGAAAGAATTTTTGGAAAGCCCTTATTGTGACTTGCAGCACTTCCAACATGTAGTGAAAAATGAATTTTGAATAAGTTGGCAGATTCAGATAATCGTCTGATTATTGGCAAAAAACAAAATGTGCTATATTTTTTAAGGGTTGACATGGATTAGATTACTGGGTAAAAATGCTTTTTGTAATATAAAGCAACTATTATATTACACTATTTAGGGACAGCAATAGTTATCAAAACAAATTCGGTTCCATGCAAGCATGGCTATAGATGCTGGTTGCTTCTTGTCCCTGGGATAGCACATTAAATGCAGAATATAGTCCATCTTTGGATAACTAAAAACATGAGCACTATTAGTATATCATGAGGGAATTGTAGTTATTAGACTGCGGGATAACTCAAAAGAGGAAAGAGCGAGACAACTATATTAAATAAAGTTATAGCACAGGAAATAGTAAGGGGTCCTGTATCTTTTGAACCTAATTGCCAGTTCAGTCCCAAGGAAAATGAGTGTAGAGCCATTGAGGTTGTTAGCTGTTTTTTCCATTTTTTCCTGCCCCAATATTAAGTTGAGGAAGAAAGATAATGCAAGTGAACCAGTAGCAAAATTTGCAGAGGTGAACAAATTACAAACTCTTGGTACAATTCAGTGCAAAATACTCAACACCGCATGTTTAAGTAAATCCTACTTGAAGGATTTTATTATATATGAGCATAAATGCAAAGTGTGTGCTATTGCACTTTTTCATTTTTTTCCCCCTTAGGACTGAAAGAGATGCATCTAACTGGTCATCAGAGAAGTTGAAAACACTTTTTCTGACTGTTAGAGTAGAGAATGCAGAGGGGACTTGTGAAGTGACAGAAGTGAGCAAATTAGATGGGGAAGCCTCGATCAACAATCGCAAAGGAAAACTGATTTTCTTCTATGAATGGAACATTAAATTGTCTTGGAAAGGTGAGTTACTATTTTATTTTTATACAAGAAGACAAATGTTGAATACTACCAGTAAATGATACCATGAAATCAGAATCTCTGAAGAGTTTTCAAAGAAATACAAATGGGATTGAAGCATTTATATTTCCATTTTTAGAACGCCAAAATTTGTTGGGAAAATGACATTGAACCAAGGTTTTAATTTAAAATATTTCTCTTTTATAGGTACTTCAAAAACAGGTGTAATATATAAAGGTCATGTGGAGATTCCCAATCTTTCAGATGAAAATGATATGGATGACATTGAGGTAAACTTGATAGTTCTCAGAGCTATTTCATTGGAAAAGGAATTGCAGATCTCATTACTGTTGTTTTTGGAGGATTGTGGTTCCCCTTTATTTCTCTGCTTGATATATTCTCTCTCCCTCTCCCTCTCTCTGTCATAAAGAAGTATGCTTAAAAAAGGAAATATATTTTGTTCTGGACTCAGAACAACCCATTGCAGAAACAAAACTTAAAATGTTTAGCTTTGTTGTAGGTTTCAGCTAAAACAACATCTGGAGGGATGGAGGGATTCCAGATCCCACAGCAAAGCTATGGATCACCTTCTTTGTCCCCTCAGCAACTCCCAGAATAGTTTATCCCTCCTCCTCAAACTTTCCTTTGCTTTTCTTTCTTTCCTTCAGCTACCACTATCAATATACTTGGCTTTTTCTGTTCTTAATGCCTTCTTTCTTAAAAACACATTGATCTGAACTATACCTGGAACAGAAGCATTTCATACTCCGTGCAGAAGAAAACTTTGAAAACACACAATTTCTGTTTGGGCCCAGACCTCCTAAAGGAACAATCATTTGCATAGAGTGGTTCATTTATGGAATATTTTACACACCCTTATTGCTTCTGATACACAAAGGCATAAACTATTTTGATAGTTTCTGAAGAAATGATTTTATGAAGCAGTATAATACGATACATATGGTAAAAGCAGACATGTTCTGTTGAAACAATATATCTTTTTTTCTGCTATTCTTAGATCAATGTTAGTCTTGCAAAAGATGAACCAGATACAAACCTCCTATACTTGATGAAGCAAGAAGGTGCAAAGCAGATCAGCAACGCTATGGAAACTTACATCAGCACTCTTAAAACAGGTACAGATGGACCCAGAAGGGACAAAAGGGGCTTTATGCTGAACTGTTAGCTTTTAAAAGGAAAAGAAGAATGGCTATAGGAACAAAGTGGTCTTTATATTAAATCATAAGAGAATTTGAGGTTATGTTCATAGAGCATCCCTTATAGCTTTCAGAAACTGAAAAAGTCAATAATTGGAAGTTGTGATCTCTGGATACAAAAGGTTGCCTATCCCAGTGAGACACAGTGTAATAGTCCCAATGGCTCTACAGCAGGGGTGGGTTCTACTTTCCTTTACTACCGGTTTGCAATGGGGCCATGTGCACGCTCTTGCTTCGCTTGCGCGTGCACTCTTCTGCACAAGCATTTTGATGACGTTGGGGTCAGTGGGCGGGGCCTCCCGCCGGTTTTACTACCAAGTATAGAACCGGTGCGAACTGGGGGCAACCCACCACTGCTCTACAGATATTCCTAAATTGGCTTTCTGGAGATCAGGTTTGTGTGTATTTGTTTTTAAATTCTTGTATAGTAGTTTTCTGAACACCGGTTCTTAATACTTTTCAGAATTTACCCAAGGCATGATTCTGCCTACAGTAAATGGTGAACAGTCAGAGTCACAGAATCATCCTGTGCATAAAGCAGATAAACACAAGGTAAGCTTTAGAGTATCCAGTTTGAAATCATAGGTGTTTAGAAAGTCTAAGCAAAATTGTTTTAAAGGATTCTTTTCTTAGTGCCTTTTCTTAAATGGCACTCAAAAGACAGAGGATTTCTTTACATTACAAATTAAATAGTGTAGTATAAGGTTATCCTGAGCTTTATAGATTGCATTCTGGAATATATATTCTGCATATTCTGTGACATGAATTATTCAAATTATGTAGCCAATGCAAAAGGTTGACTGTTTTGTATACTATCATATATAGCTTGCTATCAGGGACTGGTGGGTTCCAGCCAGAAGCAAGATTAGTTGCAAGTAATGCAGCAATTATTTTTATCTGGAGAAATTTTGGGATGGCTGTAGCTCAGAAGCGACTAAGGGGCATTTTAATTGTGTGATGTGTGATACTGTTTTAGATTAATGAACAAGTTGCTGGCAACAGTTCTGCATCTAAATCAGTTGGAGTTAAGATTCCTACCTGCAAGATAAAGTTGAAGGATATTTTTCTGACATCCCCGGAGGATCTCTATAGAGTATTCATTACCCAGGAGGTAGGTTAATACTGAATTTTCTGCAGATGTTTTGTGCCATTTCTTGCCCAATATATAGGCTTTTAAGTATGGTTTGCCATACCCCTTCTCGGGTATCCTACTTATTGTTACAGTCAGAGAGCAGTGGCCAACTTGTTATAGCAGAAATGCCTCCAGAATTCCAAGGAAAAGAATCAGCATTATATTGTCTCAGAATTGAAAGGTCCTGATTTTAAGCATCCTTTCCTTGATTTGAAAATAGCATGAGAAATATGAGGAGCTACTATTTCTTCATCCATGAAACTTGTCTAATCTTTAAAAGAGACAGTAGATGAGTCCTTACCTGAAAGCTAGAAAAATCTAATAATAGACTGGATTTTATTTTCGTAGATGGTGCAAGCTTTTACCCACTCAGCTGCTGTTGTGGAGGCTGACAAAGGAGGAAAATTCCAACTGTTAAATGGGAGCGTGACTGGCGAGTTCATTGAACTAGTAAGTTCACTAATAATAATGAGTCCTTTGTATGTTATTTGGAAGTTGGACAGTGCCTTTCCTTTGGACAATTATTTCCCTGCCCACATGATCTCACCAAGTGTGTAAATTGTATGAATAAGGGCTAGTGCATATATGTCAAATAATTAGGTAACGGTAAAGATTCCCCTGTCCAGTTGTGTCTAACTCTAGGGCATGGTGCTCATCTCTGTTTCTTGGCTGAGGGAGCCAGCCTTAACCAAAGACATTTTCCGTGCTCATGTGGCCAGCATGGAATGCTGATAACCTCTCACCAAAGTGGTACCTATTAATCTACTTGCATTTGCATACTTTCGAACTGCTAGATGGGCAGGAGCTGGTCAAAGTAACGGGAGGTCACACTTGCACAGAATTTGAATCTTGAACCCAGGCCTGTCAGCTCTCCAGCTGACAAGCTCAGTGCTTTTAATCGCTGAGCCATCGTGTCCCTTGTTAAATAATTAGCATATCATAATTGAAATATTGTATTTGACAGCCTAAAAAAAGACTGCAAGATAAGCTGTAAGCAAGGTAGAGAAAGTGGGAAGGAGAATCAACAATATTTTACAATCTCTGAGAAATTTAATACATTTATATTTGTGAGAGATAGGGAATTGAATTCCATTCACTCTTTACTAAGAAAATGAGAGGTGAATTCAGAGAAACATAAGGAAAGCAAGTAATTTTGAGAAGAGATTAATGGGACAGAGAAAAGGTTTTGCCAGATGGCTTTCTTTCTGACTTGAATGAAGAGTTGCAAAGAAGTTAATTGCCAGTTCTGGCTTCTCCGAAAAGATTAAATGAAAAATTATGGCTCAGAGACATTCTGATGCAGCTGTCCTTCTGCTTAGCCTTTTCAGGGTTTTCTTTTCAGGGGTCCAACTATCTTTGCCCACCCTTAGAGCCATGTAACTGTCACTTGCTTTAAAATTTTATTCCCTAATGCTACTATAGCTGAGGAGAAGATTCTCTGGAGCCACCCCAACTCTTGGGGCTCTTTATTGGCCACCTAAACCTACCCACCTGCCTCCTGCTGTGAACTTTATTATAAAAGCGAAAGGCTTGTTGCAAACCATGGCTTGGCTTGCAGCGAGGCTCTGCAAACATTGGTAAATCAGGGAAGTTTATGGAAGAAGATAGCAATTAAGGAGCAGCTTGTTTTGATCATATAAACCATGTTTACATTGGAACCAGGCTGTGCCTTTGGGAAAATAAACCATGGTAGTTTTATCTCAGGCTTCAAAATCCTGAGAACATTTGGGAACATGAACAAAATGGGAAAAGTGTGTTTGTTTTTCCAGATTGAGTAAGAGAAAAGTCATTGTCAGGTAAATTCAGTGGGTTGCAGCAAGATTTAGATGTCCTTGATTTCAGTAGAGACAAAGCCTCATGTGCTTTTATTAAGCAGTGCAAAGGAAGAGGTTTCAACTGTAAATGTAACCCCCCTCCTGCGCGAGCTGCACTGGCTCCCAGTGGTCTTCCGGGTGCGCTTCAAGGTTTTGGTTACTATCTTTAGAGCGCTCCATGGCTCAGGACCAGGGTACTTACGAGACCGCCTCCTGCCACCAATAGCCTCTCACCGACCAGTTCGCTCCCATAGAGAGGGACTCCTCAGGGTGCTGTCGGCCAAACAATGTCGACTGACGGCCCCCAGGGGGAGAGCCTTTTCTGTGGGGGCACCTACCATCTGGAACGGGCTTCCCCCAGAGTTACGAAACATCCAAGACTTAGGCATATTCCGCCGAGCCCTGAAAACATTTCTATTCCAACAAGCTGGTCTGGCCTAACTCTCCCTTTTTAATTGGCTTTTAAACTGTCTTTTAAATTGGGTTTTAAACCTCTTTAGATAAATTTGGATGTTTTTTAATCTTTGAGCCTAAATTACTTAATCTGTTTCTTAATAGTTTTTAACTTCTATATGTATTTGTATTTATTATGGCTGTTCACCGCCCTGAGTCCTTCGGGAGTAGGGCGGTATACAAATATGAAAAATAAATAAATAAATAAATAAACTCAGGTGCAGCTTTACTTTGCTGAGCAAACTGAGAGTGATGCTTTTCCTTTTCTAAGGGAAATGCTCTGCTTTAGCACTGCATGCGCCCAGCAATTCAACACTTCAGAGACACTTTATAGCAGGACCAGATATTTGACTTTTACTTAGGTAACACAGGCTTTCCGATGAAGTCTTTCCCCTTTGGGATATTCACATGAATATTTCCTTGGTAAATAAATTCTCTTTCTTTTTTAGGTTTCTGCAAAGCAGATTGCTATGAAATGGAGATTTAAGTCCTGGCCAGAGGGTAAGTTATTTGGCTGCAAATATCAAAGCAAAAGATGTCTAAGTGGAGATGGTGGGATGCAGATAAAGTTATTCTGAATGCAGATAGCAAAACAAAAAACAAAAAAAACAAAAAAAAAAACCTGCCATCCTCATGGGGCTTGGCTTAGATAAATGCTCTGTTCCATTCCTTAAGGAATCTTTCTGGAGGTAGACTTCTACAACTGTGTCACCAAATCAGTGTGTGGTTAGTTTTTATGTATTTCCCACGATGATGCTACATGACTGATTGTGGAATTTATTTGGCTCTCTTAGGACACTTTGCAACTATCATATTGACCTTCGTCGACAAGGGTGATGAAACGGAAGTCTGCCTAGAAGGGAAGGGCATCCCGGCCAGTGAAGAAGAGAGAACAAAAGAGGGCTGGCAACGTTATTATTTTGAGGGTATTAAACAGACGTTCGGCTATGGAGCCCGATTGTTTTAATGCTGGCTACTGCGGAGTCTCTGCCCAAAGATTCTGCCATGTGAACTGATTCACTTCTTGTCTGTTCTTTCTTATCCTCTGTTTCACTATTGTGACAAGCAGGATGGCCCCAAAGGCCACTGAGCAGCACCAGTTCCGACCCTTCCCTGCCTGTGCAGGTCTCCTAATTCATGGGTTTCAAAGGTGGATTCTCATAAATGTACATATATACCTTGTATTGCTAAATAAACATAACTTAAAGAAGATGTACCAGCTCTCTTACCTGAGTAAAGAAATCAAAAGAGCTTTTAAGCAAAGGGCAGAAGAGTTCCGACTCTTCATGGATAGAGATCTTAATTCAATTAATTCAATCCTCAAATGTGAGGATTTAACTAATGGGAACATAAGCATTATATTTTAAGACATATCATTATGTAAGGACAACTTTTTATTTTTACTTTTCAAAAATTGCTGCACTGCTACTAGCAAATCAGTTAACGGCAAAAGTATTCTAAACTCTGTTGCTGAAATTTCATGCCTAGCAGTTGATCTGCTCTCATAACCATGTTATCATTCAATCGGCCTATTCTCTGAGAGTGGACCTTTGTAATGGAAAACAGCACTTCCCTAAAAAAATTCCATGTAGCACTTTCAAAAATCAGTACTGTAAAATGAAGGTGTACAATGTGCATAATAGCATTTCAAGTATGCTGGAATCCAGAACAAAGACTGTATAAATCAGAAGAGAGAGCACATCTGCCTAAAACCAGCATTCAATTGTAAAGTTTGGTACCTTAAATCGTTAGCTTTGAGAGTACAATTTTATTCTAAGAAGAGATTTTCAGAAGCAAATTTCATTTTCTTTCTTCAGAATATATTTCAACATTACAAAGAGACAAATAAACAGATCATAGCACATTAATTATATCCATAGACCTGAGGTTCTTTCAGGAAAATTGAGTTCTTGCTTGTAGGTGGGGCTAGTAGTAGTTGTACCTATAGAATTTGTGTTTAAAAGTTGATTAGAGATTAGAAAGGAAAAAGGGAAACAGTAATATTGCTATTTGGTTTCTTCTTGAACTCTCTCTGGTAGATATATCCCAAGAAAATGCAAACTTAGCTTTTCTTTTGATCTCATTTGTTTACTTGTGAGGCATGTTTGATCCTAAATTTAAGAAGAAATTTACACATGATTTTTATAACCTAATATAGCCAAACACTGATAAGGAAAGTATGCGTCATTTAAAAGTAAGCTGTTGCTTTTGAATTTTCATGCAACATGTCTTGTTACTCCAAAGTGCCTCGTTATTTCTCTATTAATCTTTCTGTTTTGATTTTGAAAATGATTGTTTGATTTTTATAAAGTGTTGGTCCTGATAGAAAACAGCAGTTGGCCTCAGTTTTAAGTTTTCAGACGACCACATGATGGCAGCAAGGCCTAATATACTAGAGCTTGAGTTTATAATAATGTGTGTTTAATACTGTCAGCTTCTTGAAACAGCTGCGGTGGGTCTAGTTTTGCTTATGTTCTTACATTTTGGAAGAACAAATCAGTGGTCTAAAAAAGGAGAGCGCAGGGTTTTAGAAGTTCAAAATCACTATCTGGAAAATGAATTTGCAGCCATTAGGTAGACACCTCATCTGCACTTCTGCTGCCAGTTTCCCAGATATACTGTAAATCCAATGCATATGAATAATAAGACAGATGGCTTTGTGAAATATACATAAATACTGCAGTGGATTCATATGAAAACTCTTGTAGTTAAAGTCTTACTACTGAGACTGCAATGTCTAAACCTACTTCTCTGAAGTATGTTTAACAGAGAATTTTTTTTTCCCAGAGTGTATTAAGTTTTATATTATACTGGTCTAATTATTCCAGGCATCCTGAAATGGGGGATTTTACACCTCAAAGTAATGTATATGCTCCAAGGTTAGTAGTTGCTGAGAATTTTTTTGTTGGAAAAAAAAGAATTTAACTTTACATCCAGAACAGGAATTAATTATCTGGAGTTGGGGATAATTTGTGAGGGATGCTATGTAAAACCAAGGAGAAATGTGCTATCTCTAATACTTGCTTAAAATGAGCAAGACTTGTTCATAAATGTACATACATTTAAAGTATTAAGACAGGATAACAAGAAGTTGTCCAATCAATTTCACCCTTGTCACCTCCTAAAGTGATGAAATAATTTGTACAAACCTCAGTCAAACAACTTGCAGTCAGGTTTGGACAAGAAATATAATAGACAACATTTTCATTATACTTTTGGTTTTATCTATTTTACTGTACAATTAGTCATCAGTTTTCCTTTTCCCATCCAACAAAATCTTTTTAATTTTGTATTGTTAGATATTGAAAATAAGGCAAACAATGTTGATGTTTGCTAGTCCATATACTTCTATAATCTGCCCCACCCCAGTGTTGCTGGGATTGGTGAATTATTTTGACAGAAGGGAAGACATGATAGGTTGGTTTAGTCATCTCTAAACTCCCTTAGGGCAGCTCCTTGCCTTAACTTTGTGACTGGTGTGTGCTTGCTCAAGCATAGTAGGAGTGCAGGCAATATTCCCAAGCTTTGCTTCCTGCATTGCTTGATTAGGTTTAAAAATGTTTTGCAACCACTGGGGAGGAGTTGCTGCTCAGAGTTTTAAGAAGCCTGTGTTAAATTTGTCCTTACAGAGGTTTTGCTGAATTTGGAGACAAAAGTCGATCTTGAAAAAATATAGAAAAGCTAACAGCCTGTAAGACTTGGTAAATAAAGTGTCCTAGAAACCCATCATGTCACTTGAGAATATTTTAAGCCACTTTATTTCTGTATAGCCAATGAGGCACCCTGTGGGATCATAAAGCAAATGCTGTGGTCTGCTGTATTTGTAGATACAGAATGCAAAAACTACAAAGAAAGTCTACTCTCCAGGCAGTAAATGGGGAAGGGTGGTAGTGGTTTGCGCCCTCTGAAAAAGGTGGGGCAGCATTTATTGCCCTGACAATTCAACTAATCCTCCCTGTTATTTGGCCAATTTGGAGCTTCCAGAAGGAATATAGCAGTCGATATTAGGTTCTTGAAAAGGCCAGAAAGCTGTTAGGTTTCCTTTACTCAAATTTCTGAGGTAAAGGCACAGGTTGGGATGGGGTGATCTGAAGTCTGTCTTAGGAAACAAATTCCAAACTTGGGAAATTAATTCTGTTCTGAATACAGCAGTGCTGTCTTTCATTCTGATTTTCTAAAGATGAATAAGCAGGTGGAAAGAAAACAGAACCTGCAAGTCTCTTCAATCCACAAAGATGTTTGGAGGCAGCTGCCATTGAGTCAATTTGCCAGCAAAATCAGAGCAGGTAAATCAACAAGTTTTCCTTAACCCACAAAGAAGTTAACAGCAGCTCTAATGTGCACCCCCAAAGCAACTATAGTTTTTATGCAAGGCTGTAATTACAACTTGTTCCCCCCATGCAATGTGTAAATCCTGTCATTGCCTTTTCTGTAGGGACTAAAATTTCATGCTATCAATTTGTCTTTTTAACTTTGCTTATTCAGTGTCTCTCTGATCTCCAACTTCACTGGTGTACATGGTAGAGCTCTATCAAATTCCTAAGGTAGAAATACAGATAGCAATACTGCATTTCTTTACATCGATACCACAATATGGTTTGGGTGTTCCACTGACTCATTTCTTTTGGATTTATTTTTTGTACCAATGACACAACAAGGGCAAGACTGCTGTAGAACGATAACAGGATGGGATGAGGGATAGCTATAAGATTTGGAGCTTTTAACCATCAACTAGAAAGAAACTTAACAGCCTGGAAAAAGTCCCGTTACAGCCTTTCTGAAAAGGCTTTCAGCTACATAATATACAGTAAATCAACTGAAAGCCATTAGTGCATGCTCTCTTGAGAAATGCCTGGTTTATAGACAAGATTTGGCTTTCTTTTTGGGTCTGTCATCAAACTTTTCAATAGCACCTTGTTTAAATACACACCCTCTCCTAAGCAGCTGGATCTTGCTTTGTAGTCTTATAGAGAACTTTGAAATCTGATGCTGGCTACATTTAGATGCTGGCTCACACTCTTTACTTGGTCCCAATCGGGAGTGCTTTGCATTCTTACTGAAGGCGCCCTGTGGGGCTGAATGACCCTCATTGACAGACTAAGCTTGGCTCAGCTTCAAATGCTTGTCCTTGTGCACGGCTGCAGTCTAGAGAGAAACTGGTGACGAGTGTGGCTTTCACACAAGCCTGCAGCAAAAGGCCAGCTGGATTTCTGTAGCAAAAAGACTTTCCTAATACAAACTTGTTTCCAGCTAATAAAAGCCATTGGCAGTGCTCCATACATACACAGAGACATCTATATTTCTTTTATTGGCTTCTTAGCATATCATAACCATAAAACGTGCTAAGAAAAGGGACCATATGTGTCCATCGTTGATGATGGATATTATAAAGACTATGTCGATTGTCCATCTCTGGTCCTGGGGAGGGAGAAATTGTCCCCCTCAGAATGGGCTCGCAATCTGGGTGTCCTAGACTCACAGCTAAGATTAGAGCAACATCTGACAGCTGTGGTTAGGGGGACTTTTGCACAGGTTCGCCTGGTGCACCAACTGCAATCCTACTTAGATCAGGAGGCTCTCCTCACAGTCACTCATGCCCTTGTCACCTCATGGTTGGATTATTGCAACGCGCTCTACATGGGGCTACCCTTGAAAAGTGTTCGGAGATTACAGTTGGTCCAGAATGCAGCCGCGCTAGCTATTGTGGATGCACCTAGATACACCCACATTACACCAATTCTCTGCGAGCTGCACTGGCTCCCTATTGTCTCCAGACACAATTCAAGGTGTTATTACCTTTAAAGCCCTACATGGTTTAGGTCCAGGCTATCTTCGAGACCGCCTTCTACCGCATAGCTCCCAACGACTGGTAAGATCCCAGAGTTGGTCTCCTCCGGGTCCCGTCAGCTAAACAATGTCGGCTGGCGGGCCCGCGGGGGAGGGCCTTCTCTGTGGCTGCCCCGGCTCTCTAGAACCAATTACCTCCTGTGGTCTGGACCGCCCCCGCCCTATTGGCCTTCCGGAAAGCAGTGAAGACCTGGCTTTTCCAGCAGGCCTGGGGCCGTTGATCTCGCTGCTGCAATCTTGTGAGATCCGGCCATGAATGGAGTGTATGGGTTTTTAATGTTTTTTTAAAACAACTTTTATGGTATATTGTTCGCATTATTTTTTGTTGTAAGACGCCCAGAGTCCCCAGGGAGTTGGGCGGCATAGAAATGCAACAAACAAACAAACAAACAAACAAACAAACAAACAAACAAATAAATAAAAAAATAAAAGATAGAATTCAGAGGCTCGCTGTTGTCCAACACAACTGTAGAACAGTAGACTGACTGGGAATACTAGTTGATAACAGTATCGTGATCTCTATAAATCAGGGGTGTCAAACTCACATCATCACAGCAGCGTCATGTGACGTATCGGGACTTTTTTGCCATTCGCTAAACTGGGCGTGGCCAAAGCATGACGCATCTGGCCTGCGGGTCGTGAGTTTGATAGCTCTGCTATAAATTATAAAACCAGGGTGGGAAACCTTAGAACATATATATTATTCTTGGGCACCCTGAAGCTCACCAACATCCCTTAAAAAGAGTGAAAATTTCATCCGTGTCATAGTTCCACCAGTCTTTAATCTCCTCCCTTCTCAAAGTATTTAAAAAGTGCCATTTCTGATTGTCCATAATTATGCCAGAGAATTTCCAGTTTCCAGTCTAGAACTGATTAACATTCTTCATTTTCAAGTGCAGAATAATGAGGCAGAAGCATACAGAGTGTAACCACAGAGTTTATTTCTAACAGAAGAACCTGAAATCTTGCTTCCCTTTTGGCATTTCATACAAACATCCTCTGAGATCAAAGTCCCATTCAGCATCCTGAATATCTCCATTCCTTAAGATATTAAGTATTACAAACAATAGATATAATTACAAGAGAAAATCTGGGAACAGACTGTCCCATAATTTTCATTCTACTGAACTGAAGTAGAGAATTAGAATAAGATGTCATACTATGGTTTTTGGATTATGACTCCCATCAACTCAGATGGAGGTTTTAATCCAGTAAACAGAGATTGTGGATGATTGTAATTCAGAAGGATCTTGAGGACTACTGATTTCTCATCCTGCCATTGACAGACTATATCTAAAACACTCATTTCTCCGCCAGAGAAAAAATTTATTAAGAAAAGTTCAAGAAAAAATGACTGATCTAAGCTAAAACAGATGCTTTAATTTTTGAAAGGAAACACTGGGGTGTCCCTTTGAGATTCACTCATTAAAATTAAAATGCAGACAGGAGAGCAAACAGTAGCACATTCTGGATCCTTAATAACCATGTTAATAAGATTCAGTTCCCTAAAGATGCAGCATTTGGCGATGTATTCTCTCTTTCAAAATCAACTGACCAAGCAACATAACAACCAAATAATGTTGTTCACAAACACATGCAATTTGAAATAAAGTGCTTTTATCTATAGTCAGATAAAGATTTTCTCATAAATGCTATTAAATCTTTATTTAAAAGTATATTGAAATAACCAATAAAATTATGAAGGAACAATATACATACAATACTTTAAAAATTGCTTAAATAGAAATGCACAGAATCTTAATTACCTGGTATAAAAATAAAATTCATCCCTTATCATTTTCTTGACCAAATGAAATTGTAAAGCTTTCCCAGAGTGTAAGGTGCTTTTAATACCAGCAACATTGGATATACTACTAGAAGTAGACAGCTCCAACTCCTTCCAGGCAGTTGTGATTCAGATTCCCACCCTTGTTGACAAGTTGTGAATTTCCTCATTGGACCTGGACTCCAGACAACCCTGTGCCTCAAAGGCAAGCATTGTTGGTAATGGATCTTTATGTCAGGATGGGATACTGAGTTTTAGTAAGCAAATGGGCTTATTAATTTAAAGGGTGTACATAGCTTCCTTGAAAAAAATAAAACTAGGGATAAAGTTCTGACCAAGAAGAAAGGAAGTTAAGAAAAACCATAAAAATGTATGGAGAATTATATTTGTTCAGGTCAACCCTAAAAGTATTCTGTCTGGATGTAGTAAACAGCTCAATAAAGCTTCTGGTAGCCTAAAACTCTTTAGATTCATCAAATTCCTTTTTAATACCCCAAAAACCTGACAATCATCAGCCCATAGTGGATTATGTAGTTTAAATATAGGTTAACACCTATCCGCACCCAATTGCGGATTCCCTGTCAATTTTCTTGTTTTTGGTGCATGAATATATAGTCCTTAGATGAAGCAGTGGTGGCATCTCCCTTCTTTGGCATCCAGGGACCAATGCAAGGTGGGTCAAATCTTACTTAGTGGCACCTCTTGTGTGAATTCAGGTAATAAGTAGCAAAGATTAGTGTCACTTAATGCCCATTCCAGGCAGCCGGGGGCATGCCTCACTACTGCCTCTCTAGCCAGCCTTGTCTACTGCTATTCTATTCCTAGAGAATTGGATACAGCAGTGAGTAGAATTTAAGAAAGAAAAATCCCAGGTATTCAAAGAGCATGAACCAGGATAATAGTGAAACATCTTGGGAAACAGCCTGAAATAAGATTGTACATATATCCAATTCTTCCCTGCCCTGCCTAGGGAACTACTAGAGGATGGAAGAATCTGCAGGCAAGCATGTGTTGCCTATAGGAAAAAAATTTGAAAAGGAAAGAATTCCTAAGGAAAAGTGCTGCTTGTGATTCTTAGGTTTTTAATGTTTTTTATTCTACTCATGGTACAAGAAAATAAAGTGAAAGGAGGAAGGGAAGAAGTCCACAGATGATGAACGGAATCCTCTAGCCAGCCTCCCCTCTCCCCTGCCCATGTTTCCTGCTGCAGTACTATAATTACTTGCCTCCAGAAGTTGTGGATGGTCTACCACTAGAGGTTTGAAAGAAGAGATTGGACTGGCATTTGTCCAGAATGGTATAAGTTCTTCAGCTTGAACAGGGGGTTGATTAGATCTCCAAGGTCCCTTCCAACTCTGTTGTTCTATATTAGGGGATGTTGCTTCAGAGACAGTAGAGGGCACCAACCCAGCAATGGAGAAAGGCCCTATATGTTATGGAAAGAAGTTGTGGAGGAAGACCAGAGCAATGGATGAAGGAACAACCACACAGATTATCTATTTGTTCCTTTTTATGCAGCATTTGTGGAGAGGAAATATGTTCAGTTTGCTTCTAAGAAACTATCAATATCTTAAAGGATATAGCAATAGCACTTAGACTTATATACCACTTCATAGTGCTTTACAGCACTTTCTGGGCGGTTTACAATGTCAGCATATTGCCCCCAATGGGTCTTCATTTTACCGACCTCAAAAGGATGGAAGGCTGAATCAATCTTGAGCCTATCAGGATAGAATTCCAGACTGCAGGCAGAGTTTGCCTGTAATACTAACCATTGCACCACCAGGGCTTGTCCATGATATGTCTTTTTTGAAAGTAAAGAAAAGAGGTCAGTTCTGGCTGAAAACTGACAGGCAGTTTTCCAAAATCCTATCATCTTTCTCCACCATTACCATGCGGAATGAATTGGATTGAGCATCTGGATGCAGTGGTATATCTCAGTTCTAACACTAGTCTACAGTGGCTGCTGCTTAAATGTAGCAAACCACTTTCTCAAACCTGACTACCATAAATACACTGGGAGTAATTTAAGCTCACACAAGTTCACACCGTAAACTTTTGCCATTTGCTTCTCTTATTCCTGTGCACACACGCACTATTTTATATGGTTATGGGAGCCTCAGCAGCAGATCATCAGGATATGTGAAAATAAAGAGAAATCCCATTTGTCATTGGAATCTGCTTTTGCATGATTTATTCATGAATGCTCAATTATTTCGTTTTTAAAAAACTGTAGCAGTTTTTTAATTGCATTTTTGTACATTATATCTATCTATCTTAAATAAGACAGTTCAGGCCATTTTCTTACTTATACCATCTTCAAGTTTCATCCAGAAATGGTTGAGGTGTCATTTTTCACTATTATATCAGCATAACAGTAGTTATGCAACACTTTAAATGGTTAACAGAGATAGCATTAACAGCCACCTTCTGCATGGCAATACTGCAGCTTTGCCCCAGCTGATTTCTGAAAGTTGGATAAACAGTCAAGATATGTCAGGTCATAGCCTTAAATGTGGCCCAACAAACCATGAGTTACTGCCTGAATCTGAGATTCACAAAGGACTGAGACTTATCCATAAGCAATTGCAACAGCTCAGAATTAGTTACTATATAGTGTTTCCCATCTTTTGCCAATGCAGAGGAACCTTCTAACTATGCCTATCCAAAGGGAATGCCACCAAAAAGGATAAAAGCCAGACTAGCAGATGGTTATGATCTAAAAGGCAATAAGAGTAACATCCACAAAAAGGATTGTAAGACAACCATCACATCTGGATATAGACATGGGTATGTTGTATAATCAGTTGCTTAGCAACCAGTATTTGTATTTTAGGTGATAAATCATTAATACCTCCTTTGGAATAGTAAGCCAAGCAGGTTATTTAAATAGTTTCCAGACCCTTCCTCAGCTTTTTTTCTCATTCAGACAAATTACAATGATCTCTTGTCTACAAGCTGGTCTCATTTTGATGTGACAAACATAAGGTCATTGTCAACAGGAAAAAGAGCATAAGTGATAGAAAATGCAGCAGCTAGGTGATCCTTACCATTTAAACACTAAGTCAACAAAAGGATGTGTGGAGCTGTGGATCAAGAATGATCTCCTTGATACAATATATAGTTTGAACTTGGATGCTTTGAGCTTGAGCTTAGACTTCTATATGTCTCATTCTCAGATTTCTCTTCTTGCATATCAAGTTCCAGAAAAATAGCAGCATAATCTATTGCAGTATTTTTTAAAACACATTGTGTCATATGATGCTCTTGTTACTGTATTACTATTTTATATGTTGGAGAAGAAAACAGTGAAATCAAAAAAAGGAAAGATGAAGAAAACCCAGAAGATCCTAAAATGAAACAAAGTAAAACAGTTAGCAATTTTCAGTAAGGATTGAAGGAGTAATGACTTCAGAAATTAATCCAGCAGAATTGGGGGGAAATGGAATATAATGGGAAATGACAAGCAGAAACTTAATGAACTAACTGCTGACAACTTCTGAAACTTGGAGATGAATATTCAAACTAAAATATCACTGACCACTTCCATTGTTGTGGAAGCAAAAGACTGTTATTTGATTGGAGTCATGAAAAGAGCAAAAGGCTATCTATGGTCCACTAACTACTTGGTGGTAGCAAAAAAAAAAAATGACAATGAATTTGCAGATTTTTGTCAGATGGCATACACATACATCCTCCACTACAGCACTGAAATAACAGCACTTTGTCATCTTCTTGACAATTTGAAATACTGACATTTATTTTGCTGAACCAGGTTGATATGTTTATATTGTGTGGAGGAATTATTTGGTTTTAATTTTTAATTGAGTTTTATTTGCAAACAAGATACTGCAAGTTATATATTTCATGACATGCTTAGTTATGGGCACTAAGTAAATCTACTACTATTGCTACTTTTGAGAGATGCAGGTTTACATGCAATAACAAACCTATCTAGAACAAATAGAACAACAAATAGAACAGGGGCCTTGTTTTCTCAGTGGGCCTGATGCTATCCCTTTGCCACAACAATTGCATATTTTGATGCAGCAAGTGTTCCAAAAATATTTTAAATTTTCTAATTGGAGATAAATACCCAATAATAATTAAGTAGCTACGGTAATAAGTAATGTTTCCCTGTCTCAATCAAGATTTGGGTTCAATTTTCACCCAACAATTCCACAGTTCCTTATTTGTACACTAGAGGTCATATGGCTACCATCCCATTCCAGCAACATGCAGATGGTTCATTAGCACCAGCTAAGTCTTTAAGGGGAAAAGGAGCTTTTGGTGTTTCCTAAAGTTCTATCCAGTTTCTGCAACAAACAACAGTGAGAGCAACAGTGCAACAATAAAGCAACATTTAACAAGCAGTGACCTCAGGGGAGAAAAACAGCAGCAATCCAAGAAGCTGGCACGATAGATACTGCAGAGAGCAAATTAGGGTACATATTAACATACATATAATGTGAACATCTACTGTGCAAGGGTGATATTCTGGAAGTGGATGAAACTTGCTAATTGGTACTAAATCTGAAATATTGAATTGTTTTTTTAAAAAAGCATTGCTAGCAAATATATAGTAAAAATCACAATTTAGGAGAGAAAAAGTCATAATAAAGAGGGCTTTGTTGTCTGATATATTTGCATAATAAATTATGTCAAACAATTAATATAGGTGTTTTTTATAATTTATTTATACAAAATATTGGGTTTCTTTTAACTAAAGAAAGGTTCAAAAAATGAATAACTTAGATGTTAAACTTCCAGCAACATCTTAATGGTTATCATATATTCCTTTCCTCATCTTGCCTGCGTGAAAATAACTGCATTTCCTCAAAAGAAGACAAAATCTACTGAAATTTAAAAAAAAAACAGAATATCATTCAGAAATGTTTCTCTTCACAAGCTCAGAAACCAACAGATACTGTATGTAATTAATATTGCTTATCTCACCCATTTCTACCAAAAAAGGAGCCCTAAACTAGAAACTGTCATTGAAAACAATCTTAACTGGAGCAGGAGAAGAGTCACTATGAAGTATAAACACCAAAAGCTATTACAGTATGGGAGGACAGTTGTAATCCAAAATACCCCCGTTAAATTAAGGTGCCTTTCCTTGCTTAGCCCTGTTATGCAAGCATCCCAACCTAATTTAAAATGGGATAGCTATAGAGACCTCCCTACTTAATCCTGCATGAAATTGAGTTGAGCTATAGAATGGCTCCAGGTTCTCCATTATAAAACTTATTATCAAATTCAGTTGTCACTGAACATGTCTCCTTAGGATTGGTTGTCTGCAAAGACTAAAGACATACATAAGACAGGTCAGGCCTGCTTATAGTCGCTCCACTTTTTAGTATTTACAACCAAAAATTATTCCAAATAAGAAGAAAAGCCCAGCAGAGATTCTTACCCTAAAAGATACATGCTTATTCCCCAGTACAAATAAGCAATGTGCCCAACAGTGCAGTTCGTATGTTCTGATATCCCATCTGGCTTAGATGATGGGGATAGGTCATGAGTCAGACAAACACAGCTGTGTGTTCATGACAGGAATGTGCCTTGAGTTACTTGCATGTGTTTCTCTCACTTTCTGGATTGTTTTAATACTCTTGGGGGCTTTATTGCAGCTAGAGAATCTAGGTCTTTTTCTGTTTCATTTTCCCTTCCCCCCCAAAAGGCTGGCTTCCTTCTTTCCACAAGCATATTTTTCTTCTCATAGGCCATTTTGGTTGGACTGACTTGGTAGATTTTGGAGATGCCTTTTCTCTGGCAGCTTATTTTCTGCACAGATTGTAGAAACATCACAATGTTGGGCAAGTGTGGTAGAGAGAAGCACTGCCAGTACAAAGGGTGGCAGCAGGAACAGGAGCCAGAACTGATAGTGATTATTTTGGAACAAATGCAGCTTGGGGTATTATCACTTTTCCTTTGCTTCTTTTTCCTCTCCCTTTCCTTTATACCTCATTTCTATCTGTCTTAAATTGAGGAAAAAGTTGTTGATGTCAGGAAGACCTCAGCAGTATGCCCTACTTGCAGTCATGAAAATGATTTGTTAACATAATTTCAGTTGCTGAGGCAACTGAAGCCAGTTTAAAGTATTCTGGCATGAAAGTAGTGTTTTCCCTATCATTGCAGCCCAAGTCTCTGCAGGCAGGCCTTCCAGGAGACATGGAGGTTTTTGGAAGCTGGTGATCAGCTGAGCTTCAGTTGGATTACCAACATACTTTAGGAGTTCTTTCCTATCCGGTTGCTGGGTTTTATGACTGTGTGGCCCTTTCAGTTGTAGCTGTATGAGAGACCAGAAACCTCTCTTGGTACAATGGCTTATGGGATATCAGGCACTTTCAGGAGAAATTGGGTCAGGACTCTGTATGCAGAATGGTGACTTCTGCTGAGGTAGTGTTATCATATGCTGTTAGCAGCAGCAGTAAAGAGATTTGACTGGATTAGTAGCTGACAGGATTCAGTACAAAATGCGTAAGCATAGATACAGATTTTGCCAAGGACCATCTGCCCAGCACAACCACAAAGCTGTGCCAGCAGGAACATGTTGGTCTTGAAGTACAGTCTTCCCTTCCATCACCCTGAGAGGTGTTCAAGGATATGGTGTAGGAAAGGTTTTCCTAATCTAATGTCTTGTAGAAAAGTTAAGAATACATTCCCAGTTTTTGTCCCAACAGATAGAAAATATGGAGAGATGCACATTTGGTAGGGAAAGCTGGACTAATGTTATATGTACTTTCTCAAGGCAGCTGGATTCTTTCATATATACCTGTAGCATAATTTGGAGGAGGGTTGGGGAGGGTGAGGATTACACAATCCAAAATGTTATCTATTCAGCTCTATAGAAACTGGATTCGGTTTGTTCCATCAACCTTGGATGCAGGTTAGCCTCATCTCCACTTAGCATGTTTCATATCCGTCCTGGAACTTGCATTCCTAACCTTCTAACATCTCCACCCCATCTTCCAGTTTTCCCTTAAATGTATGGAATGTAACATACAAAGATGGTGTATTCTGTTTTCTTTCCTAGGACTGTGCCAAAATTACATAAGAGTACATTCAGACTCTTCTCTCTACAAAGACTCTGACTAGTTTCCTTTTACCTAAATTCATAATTCAGGGATATTAATCTATTTCTGGACTTTCATTCACCATGAGTACCCATCAGATTTATGCAAAAGGAACTCACAACCTGCACTGTAAGACATGGCAAACATAATAGCAAATGAATCAAGATATCCTCTTAAAACCTTGGGCTCTTCCCTTGTCCCAAATCCCTCCAGACAAATTGCTAGGCTTCTAAAACACCCCTGAAAGTCAATCAACTTGGGATAACTTCTGAGTGTTGAGAAAAGACAGAAAAGAAAGCAGAGGTTGTTATAGAGAAGTCAGGGCTGGAACCTCTGAGGAGATTGCTTAAGCTGCCATATAAACTTACCTTGTTACTAAGGTGATAAAAAAATAACATATAATTCTGAAGTTGCAGAGACCTTTGACATAAATATTGGGGCGAGGTTGAAGAAACAATACATGTTATGTTGTTGAGCCGGGGAGACAGAAAGGTGTCCTGGCCTCCTCAGCCTCCTTTTGGTTGCTATATTAATATTCTCTGGCCTCCTGCAGTTGAGAAAGGTATTCATCCTCTAGAGGGTTGACAGCACACTGCTGCCCATTATTGGGAGGCCGCACAGCATGGTATCGACTCCAGTCCCCTTTGCAGAGGATCCAAGGCAGCATGTCCACCTTGTAGTGTAACTCAGGAGAGAACTCTGTGCTTATGAGGTTGGGCGCTCCTGCTCCCTTGCCTCGGGTAATGAGCTTGGTGTTCTCATCATAGCAACAATGTTGGGCACCTAGAGTGGTGCTGTCCAGGGACAGCATGGAACGCAAGCAGAAACGGGCTGTGGGTTTGTAGATGTCCAATCGCTCCTTTGGCCCACTGGCATCCTGCCATCGGAAGTTCTTGCCCTTCTGCTCATCTTGCAAGTTTACAGCATTATAAACAGCTTCTAAAGGGTAAGAGCAGGGACAGTTGGGTAGGTCTGAAAGCACTTTGCTTAGGTATTTGTTGAGGAAATCGCTCTTGCAATTAAGCCATTTCTCACAACTATCCACATCTGGGAAAGGAAGGAAGAATCAAATCAACGTAAGTCATTAGGAGATTATATCTTATGAACTGTGTCCTAATTCTAAGAAAGCAAATACTTTTTACTACAACTTCCATGGTTCAGTTTAGCCTTTCCCATCATAATGACCTCCAAAGAAGTTGATAAATATGTTGCCTCCTGTGAGGGAGTTTATACTACTTAGAAATTATGGATTTTGTAACCTAACAAATATCAAAAGATGCTACATTGGGGAAGGGTGATTTTAAGCATGTTGGACCAAGTGTTTATTAAAACTACAGCATGAACGTAAGAAACATTTACAAAAAATTTGGAGGACAAATAGCAAAGCTTCTTGAATGCAGAAGTGGGTAGCAGGAAGTAAAACAGAGATTCTTGAGCCTATTTTGAAATCTTTACTTACTAAATTATATATATTTTTCTGTGTCTACAGAAAATAGCAGCAATAGGCAGATACACATAGCCACACTGATAGGGTGTGAAGTAATTATTTGGTGTAGCAATTAAGACTGGAGGGATCCATTAACTTCAATTACCTTCATTTTCTTATTTTCCACTCTTAATTGTATTTCTTGCCATTTCTGCATCCATTTGCAATATTAATAAAAATCTCCACAAAACTTTGTATACCTTAATGCCTATTTGGTTCCAGCATAAAATTGGGATAGCAAAATTTGAATGTCAAAGGCTACCAATACTTTTGTTCACATATAGTTCTCAGAAGTATGAATGAGACAGATCCCCATTACAATGCAGTTTCTTATTGCTCCCTAATAACAATCCTAATATTATTGTCTTAAGGGCAAGGACTTTACTGGCCTGCATTTAGAATCTCCGTGGCATTTTCAGCTTCAGATGGTGTCTCTTCAGTGGTAGAAGCCAATTCCCCAACTTCTCCTTGAGAAAAACACAGAAGCAAACAAGTCAGAGTGTACACTGTGAGATACAACCTGTTTTATGTAAAAGATCTACAGGAGTAGAAACTGAATATGCTCCTGCACCAATTTTCTTATCATTTCCAGGACCACAATCTGCTCCCACATATGGAAGGGCTAAAAGCTTTCTTTTGAACTTCACAGTAGACTTTTAGCTGATGGCCTCAATATAGCTGGTGTATCAAACAGTTGAGTAAAGGTATAGTGGAAATGGTTGCAATTAATAATGGATCTATTGATGTTTCAAGACTGTCATCAAATCTTGCTTCATTGCAAGAGACAACCCAGTTCCAGAAATTTCTTCATTTTATTATATCAAGGAAACGGAGGAAGAAGTGCTTCTCAACATTCAAGGGCAAAGAATGGGAGAGGGATCACAGCCAAAAGCATTTTCCTCATTCTCAGATTCCACATTAGTTCTCATAGGATGTCTGAAAAGACCATTTCTAAAAACTCAAAGAATTTCCACATGGTCCAGATAAGATAGGAATAGAGCATGCCCATAGACTGATATGGATGAATGAGTAACTCTGAAATGTTAAAGTAGAGCCTATGGAAATATTGCAGCCCAGAAAATTAGAACATACCGGGACAGTACTGCAGCTCACAAGTTCTTGATTCTGTGGCTGTGCATGCATAACCACAAGACCGGGTTCTCTTCTGATGGCCATTGCTACAGGTTACACTGCAGGAAGACCAAGGACTCCAGTCCTCTTCATCTTCATAATCTGGAGCCAGCAGCAGCAACAACAAGAAAATAAAACAAAATTCATGAAGATCAACAAAGTCTGGTGAAGAACAAAGTTAGAATCCTTCTACAAGATACACAGAAGAACCCAGTGTGAGGTATACTTCTGTCATGAAGTTTTAGTTTTCCCCCAGGGTTCTTAATTGTGAGATCATGCTCTCATTTGCAAATGATGCTACACTTTACTAGATATTTTTTTATGAGGAACAAAAGGGAGAGTTCAGCTCCCAGAAGTCCCATCCATTGATCAAACTCTGCCTCAGAATTCTCAACTTGCAGTCCAATACAAACTATGCCTTTTAGATGTGCTTGGACTGCAATTTCTAGAATTCCAGTTATTGACTATGCTGATTGGAATTCTGGCAGTAGCAATCAAAACATATAAATATCTGATTGGGAAAAGCTGTTCATAGTATACAATATAAAGGGAGTGTAAATTTTATGCCAGTAATGAATGAAAAATGCTCAGTTTTAACAAGCTCATTCTATACACAGTGAGATCATATAAAATGAACTGTTCACCAGCTATTGTTCTTTGTCCCTTAATGGAAAGAGATCAGATCAGATTTATTAAGAGCAGAAAAGATAGACTCACCATAGTTGTATTTCTCTTTTAAGATCCAATTCTTTCGATTAGGCCACCTCTGATGCCAATTTCCCCCCACTCCACTCAGTACTATTTCTTCTTCATCATACTCCGATGTATAATCTTCCTCTTCCTCCTCCTCTTCTTCATCCCTGCTCTTTGTGTTCAAATTGTCATCACCATCCTCTATGGGATCTGTGTATTCCCAGAAAAGAGGCCAAAAGAGGTCCTTATGAGATAACCAGTCAGAGGAAGACAGGGACCAGTCATTGCTAGTCTCCTTCAGCAAGTCCATCTCCATCTCTGCTTGAGGATCATTCACCACCTCAATGGTCACCTGGAAGGCAAGGCATTGAATCAGACTGTTTTGGAAGCATCAGCACTAAATCAAAAGATAAGCAGCACATTTTACCTTCAACTAACTATAGTCTTTCACATCTTACCTTTCTTGTCCGAAAAAAAAATTGTCCTTGTAGTTCTTTCTCTCTGCTTTCTCCAACTATTCTTCACACTCACTTATTCTCTTTCTAACTGAATTAATTTTCAAACTCTATTTGTCTATTTTCCATTTCTATTTAATCGTATCTATTTGAGGGATGGGGGGGAGTGCAATGGTTCAGTGGTTAAAGAAGCTGAGCTTGTCAGCTGGAAAGCTAATAGCCCAGGTCTGAGACCCAAGCACCACAAGACAGAGTGAGCTTCTGTCCCTGCCCCAGCTACTGCCCATCTAGCAGTTTGAAAGCATGCAAATGTGAATAGATAAATAGGTACCACTTCAGTGCATCTCGGCATATAGTCATGCTGGCCACATGACTAGGGAAATGTCTTTGGACAACGCTGGCTCCCTCGGCTAAAAAATGGAGATGAGTACCACCCCTTAGAGTCAGACACAACTGGACAGGGAAAACCTTTTCCTTTACCTTTATTTGAGGGATATAAATTATGGATTGTGTGAATGTGCTAAAGTTTCTTTCTCTCTTTCTTTCATAGCTTCTGAATCATTCAATAAAGTTCCACGGTGAAAAATTTAGAGAGGACAGATACCTGCAAATTGCATCGTTAACAAAGGTATCTTATTATGAAGGTAATGATAGGCATAATCACTGCAGCTTTAAAAGGAGGGCCAACCATATTCATGGGAAATAAGGCTATCCACAGTTACAGATCACAATAACTATGAATTATCCTCAGTATTATAGACAGGCAGCATAAAGATAGGCATGTGGCTAACTACTGTGAAAATAACATGATAAGCTACATAAGCTTTAGATGTGATCTAGCACAGTTCTTCAAAAGACATTAAATAATGTAAGTAACAAATAAAATTATTTGAAAGAGTTCCTTTGGAATACGCAGGACTGTATATAAAGCATTTTGTCTTGAACTCTTAAAAGAAAGAAAAATCATTGCTTTAAGTATTTGACAGAGGTTGCTTTGAATATTTTCCCATGCATTGAGGCCTTCCTTTCAAGAACCTTGCAGAGCCCCAATACTTAAACCTGTTCTCAGCCATCAGTATTTAATAATGATAAATGTATCTATCACCATTTTAGAATGAGTTAGAAAAACTAAACATATTTCATCAGTAAGTTTTGCCTACTCCACAAAATGAACATGAATTTGGACAAACTCTGGAAGACAGTGGAGGATAGGGAGCCTGGTGTGCTGTAGTCCATGGGGTTGTGAAGACTCAGACACAACTAAACAACAATTTCAAAGTTATAATGCTCTTATGTGCAATGCCAGGTAATGAATGATTTTAGAGTAGACTTTCAGACCCATAGGGTAGTAAAAAAGAGCCAGACACAGGAAGTTCTTTAATTAAAAATGGGATCATGATACTTCTTATATTCTATAACTGGTACAATATTCAACCTCTATATGTTACACAGAAAATAAAATAATTTGTGCCTTTTAGTCAGTCTTGACACCTAGCAGCTACATGGACAAGTCATGGTTTTCTTGGCAACATTTTTTGGAAGTGGTCTGCCCATGAATTCTTCATAGGGCTTAGAAGGAATCTTCTTTTTCTAGCATTTTTTCCACAACTACAAGATCTGCTTCCACTTTTTGGATCAACCAAGTGTTGATGCATTGATAGCAGCAACAATTGACCAGTCAACCGGTTTGTCACCCTAGTCCAGGGGTCAGCAATCTTAAACACTCAAAGAGCCACAAAGTTCCTAACCGGAAGCCCCCCCATTCAATTCTGGAGCCGACCGGTAGTCCAGTTCCCCCACAATACAGTCTCCTCCTAGCGTGGTGTCCTTTTTCCTCTACCTGCCCTAATCGAAAGCCCTATCAATTGTGGAGCTGACCAGAAACAGGGAGCCACAGCAGAGGGATGAAAGAGCCACATGTGGCTCCAGAGCCGCGGGTTGCTGACCTCTGCCCTAGCCTAATGTGAGAGTGACTGGCCCTATGTAATACTACACTATTCTATGTATGGCTCCAACATTCATGCAATTAATATCAATCTCATAGTTTTCAATTTAATTTTAACATTACTTTCATGGCACAGTGGTTAGAATGCCGTATTGCAGGCTAATTCTGCTTTCTGCCAACTGCCAGCAGTTCGGCAGCGTGAGTCACACTGGCTTAAGGTTGACTCAGCCTTCCATCCTTCCGAGGTTGATAAAATGAGGACCCAGATTGTTGGGGATAATATGCTGAGTGTAAATCACTTAGAGGGCTGTAAAGCATTGTGAACTGGTATATAGGTCTAAGTGCTATTGTTATTATTTCTTTATTGAAATATCCTCAAGTTTCTTAAAGACCATAGTAAAAATTTGATCTGTAAAAAAAGTCAATAAATGAAATTATATATTTTCCAGTCATTCTTTTTTTTTGGGTATATTAGAAACAACTTTGCTATCCCCCATGAAAACCACTGGATTATTTTAGGGCAGTTAACAGTTCTCATGCTCCTTCACCTCAGTAGAGTTAATGGGGAGAAAAAAAAATCAAGTCTGTGGAAAAGAGGGACAGAGAGGGGAAGAGAGAGAGAGAGATGCAAAGGATTCTTCCACTTTTGATTTGTCTGTGACTAGACTAGCAAAAACAGCTTAAGCAAGTCATGGGCCCACCTGAATGTTTGGATTCTGGGCATTCAGATCCACATTGGCTAAGCCTGTCAGGCTTTGTAAGTCCAGCACAAAAGGTGTTTTCTCTTCTGGGAGTATTTCCGCAGGTTGGAGCGATGCCAGCTGGTTCCTTGAAGCCTGTTGTAATGGCCAATGATGTTTGTGTTGATCTGGCATCACCTGTCCATTCAGCTTCAAGTTCTGCATCCTATGTGCCTGTGGCATTTCTTCTTTGAATGAAGGGACATCAGGTGATGTGGCAATCTGAAATGAAAGTTAGTTATAGTCTTATTGCCTGATGAAGATCCAGCATCCACGTATCCCAGCAGACATGTTATACTACAACTCCTATGATGCTCAAACCCTTTCCTTGCAAACTTGCATATAAGACAAGATAGAGCAGGCTCCAATGATGGTCACTCAGGAGGAACTATATTCTCTAAGCTTTACTGTTGGAAAAACCTTGTCCTATAATGTCACCTATTACACATTCAGACCATGATGAAATAAGGAGCATGTTCTTTGCAGAAAGTCTGTGCAAGCAAATTGACTCACTAGTTACTTGCTGTAAAAAAATAAAAGTATTGTAATCATAAATAGCAATCACATCCCAACTAACTGTCAGTTTCCTGGTTGCCAGTGGTCCCTCATTAAAATAACACAAAATGTATAAAAGTTTCAGAATGGCAAAGAAATCAGGGCAATGAAAATAAGTTAATTCTGAGCTCCTGATACACAAACAGTTGATGCACTGCTTTGTATACTTTATATTCTGCAGCATTATACAAGATGGAATCCAACTCACTGGAATATTTTTTTCCCAGTTCTATTACAAATGAAAAAAATTGGGTGTTGGCTATGGGTTGGAAAATTAATTAATATAAACACTCCTAAGAATGTAGTCTGGGAATGATTTACAACCTAACACATACTGTAGTGATTTTTACCAATGATATTTTGGAACCAGTCTTCCAAATTCTGGAGTCTTCCACATGTGTTGGACTACAACTCCTGAAACATCATTGCCACAATTTGGAAGTCTGTCCCAACTTTTCTTTGAAAGATTACTTCTGCAGGCCCACCATGACTCACTGCAAGGAGCTATTTCCCAACATTCAGCTTGAGTTCCCCAAGTCTTGTTCTCTGTATGCTACTTCCTTTCACTGCAGGAGCCCAGAATTTAGCTGCAGGATTAGAGAAACCGGGGATGCTCCCCCTTCCTTCATATGGGATACCAAGAGGCTCTATTACCTGCAATTAGGGCTTGATGGCTTTTGAAAGACTCTTCCCCCTCACTACTTTCATCTTGATCACTGGAGCACTTCAAAGGAGCTGGAGCTGGTTGGGACTCACATGAGCGCACATATAAGGCATCATCGATGGATTTACAAGGGTTGCACATCAAAGCTCTGGAGCCTGTCTTCCTCTCCCACAGTGAAAATGAGAGAAAACAGCAGGAAGATTGCTGGTCTCTGCTGTTTTTATTAAGGAGTGGGACCAGCCCTGGCAAAAGGGCTTGTGGTAATATTTCTGATCCCCAAAGAAAGCTTTAGCTATAAGACTAAAGGAAGTATGATTGCTCAATTTGGCAGAGATGTTCATACTCTTCTAATCAAGGCTTAAGTAGAGCTTCAAGGCTGGACAATGGGATTTTTGGTGTCTCATTACCAGATAAGACTAACAAAAAACAGGAGAAAAGCACAGATATTGACTATTAAAACAGCAAATGAAGAAGAGACAAACTGTTATTTCTTTCAGGTCCATTGCTCCAGCAAAATCAATGTTCCACCCAGTTCCTTTTAAGTTTAGTGAAATCGGGAGACCTAATAATAATAATAATACTTTTATTTCTATCAGCCCTGAGACCAGGTTCTTCAGACAGGGTACACTAAATCTTAGATACCAAAATCAAAGAAGAGGTTCCAACTGTTTGGTTCTGTTTATTTGGATGGTTGGACTCTTATCATCTCTCTCCCTGACAAGCAACAATGATCAAGATCTGTGCCTCATCTGGTGCAAAGCTCTCTAGAAAATAGATTATTTATTAGGAAGTACCAACAAAAAAAGCCCCTTCCCTTAATTCAGGGATGGGTACCCTGCAGACCCCAAGTTTCTTTTTTGTGGTCCCTCTCCTCTGACTTTAATTACAGGGACAGGAAATACATGAAAAGTTTTGTATAAGTACTAAATTAACTTAAATAGGTTTAAAATGTCCAAAGTAAGACCTCAACTTTCCCTTCAAAATCAGGAAAAGAAAAGCAATTATCTCATCTTAACCCGTGTATATCTTTACTCCATTCCACTTCAGCTCTTGGGCTCTTCTCAAAAGCTCAGCTGAGACTTCTTTGCATTGTTCCAGTTCTTTCCCTTCTGATTTAGGAAATCTATCTTTTTTGCTGGTGTCTTTAATTGTGGAAATAAATTATTTCTAATATCTTCTCATTTTTATTTCATTTTCCTAAGAGACCTCAGTTATTGATAGTATGTTAACTTGAATGCAAGAAAGAATGAATGTGGCCCTCGGTTATCATAAAACACAATGAATCCATTTCACAATTTACATTAAAATGTTTATAAAGAAAAACCAAAATGAGAGCTTGATACTTGACTGAAAGCATCTGAATAAAAATTCCTCATAGAATGAAAGTTCTTAATAAAGATTGTCTTCTTCCCATTCTATCATGGAGGTACAAGAAAGTCCAAATAAAATGCACATAAACCATGTGTTGAACTTAGTCTGATCCAGCATTCCTAGAAATGGGTGTAATTGGTATATTAGCTTGAACTATATATGGACTTTACTGAAATCTGGTTAGCCTAATTCAGGATTTACCCAGAAGGATGATCAAATGCAAACCTGAGTTTTCAAGAGGAAAGCTCTATTCAACAACAGGATGCTGGTTTACCCAAAATAGATAAAGGCTTTCCTTGAGCCAAATTCAAATCCTGATGACTACATGGACATCTCCATGCAGTTTACTTGGCAACAGGGTGGAAATGCTTTCAAAAGCTATTGCTATCTTCTGATATGTTTGTGTTGACTTTTGCTTTAGCCTATAGCCCCTGGATTTGCTATGATCTGAACTACAAATGCCAAAATTACTTCCTCTAGAAATTGCACAATTGGGAGACTTTACCATGCTTAAATTAGTTAGCGAACTTGTTCAAAACACAACAGAATATTATAATAGACAGGCTATTGCAAAGTGAGACCTTAATGTGGACATTTTAATATAAACCTACATATATAAATTAATTCATTCCTGAGGGATTGGGAGTAAATTAAAAAGCTATAAAAACACAACTTAAGTTCTGTCTGAACGATTTTTGACTAATCACCAGTGAGCAGAGGTACCCTCCAGATAAGGTGAGACTCTGCCTTCTTTTACTCTAGTACAAAAATCATGGCCTTGTCCATTTTTAAATCTTGTTACCCAACTACAGAGTACAGCCTTTTTTTTCAGAAGGGAGGGAGGAAGGAAGGAGAGAGATGAGGAACCTGGAACTCTGATCAAGAGGCTAATCTCCATTGAAAAGAAATTGGCTGTGTTTGAGCAAACCTAGCGTGGGGAGTTATTCACAGAACCTTCATATTCCACAGCACACAACTTGAAAAACCTTGATAATAGAGATCATTGTGAATAGTCACACAAGAGATTATATACAAAGTTGAAACCACAGTAACCTTATATATAATAGCTCCCTCTGGCCCCAGATCAGAAACACAGTGAGTCTCCACAAAGTTGGCACTGTTCCTTTCTCACCTTTAACTGGATTAAAACTGCTGTGACCAACCACTGAGAACAGGCTTTCTGGCTAACCATCAAAAGGCTTCAATGCTACTTTTAATTGTTTTGACCAGGAAAGCTGCTTTTACCACCTGCTTCCTTCCTGGCTGTATTTTGCTCTTTGACCTTTCTTTGGAAAGAAGGAAACAGACTGAAATGTGGCTTGTTTATCTATATTCAGAGACAGACAGGCAGGTTTTGGAGGGAGACCTTCAACCTGCAGCTATATCCACTAAATCAATAGGATGGCAGAAGAGGAAGCTTAATATATCAGTGGGAAACAAAACTTGCAAAGTCCACAAGCAGCTCAGACAGATTTTGACTTGCTTGAAGAACGACACTGACCTAATTAATGGAATAATAACCCCCTCTGGTCTCTATATAAGACATCTTAAAGTTTGTAACAAGTTATCAGATATGTGAACAAGCAGAGAAGGACATGAATAATTAGAAAGGAGGACAAGTGGGGGAAAATGAAGATATACTAACTGTGACGTCCTTGACAAAAATCACAACGAGAAACTGCAAAAAAAAAATTATTTTGACCTACATGTATATGACCCCTTCATGGATTACTGCTTTGTCGTGGTTAAGAGGCTTGCGTAACTCAATGAAGCTATGAACTATGCTGTGCAAGGATACCCAAGAGGGACAGGTCATAGCAGAGAGTTCTGACAAAACATGATCCACTGGAGAAGGAAATGGCAACCCATTCCAGTATCTTTGCCATGAAAACCCCATGGACAGTACCAAAAGAAAAAAGATATGACGCCGGAAGATGAGCCCCTCAGGTCGGAAGGTGTCCAATATGCTACTGGGGAAGGGCTAGTACTAGTAGCGCCAGAAAGAGTGAAGCGACTGGGCCAAAGGCGAAAGGACGCTCAGCTGTGGATGCATCTGGTGGTGAAAGGAAAGTCCAATGCTGTAAAGATTTTTTATCCATAGGAACCTGGAATGTAAGATCCATGAATCAAGGCAAGCTGGACGTGGTCAAACAAGAGATGACAAGACTGAACATCGACATCTTAGGAATCAGAGAACAAAAATAGACAGGAATGGGTGAATTTAATTCAGAGACCATCAGGTATACTAATGCGGGCAAGAATCCCTCAGAAGAAATGGAGTAGCCTTCATAATCAATAAAAAAAGTAGGAAAAACAATACTGGGATACAATCCCCAAAATGATAGAATGATCTCAGTTTGAATCCAAGGCAAACCATTCAATATTACAGTAATCCAAGTCTATGCCCCAACCACTGGTGCTGAAGAGGATGAAATTGACCGGTTCTATGAAGCCTTACAGCACCTTATAGAATTAACACCAAAAAATCATGTCCTTATCATTATGGGGGATTGGAATGCTAAAGTAGGAAGCCAAAAGATAACCGGAATAACAGGCAAGTTTGGCCTTGGAGTACAAAATGAAGCAGGACACAGGCCGATAGAATTCTGTCAAGATAATACGATGGTCATAGCAAACACTCTTTTCCAACAACCCAAGAGACAAGTCTACACATGGACATCACCAGACGGTCAACACAGAAATCAGATTGACTATGTGTTCTGCAGTCAAAGATGGAGAAGCTCTATACAGTCAGTAAAAACAAGACCAGGAGCTGACTGTGGTTCAGATCATGAGCTTCTCGTTGCAAAATTTAGACTTAAATTGAAGAAAGTAGGGAAAAGCACTAGGCCACTCAGGTATGAACTAAATCATATCCCTGATGAATATACAGTAGAGGTGACAAATAGATTTAAGGAATTAGATCTAATAGACAGAGTGCCTGAAGAACTATGGACGGAGGTTCGCAACATTGTACAAGAGGTAGCAACTAAAACCATCCCAAAGAAAAAGAAAGGCAAGAAAGCAAAATGGTCGTCTGAGGAAGCTTTGCAAATAGCTGAGGAAAGAAGGGAAGCGAAAGGCAAGGGAGAAAGAGAAAGGTAGACCCAGTTGAATGCAGAATTCCAGAGAATAGCTACAAGAGATAAAAATGCGTTCTTAAATGAACAGTGCAAAGAAATAGAAGAAAACAACCAGAAGTTGGCAAACGGACAGTTTCCGGCCTCCGGAGGGCCACTGGGGGTGGGGGGTGGGGAAGGCTGTTTTTGCCCTCCCCAGACTCCTAGAAAGGCTCTGGAGGCTGGGGAGAGAGAAAAACAGGCCTTCCCCACCACCCCCCCGAGGCCCTACAGAGGCAGGAAACAGCCTGTTTCCCTACTTCTGGTGGGCCCAGAAGGCCCGAAAATCAGTTGGCCGGTGCACACATGCGCACCAGAGCTAAGCTCACATGACCACTGATATGGTTACGTGTGCCACCTTTGGCACGTGTGTCATAGGTTCACCATCACGGTCCTAGAATGTGAAGTCAAATGGGCCTTAGGAAATCTGAACAACAACAAAGCTAGTGGAGGAAACAGTATTCCAGCTGAGCTACTCAAAATCTTAAAAGAGGATGCAGTAGAAGTGCTACACTCAATTTGCCAGCAAATTTGGAAAACTCAACAGTGGCCACAGGATTGGAAAAGGTCAGTTTACATTCCAATTCCAAAGAAAGGCAATGCCAAAGAATGTTCAAACTATCGCACCACTGCACTCATTTCACATGCTAGTAATGTTATGCTTAAAATCCTACCAGCTAGGCTCCAGCAGTATGTGGATCGAGAACTACCAGAAGTACAGGCAGGATTTCGAAGAGGCAGAGGAAAGATCAAATTGTCAACATACCCTGGATCATGGAGAAAGCTAGGGAGTTCCAGAAAAACATCTACTTCTGTTTCATTGACTATGCTAAAACCTTTGATTGTGTGGATCAAAACAAATTGTGGCAAGTTCTTAAAGAGATGGGAGTATCAGACCACCTTATTTGTCTCTTGAGAAACTTATAAGCGGATCAAGAAACAACAGTGAGAACTGGACACGGAACCACTGATTGGTTCAAAATTGGGAAAGGAGTCCAAAAAGGCTGTATACGGTCACCCTGCCTATTTAACTTATAAGCAGTGTACATAATGAGAAAGGCGGGGCTAGATGAATCAAAAGTTGGAATTAAGATTGCTGGCAGAAATATCAATAACCTCAGATATGCAGATGATACCACTCTAATGGCAGAAAGTGAAGAGGAACTAAAGAGCCTCTTGATGCGGGTGGAGAAGGAGAGTGCAAAAGTTGGCTTGAAACTCAACATTAAGAAAACCAAGATCATGGCATCTGGCCCTCTCAATTCCTGGCAAATAGATGGGGAAGAAATGGAGGTAGTGACAGATTTTATTTTTCTGGGCTCCAATATCACCACAGATGGGGACTGCAGCCAAGAAATTAAAAAATGCTTGATCCTGGGGAGGAAAGCTATGGCAAATCTAGACATACTAAAAAGCAGAGACATCACCCTGCCAACAAAAGTGCGTATAGTCAAGGCTATGGTTTTCCCAGTTGCAATGTATGGCTGTGAAAGTTGGACCATAAGAAAGGCTGAGTGCCAAAGAATTGAGGCCTTTGAACTATGGTGCTGGAGAAGACTCCTGCGAGTCCCTTGGACTGCAAGGCGAACAAACAAATCAGTCCTACAGGAGATCAACCCTGACTGCTCTTTAGAAGGCCAGATCCTGAAGATGAAATTCAAATATTTTGGCCACCTAATGAGAAGGACAGACTCAGGAAAGATTGAGGGCAAAAGAAGAAGGGGACGACAGAGAATGAGGTGGCTGGATGGAGTCACTGAAGCAGTAGGCGTGAGCTTAAATGGACTCCAGAGGATGGTAGAGGACAGGAAGGCCTGGAGGAACATTGTCCATGGGGTCATGATGGATCGGACATGACTTCGCAACTAAAAATAACAACATGTATATGAAATTATACTTTCCAGCATCAGAAACATTGTTTTTTCAATCACAATATTTTTCAACAAATCTTTTTTTTATGCTATCAATAACATTAAAATTAACAATGCACTTTTCAAATTCCACTAGAGACTCATGTGATCTACAGACGATAGCAATTGTAGATTTGAAGGGGTTGGATAGAAGCTGATCGATGGAATCAGGAGATAAATTAAATAATGTAAATCTAAGCTATCAAGTCTGTTGACAGACTATAAAAACGTAGACAATGTACAAGTCACAATATGTGAAAGTTTGAATGACTACTGTGATTGTGAAGGGAGATTGATGTGAAAACAATCTCCCTTCAAAGAGCCAAGATAAAAAGCTGGACAATATTTAATTTTAAGGCTAGACTTGTTAGACAGAGGACATGAGGACCCAAAGGAGTATTTGCCTTTTGCCAGACATTTGATAAGCCTAGTAACAAGGAAGCTTCCCTAGTGAAAAAAGGGTTTTTAATTCTGGGACCACTAGTATGATGCTAGACTGATTTCCTACCCTTACTTTAAATAAAAATATTGGATGACTTTTAAAGGGTGGCAAAGCAAAGCATCTCTCTCTCTCTCTCTCTCTCTCTCTCTCTCTCTCTCTCTCTCTCTCTCTCTCTCTCTCTCTCTCCCTCCCTCCCTTCCTCCCTCCCTCCCTTCCTCCCTCTCAAACAAAGTGCCAATAGCTTCAGTTTCAATAATTGCAACTGTAAAAACCACCAAATGTAAAATGAAATGGGCATGCATACAAGACAAATTAAAATTAATATATATTTTGATTAACTAAGATATCTGAATTTTCACTAAAAATACACTGAAGCAGTGGTGGAATTCAAATTTTTTTACTACCAGTTCTGTGGGCGTGGCTTGGTAGGTGTGGTGTGGCTTGGTGGGCATGGCAGGAGAAGGATACTGAAAAATCTCCATTTCCACCCCACTCCTGGGGGAAGGATACTGCAAAATTCCCATTCCCTCCCCACTCCTGGGGGAAGAATATACTGCAAAATCTCCATTCCCAGCCAGAGGTAGTATTTGCTGGTTCTCCAAACTACTCAAAATTTCCGCTACCGGTTCTCCAGAACCTGCTGAATTTCACCCCTGCTCTGAAGCCATGCTTGCATAGAATTATTTATCCATGACTAAAATACCTTCAGTCAGTCAGGAACAAAAGCACTACAAATACGCACGTCTCTCTTAAGAATTTTTGAGAGAAGAAAAGATCCAGGTACTATTTTCAGAAATATGAGAACTAATACTTCAAGTTAATAGTAGCAAGAGCGGGTGCAACTGGCTTGTAGATGTTGGCTGAATTACACACATTTTAAACTTAAAAAAAAAATACTTAGCAACCATAATGGAAGAATTCAAGACAATTTGTCTGTGGATTTAATGGGCTTTTCATTTAGTTCTGGTATAAAACTATCCAGAACAGTTAACAAAATAACAGAGTTGGAAGGGACCTTGGAGGTCTTCTAGTTCAACCCCCTGCTCAGGCAGGAAACCCCATACCAGTGATGGCTAATCTTTTTGCTGTTGCATGCCAAAAGCAGGGGGAGTGCCATACGCATGTGTGCCCTGCCCCCTGCGCTCCCGTCACTTTTGGCACGTGATGGCACGGTGGGACCAATAGGCCCGTTTTTCACCCTCCCCAGGCTCCAGAGGCTTTCTTGGAGTCCAGAGAGGATGAAAACAGCCTTCCTCCCTTCCGGAGGCCCTCCGGAGGCTGGAAACAGCCCATTTCCTGACTTCCAGTGGGACCAGAAGCCCATGTTTCACCCTCCCCAGTCTCCAGAGGGTTTCTTGGAGTCCAGAGAGAATGAAAACAGCCTTCCTCCCTTCCGGAGGCCCACCTAAGGATGGAAACACCCCCCCCCCCATAAGGCCCAAAAATCAGGTGGCTGGCAAGCGCATGCATGCTGGAGCTGAGCTAGGGCAACGCTCGTGTGCCCACAGATATGGCTCCGCGTGCCACCTGTAGCACATGTATTATAGGTTCGCCATCACGGCCCTATACCATTTCAGTTGTTGGATTTAGCACATTTTACAACGTTAAGAAAAGACACTGCAAAGTTTACATAATTTCATTAGTGACTGATGCTGGGTTGTTTTCGAAGTTCTAAGAGATTGATCAGAGGGCTGTAAGTATAATGCCCTGACAATAAAATCGGACTAGTAAGATAATTTAATATGCTGTAATATTAAAATATTAAATTTGGTTTAAAATTTTCAAACATTTGGGCCACAAAAGCTTACTGAAAAATACAGATGAATCTGTGAGTTTTGGGTTTTTAATAGGCTACAATCTTACTCCTTGTGGTCACACACTGCACTCAGCATTCTAAAACATACAAACACAATGCTATTGAAAACAAGCTGGGCCTCTTACAACAAACTGAATTCATTCTTCAGATATTTTGTTAGGGTACTGCAATCCAAACAACAGGCAAATTATATATATATATATATATGTTTTTCTTCTAGCCAGGTTTTCCCTACGTAGCCAAGGTTTTTTTGTAGCTGGGCTTTTTTCTTTCCTAACACCTAGCAAGCTCTCACTGCTAGGTGGGAGACCTAAATATTCTATACTCTCAGTCTACATATGAAGTAAATTGACATATTGTTACTACTACTTGGTGCAAATTAAGCTGTTGTTATACTGAATTATGAAAGATTTTCAGTTTATTATAAAGCACAACCTGATGCCTTTAAAGATATTGGACTATTGTTGCCATCATATTCAGCATTTCGCACCATGAGATGAGCAGCATATAGAGATAGATAGATAGATAGATAGATAGATAGATAGATAGATAGATAGATAGATAGATGTTCAGCTATTGGTTGACTAATATGTAGAGCTGACTAATATTGACTAATATGTAGAGATGTAGAGCTGTGGTTCAAAATCTTGACTTAGCTTCTGGTTGAGATAGGCTTCATGAAAAGCTTTTGACCAATTAAATACTGGGTCTTGTATGTTACAACCATTGTCTTTTAAATTAATAACAAATGCCTTTATCTCACACAAGTCTAAATACTTTATACTAGCACAATTTATATCTAGGTGCAACTTTTTCTTAGTTCTTATTCCAAAAAGGTTAGGGTTAGAAGTTTATAAAAACAAATTCACAATAAAATAAAATCTACAACAAAATAATAGAAAGGCAGATCTGTAATAAATAATTAATTCTAATCAAGTGAAACTTTTGTCTGACTGTAGGCATGGAAAGGATGGAGTCTACAAATGTCCCCGAACAAGGCTCTTCTTTAAATATAGGCTTACGGCATTTTTAGTTCACATACTGGTGTTCTCTTACAGAGAAACCCAGGAATATCACAAAAGCTTTATTTATTTTCTCTGTAGAATAAAATAAATGAGGCTTGATATACAAACAAGCATTACAAATCTCTTATTCCAGTTCATGGTTTAGGGGAAATCCCTTCCTTTTCCTCAGTTCTTGATTTCAATATGTTCAGGGATATCTTACAGTTCTCCATTTCTTGAAGACAGTGAATATATTGCTTTTTGGGACATTCACAGTGAATGCAATATCCTTGTAAAAGGAGACTTTCCAGGTGGACAACATGAGGAAGCCACTTCATCCATGGCAATCCATTTGCCTCAATACATCCCAGATGAAAAAACCCTTTGCTGACTTCAAAGGTTAGCATGTTTTCCCAATTTCCTGTACTGGTGCAGCCCAGCAGCTGAAGAATGCAAGCTTCGCCACCTGGGAGCAGCTGCTGGACAGAAAGCCAGCCAAAAGATTTGTGTCAAACACAAACAGCAGCTGCAGAACAAACAGTGCTCACCTAACTGGCTTTTGGCAGCAAGAAACATTTCAGCATTGAAAACTATTGGGGATTCTCTGGTTGTATCCATTCTAGGAAAAAAAGTTGGGGGGGGGAAGCCTAAGTCAAATCTAGATTTAGGAAACAGCTGGTCACTGCAGCTGCAGTTCTATGGAAAGAGAGAAAATATAAGTTAGACACTTAGGGCCTGCTCTTAGAAAGAACACTACCGCAAAACATGTTATCTGATGATTTAAAAGTGACCCTGAACATTCGCTGCTGTTTTAGGAACATCTCAAAATCTGCTCTGTCCAATCCTTCCCTACTAATTGGAGTCTGCTTAGAACAGCAAGCTATATGGAACACAGGAACTTCTGCAGAAAATTAGGCTAATTAAAAGCTCTGAAGCCAGTTCTTTTATCTATATTATTGTGTTAATGGGTGGTCAGTCATTATTAAGGTGACCCAAAGAAGAGTAAACAAATCCCCAATCAATGCCAAGCATAAGCATAATACTTCCCTTCTGGCAACATATTTTTTTTAAAGTGAGTTGCCATATTCAATATTCACTTACTGAATGCAACATTAGCAATTGGGTTATCTCCTTGATATTAAAGGGGAAAATAGTAAACAATGAAATGCAAGCTCTTGCATTTGTGACAAGAGAGAGGTGAACATCTGAACAAAGTAGCAATAATTGGTTTAAGGTTTGCTGAACAAAATCCAGAGGTGGTTTGGTACTGAGATGTGAGTGTGCAGCATTCAGTTCTGATTACTGTGAAGTCACAATAATTCCAGACAACAGAAACATACAGAACCACAGCCTTTCTAGTTCTTATTGGGGGCTGGGGCGGAGAATGGAGAGGCAGTACATTTAATTTCTCATTTATGTGCCAAATTTAAATACCCTAACTGTTCAAAACCACGCTACTGTTCAGAATGAGGGAGCTGGCTTTGGGAAGCACAAAGAATAGGAAACAGAAAAAATAATAATTATAGCAGTAATGGGGCTGGTTTACAGTTCTGGATTTATTAGGCTTGTTGGAATTCTTGCAATTTGAAGTGGAAATAAATACATACTATTTTGATTTTCTCTGAGAAAAAGAAATTTCTCCAGCAAAAGGACGTTCTCCTTCCCTTTTCTCCAAGTTCTTTTCCCTCAGAGCTGATGCCACCACTGTTTCAAATCTTTCTTTTTGCCCCTCTCATCTTCAGCAATTACGCATTCCCCCCTTCCCCAAATAATTCTGACTAAAATAATCTGGCACATCTCAAAAGGAAGAATGGCTCCAAAATGGTAAAGCATGCGCTTGTGCACAATAAGCCCCTTTCAGAATGAGCAATGGTTCAGTGCCCGTGTTGCGTTGCAAATCCAACCTCAGAAAAGGACAAAGCAAGGAGACAAGAGGACTTAATTGCTAAAGAAATGAAAGAGAGAGAAAAAAAAAAAAGCACATCCACCCACAAGTCAGAGACCACCCCCTGCTGCGGCCAGTGGTGGGCATGCATTCCACACATGCAAGCAAGCAAGCAAGCAAATATAGCAGCCTCCTTCCGGGTCTGTAGGGAAGGTGCAGCAGCAGCTGCTTCTGCTGCTCACTCCCCCCCCTCCCCACCTGGAGCCACCATTTACCCACTGTCTGTGACAGGTCAATTATCTCCTGCCAAGACAAGGACAGGCGTCATAAAGGGAGAGAATGACGCTGGTAAGTCAGGAATAAGCAGCAGGAGACAGAGGGGCTCCTGCAAAGAGAATAGCCTGCTTTCATCTCTGGCCACAAAACTGTAGAGAAAATAAACCTTAGGAAGAACCTTCAGGGCAGAGATGACGCTACAGGGAACTTGGTCCAGCAGTTAACAGCAGCTGGACCTAAGAGTCTTTGAGTCACCTTTTGCTAAGGTTATATGTTCTTCTGAACTTTCAGAAAGCATCTCAGGTAAGGCAAAGCTGCGGAATGGCCAGGAAGCCTGTCAGCTGAGGCTTGCCTGAAGAAGGCAAGATGGGCTTTCACTCACCTCCACCAAGGTATAGTCCGTTTCTTTCGGATGGGGACTGCGCTGTTTCTTCAAGGGCAGCCCTTGGACAGCAGCAAGGGAAGTTGTCAGAAACAGGAGGCTCAGAATAAGCACAGCTCTGCCTCGGGCTTTAGACATCTCTTCCTCCTACTCCAGCGCAGCGCCCCTCCTTGCAAGGCTTCCCTCCTTCCCCCCCCCCACCCCGCACACCGCGAGGCAGGCGAGCAGGAAAACCGGCCGCGTCGAGCGCTTAGTCCCCCCTCGCCGGTCTTTAAACCTTTCCGAAAAAGGGGAAGGAGGCAGCCCGGGTCCTCTCGCCGCCTTTCCGCTCCTCTTTGCAAACGGTCGGAGTGAAGGGTATCAGATGAAAGGGAGGGAGAGAGAGAGACAAAATTGGGCGAGGGAAAGTCTTCGCCCCCTCCTCCCCCCCCCGCGGCCTTCACCCCGGCTCGCGTTTCCTCCGTCTCTCAGCTCCGCGCCGTTTTCTGAGCACCGGATTTTATTGCCCAGCTTTGAGCTGCCGCCCCGACAGGCGCCGGTGCTGCGGGAAGGCGCTGGCGCGAGAAGAGCCGCAGACTGGAAAAGGTGCAGGAAGAAGAGGAGGAAGCGGCTCCCCTCCGGTGTGTCCAGCGGCGAGAAGTCCGATTTCTTCCGCCGCCGCTCCGGCTGTCCCCCCGCACGTGGCTGTGCCGTGACGCCCAACTAATCTCAAGAAGAGGCGCTCAGATACTCCCGAAGCCGCCCAGTTTCTCCGGAGCAAAGGCGGGGGAAATGATTCTTCTGCTCGGGAGGTGGGGAAAGGAAGAGACCCTCCGGCCGGCCGCTCTTCGGATCGCCTCAGAAACGCCGCTGCCGTCTCATCCTCCTCATCCCGAAGCCCGGATCGTCTTCGGAAGAAACCCACGTGCCTCCGTCACCGATCCACACGTTGCCCACCTCTGGAACCCGGCCAGGCGCCGCGTTGCCCGCAGCCGCCGCATCTCCTGGCCTCCGATTACCTCGGCTGCTGTGCCTGCCGCAGCTTCGGCGAGTTCCCCGCCGCTCCTTGGCCGGAGGCGTCCCATTTCCTTCGCATTTTGCAGGGTGCGCCTCACCGCCCTTCTTGCGACTCGAGCCCCCCCTCGAAGACTCTCGGCGGCTCTTTGTCCTGCAAACTCTCCGGCCGCTTCTCTCGCCGACGGCTCCAAGGCTGTCGCTCCTGTGGCACTTTCGCTTCCCCCTCCCCTCCTCTCCCCCCTCACAAGTCAGCCTTTCTTGCCTGCCTAGCGCCGCCGCCTCGGTTCTTCCCCAACCCCGGCGCCTTCCTCGTAGCAGCCTTAGGGCCCCCCCACCCGGTCCCTTCGCTTCTTCTTCTTGGCTCGCCTTTCCTTCCCTGGCGCCCCCGCGGCTTCCTCAGTCCGGCGCTTTCGGGGTGCTCTCGGATTTCGCGGAACGCTCCCCGTCTCCTCGCGCGCTCCCCCAGAAGCCGAGCTTCGTCTGTAGCTCTTGCTCTCCCTCCAGTGGTTTGGCTTCCCTCCACCGCAGCCTTCGGTGACGTTTGCCCGCAGGAGGATCTTTGCTCGCAGGCCCGGGCGTGAGCGCGCGACACCCCCTCCCAATAAAATGGAGAGGGGGAAAAATACCGGTGTGCTCCGCTCACCTGGCAACAGCTTCTGTCTGAGAGATTTTACTCCTACAACAGATTCGATTTACAATGGCTTTGGGGTCCATCTTGGTCCAAAACGTGGATCTGAGGTTTCCAAACGATTGTCTTGATTTGTGTTTTTATATGACATCCGCCAAACCGCTATATAATCACAAGTTACCGCATAAAGCCACTCATCACAAATAAAAATACAATATTAGTTGATGCTGCCAGGCTGCAAAAGCATAGATCTGGAATGTTACAATGCAATTTTTCTAAATGAAATCACAGTTGTACATAATAGTCTGATTGGTCACATCTCAGTTGCATGTATTCTGCTTACCATGAGACATAGTGATCATGTAACTGACCCTTTTGAGATCCAAATGTACAGAATAGCACAAAAGTATGTTCTGGAGCACGGATTCTTATGATTCCTACATGGCACTTGCAGGAATCATAATAGATTATGGCACAAAAGCATAAATCCAATGTCTTGATTTCACATGATTTTTAAATCAGATTCACCTAATATCAAATAATCCATAAATAGGGATCTCAGGTAAAGAGCAAAACACTAATTTATGATCATCAGAATATACTGTATAGACATGATAGTGATGGCTTCAGATGGATTTCTTGAAAAAAATCTGAAAGCAATTCATGGCTTGAATCCATATTATGCATCACGATGGGTCCAAAAGGATGCTGAATTTAACACAATTTCTTGTACGTGGGTAGATGTGACCTATGATTTGGTAACAGTTCTTTATGAATACTATATAATTTGGATCTTATGAGGATCCTTGCCATAGATCACATTTTTTCACACAATTGCCAAAAATAATCAGATCTGACATATGACTTGTCTGCAAATTAAATCTATAGTTAGTTTCATTTAAATCCTATATAAAATTTATATGGACCTATATATCTGACCAAGGCTTGTGCATCATAGTAACGTACAAAACTGTTCCATGATGTGAACTGTGATTTAACGAAATTTTCAGTGGATAACCTATTAAAATCAAGCAAAAGGGAAAGAACCAATTATCAGATTCACATTTGTCTTGGTGGCATCCAAAGCAGGGGTGAAATTCACTTACCTTCCCTACTGGTTCGCAAATGTGCACGCACCGTTGTCTGCGCATGTGCAGAGGCTTAAAATGTTGCATAAAAGTGATGTCATGATGTCCGCGCGGGTGGGTAGAGCCTTCTGCAGCTGCCGCTACTGGTTCACCCGAGCCAGATAGAACCGGCTGAATTTCACCCCTGATCCAAAGCAATTAGATCCATTATTGTGATAGTGCATTCAATGCTGACAGATATATATCAAGTTGATTTCAGGCAGATCACATGTATCAAATCCATATTTAAATTTCAAAATCTATATTGGGATAGCTGTTACTCAGTAATGCTGTTGAACACCAAACCTCATGGCCCCAAGTGGATGTGTGAAATGTAAGGATTTTTCATGTCTGTGAAATTGATAATTTGAGGTCACTTCCTTCTGCTTTTTTCCCCAGGCATAGAAACACAGAGCAGATCTTTTGATTCTTCTTCTAGTACTAAATAGTTAACTAGGCACTATTTCGATAATCTATAAATACGTTCTTATAGCTACTTCATTAATCATTACTCGTCAGATTCCTACTCTCAGGAATGTGGTCTCACATAGAACATCTCAGTCCCGAATAGATACCTCCAAACTTTGACTGAAGAAATGGATGTTTTTTTAAAAAAATTAGATTTATATGCTGCCCTTCTCCGGAGACTCAGGGCGGCTTACAATGCGTTAAGCAATAGCCTTCATACTTTTGTATATTTTATAGAAAGTCGGCTTATTGCCCCCACAAACTGGGTCCTCAATTTACCTACCTTAGAAAGGATGGAAGGCTGAGTCAACCTTGAGCCTGGGGAGATTTGAACTTGCAATAATTGCAGGCAGCTGAATGTTAGTAACAGGCTTTTAGTCTGTTGAGCTATCCAGGCTCCTATGTTGTGTGGAATTGTTCTCAGCAAGATTGTTGGGCTGAGGAAGTGGGACACAAGAAGTGGGGAAGCAAGGGATGAAAGGCTTAGAAATAATTCCACTTTCATTCTCCGACTCTCATCCCATTTTCATTCCACTACTGAAATACTTGTTTTGTGCTCTGCTTGTACTGCAAGAAAATTGAATTGAAATCTTAGTATGTTTCCTTGGCCAATGTATGCTGAACCAGATGAATCTTCCAGAGTAGCCCCATATAAAGTGAATTGCAATAGTCCAGCTGCAAAGTGACATAGCCATGAATGATCATGACCAACATTTTTTGACCCAGGAATGGCTGCAACTGGCAAAGAAAATGTAATTATTATTTATTTTATTTTATTCACATTTATATGCCGCCCCTCTCCCGAAAGACTCGAGGCGGCTCACAACAATAAAACGACAACAGTAAAATGAAAAATAAAAATAATTAAATTAAAAACCCAACAATTAAAACTGAATTCCCAACAGATCAGGAGATTTGTTGAAAAAGCTGTGTCTTCAGGTCACCGTGGAAGGAGCAGAGGTCGGGGGCTGTCCAGAGCCCAGTGGGTAACTCGTTCCAGAGGGTCAGTGCGGCCAGAGAACGCCCTCATCCTGGGTGCCACCAGCTGACATTGTCTGGCCGATGGCACCCGAAGGAGGACAGTCCTATGTGAGCGCACTGGGCACAGGGAGGCCAGTTGGAGATTGTCCTGCAAGTACCCCGGGCCCATGCCATGAAGGGCTTTATAGGTAAGAACCAGCACCTTGAAGTGGATCCGAACCAGTGCAGCTTGCGCAGGAGAGGTGTAACACGGGAGTAACGGGATGCCCCCGTAACAACCTGCGCGGCTGCATTCTGGACCAGCTGGAGCCTCCGGGTGTACCCCAAGGGCAGCCCCATGTAGAGGGCATTGCAGTAGTACAGACGAGAGATAACGAGCATGAGTGACCGTCCGGAAGGTGCCATTCCTGTCTAGGAAAGGTCGCAACTGATGCACCAGGCAAACCTGTGCAAAAGCCCCCCTGGTCACGGCCGTCAGATGGTCAACTAAGGACAGCCGCGAATCCAGGAGGATGCCAAGATTGCAAGCCCTTTCAGAGGGAATAAGCCACTCCCCTCCCATCAGTAGTGATGGGGCCGCTAGCTCCTGGGATGCTGGCATCCACAGCCAGTCCATCTTGGAGGGGTTGAGTCTGAGCCTGTTCCTACCCATCCAGACCCGCACTGCCTCCAGGCACTTGGACATCACTGACAGGGCTTCCCTGGGTTGGTCTGGGTTGGAGATGTAGAGCTGGGTATTATCAGCGTACTGATGATACCTCACCCCGAAACTGTGAATAATCTCACCCAGCAGCTTCATATAGATATTAAAGAGCAAGGGGGAGAGAACCGATCCCTGGGGCACCCCACAGATGAGGGACCTCGGGGAGGATCTGTCCCCCTGCCCAGACAAACTGCGTGTGACCTGAGAGGTAGGAGGAGAACCACTGTAAAACAGTGCCCCCCACCCCCAGCCCCCCGAGTCTTCCCAGTAGGATACCATGGTCGATGGTATCAAAAGCCGCTGAGAAATCAAGTAGGACCAGGATAGAGGAATAACCCCTGTCCCGGGCCCACCAGAGATCATTCACCAGGGCAACCAAAGCCGTTTCCATGCTGTGTCTGTGCCTGAAACCCGATTGGTATGGGTTGAGGTAATCAGTTTCCTCCAGGAATTGTGGAAGTTGGTACGCCACCACGGACTCAACAACCTTCGCTATAAAGCGAAGGTTGGAGACAGGAAGAAAGTTGTTTAGGGAGGCCGGATCCAGGGCAGGCTTCTTGAGTAGGGGCCGAACCACCGCCTCCTTAAGGGAGGCGGGGAAGACCCCATCCCTCAACGAAGCTTTGACAATTGCCTGGATCCAGTCTCCGATCACCTCTCTGGTTGCCACAACAAGCCAGGAGGGACACGGGTCCAACAAACACGTTGAGGCCCCCAATCCTCCAACAATCCTGTCCACTTCATCTATGGAAACGGGGTCAAAGTCAACCCAGATATTACCTTCAAGACATGCTCCCCTCTCCTCATCAGACCCTGCCCAGTCAGAGTCTAATTGTGCAAAGGCTGTACTTGTTGTTCATGTGGGAGCCAGGAGTCAATGACAGCCTGCTTCACCTAAGGAAGCATGTTGCATCCAGAATTAGAGATGGACTGTTCCTAGATAACAGTTCTACTAGGCAGACCAGAACATGAAATCAACTCCACAGCTATCTTTATTGAAATTGGCTATAATAAAAGAATCATTCAAGTCTCATTTTGCTGTAAATTCTCATTCTAGACTAGTGACTCGAGGTATCTGTCTGAACTACTGTACTTCCAAACTTTAAAAGTTCAATGCTTTAGCTCTAGCCTCTTTGCAAAATAGTCTGCTTTCAGACTTGCCAAAATCTATTACTGTAGCCTTACAATAAAGTTAGAAAAAGTGTTCAATCTTGTAGATTTCACTTAATTTCAGCTCAACATCTATGGGCATTCTAATTCTATGATTGCCTGGCATATAAAAATGTCAGTCACTATTATAACTTTTTATTCTGCAAAGAATTTTCACCAACTTTTTTTAAAGAAATAAAATGTTCAGACACCTTTTTGTGAACTCTTTATTAAGCAGAACACAAGTAGATTTTGTCAAGCAGTATCTCAGCTTAACATGCATTGTTATTTTCTTAAAGTCAATGTAAAATCTGCTTCTCTTTTTCCTCCCTTCCCACCTGGCACCCAAATTTGTATGACTTCCTCACAGTGTAAAAAACTTGTATTTCTGGAAGAAATTAAAAAGTTAATTAAAAAGTTCATTTAAAATGTTTAACATTTATTTTAAAAATCTAGGATATATATACATTATTACCAACAGAGAAGAGTAGGAGCACAGTGCAATTTAAGATTTTCAAATTGTAATTTATAGTGCAAGCCTGTTTAATGACTTCCAAAATATGGGCCACCATTAGCTAATAATAAGCCTCTGGCTCCATATATTGTTGGGTTTGTGTTTTTTTTTTTTTTTTTTTTGCTCAGTTTATTTCCCAACATTCTCTACAGTCACACATAAAGGCAGACAATTTTAATACACAGTTCAGTGAAATACTGGCCCAAAAAGGTGCATTTGACAAATGGACAACACAGAGATTTGCATTTTTCAATGCACTTACGTACTTTGAAATTTTGGTAATGATGTCGCTTTTTGACATATTCCGACTGCTTTGTACACACTTTTATTGAGAAAACATCATTTTGTCAGCTGCCACAAATAGCTATATACATAAATTATTTTTCCATCAGATCATAATTCTTTTAGTGGTCCCCAAAAGATTAATGATATCATGTGAAGCTCATAGAGACAAAATTGGCTCTTAATTTTTAGTTCAGATTCTTCAGTCATCTTCATAATCAGAGATCTAAATAGTCAATCTAATATCAGCAATTGAAATTCAGAACTTTATATAGAAAATGCTTCATACAGAAAATTCTAATATAATCTGTCAGAACTCAAACTTCGATGCTTATTCTATGATGAAGCTTGCCCAAGATAATTTGCTATGTTAGATTTACATAGTTACTATTACAGCTTCACTCTGTAGGATGTGATAATCAAATATTTACCATATTGGGGAAAATACAAACTCCTTGATGGAACACATCAACTGAATTCACAAGAATATAATTTTGTAATACTCTATGAAGAAAATATGAACAAGTAGAGTATGCATGAGTATTCAAGAAAAAAGACAATGCTCACAGAAAAATCTCTCCTGCTCTCAAATATTATTTGCTACTTACCCAAATGCAGAAAGCTTAATACTCAGCCTGAAAACCCAAAGTGGCCAATGGTCTGGAAGACTTCTTTTGTGCATTGATGAACATAATATTCCTTAAACTTGTTTGTCAATCATCATTTTACTAATAAAAAGGCACTCTCCCAACAGCATGAAATAACGGGGAAGGGAAATATTTAGGTTTATTCTTTCTGTTCAATGTATGTTAATTAGCTGTCAACAATATCAAAAACCTTAAATGATTCATTTGATCAGTCATATATTCTGAGGAAGGTCAGACATTTGTAAAGAGAAAATAATAGAAACCCTGCAGCATTTACTAACACACCAACAAAGCTTCAATGGCAGAATGATGAATAATGCAGATGTGCCAACAGAAGTCAAAGGGATCTTACTGCAACATAAATAAGAAGGCAGCATTTAAAAAAATGCAGGGTAGGCACCCACCTATAGCTGGACCTTGAAGCAATGGGAATAAAATCCAGATTTGTTTTGCCATTCACCACACATAATTTAACAGCTCTTGTGGCCACTTCAGTTTGGTGAGTAAAAAGTCATTCTGTGTATGCCGAGCAGTCATTAAGTGTTGTATTCAAGAACCTAGCTGTAGCTGTTGGTCTTTGAGCCATAAAAAATTCTAAGGAGCATACTCAATTCACAGAAGACATCAAAAGAGTTCAGTCATCTGTCTCTTCATATGTTGTCTCATCAAAAGGTCGGTCAAGGAGAGGTACCACTCGATGACGAGAATATTTCAATAGCAAGAGGTTTCCAACTTCATCGATTTTCTTTAAAGTCTGGAAAAATAAAACACATATAAATTAAGTTTACTGCTTGAGGTACAGAAATGCTACAGCTTTTAAAGATTTAAAGAGCTAGGTAGTGTTATGAAGTAGGACAAGTGTTTTGCTGTTTTAGTTCTTTCCAATGCTCCCTTTTGTTTTATTAAGAATGGCAAATACTCAAGAAAAAGTTTCTTATTTTGCAACATAAATGCACAGCCAATGGAATTATAGCAATAGCATTTAGATTTATATACTGCTTCACAGTGCTTTTCTCTAAGCCCATAAATGGCGAACCTATGGCACGCAAACCATCGCCCCAGTTCAGGTCTGCCACGCATGCGTGCCTCCCACCGGCCAGCTGGTCGTCAGGTGTCTGCCATGCATGCGCAGGGGTGGGGTACATGTGGGGTCCACATGTGCATGTGGGACTGCATGCGCATGTGCAGGGGGTGGGGTGCATGCACAGGGGCAAATTCGCATGGGGCGTATGTGGGGAGCTGCATGTGCATGCACGGGATGGGGTGGGGTGCATGTATGGGGGCCGCATGCATACTGCATTTTGGGGGTTCGGGTGCACACGAGCTTTGGGCACTTGGTCCGGAAAAGGTTAGCCATCACTGCTCTAACCAGTTTACAGAGTCCTGTACCACAATCTAACACATCTATGGTGTGATTTTGTATTTATTTCATGAAACTGTTTAATTGCAGTATCTACTGAAATGCAGTAAATGCTGCATTTAAATAAGCATACCACCAAAAATACATTCAATAAGTGCTACAGGGCCAAATGTAGACACCTGAAAATCTCAGCTTTAATTTTAAGAAAACAGAGTTCAAGATCTTAAACCAAGGTTTGAAGTGGTATCCAATGAGATGCTTAGGAAGACATCCATTCAAGACTAACTGAAATAGATAAGACGGCAGGCAAATGTTGATCCCAGAAAAATCTGAATCCAATTTGGAAGTTGAGTATTTGAGTCCCTGCTCATTTTTAAAAATATATTCTGAATTTTAATGTTTGCTACAGTTTTTGGATCCTTTGCTGAATAGGAATATGTGGCACTCAGAGTTAGTAACAATTGGAGCAGTATGTAAACTAAATAGATAAATAAAATATTCACTCCAAACACCTAGCTCTTGCATGATTATAGAAAATATTCTTAACTGTTTTTCATTTACACTATAAATTGTTTTTTCTTGTTTTTATTTAGACAGATGTATTAGTTTTATATCCTGCCTTTCCTCCAAGAGCTCAAGGTGGTGTACACAGCATTGCTTCCTCCAATTTTTCTTAATAACAACCTGGGGAGGGGGGAGAGGAGAGGGAGGCAGGGTGGGTGGGAGGGAGAGAGGGAAAGGGAGGGGGAGAGAGAGAGCCTTAAAGTTATAATCCCTCTCACCTTTTATATTTTCATGCTTGCTCTAATTTATGAAGCAACGTCTGGCAAAAGCTGTGCCAAGCTCTTACTTTATCAACAATTCAATAGATCTTATCCATTCACAACCACTTGGATTCAATAGTCAAGAACATAAAATGAACAGCTGAGTGCCACATATCCTGAAACCTCAAAGTGGTGAAGTAGTTGGGAGCTTTTTCTTTCCCTGCTCATTGCCCCAAGTTAAATAACCTTCATGGAAATGTAAGAGGGCAAGAAAAAAAGAGGTATAAATGTAAACATGGCCAAATATATCTTAGCGATATTTTATTTTATTATTTTATAAAATAAAATAATAATGCTCAGCAAAAAATATCATATGGAAATAATTTGTGATTGATTTTTTTTCTTTAAATACTGTTATTCTTGAACTTAGATTTAGGATTTTATTAATTTAAAACAAAGAGAGGCGGGTGACTTGCGGAAACTACAAGAGGAAAAGGCACCATGATTTCAGGAAAGTATATTTTTCATTCCTGAAAGGAAATTAAGAGACCATGGGAATATATTTTATATATAGAAAATCTTGGCTCTGGTTCAGGGCCACAATATTTTCAGGCAAAGTTATATCAAAATGTCCCCTCTGAACAGAAACTGTACTGATACAGAATAATTGAAAGAATGGAACATGTTATTTTACATTATTTCCCCTATGGCAGGTGATGGCCAGGAATTATCATCTCCACTTTTCATGAAACATCCTGGTTGTTCTGACTCATTCTGTCTCAAGTTGTTAGTATTTGATCAATCTGATCTCACTTCATTGACCACCTCTAACTACTGCTCTATAGTTTGTACAGTATGTTGTAGTATCTCCTCCAATTTTTCTTAAATATTTTAGAATTCTATGTTTTTTTCTTTTTACCTTGTGATTTTTCTATTTGCTTTTATTTAATTAATTTATTTTTTTTGGTCTATGACTAAATAAAAATGATTGATTGATTGAGGCAAAGAAGATATATTTATATCACCTACTTATACACTGTAATTCTTTATCATATGGGATGATTTCATAAGGAGGCATTACAAATTTAAGCTCGTTAGAGAAATTAGAATATTCTTGACAACAAAGGAGGAGGAAGAAAAGAGCAATATTCACTTTGGTAAGCACGAATAAGACCCAGATATGATTAGACAAGCTAAAAATGATGTGTCTTCCCACTTCTTCAGTTTACATTCCGGAAAGCTACTTTAGAGTCCATTTATCATGTGATAATTCAATAAAACCAACCCAACTTATCTACGTTTTTCTTACATTATCAATATTTGGAAAGAAGAAAGGATTTAGACTCCATGATTATTTTCAGTGTCCCCATTTTCTACTGCTCTTATTTAAGTAAAAATGGACCCCAATTGTTCCCATGATGTCAGTTACTGACATCATGTAACCATGGAAATTACACATTTAAAAATGTATGGTATGTTCACTACAGCATCACGAATTTGTGAGATTTTAAAAACCAATACTTATATATGTTTTAATGGGTTATACTCTACTTTGTCAAAAGCAACAGTAAAAGCATATAGCATAGAACATTTATTAGTTATTTACATATGAAAGGGTACTTAAATACTGGGAGAAGTACATTTACTTAAAAAAAGTTTTTATGTAAACAACAGTTTTTCAAAACAATATAAATATTTAGAATACAGACAAGCTATGGACATATTGCAGGAAAGACATAACAGGCTAAAAGAAATGCTTCACCAAATGAGTAGAGAGGAGGGAGACAAAATAAGGCAGGTTTACTTATACTAGAATGTACTATTAATGTCTTAGGATACGTTAGTCCTCATGTTACGACCACAATTGAGCCCAACATTTATGTTACTAAGTGAAACATTTGTTAAGTCAGTTTGCTCCATTTTACAAATTTTCTTATCATAGTTGTTAAGTTTATCATTGCATTGGTTAAGTTAGTAACATGGTTGTTAATCTGGATTCCCCATTGACTTTGCTTGTCAGAAAAGCTAATTACATGACCCCAGGATTCTGTAACCGTCATAAATATGAACCAGTTGCCAAGCATCTGATTTCTTATCATGTAGCCATGGGAATGTTGCAATCATCATATGTGTGAAAAATGGTCATAAATCATTAAATGAACTGTTGTAAGTCGAGGACTACCTGTATTAACATAGTTAACAATTTTCTAAGACTGGGCTGTGGCAAACCAACTTTGCAGTTAACAGAATAATTTGCTAAGATAGATAATGTACCTTTTAGTCAATCTCTACAAATTCAAATAGTAATTTTAAAATACTCTAATCTACTATCAGAAGACTGTGACATTAGGAACTGCTGGCTAATTGGAAATGCTGATACTTCTAAGAACTTTTGTTATGTTGATACATAATTTTTCTTAGTCTGTAAACATACACACACTTGCACATATATAAATGCTCATTCTGCTATTTTTTTCCAGACTGATTTTATTAGCCATCAAATGTATAATACGACTTTTGTTTTTATACATGAAGCAATATATGTACATATGTGCTATTGACTATTTAGGGTCAAGATCTTTTAAATAATTGGAAAGAAAACATTTGACAATGTTTTATTGAAATAAAAAGCCAAAGCAAAGATTTCTCAGAAGTTATTAAAGAGCAATCTTTTCACAATATGGACTAAAACACTGTTATTGTTCAATTAAATTATAATTTGGCACACAAAAGCAAAATGCTTTCACTGGCACAAAAATCCCCATTAACTATTACACTGAACTTAATTAATCTTCCCAAAAGTAAATATTATAAAGATAAAGCTGCAAAACAAAAGTTGTGTAGAATATCTTTATATGCCTATCTTTTTAGCTCGCTATTTGATTACTTCTAGTGCATAAAACAATAACTGACTCAATACAATAGCCCAAGTAATGAACATATCAAGTCTCTACCTCAGTAAGAGACCTCTCCACCTGGATTTACTAATGTATCCTAGACTCACGTGATTCATTCCTGAACAAAGTCTTTCTTTGGTGTCTAATTTCTATAGCTAATTATATTTAAACAAAAAAGAACATACATTTTAGAGAAGGACAAAACACACAAACGTAGGTACTTACAGTGTCTAGTATCTCTCTGTTATGAGATGCAGACAAACAAATTCTTGCTCTGGATTCAATGATTGGTGTAGCAGGAAAGCCCACTACAACGACACCTACGTGCCGTTTCAACATCTCTCGTCCAAATGCACTGCAAAGAGACCAAGGCAGAACTAAAGAAACCACAACAAGAACGAGATTGGTGCTGTTTAGCACAATGGGGGTGGGGTGGTGGTGAGGAATGCCTGAGTCAACTGCTTTGACTTAATATCTGTACACAAAGATATCTTTTGTTCAATCTTAAGGTAGCCTTCTTCCAAAAAAAAAAAAAAAATCCACTATATTAAGTTCTCAGAGTTGAAAGATTCTATGTGGCAGGGGCTGTCTTTCAGCAGGCTACTTGTAACTTAAACTTGAAGGTCTCTGTTATAACACAGCAACTTCAGCTTGAGTATTAATTTATTAAGAATTCTACTACATTCCTTTCTAACTGATGACAGTATTACTCAGTACAAGTACTAGTAGAGGAATTACTTAGTACTCTGCAGTTCTACAATGCTGCAAAAATAAATAAATCTAAGCCTGTTGACCTTAAATACAGCCTATTAAAAATAAGATTTGTCTCTAACATTAGGAGTTTTTAATCTGGTGCCACAACATGTTCTCTTTAAAAATGACTATGTTTCAGGTTATGTACTAGGAACTATTTCCAAATGTTACCCAATTTTTGCTGGCATATAGAGCATCAGAGGTACAACAGGAGAATCTTCATTTCCATATATTATAAATCCCATTTTCTTAAGCTGTCTTCGGAAATATCTGGTGTTCTCCGCCAACTGTTGTATGCGCAACTTGCCTGGAAAAAATAATGAATCCAGTTTTATCACATTTTTGCAAAATCATGCTATTATATTAATGTGAATTTGAATAATTCAACAAAAATTCCTGCCTTCTTCTGACTAAGAGAGGCCGACTAGTCCAAGTTCACCATGCTGGCTTTGTGCCTAAGGCAGGAATAGAACTAGGTTTCCTGGCTTATAGTCTAGGGCCTTAACAAGTACACTACGCTATTGGCTCTTATTTGCCTCATAGTACGGTATCATTTAATTTCATTCTAAATGGAAAACCTCAAACTGCTCCATTAATTCCTTCAACAAAAATATCCTCCTTCCAAAAGGGAGAATATAACTTCCCTTTTGGAAGGCAGATATTTAAATACTAGCTTAGAATTCAAAGGTTAACTAGTCACTCTCAGTTTCGTATCGGCATAATACAAAAACATAGAAGCAAAATCCTTCAACATCAATATTATGAAGAATATATCCCACTTTCATTTATATGAGAAATTCAAATTAGAACCTTAAAATGGATTCAGATTACTATCTGTTTCTCCTCTTGGCTCACCCACCAGCTAATCACCTCCTAACTGAAGCATCCTCTAAATCAGTGGTTCTCAACCTTCCTAATGCCACGACCCTTTAATACAGTTCCTCATGTTGTGGTGACCCCCAACCAGGGGTGGGTTCTAAATTTTTTTACTACCGGTTCTGTGGGTGTGGCTTATTTTGTGGGCGTGGCTTGGAGGTCATGTGACTGAGTGGGTGTGGCTAGCTGGTCATGTGACCGGGTGGCCATGGCTATGTGTATAGGGACTACTCAGAGGGCTGAAAAAAGTCATTTCTGACAGGTCCTCGCACTTTTGACTGGTCCTCACACTTAAGACCATCTTCACATTTATGCCTGTGCAGCATTCTTAACAACCATGTCACTCATTTCACAACTGATTCTCTTCAACATGGTATAAGATAGGGCAAAAAACGTAAAATGTGAGGACAGTCATAAATTCGAGGACTGGTCAAAAGTGCGAGGACCAGTCAAAAATAACTTTTTCAGCCCTCTGAGTAGTACTTGTGCACAAAAGGACTACCCAGAGGGCTGAAAAATGTGATTTCTGACAGGTCCTCACACTTTTGACCGGTCTTCACAGTTATCATCATTTATGCCCATTGTACCATTCTTAACAACCGTGTCACTCATTTCACAACTGCTTCTCTTCACCATGGTGACAAGATAGGGCAAAAACATAAATTGTGAGGACAGTCGTAAGTTCGAGGACTGGTCAAAAGTGCGAGGACCAGTCAAAAATAACTTTTTCAGCCCTCTGAGTAGTCCATATGCATAAAAGGATACAGCAATAGAGAGGGATGAAGGAAGGGAAGGGAAATTAGAGTAGGAGTGAAGGTAAGAGAGGGAGGAAGAGAGGAGGAGAAGGAGAAAGAAAGAGGAAGTAGGGAGAAGAAGAGGGGGGAAGAGAAAGTAAGTAAGAAAGAAAAGACAGAGGTGGTAGGTTTGAGGAGAAAGATTGCTGTACAATAAAAAAGATGAAAGGGAAGAAAGCCAACCCCAAACAAATATTAAGATATTAAGATAAAGAATGAATTGTTAAACTTTAAAGAATAAAAGAGAACAAATAGCAATAATTAGAAACACACATGCAAACATACAACGTATTTTCTTTGAACAGAGTATTTGGCCGGTTCACAAATTTAAACAGTTGTAGGAGGTTAGCACCCACCCCTTTCCTAGAAGAATGAAATATTTTGGGAAATATTAAAAAGGCAGAATATTATATTTCCCTACCTGGATGAGAAATGGAGAAGCATATTTTACAGACCAAGCAACTCCCACCTTCCTGCCCCCCACCCTTTGTTAATGGGCCAGAAGCAGAAACTCAATCCTTTGTCAAAGGACATTTGCAACACAATAGCAACAGAAACTAACACAATGGGCCCCATCAAGCCATGTGATCCTGTCCACCATTAAACCATCTTTCCAAGCAGTCTCCATGTTTCCAGTGTCTTTTTCCCCACTTGGAGCAGAACCCAGAAGGATATTTCTTCCAACACAGTATTTAGTCATTTCAATTAAATTTACAATTTTTATATTTCTTCCAACACAGTATTTAGTCATTTCAATTAAATTTACAATTTTTATATTTCCTTTTTACTATATTTATTCCTCATCTATTTTTTTAAAAAACCAATATTACCCTTCATCCTCATCTCTAATCTTAATCAAATTCAATTTTTCCCTTCTATTCTATATTATACCCCTTCCCATTGTCATCTATTTTTATATCCATCCTCACATTGGTTAATTATGTAATACAGTTGTTTAATACAAATTCAACATTTTAATATAAATCAATTAGTTATATAACTACCTTTTTTGTATATTAATCAATATGAACATGAATATTCCAATTATTTCCATGCAATCCAATTTCTTACAAATCAATTAATTATATTTACCAATAATAATAAACCAAATAATTTCCCCCATATATTCCTTCAAACCACAACTTAACCATTTCTGCTTTCAACACAATATGCAATTAATAGTATCTCAATTATTACAATTCCCTAGTTAAATAGAGCTTTTTTCCTTCTGTGTTTTAAAATCTTGAACCTCCTCTTGCCCTAAATTTCCCATTGTTTGCAGTTTGCACCTACCTTTTTTGATGAGGAAAAAGAAAAAGAAATCTCTCTGCCTCATTTTGTCAGGTTGCAGCCAAGACCCTGCTTACTTTCAATTTCGCTTTTTCACCATAGCTAGGGGGAAAAAAATCTACTCCAGAAATTTACCTCTTTGCAGCTAGCTAGCAACAGAGCCCTCTGCAAAACAGCTGAGAGTAGGGCGGCTCTTTGAAGCCCCGCGGCAAGAATTTAAAGTTTTTTTCCCCTCTAGCCATCAGCTGGGACTCCGGAGGCAGCAATAGATTGGGAGTGGGCGGGGTAAGTGAACGGCGACCGGGTGATCCAGCAGAGGCAGAGGGTGAGGGTGAGTGAAGGCGTGGGGGGAGGGCGAGAGAGGGCTTTGGCGACCCCTGTGAAATGGCTGTTCGACCCCCAAAGGGGTCGCGACCCCCAAGTTGAGAACTGATGCTCTAAATAGAGGACAGTTCAGGCTCCTCTGCTCTATGTTAGGGAGAAGTATCAGCTGATGTTCCCAGATTCTCTGTGCCAAGCTTCACATCTATTTTCCAGCTTTTGCTTGCAATTAGTCCTTCTGCCAATTTAAAAAAAAAAAAAGAGGGGGGGGGAGGTTTCCACACTTTCTTTTATTTCTTTTTTCTCTCTGTTTTGCCAGAGCATGGTTTTCAGCTAGCTCTCTGCCTCCTCTCCCAAACTGCCTTTTTTCTTCCATTGTATTTGGCTTCCCACTACCTGATTTTCCGAGGCTGGGACTCCATAATCCTGGAGCCAGTAGGTCTACCAATTTATCTGTCTCTTTTCAAAACCAGCTCTTCTATTTACCCACTGTCTCCAACAATCCTGTTATGTGCATCCCACAACTATTTAGCTTAACGATTTTTAATTTTTCTTGCTTTGCATCAGTTTCTTTGTAAACCACTGGTTGCAGAGAGTACCACTCAAGCTTGCTGAATTGATGTGAACTTCTACAATAGGTCGGTCTTTCAGCTGTTTAGATTTTGTGTTATATTTCCTCACTCAAAAACAGGGGTAGATGGTGTAACTTGAGAATTGTTAAAATATATTTTGCATATGAAATGCCTATGCAACTCATTCATCATGAGTTTAAAGCTACAGGGATGCCTGACAATTATATAGAGGCTTAATTAAGACTTCTTTCAAAGGAAAAGAAAACAAACACAAGAAATGTTAGAACACTACAGTATTGATATAAGGTAAAATAACAGAATCTAAAATAGTCACATGATCAGAATTTCTGACATTCCTTGTCTGCTTATTACAAGCAAAATAAGACGGAAAATCATCAGAAAGTCAAAAGTTACAGTCAGGTGAGGTCCTTAGTTACTAATATACATGGTCTTCACTTAACAGTAACTAGAACTGTTGTTGTGTTTTATGACCATGTTGCTTAGTGACAGAAATTCGGATCCCAATTGCCATTGTAAGTCAAGGACTATCTGTATGTCCAAAATTTTTAAAAAACTTTGGAGCAGATTCAACGTAGGGTAATGAGAATGATCAGGATACTAGAAACTAAGTGGTAAGAAGAATTTGGAGCAGCTAAAGATATTCAGCTTTGATAAAAAATGAATAAAAGGAGACAAGACGACAATCTTCCATCACCTGATGGAATGTCGTGTAAGTCAAATCTGATCTCCTTTAGTGCAGAATGCAGGACATTTATGAATGGATTTCAATTACAAAGTTCTGTTCAAATGTCAAATTATTATGGGCTGAAAGCTGACAATGAGTCTAAATACTGGGAAAATAGTTAAATTCATTGCAATTTAGAGAACCTCAGTTGAACCTACAGTGCAGTTGTTTTTCAAGATTAACACCTTCAAAATATAATGTAAACACCAAACAATAGCGTAACTGAAGTCTGAACTAGATGATTATGGGAATGTAGTGATTCACAGTGATGTAGAAAATGAGTGAGAGAATGACATGTGACCTGAAAGCCATGAGTTTGTGATCCCTGAACTAAAAAAATATTTTTTTCTATTTATTTATTCAAAAGAACAAAATAAAAACTAAGCAAAATAAGTAATAATATGATCTCTACTTTCCCTTTCAACCTATAATATTACACAGAAAATTTCTATGCTGTACATACATAGATTGAAAGGGCAATAAGGAGATATTAGGAGCCATTCCTATAAACATGTATAATATATGTGTCAGCTCGATACTATAGATCAGTAAAAAGAAATAAGAAATCAGTTTCTTGGAATTATCCTAAACCACATCTGTATGATTGTAGTCTTGGTAAAATGGGCTTTCCCATTGTCCTCCAAGGCCATTCCCTGAACCTTCTACAATTTTTGTGCTTCTTCTTGACAATTTTTTTTCAATTGTAGGGTTATTTATTTTTTAAAAAACGCTCAAACTAGAAATTGCAATCCAAGAAATATGGAAACATAACAGCAGCAGCAAGACTCTCTTCATATGTATTCTTAGATGAAAATCAAACAGATAGAAGAGACAAATGAAGGTATATGTCCAAGTCTGTCAGGAAGAGTTATTGCAGAATCTCTTCACCAAAGAATGTTTCCAGATCCTTAGATGAAGAGCAGATGTCATAAACCTCGTGGGAACCAATGATACAACCATACACAGCCCTGAAGAGACTTCTAGGAACTATATAGTGCTTGGCAGAAGGGAGAAGGAAGTGGGGGTACATATAACATTTTCCTCATTTTTTTTTTTTACAAAATAATGAGGCCTTGGAAAGAAGTCAAGAATATAAGAAGTAAAAGACTGGCTAGGATAACGGTGGGAATCATTTGGATTCTTTGATAATGGAATGTATTCCCAAGATGAAATAAGGGATTGGTTAGTAACCTGCAATTTAATAATGTTGCGATAGACACATATTACTCTTGTATCCAAGAGTAAGTGGTAAGCTTTAAAAAATTAAACTCTTTCTCTGCAATGTCATTTTCTTTACTCAGCACAATGATTACACTTGCATTTTATTAACACAGCTTTAGCCAAATTGGAATACCATACAAACATATAATTTTTTCAATATTTTTAACATTTTCAGACAGTGTTTTAGAAATACATTTGAAACCCTGCTAAATATCAAAATGAAAAGTCCTATAAGCTCAGCATCTCTGAACATTCCTCTGAAAGGACTAAAACATTCCACCTGGGCCAAACAAAGAGAACTTTCCAAAAGCCACTTTTATGCCTCAAGGAACTGCAAGGGAAGGAACAGTCTGTTAGATTTAAAAGACCCCCTGCCAGAACCACATCCCCATTAAGTGATATTTTAAAGTTGTCAGTCCCCTGAGGAGAAGCCGGAAACTCTTTATGACCTACAAAGTATTTGTTTTCCCAACAGCTCTTTGGCACAGCTTGGGATTCTTGAGGTCAGCAACAACAACAACAAAAGTTTGCTCTGTTCAAATTAGTTTTGACTGGTCTCTGGGTTCCCAAGGTGATAATTCAACACTATATTAACAATTGTGTTATTGGAAGAAATTCAAAAGAGAAATACCTATGGTACAACCAAACATTCTTAGCTTTTTAAAAATAATTTATAAATAATGAAGAGGAAAAATAACCTAATTTCCATATTAGGAACAAATTATATTAAATTATATACACAATTTTGCTTTGTCAACTAAACAACCTTTTGGATTCATTATTCCAGAAGAATTCACATATTTTATAACTTAACAAGTTTCTAGATTCTTGATTGAAAAGTAATTGAATTTAACCTTAGCATTTTTGTAGCATTTTAATTGGATCCAGTCTATTCAAGAGAGAAACTATACCATGAAATAATTCAAAAGATTTCAAACTGAGGACTAATCAGCCAATTTGAGTCTTGATAGTCTTGTCGATATTCTTACAAAACAGTCTGGGGTGAGGGAGTCTGCTCTTATAATGGGCATGGAAAATCATGAAACGTTCACCTATTGGACATAAGAACATTGCTCATAATTTTGTCTATCTCCAGCTTATGTCTGTCCTTTTCTGAGCAAATGGACACAGTTTAAAACACCGAATGCCTACCTACAGCCATTTTATTTGCTTCAGCTACTGAAGGACCAATGTTGGGCCCATTATACTTTTTTCAAATAAAACTGATGTTGAAGATTGTCCATTTAATTTGCTATAGAGTTCTCCGGCCATTAATTAAAAACGCATCTTTAAAAAAAAAGTGAACTAGAGCAGAAGGGCTAGATCAATGATATAGAAATACTTGGGACTAACTTCACTGGCCAAGGCAAAGGAGAAGCCATTGGTTCTTCCACTGCTATGTAGTCCCTGCCACCAACCACTATGATTTAATTGGTGTAACAGATGAATTTGCTTATGATGAAATATGGATTAGGTTGGGAAAAGAAAGCAAGTGAGGGTTGTGATTCAGAAGTAGCAAACATGATTCATCAACAAGTAATATGTTTACTGAATTCTCATTGAAAACTGGATCATGGGCACAGTTTCATCACAAAAGACTGCCACCTATCTACTGATTGCCACCAGTCAATCAGCACTATAAATCTAAATGAATCAACTGGCTGACTCAAAATGAGGCAGATTTATACTTCATGATCACACCTGCTTCTCAGAAAATTTACTACTAATCTCTTCTTGGCAGTTTACAAATTCCTACTATACATATGAGAACTTAGATCATGAACTATTAATTCTGTCCTTTTGTATTTCCAAATGAGGAAAGAAATGGAATGCTTTTTCCTTCCCCACTCTCAAGTTCTTTGAGTGATGTTGGCTAGGATAACGCAATGTACAAAGCTAAAATATTTAGTATACTGTGTGAATCCAACCATTGTGTTTGATAAGCAATAGCTTAGATGATAGATGAACCTAGCAAATCCAAGGTTTATTTTACAATCTATGGTTAGGAAGCCATAGCCATGAATCTGGTCTATAAATTTATATAATAAAAGATCATTCCTTCAAGTAGATTAATGTGCAGCAATGACCGCACATCATATTTACATTCTTTCCAATTACTTATAGTTTAATAAATTATAGTTAAATAGGCAACCCTGGCTGAGCTATGGACTGCTTTTTGCTATTATTTAATTTTTGCAAATATTAAATATTGTCATTTAAATTCATTTAGTAATTATTCAGTTCATGAATTGGGTAAAAGAAAATAAATCCAGTGATTTTTTAAAAAATTACACAATACCTTTGGACCAATATTTTCTTCTTTTTCAGGTCCCTGTCTGAAGTTATGCACAAAATGTATCCCACACTATTTCCTTTAAATTATTTTCCACCTGTATAAACATGATTAATCTTCTCCAGCATTCCATGTTTTAATTAACATCTCTTTTCCAAAGAAACCATATTTTCTCCATATTTCAGTTCTTTTTGGTTCATTTGAACATTCATATAAATAGTTAATTTGTCTTAAAAGAGCCTTACTATGGTGGTCTAAATATATGTATTTTACTTTAAGTTAAATGTTAGAAAACACAAGTTGGGTGGGGGTTATTTGCACTTATGAATTCTGAAAATAGGGACATACAAAGTTACTGGAGAGCAATATCTAATATGCTAACTATAAAAAATGTGGGAGCAGATTTTAGGAGCATAGCACCTGTATATAAACCAATTCATGTTCAGTTGTGAAATTAAGATACAAAACAGTCAGAAACTGTATTCTTAAATTTCATAAATTATTTGAGACAAATCCCTGGGGATTATCATTATGAGTGTTAGACAGAAACACTAATGGGAATTGAAAGATTTCTTGAAACAAACAATAAGAAATAAAAGAAAGGAAGCCACTGTCCCCTTTCCAAATTGCATGTGCTGTCACCTAATTACAACTATTCACTCTTCATTAGCCTCTTGTCCTATGCTGGAAATGCCATTTTCGGAAGCATGTGTGTTCTCTCCGTATATCTTCCATTAACAACATCCAGTTTGGCCAAGGATCTTTTTTGGAATAATTACAAATACTTAGCAATATGCTACAGGCATTGAAAATAAGTGATGATTTCAAGATTAAAAAGCTACCAACTACTCATATAGCTTATGAAGAAAATGGTCAAGAAGCCTATCCACAATCTCTCCTCATGAAGAATGTAAAAATTCTATCAGACAGATCTGATCAAAACTCTGATCAGATGATTATCTATTCCCATAATAGGAAGCCTACCTAACCTACTTAATCATATATGGAGATTCACTGTGTGAAAAAGATTACAAAACCAATGTGTAGTAAGGTGCAATTTGAAAGTCCAAGTACTAAAAATAGTGTAATCAAATTTATGGACACATCTCAATGCTCACATTCTAACATATTTCATATCTCATCCTACTGTAGACATATTGTTAAGTGCTACAAATTTTCAGCAATTCGATTATTCTGAGAGAGATGACTGTGCAGCATACTGGTAGTCCTTAACTTACAACCATTCATTTAGCAACTGTTCAAAGTTACAACCGCACTGAAAAAAGTGACTTACAACTGGTCCTTGCAGTGACACTTAACACTTGTTGCAACCTTTTCAGCCAGTTTCTGACAATCAAAGCCAATGGAGGAAGATTGATTTATTTAACAACCATTACTTTGGGTAATACCTGTAGCCTCTGAGCATACCCACCCAGCTGGCTTTTTCAAAATGCTTTGAAAAACCTAGTTCTGTGTCTGAACCTTGGGACCCAGGTATGGGACAGAGCCCATTCTGGTTATACTGGAGGTTTATTTATGATAAACTGCTATGTTTTATTTTAATAGTTGTATATATTTTATTTTTTAACTTTATGAGCTATCCAGTCATGTACTTGAGATGGACAGCTATGTAAATCAAAAATAAATAATTTATTGACCAAGTAAATTTAAGAACACCATATTATTATTTGATAAATGCCACAACTGCTATTAAAAACCATCTGGAGCAAATTACTTCATCAAATTTATCAGCTTTATCATCAAAGTCATCTGAAGCAAACTACCTCACCACATTTTTGGGGCTGCAGTTCTAAAGGTTCTGGTAAGATATCAATGGCAACTTTCCAGATACATTTAAGAGGCAATCTGAAAAACTCAAATTTAATTTTCTTATATACAAACATATAAGCACACGATTATAGTGTCAATGAAGACAGTCTATTTCTTCAATTTAGTTTATTGACAAATCATCACAAGCTCATAGTGCATAAGATATTTTTCATGTAAACTTGAGCATGGCTATTCAATCATGAATATTTATAGAGTGACAGAAATATTTAAGAAGGTACTTATATACCACTTAAACCAAGGGTTTTATCTTATATCATGTTTTATCAAGTTTTCCAAAAGAGATAACATGTCTTCACCTGGCAATGATGTCAAGTTATATCTATATGAAATATAAAGGATAAATTTATCTTTTTCTGAAACACTCTTCTATAAAAGATTAAGACAGTTTTAACGATTTCCATAAATAGTGCCATCTAGTGGCCAATAGAAAAATTTGGATAGCTTTAATTAAATTGTGAGTTTAGAGGCCTCTTGTGTTAAGTCCATTGCTTTATACATCATCCCGTATAATCCTATTAATATGAATCAAGTATTTTTAACATCCTGAATATAGCTGGATAGGAATAACTACTCAAATCATGTGAAAGCTGGCAAAGTTACTTCAATTTCTTTTAGTAAATTTTCAATAAAATGTGCATTAGTTTACTTAAATCCATCTCTAATCTCAGCACAGAATCCATTTTAAAAAGACTTGAATATTCAGTATCACATTCCATTAATACCCAAAGCAATCAAACTGATTACTAAGATTGTGCAACATATTTGCAAATGGAGCTTTGAAATTCATAATGGTGTATATTAAATGCCTCTTTTTCAATTGTTAAAGCAGCTATGTCTTTTTCATATATGGCGGCCTCAGAAACTGTCTCTAATTGTGTTTTCACACATGTGTATCCTGTTCACAAAGCATGTGAAGACAACTGAAATTAGCTTTTGATATTGGTATATAAGCCTTAAAAATGATATGGTTGCCGTAAAAATTTCAAAAGATATTTTGTATATGTTCTGAAAGATCTACATAGTTTATCGATTTCTATAGTACAATTGTTAGAAGGTGGATTCATTATGTTCAATGAATTATTTCTAGGGATTAGCAAAGCATTTGAAAGGTGCTTTTGTAAAACATACCGTGTTTCCCCGAAAATAAGACATGTCCAGATAATAAGCCCAATCAGGCTTTTCAGCACATGCAATAATATAAACCATCCCCGCAAAATAAGCACCCCCCCAACTACTTACACACATGCGCAGCCGGTTCTGCCATTTCCTCTGGTTGCTTGCCGCGCAACCAAAATGAGTTGAGGAGGCAAGGCTGGGGACATGCCCTCCCCTCCCTGTTCTTCGTGCCAGCCAAGTGGCCCAACACATCCCACCCCACCCCAATGGCAAGAGCAGCCTGGTTTCTTCCCTTCCCTGCTGTCTCTTTATCGAGAGGGATGGGTAAGCAGGGGACAGGAGCCCTGCCATGCCATGCCCTGAAGAGATGGCAAGGTGAGCCATGTTTCACTCCATGTGTCTCGTTTCTCCCCCACCCCACCTGCCATCCCTCTTGATAAAGAGACGGCAGGAAACGGAAGCAGCTTTTCCCATTGGGGTGGGGTGGGATGTGTTGGACTGCTCGCCAGGCGCGAAGATCAGGGAGGGGAGGCAACGGCAGCAACGGGACATCCAGTCCCACGCTCACTGCCTCCTGCAGCCCCCAAAATAATAAGACCGCCAATCATAAGGCCAAGCCCTTATTTGGGGGGGTCAAAAGAAAATAAGACCCTGTCTTATTTTCGGGGAAACATGGTATTAGTGCAAATGAAGCACCACTCTTGGAAGCATTAAAGTAGCTGCTTCCTTTGCAAGACTCATAAAATTGCTTTATTCTTTATTCTTGAATTGCTAATTCAAGCTGAATTTTAGTTGCTCACAGGATAATATTCCTGCTGAACAGCCAGGAAAATGAAGTTCCTGTGCACAGAGATAGATGCAAAGGCAACAAGTAACAGTCTCCTGACCAGTTTATGTTATTATTCTTTGTGAAGTGCCTCTTTCAAATGCCTTATATAGACCTATTCTTTTCTTCATGCTCCTGGAAAAAGTTGTTCCCTTATTTGTGCCAAAGATAGAAAAAATGTTTCCTTATGTACAGATACAAAAAAAACCAACAACCCAAAAAGCAACAACAACAACAAAACTATTGCAATGACTGACTCTCACCAAGTGTTGTGCCATCTTCACCCATAATACACTTCATTGATGCAATGATTTGTTGAAGAACTGGAGGGGAAAATGATGTGGCATACACTGTACTGTGTGAGTAGACACGAAGATAATCAATCAGCTCCTGGTAAAGCAAATATAGGAAACTAGATATATTCTCCATAATAAGTAAATTAGAACTGGTTTATTGAAATAGTATCTCAGAACAAAGTAGGGTATGAAAAGAGAATTCGCTTAGTTGATGGTGTTAACTAAGGTTCTTTGAAAATACACCCATCATTGCAGTTAGCCAAATGGTTTTAGGAATGAATTCTATGTAAGAACTGGATTAATACTTTGAAAATTACAAGACACTGTTAATTTTTAACTCTAACAAAATAGATTATTATATATTTGATTTATAGCATTTTTGGATATGCAGTATTCATTATTTTAAAACTTTATGCTAAAAGAAGTTGAGGGATAATTCAAAATTAATTTCTTTCTGGTGACTACCCTAGCACAAAGTTACCTCAACAATTTTCAAGATATATTCAAAAGGAGGAATATTTCCAAGATTTTTGAACTTGAGTTCTTAGTATATAGATGAATTTCTGCATTTTCCATGATTAATCATGACAGGTCTCCGTCCAAAGTATGCCATCACCAAGACCTTTGCTGAATTCTATTATAGTTTCTACTATATGGCATTAATATAAATTAAGCATATTGAAGTATCTTAAATTTGTTATATAGTGCTTTCAACAGTTCAAAGCACATTTAGCTGAATATAATTTCTAAAAATTTCAGACAACTCTGTTGAAAACAGACTATACTGTAACTATTTAAGATTTTTTTAAATATAAAAAATATAAAAGAATAGGTATGAAAGGGCTGCTGAGCTGACTTGCCATGGTCTTTGGTTAACCATAAAAAAGGTTAACCAAAGGACATAAAATTGAAAATATGACAAGCCAATTGTGAAATGAGGATAGGAGAAAAGCAAAGTGTACAGAAACAGTTTAAATATTTAAATACTAGCTGAATACCCGTGCTCTGCTACGAAACTATGTGATCAGGCTTGACAAATCGACACTTACAGCTTGAAAATTAATGAGTAGTTACGATCGGCCTCTCCTCTCCCCTTCTCCCCCTCAGCCTTGCCCCACAGAAGCCTATCCTATCCTATTCCCCTTCTCTCCCTCAGCCTTGCCCCACAGAAGCTTCCCCTATCCTATCCCCCTGCTTGCTGCTGTTAAAGTAAAACTGAAACTGAAACTCCTCTCCTCTGCTTGTGTTTTGCATTTGAAACAGATTTTTTTTTCAGGTGGGGAGGGGGAGTAGAACTCCTTAGCATCAGAGCGTGTTAATAATAATATAGGAAATACTAATGCTCTGATGGTCATTTCGAAAAATTCTTTCTTAGTGAGCACCTAGAAGCCAAGAGGAACATATGAGGCAAATTTCAAGTTTGCAGGCTTTATGGTTCTGGAGATTTTGTGATGATGTATGAGTGGTATTTCATGCCTTGTTTTCACTGAAATGTGAAAATTGTACTAGGGCTTTATTTCATTATACTGTATTACAATATACAGTATTAAAAGTGAGTAGGTAATACTACTATCACGATACATATAAGAGGAGACACTTTTATTAAAGCAAAAAAATAAAAAAAGCTTTGAACAGCAATAATTTACTATATTGATATTTCATTCTTGGATCAAGATATTTAGCACCTAGAACAGAGTATGGTCACTAATCTTGTAGCTTTAAAATTGTTAAATGTTGGCAGTAAATAAATACTTGTTGGGCTATGTATTTTTCATAGGAACACTCGGTGAGAAGAGTACAAAGAAAAACAGCACAGTACTAAACCACGTATCTGGTTCTTTCTTGTGACTTTCAGTAAACTTGTGCACAGCTTTTTAAAAACAAGTCTTTTTACCTGAGATTCTACATTCTGAAATCAGCTTTGACATTCTGAAATCAGTAAATTGCTAATATTACAGAAGCCTCCCCTTTTACAAATTATCCAAATTATCCAAATCCAAATTATCCAAATTCTCAATAACTATTTTTTACCTTCTTGCCGCCAACGTATCCTCCAGCAGCTCCAAAGCTCTTAGAGAATGTCCCCATCATAATATCCACATCCTCAGGGTTAAGTCCAAAATACTCAACTATACCCCGGCCATTGGGACCCAGTGCTCCTATACTATGAGCTTCATCCACGTAGAGGTAAGATTTGTATTTTTTCTTAAGAGCAATTACTTCAGGCAGTCGGACTATGGATCCCTCCATGCTGTTACAAAAAAGCACAAATCAAATTGAGAATCTCCTAATAATGCCAAAATCATCAGTAAAAATGGTTCACCTAATATTTTCTAATAATCATTCCAGTACACACACTTATACATAGCGCACCTTTCTGTTTCTATAAGAAAAAATTGCAGAAAGTCTTACACATAGCAATCGGGCACGAAGTCATAGGCCTCAACAGGGAGAGTGACCAAAATCCAGGGATCAAATTTTGAGTAGGGTTATCTATTTCCAAAAGTTGGGAGGCTGTTTTGCCACCATATACGTTAGGTTTATAGGTAGACAGGGAACTTAGTAAACCTTTTCATGTAACAGATATTTAAAAATCAGATTGTCAGGTGCTTTACAAATCATGGCAAGGACTTTTAATACCGTCATTTTAAAATTTTTTAAAAAACATTTTAAACATTTTAAATCCAACAAAACCAGCATTTTTTGGTTTGTGGAAAAAATGTAATTAGATTTGTAATAAAGCTTTAGAGCCAGCTTCTGTTGAAAATACTGAAGCACTCATTCATTTCACCAGGACTCCCCAAAATGTCCATGTGTCTGCACATAAAACAGACTCCATTGCTCAAGAGCTTAAAAGAAAAAGTAGATTTACTGGTATTAGTACTACTTGGGGCATGCACGCTTATTACTGCTACATTAAAGAGAACATCAAGTGGTGAAAATCCTATATTTTGTCTTTGGTTACATTTTGACTTAAAACAGAAACAAAGAAGTGAATATGGTGAACATCAATGGAATGGTGTTGTAGGCTACCTGTATATGCCTTCAACTATGATGAGAATTTTTTTCCATGGCCTGTGTGTGCGAGGTTGCCCATATACAATGGCATCTTTCAGTAGCTTCTCCAGGCTTTGCATATCTATACACAAAGAGCACAGTTACAAATCTACTTCAGACAGGGACTAAAAGCAGAAACAGAAGTAAAAAGCACAATTGCAGTGCTTCCCAACACCCGGTCTGTGGCCCACCACTGAGCCGCAGCCTGTTTAGAACCAGGCTGCACAAGATGCTGCTGGCTCACAGATGCGCACTCAACTTGTGTGAGCAGCGGGTCAGTACCACATGCCCAGCTTGACATGCGCAAGCAGCAGGCTGGTACGCACGCACGCAGGCTCGACTTGTGCAAGCGGCCATTCAGCATACATGTATGCAGCTTGACTTGCATGAGCAGCATGTGTGGTATCCTGCCACTTGTATGGGCCGGTTCCCCTCTCCTCCCCCACCGCCAAACTGTAAAGGTTGGGGACTGCTGGTTTAGATCAACTGGTAACTCAGAAAACCGTATTTTCTTATATGGATTAAAGGAACAATGACAGGCGAAAATAAAATCATATCTGTATTTATGATATTTTTATACACCCAAATGAAATCAAACATTTCAGCACTTTGTGTTATGAGGAAACTGAATCAGATATGTATACAGTAGAGCAATGTCTAAACTGATGCAAGAGAGAAAAACATTAGAAGCAACTAATGTGAGGTGAATTCATGAATACACTGGGAAAGCTAAATATATTTCTAATAGCCAAAAATGGGATTAGACAGAAGAATTGTCTAATGATACCATGACTTCTTAAATCACTTTATAAATTAACTAGAATTAAAGGTAAACAATAAGCTCTCTATGTCAACATTAAGTATTCAGATGGTAAAAATTAAATGTACTGTGAAAAGTTCAAAAAGGATCTGTACAGGATGAGTCATAGTAACATGAAAAATGAAACTCAACATAAACATAGGGATGATAGATAGTATCATAATGTCTCAGTATTGATTTACTGTGCACAGCAATACTGATTGTCCCGGGCAAGAGACCAGGAAAGCTACTGAACAGCAGTATGACTGTTAGATATGACTTTAGAATTGTAAAGTAGAAAATAATGGAAGAAATCAAGTTAGGTAAAATTCAAGGGCAATTACGACAGGTTGAATTTATGTTTTAGACAACATGGATGGATTGCCAAAGGGGAAGTAAAAAGGTGGCACAACTTCAAAATGTGACTTACTATAGCTTGAGAATGGTTCAAATGCCTATATTTCTAGTGTGAAGATTGATTATTTAAAATATTTGTTTTTATAATTTAATGTGCACATGGGATTTGTTTTTTATTTCACAATGCATTATTTGGACACTTATATGCTATGATATTCCATTATTTTTTAATTTAATTTTATCTGTATTCTACTCATAATGGTATAATTTAATAAATTACAATATAAATTTTCTATGTAATAAATGGCACTTCTTTTAAACTTACTTTTGATTTATCAAAACTGAGTTGGGAGAGGCACAATAAAGAAAGAAATAAACCTGGAAGAAGCCAAACCTGATTCTTTGCTTTTTCCTAGCACGGCTTTACACCTGACAGATAATGTCTGGGTTAAGTATTTTAGAAGAGGTTTAAACAGTGAACAGGGGATAAGAAAAGGATGTACAATATCTTATTGGTTTGTAATGCATTTATAGATAATCTTTGAAGAATGCTTGTGGAAACTTCAAAGAACTATTGACTGTGCATGTAAACATACTGCCTTTGGATGACACCCAGTAGTTATTGATATATCAACCCTCTTAGGGTAACACTTCTTTTGAAATTACTGCATCAGTTACCAATACATTTCTGGGCCCAATAGTTATAATGCTAGTCATTCCCATAAAAACTACTACCATATAATGTTGCAATATATCAAATAATGCCCTGCCAGAATTGATTATGGTGTCTGGTCTGGACATCAAGAGAAGCTTGCTGAAGACCTCCACTCTTTGTAAGACACATGAGACAGACAGCAGGTGGTAAGCTTTCTCAGTAGCATTTTATGGTGTATCTTCCCCCCAAAAAACTAAGATGGCGCTAGCATTTTGTAAAAAAGCCAAGGAAGCTTTTTTTCAGTATGCAGTCCATCCTCAAAATTAAAATGCAATCAAATTAAATTATTTTAGTTTTATGGCTAAATATGATGTATAGGTTTTTGTTATTTTTATTTTAATTATTTACTGATTGTTTTAATTGCTGATTTTCATTTTGCAATATATAGTTCAGATTAGTTCAGACAAATTATAAATACTGTAAAATAAATAAAAATAATCCTTCCAATTTTTAAAGTGTTATCAGAGTATTTTAGCAGAATATATATTTGAATAATAATCCAATCTCCTCCCAAATACTCACTATTGTGTTTAAAGATCCGAATTGTTGCTCCTGACAGTCTTGCTCCTAGGACCAATGACGCATGATTCAACTCATCACTCAATATTAGACAACCCTGAACATGAGACAATGCAAAAGAAATAGTTCAGAAAGATACAGATAAAGCTGGGTGGTTGTTCAGAATCTTTTTCCATCTAATCTGAAGCCTAAAGCTTAAAAGCAACAACTAAGTTTCTTCTATAGTGTAATCAAATTTACATATTCCTCAACCAAGAGAATATAAATGGCCCTTGTTACTCACAGGATTTCTTTCTCGCTTAACAACTACACACATGAAATTGTGGATACCATGGAAAAATATTTTATCCTGCACAAGAGCCAGCTACTCTTTGGAGCATGCATATAAAACACACACACTTATGACACCCCACCCCATCCTCTAAAAATCCTTCTCCAAAAAAGAACCATATGCCCCAAACTGCAAAAACATGAAAACCTTTGCACAGATAACCAGATCTGTATTTACTAACCACAGATACTCAAAACTAACTGCAAATCTGGTGGTTTTTTAATTTAGTTCATTTTCATAGGACTGAATATTTTTATGCAAAGGTAGGTAAGCAGCATTACAAAACAAAGTAAAAAAGTTATTTGTCTTGATTTACAGTTTATGATAAGAAGACAAAAATAGTGCAGTGATTAGATGACTTAATCTTATAGCTTTGCTGACAGAATGTTTTCATGAAAGGAAAAATTTCAAAATCAATGAATATTTCATCTTTTATAAATTTCTCAATTTATTTAATGTTACTTGAAAGACAAAGAAGAATATACCAAGTTAAGAAGAACCTGTGATGTATTAAAAGTTAAAAACCAGCACTGGTGTAATGGTTTTCGAATGTAAATATTGGCATAGTGTCTGTATATTGCTACTGAATTTTTTATATGAATGATCTGTTGTCTTTTCTGCTATCATCACTTCTCACCAACTTGAGATATTAAATAATATTGGTTATATTTGAAAGCTATAATGAGAGAACAACAAAACTAAGAAAGATTGAGCACATTCTGAACTTTTATTCAGAATAAAATTTCATTCAGATACTTTCTATGACAGAATGTTTATGTGATTACCAGCAGATACTAGGTAACGATCATTTTTTAAAATTAAGTCAATGAATAATATCTTTAATTATTTAAAACTCACTAATATCTTCATGATTCAATGCAGCCTGAAATATCGAAAAGCTGCTTCTTTAAAATCATAGTGGCGTAAGTTCTCCTATAGTAATTTGTTTTTTCCTCTAAGAAACTATACTTGCTAACAAATTGTATTTGTTAAATACAATTGCATTAAATACTGGAATTTTCATTCTTCTCTTTTATCATACACATATTTAAATATTTATTATTATGTGATTTATATCTATATATTTTGATCTACAGTATTTTTCGGAGTATAAGATACACCTTTTTCCTCTCAAAAAGATGGTGAAAATCTGGGTGCGTCTTATATTCCGAATGTAGCCCTGCTCAGCTTCTCAAGGGGAGGTTTCAGAGGCTGAAAAAAGCATCAGAAACAAAGCTTCAGAAAAGAAGCCCCCAAAAAGAGCTTCAGAGGCTTTTTTTCTGAAGCTCTGTTTCAGAGGCTTTCAGGGGCAGGAAAAAAAGCAAAAAAAGCAAAAAAAAAAAAAAAAAAAAAAAGCTCACAACCAAGGAACCTGTTGCTAAAATTCACCTCTGAGAACAGCTGATTGGGCGTATTCCAGAGGCCGATCCACCTGCCAATCAGCTTTTTTTCTTATTTTCCTCCCGAAAAACTAAGGTGTGTTTTATACTCTGGTGTGTCTTATACTCTGAAAAATACGGTATATTACTATGATCTATAAGGCTCTAAACAACTTATTGAGACAAAGATGTGCAAAGACAGGATCAGATCAGTTCCTTCTCCTGAAGCCATACCTTGCCAACCAAAGCAGGAATATTCATCGAGTTTGTGGCAAATCCCATCCCATATGCCAAAACTGATTCCACACCAAGAAATCTGGCTATTAAACTTTCTAGTTCCTCGTGTTTATCCAGGTTTCCTGTAAATATGAAAAAAGTAAGGTAAAATACCACTGTATATCCAAAAAATTTTCTTTTATGGTAAGAATAAAACAACAGAATTAAGAAAGCACATGTAACAATACATTTTGCGAAGTTTGGGTGAAGAAGCTTCTTGTCTGAACTTACCCATCTCTTGCCTAGTACTGCAAACCCCACATCCATATTGTGAGAGAACTTTAGTCACTGCATCTTTGCAAACACCATTGTTTTCTGCAAATCCAAGATAGTTGTAGGATCCCATATTAATTACATCTTTTGTTATCTTTCCTGTATACCTACATTTTAATTAAAAACACAAACATTTATATAGAGAGCACCAATAGTATCAAATATATTAAATATCAGTAATGGCTGCAATTTAGATAATACATTTAGAAATAAAGGACTTAGAAACATAATGCACCAAGTTTTTAGTTCTCTAGCAATTTACTGAAAGCAGTGACTCCATGCTATGCTGAAAACTACTTTTTAAAACAAAGAGCTTCAAATTTATAACATAATATGATGTGGAAAGAAAACAATTGGCATTACTAATAAAAGCCAACTAGTTAAAATCTTCAGTATCTTTTGTCTAAAACCTACTAAGGACCAGGCTGAAATAGCAAAGACAAATTATGCAATTCTGCTCTTTTTCACAATTTGATTAAGCATCTTTAATTATAGCTTTTAAAACATTTCTAATATAATAGACTTTAAGCAAATAAAATGAGTACAATGCCAGTGTGCACACTGAAAATTGAAAGCTCTCTTAAGAATTAAATCAAATCAATCCAATCAGTAATTTTAAAATAGCTTGATATCTCTTTGTATTAATTTCAAAATGTCCCTGTTCATAAGGATTTTGGTTTATCATTTATTTGTCACTTCCTCATGCAGGATATCCCCCATCAAGTTAAAGGAAGTAAAACTGAAAGTCAGTGTATGCTGTTATAAGGACATTGCTAAAAGAATATTAATATACAAGCATATTAAAGCAGTCTAAAAGCATGTTAACTGTAACACCAAATCATAAAAAAACAATTATTCCTGATCCCAAGTGCCAGTCCTCTTACTTACCACATCTAGAACTTTTTATTTGCTGTAGCTCTTACATAAACATAGGCCAATCTGAAAAAAATATGATATGCCATTCCACCTAGAAATCATTTTCAACTCCAAATAGAAATTGGAGATCTTTCAATTATTAAAAAACAAAGTATTAATTCCTATTGTATTTGTCGTACCAAAGATTGTATAGCACAGGTAAATAATTGCAAGGGCAGAAGATCTATTAGAAAACTGGTGGATTTGCTCAAGTTCCAGATTACTCTCATTATTATCATGCTTGGTAGACATGTCATAAAGCTAAAAAAAATCCAAATATATAATTTGAACCAAAGGATTTTAAAGATAAATATTCTATTGAAGCCAGAACTTTTGCCTTTCAGGATTAATAGACAAGCAGTTAGAAAAAGCAAGGGAAGATTATTTTAATATATCATCACAACAGATTATTGTCTGCACCAAGATGGAAAAGTTTGGCACCACCCACTATGGAGGAATGGTTGGTGAAGTTGACAGATTTTGCTGAAATCGAGAAATTAATTTCTTTGATTGGAGGAAAAACATTATCTACATTTATTGCTAACTTGAAGCAGTCTTATGGACTTCTTGCATAAAAATGAGAAAAATGAATGGTTTTTTTACAATTAGGATAAATTATAAAAGGAAAAGTAATATATGACTTTAGAGAGAGAAGTTAAAATATTTGTATTTATAATTGCTGTGAAGAATATTGGTAGTCACTTTATACCTTTTTATTTTCCATTTTTCTTAACTTCTTTTTCTTACTTTTTTTTCTTTTTCCTTGATTTCTTTCTTTTCTTTTTCTCTGTTTACTACTTGTCAGGAAAACTCATTAATACATAACTACAAAACAAAAAAAAAAAATAAGGCTTTCAAGCCCATTTAAAATGTTGGTTTCCACTCATAGGATAATGATAAATCAGGGAGACCAAGCATGACCTCTGTATTTGTCCAAAACTGAAAAGCACCTGCTAAAGATCCCTCTCCCATCTGAAGGAAATTTAGAAAGGAAATATATTGTCCCATGAGGTATGATTCTTGTTTAGAGTCTGTGAAATATGTTGTCCATGAGGTATGACTCTTATACCTAGGGCCTCTTCCTAGGAGGCCCTAGGAAACATAAAAAAGGGCAAATTATATCACCAAATTCAGCAACAATTCTAAAGTTGAACTGAGGATATACCTACGTCTAAAACTTACTATTCAACTGTTCAAGTCCTCTAAAGATTAGCTACTTACAAACTTTTGAAAACTTTTTACTCACTTGAATGTCCAATTGTAATCATGAGAAACTCGTTCCAACATATCCATTTTTGCTCCTGGAACACTGCAGATTGGTCTGTTCCAGCTATCTCTAATGCGCATGTAAAGATTCCTTGTGTAGAAGTTCTCAAAATCTTGGTACAGAGGAACAAAGTCCTAAAAACATGAGAAGTGCATTAATATAAATGGTAAGTCAACTTGCAAATTATCTGGAAGCCATAGATGATTTATCAGATTTTCATTCAATAGTTGAATTTGTACTAGTCAAACCCCAGGGAATATGAGATTATTATTTTGAGAAGATTCAAGTATTATTTATAGGCTTTTTATAACAGTTAGCAAAGTAAGTAAGAGCTGACCCACCCAACTCATTTCTACATATTTTGGCTTGCACTTTATATTGAAACATAATTTGACATTCCAGTATTGATTTTCTCAAAATTTTATTACTTGGAAAATACAACTTGATGATAGGTTACCTCCAGCAGCATACCACATTTGTGAGGCCAGGTTAAAATGTGCATACAACTTTTAAAATACTGCTTGACACTCCTAATACTGAAAGCCAATTTAAGCAACACAATTCACTTTTGTTCATTTTAACTTGTATAACAAATTTAAGTTCAAATGAAAAACAAAACCAACCCTTTTTATATACTTAGTCAAATGCTCTTGAATGCTCAGATTCTTGGATCTCAATGTGTGCATTTTTTCCACATTTAATAGCACTTCTTTGGTCTGGAGTCTTCTTTTGTCTGGAGTTTCAGTAATGTTAATGAAATATTGTCATTCCTGTTAAACTTGTAGTATTTTCTGTTTGCTCCCCATTTTATGTGCATTATACAGACACAATGGATTCTCTGGGTTATGTACACTGACTTATTCCTTTTTGTATCTATGTACTTATTACTTAGTGCCTACACTAAGAAACACATCCAAGTTTTTTTCTCAGTACTTAGCATTCATTTTTTTCTGGGATCTGCCCTCCCTCAATCATAGATTTGAGTTTAAGATTTTCTGAATCAAGATTAGAAGGCAATGGGTATCATGCAAACTGTCATCCCAAAAGTTCACTGCATTTCTAAGTACCACCATGTATTTGTCAAAAATAGAAAATATTTTATTCACGAATCTGGAGAATAGCCTGAAATTTACCAAGTTCAAGGCTTTACTATGTATTCAAATTTGGCATAATGAGTGTCCAATACTAAAATATTCATGTCCTTTTTCATGTCCTAATCAAATTGTGCTTCTCAAATCCAAGTCTATGAAAAAAAGAGCGTTCTGGAGATTGTACAAATGAGGCACCAGATAGAGGCTTTAGGACTTCATAATCATGCAATTTTAACAGAACCATTTCCCTTAGGAATGAAAAATGCAGGATGTGAATATGGAGATTTGGAAGGATAGTTAAGCTCTTTTTTCAAATTGTGACCCAGAAATTCCTTTAAGATGGCTAACTCTCAAGTGGCTAAGTAGCTCAAAGTAGCTAGGCAGCTATCAGATACAACTCTTCTTCTAAATGCTCTATTAATTGAAATGTGGCATTTTAAGTGTTATTTGTAAATCCTTTTGTTAATGTAATACTGTGCATTAAAACCACATTAATACTGTGGCATTAAAATCGCCAAGGATAAACAGTGTTTATCCTTGGCGATTTTAATGCCAGAGTTGGAGCTGATTATAGTTCTTGGCCCACTTGTTTAGGTCAATTCGGCGTTGGAAAGATGAACGAAAATGGCCAACAACTGCTGGAGTTTTGCTGCTACTATTGTCTTTGTGTTAGCAATATATACTTTAAAACAAAGCCTCAACACAGAGTCTCTTGGAGACATCCAAGATCGAAGCATTGGCACCAGCTCGACTTGATTCTTACCAGGTGCTCCAACCTCCCCAATATTACAATCACACGCAGCTATCAGGGTGCCGATTGTGATACAGACCACTCCTTGGTGTGCAGCAGAATTTTTGTATCTCTGTGTTTTATCTTCTGGCTGTTCATCGCCCTGAGTCCTTCGGGAGAAGGGCGGTGTAGAAATTTAATAAAATAAATAAATAAATAAAACTCCAAACAAAGAGATTGCATCACTCGAAGAAGGAAGGAAGACCATGAATTGACATCAACGAGACTCGCAATCAGGGCAAAGTGGAGGAATTTGCACAAGCACTCAAGGAAACTCTCCCAGGCCCGGCTGAAGTAAACGCATCTGAACAATGAGAATATTTCAGTATTTGGTAAGGAGATCAGAAAGACAGCAGATTGGTTCGAAGCCCATTCGGAGGAGTTGACCCCAGCGATCAAGGAAAAAAGGAGAGCTCTAATTGCATATAAAGCCTGTTCCAGTGAGCGCAACCTACAGGTTCTGCGAGCTGCTCGTAGCAAAGTCCAACAGACTGCAAGGAGATGTGCTAACAATTATTGGCTGCAGCTTTGTTCTCGGATCTAGATAGCAGCTGACACAGGCAACATCAAGGGGATGTATGATGGCATCAAGCAGGCTTTAGGTCCAACACAGAAGAAATCTGCCCCTCTGCTACAGGCGAGGTTATCCAGGACCAAGCACAGCAGATGGCACGCTGGGTGCAGCACTACTCTGAGTTATATTCCAGAGAAAATGTGGTAACTGAAGAAGCATTAAATAACATTGAGTGCCTGCCTGTCTTGGAGGAGCTTGACAGTGAACCAACTTTAGAAAAACTAAATGCGGCCCTGGATATCCTTGCCTCTGGCAAGGCACCCGGGAAAGATAACATTCCTGCCGAAGTTCTGAAGTGCTGCAAAGGGAACATCCCCACTGAACTGCATGAAATCTTCTGTCTTTGTTGGAGGGAAGGTGGAGTACCACAGGACATGAAGGATGCAAATATCGTCACACTGTACAAGAACAAAGGTGACAGGGGTGACTGTAATAACTACCACGGCATCTCTCTTCTTAGTGTTGTAGGGAAGCTGCTTGTCGTACTGAAGAGGCTCCAGGTGCTTGCAGAGAGAGTCTATCCAGAATCACAGTGTGGATTTCGAGGCAATAGTTCCACTATTGACATGGTATTTTCATTTAGACAGTTGCAGGAGAAAAGCAGGGAACAAAGAAAGCCATTTTTTGTAGCCTTCATAGATCTTACGAAGGCTTTTGACTTGGTTAGCAGGGACGGCCTTTATAAAATTCTCCCCAAGATTGGATGTCTACCTCAGGTCCTCAACATCATCAGGTCCTTTCATGAGGAAATGAAGGGCACTGTAGTTTTTGATGGCTTAACTTCAGATTCCTTTGATATTCGAAGTGGAGTGAAGCAGGGCTGTGTCCTCGCGCCAACTTTATTCGGGATCTTTTTTGCTGTCATGCTGAAACATGCTTTTGGAACTGCAACAGAGGGTAATTACCTCTGGACCAGATCAGATGGAAAACTCTTTAATCTCTCTAGATTGAGAGCAAAGTCTAAAGTCCAGCTGAAATGCTTACAGGATTTCCTCTTTGCTGATGATGCTCCTGTCACTGCTCACTCTGTTGAAGACCTTCAACAACTTATGGACAGTTTTAGCAAGGCCTGCCAAGACTTTGGACTAACAATCAGCCTGAAAAAAACACAGGTCATGGGTCAGGACGTGGATTCACCGCCCTGTATTACAATCTCTGCACAAGAACTGGCGGTCGTCCATGACTTTGTGTACCTCGGCTCAACTATCTCTGACACTCTCTCTTTAGATACTGAGCTGAATAAATGTATTGGTAAAGCGGCCACCACATTTTCCAGACTTACAAAGAGAGTATGGCTTAATAAGAAGCTGACGGAACATACAAAGATCCAGGTCTATAGAACCTGTGTCCTGAGCACACTCTTGTACTGCAGTGAGTCTTGGACCTTCAATGCACGGCAGGAGAAAAAGTTGAACACCTTTCATATGCGCAATTTCTGACGAATTCTTGGCATCACCTGGCAGGACAAAGTTCCAAATAGCGCAGTCTTGGAACATGCTGGAATTTCTAGCATGTATACACTATTGAAACAGCGACGTCTACGCTGGGTGGGGCATGTCGTGAGAATGGCTGATGGTCGGATTCCGAAAGATCTCCTGTATGGAGAATTAGTGCAGGGAAAGTGCCTCAGATGTATACACTATTGAAACAGCGACGTCTACGCTGGGTGGGGCATGTCGTGAGAATGGCTGATGGTCGGATTCCGAAAGATCTCCTGTATGGAGAATTAGTGCAGGGAAAGTGCCTCAGAGGGAGACCACAGCTGTGATATAAGGATATCTGCAAGAGGGACCTAAAAGCCCTGGGAATAGACATTAACAACTGGGAAACCTTGACCTCCATTCGTTCAGCTTGGAGGCTAAAGATGCAGCATGGCCTTCTCCAATTCGAAGAAACAGTTGTTCGGCAGGCTGAGGCAAAGAGGCAGTCCCGGAACCAGCAAAATCTGGGGGCTGGGCAGGGGACAGAATGTATCTGCCCTCAGTGTGGAAGGGATTGCCACTCTCGAAGTGGCCTTTTTAGTCACACTAGATGCTGTTTTAGGACCTCTTTCCAGAGCACGATACCATAGTCTCTTGAGACTGAAGGATGCCAATGTGGAATGTAATACTGCAGCAAGATATTCCATGAACAGTTTTTAAGACCATCTAATTCAGAAACAATTCTATAGTTAATAATATTAAAAATATAAACAAAACAGATACTACTGGTTGGCTACAAAGCCTTCATTAAAAAAATGGGGGTTTTTTTGGTTATACTATACATTTTGTCATACAAATGAAACAATTCATTCTCAGAGTGAAACAGGCACAAAATAAAGCTAACATCAAGCATCAACTTTCCTAATATATCCAAATGTATACCACACATTCTACTACTACCTGTTACTTGCTGCTGCAGAGTCAAACAAGAAAAGTTGGTAACTTGCCCTTCAGAGTTGCAGGATACCAAAACTTGTTCCTGGTCAAGTCTCTAACCCTTCTCTATAATCTATCTTCAACTAAATACCTCCAAAGTGAAAGATGATCATTGATAGAAATGTAAAACCTATGAGATAGGCAGACTGATCCAGCTCTTGCCCTTCCAATCCTGCAAAATATGCTGTGCTTTTCTGGGAAAAAATTCCTACCTAAATGGCAAACCAAAGCATTTTGAGATACATACAATAAAATATATTTCATTGGCCCATAAGTACTTTTTTCAAGACGCAACTGAACTTTCTGTTTTTTCTTTGAAGACTTTTCACTTTTCATCCAAGAAGCTTCAACTCTGATTGGATGGTGGGGAATGGAAGGATTTATACTCCTTGCAGACAGCTGGTCATTTTTTTAGTAGGTCATTGACGCCACTTGGAGGTTTACCTGTGTCATCAGGGTCACCTGATGCAAATGGTGCAAATGGGTGTGGAGCCTTCTTGGAACTATTGAAAGGACTGTGTTGTAACTAGAGGTACCTAGATGATGTTGTATCCTTCCCCCTCTGTTGACAGAGGGTTGTTCAATTTTGACATAGAGATCTTTGACTCCTCTTTCAAACCAGTGGTCCTTTCTGTTCAAAATGTGGACTTTGCTGTCTTCAAAAAAGTGGCAAATGCAGATGGACTGTTGAATCTTGCCCTGATGGGTTTGTACTCTTATGTTGTGCCATGTGTTTATGAAATGTTTGCTTTGTTTCCCCAATGTACAGATCTGCACATGGTTCACTGTGCACCGTGTATAGTGCACACTGTACTACATATACCACGTTGCTCAGTTTGTGTCTGATTGTTTTATCCTTGGGGTGGACAAGCTTCTGCCTTAGTGTATTCTTGGGTTTGAAGTGTTCATGTATGTTGTGCTGGCTAAAGTTCCTCCTGAGCTTTTCCGATATTCCTGCAATGTATGGAATGACAACATTGCTAGTTTATTGTTCTCTTCTTTGTCTGCTGTGGTGGAGCTCCTGTTGCGTCTTTTTTGAGATTTGATGAAGGCCCACTTGGGATAGCCACAAGTTCTGAGGGCTTCCTTCTTTTTCTTTCTCATCTTTGCTGGTAGGCAAGCCTTCAGCTCAGTGGTGTAAGGTTCTGATAACTCCCATTTTGTGTAGTTGGTGGTGAGAATCAAAATGTAAATATTGATCTCTGTGAGTTTTCTGTAAACTTCAATGTCTTCCTTAATGTGTACTACACAGTCCAGGAACATCTTCCAGTGTTAATTTAATGTATCTGTCCACAGAGTTGATGCATTTGGTGAATGCCTCCAATTCCTGTGTTTTGATCTTGACCCAAATATCATCCAAATACCTATACTAGTGAGTGGGTCAAATTCCTGTGAAGGAGTTTAGGGCTTTGGTTTCTACCTCTTCTATGTAGAGATTGGCCACAACGGGGAACACAGGTGAACCCATGGCACAGCTGAATGTTTGTCTGTAGAAACCTTCACTGTTAAAATAGATAGTAGTCAGGCAGAGGTCCAGCATGGCACATGTGGTCTGGGCTGAGGTTGGTTCTGTTACCTAAAGTGCTATCCTGTAGAAGTTGCTTCTTTGCTACTTTGACAGCTTCAGTTGTTGGAATGCAAGTGAAGAGGGAAGTTACATCACAGGAAACCATGGCCTCATCCGGGTCCAGTTTTAGTTTCCAAACTTTGCTGATGAAATTCTGTGAATTGTTGATATGATCTAACCACATTAGCTCCTCTAGTTAGCAACACCAGCCATCACATGAATTGTTGATGTGATGGGTGGTGTTGACTACTAGAGGAGCTAATAAGGTGGTTGGATCACATCAACAATTCATAGAATTTCGTCAGCAAGCTTCCTGGATGAGAAGCGAAAGATCTTCTAAGAAAAACAAGAAAGTCCAGTTGCTTCTTGAAAAAAGCACCTTTGGCACAACTATGACCTGGATGACTGAGAATCTCCACAGACATTTACCTTTCATTGGCATGCACAATTCCAGAGATCAATGGCCTCCTGGCTAGAAGACTGCAAAACAGCCCCGGTTTCAGCAAGATTATGGGTTATTTATCCCCAGAAATGTCATGTAGGAATGATACAGGAAACAGTGTATATCATCTTGTAACATTTAAAGCTGGAATGTAGCATTTAGTAACACTATAGGCTGCCAAAGTACTTTTAAATTCCATTCTACTACAGGACACTCTAACCTTCCCCTACCCCCACAGATGCTAGCACCATGTACCATAAACAATGACTTTTATTGTGTCAGTATACTGGCTCCTTTCAAACCAAAGAAAAGCAATAGTTTAATTTCTATTTGTCTCCTCCCCCTTCTGTCTCCAGGATCATCAGGTAATTTGCTTGTTCCTTTTTCTATTTCTACACAAGGTTTTCCATAAAAGAAATAATAAAAACGAAGGAATGAGGTTTGCCTTAATATCATACCGAGAAAAAAAATAAAGAACTCAAAGTGGAATTTCTAGTTAATTTTTAAACCTATCTTTTCCAAAATAATCATTATCTGAAATATTTTCCTTCTGCCTCTATTATTCTTGAACTACCTACTATCTGAGGATTGAAGTTCCTGAGGAGAAGGGAGACAAGTCTTTTCCCTACCTTAAATTACTAGCATCTGCCTTACAAAAAACCCGCAATCTTCCGCTCTAAGAGAGTAAAGGGTTAGAGAAATCTGCTTATGCCTTTGCAAAAGATAACACCTCTGTCTTATGCATGCTTATTGGGGATGTCTCTGTGACAATCTAAGTCTTATAACTGAGAAAGAGGATATATTTATTTATTTTCAGAACATGCCCAATATGCATTATTAATCAAGCAGCAAGTCAAATTTATACATTTCAATTATGCTTTAAAAATCAGAAACTAGTTAGTTTTATTCTTAGAATGAAGCTAAAATATTGTTTCATCCAATGCCTCTGGGAATAGTTAGTTGCAGTTACCTTGTGATTGAAAATGCAGCTCAAGAACTGGAACCTTAATGTATTTTTTTGGCTTGTCTTACTATTACCATGTATTGGGCTAAAACTGACAAACTGCTAACACAATTTCAGAAAAATTGCTCTTGTCAAGGATGTAAAGGTCTCCTTGGCTAGAACTCCCTGTACTGGAACATCATAATAGAACATTTTGGGCTCTTTGCACATGAATTATGCCTAAAAGACTTATTTTACAATGATGGAAGCAAAGATGTCTTATACTACCAGTAGTAGGTTGCTGGATATGTTTTTTTTTTAGTCAGTATTATATAAATATTTTCAATAGAGAAGCAAAGAAATATAACTTTTGGTCAAATTTGTTTACATAAATAACAACTGGAGCACAAATGTTAAAATAATGGACACTCACTGTTCTCCTGATTTGGAATACTTGGCAGTGAAATGCCACCCCTTTTATCTGCCTCATGAGTTTAACATTGTAACAACAACTGCAGTATATATACCTCCTGATGCTAACACTACCACAGCCATGAGTCATCTGTTAACTGCTATTAGCAAACAGTAACAGGCCTACCCGGATGGAGTGCTGGTGGTTGCAGGTGATTTCAATCAAGCCAACTTAAAGACTGTCCTCCCTTAGTTCTATCAGTACGTAGACTGTCCCACTAGAGGGAAAAATACCTTGGATCAGGTATATAGTAACATCATGCATGGATACAGGACTATGCCTTTACCCCACCTGGGACAGTCAGATCATATATCTGTGTTCCTGATCCCATCATATAGACCTCTTGTTAACAGAATTAGACCATCGATTAGAGAAATACAAGTGTGGACAGCGGGTGCATCGAAGCAACTTCAAGATTGCTTTGGGAGCACTGATTGGGCACTGTTTGAGGAGGACAATATTGATACTTACACTTCAACAGTACTGTTTTATATTAAAAGCTGCATTGATGTTGTCACTACAACCAGACAAGTACGGGTGCTCTCTAACAACAAGCCCTGGATAAATAGAGAAGTGTGTCTTTTATTAAGAGCAAGAAATGCTGCTTTCCATTCTGGTGATGTGCTACAATATAGCGAGGCAAGAGCTAAATTGAAAAAGGGTATCAAGGACACTAAAGCTACATAGAGACGGAGGATTGAACATCTTTTTGAGAACTCAGACTCTGGTCGGGTATGGCAAGATCTGTGACAAATCACAGGACAAAGCAATAAAAATAGTTTGTCTAGCAGTAGTGACTCTGGCTGAGCAGCTAAATAAATTCTTCAGCCGTTTTGAGGTGGACACAGGAACGACCAGCATTTACCACTGATAGTGCACCATTAACATCTACCATCGATAGACAACCATTTCTACGGCAGATCTCTGATGTGAGACGCACTTTCCAGAATGTTAATATCCGGAAGGCAGCTGGGCCTGATGGAAATCTGGGATGAGTTGTTAGGGACTGCGCTGCAGAGCTAGCTGGAGTGTTCATGGATATTTTCAATCTATCCCTGTCACAGCGCTCTATCCCTACCTGCCTAAAGACATCTATTATAGTGCCAGTCCCTAAGCAGACAGTAGTGGTATCCCTTAATGATTATAGGTTTAGGTTTACGTTAGGTTTAGGTTTATTAAATTTGTATACCGCCCTTCTCCCGAAGGACTCAGGGCGGTGAACAGCCAAGATTAAAATACATACAATATAAAAATTAAGATGAATTAAAACAGAATTAAATCAAATTGGCTTCCCAAAATTTAAAACCCTTTGCCAATAAAATAACCCATTAAAATTTTAAGCCAGCCCGGCTTGCTGAAATAGGAAGGTCCAGTAGCTTTAACATCTGTTGTCATGAAATGTTTTGAGAGGCTGGTGTTGAACTATATTAAAGCTAGTCTTCCATCTACTTTGGACCCATACCAATTTGCATATAGGAATAATAGATCAACTGACGATGCTATGTCTCTTGTTGTCCATACTGTATTGAATCACTTGGAACAACAGGGGACATATGCGAGGCTGTTATTTGTGGATTATAGCTCTGCCTTTAACACCATTTTACCCAACAGGTTGTTTTTTAAAATGTCAAATTTGGGTATAAATCAGAGGATTTGTTTGTGGATAAGGGGTTTTCTGACAGGTAGGCCACAGTCAGTAAGGATGGGATCTCACCATTCCTCTACTCTGATATTAAGCACAGGAGCCCCCCAGGGTTGTGTGCTAAGCCCTTTCCTTTATTCCTTGTACACACGACTGCACCCCATTGTATAATACCAACGCAATTATTAAATTTGCGGATGACGCAACAGTGGTGGGGCTCATTAATAAGAATAATGAGTCTGCTTACAGGAAGGAAGTACAAGGGCTAACATTGTCGTGTAATGAAAATAATCTCACACTTAACACCACAAAAACTAAAGAATTTATAATTGACTTCAGGAGGAAGAGAGATGTACATCTACCATTGTACATAAATGGTGAGGAGGTGGAGAGGGTAGGTAGTTTTAAATTTCTGGGCATTTATATCTCGGAGGACCTCTCATGGACTATGACTGCTAACATGCTTGTGAAGAAGGCACAGAAGAGGCTATACTTCCTGAGAATGCTCAGGAAGATAAATCTATCTCAGCATCTACTTCTGTCCTACTATTGCAGCATCATTGAGAGTGTCCTGACATACGGCATTCTTGCATGGTACGGGAGCAGCTGTAGCGGACAAAAAATGCTCTACAGAGAATCATTAAAACTGCCCAGAATATCATCGGACTCCAGCTACCAGCCCTGGACCACATCTTCGAATCTCGCTGTTTGAGAAAGTTGCATAACATTCTCAGAGACTCTTCCCATCCTGCTTACAATCTTTTTGGACTGTTGCCTTCTGGCAGAAGATACAGAACAATGAAAACTCAGACTACATGTTTTCTGAATACTTTTCATCCCAGAGCTATAATTGCACTCAACAATGAACTAAAGGGCCACCATCGGTGAACTGCTGGACAGTATTACTTGGTCTGTTGTGTGGATGTTTGGGTGGTTTAGGGGTGGGGAATTGTGGTGGGTGGGAGTGTGTTTGGGGATTGTTATGTGTGTTGGATCTCGTCTTTGGGTGTTAAGTGAATTTTGTTGTATGGGTATATTGTGTATACATGTACAATGACAATAAAGTTATTATTATTATTATTATATATTCACCAGGAGTTAAATCCAATTTGATGACATCTGACTAAGTAATAACATACTTCTAATGTTAAGTCTGAAAACAATTCTCTGCTTTTCTATTGAAAGATGTTCTAAATTTTCAGATTCCTCTAAATACCTGTTGTATTTTGATGCCATATTTTCCACTGATTGCACAGAAAATGAATATACTTCTGGGTTTTCCTTACTCTTGTACTTCTTCGTTCTTGCTCAGACAGTGCAGCAAAAAGCAAAAATATCCACTTTGTCAAGACTATTATCCCCTTGCTGTTTTAATACCCTTCTTGTTGATGCCAGTAGAATTGCTGGTAGATTACTCTCAGGGCATAAGAGTAAGAAGAAGCAAGGAACAAATGTGTCTGAAAATAGTGTGGAGATGAGAGAAAGGGTTCAAAGGGACCACAAAAAGGCCAATAAATCAGTCTTTTTCAATCTCCTGCCAAATGTGACAGACTACAATACCCATAGTTCAACATATCTAGGGATCTACTAAGACAGTAGCAATAAATCAGTCTCTTTTCCCAGAATATTAATACTGTACCATAGAATCCATTATTTCCTGTACAAAATGTATCATATATTAAATAGGATGGAATGGAATGGATTGTCTAAAACATATTTTAGCCTTTGTTTTTATAAATTAATGAGCATATTAATGCCTATACACACACATACATATATGGTATCGGGGTGAAATCTACTTACCTTCCCTACCGGTTCAGAAGTGCACTTGTCGCTCACGCGCACACATCACATGCGTGCGCGGACCCTCTGCACATGCACAAACCCTTCTGCGCATGCACAGAGGGTAAAAAACAGGTTAACAGAGGGCAAAAAACAGGTTAAAACCAGGAAGTAACAACGACCAGGCAGGTGGGTGGAGCCTCGCGCTGCCATCACTATCGGTTCTCTGAACCACTCGCCACCATCTCTACCGGTTCGGTTGAACCGGTCCAAACCGGTAGCATTTCACCCCTGTATGGTATATATAGCGCATCCTCATGTAGAATGCTATGCACTTACTTTTCTTTAAACAGTTCTTAGTACAGACTGATTTCTTTAAAAGTTACATTTCTGCCAAATCATCTATAGGTAGTTCAAATGCTTGCTTTTAAACAATCTGAAAATAACATCTCAAAATAAAACAACAAATCTAACAGTAAAATAAAATTCAAACTTAAATTCTATGAAGTTTAATTCTTTAATACTGACCCAGAGCTTAGAGAGAAGATACCAGGTTTGCTTAGAAAAAAAAAATGTTGAAGAAATTTTGAAGTGCTTCATTATAGAAGAACAATTTCTGCCCTTAATGGCAAGCATCTTCAATTCTGAAGGCACTTAGCTCACAGTCTCAGACTAAATAAACAGGCAGTTTTATGAGGTCATAAGAACTAAACTAAAATGTTATCTATTCTCCAAACAAGTTCTAAAACTAGATAAAGAGTTTTACCTAATATGTACCTTTGGATCATTTGGGATCAATAAATGAACAAGTATAATATTTTGACTCATTTGTTTAATTATCTTTATCTATTTTTAGGACTTGTGTTGTTAACATAACACATTTTAGGTAATATTAATGCAGAAATATCAAAAATTTAAAAGGGTTCACAAACCTTTAAGCACAACTGTAGCATTAATCAAATTTGCAATCACCCACAGCTACATTTTACCAAACAACTATAACTTTGGGTGGTTTGGGAGGAGATTATATATCTCCTATGATTCATTCACTTTGGGCCAGAAGATAGAGTGGATATAATAAATGTTAATTCAAATTATCAATTGGAGGAGGAGGAGGATTATTTATTATGTTTTTCAGGGCTTAATACTTTGGGTCATTCAATGAAAATTCTGGCTGAGAATTCAGGACAAAGAAAAAGGAGTACTTCATATAATTTATGGAATACATTGCTACATGTAATGGTTGAGGTCAGGTATTAGATTAGTTTGAACATAGTGCCGGCAAGAGAACAGAAGTTGTATTTTGTCTGAACTGTTTATTGTTTGATCCACAAATGCTTTATACATTTCAAGGAACTGAAGTGGAAATTGCTACTGCAACAAAATTTGCCTTATGCTAAACTTTGGTACCAGTTTATTTAACATTCTTGTCTAAACTGATTAATTATAGGTTTTTTTTAGTTAGTGCATTGTAAGCATTCCCTTCAAAGCATGTATAATGAGAAGTATGATAAAGATATGTATGCATGTTACGATTTAAGAATAACATAAAAAGTGTCTTCTATAAAATTTGGCTTTATGAGCTTAATTACTCATAATGCTCCAAGCAGGCCCCCCCCAAAAAAAGAAAAAAAGACTATGACTCTGCAGGGTGTAATAGGAAGTGTAAGCACTTGCTTCCGTGGTAAAGTATAAAAGATTAGATAGAATTATAAAACAGAATGTTTAAATTACTCTTTTTGTAATTCTCAGTTTTCCTAGGGCCATGCTTGATATATGTTAATGCTTCAATTCACTGAAATTCTCTTATAGGGCAGTTTTTGGCTCAACTGAATTCACAGGGATGAAAGCAATAATTCAACAGGCCACAATAATTCCAACTAAGAATTACATGACGTGGCTCTATTAAGCATTTCCATCACCATTATTGATATAAATGTGCTCCAGAAATATTAACTTCTAATATGTCCAGAGAGATAGTTTAGTCCAGAGAATAAATGAAAGCTGTTGTGGGATCCAGAAACATCTAGCTGTTAACTATTCAATTATCAACTATTATCAGATAGTTATGTCTGATCAAAATTGATAGAGAAACTCTACTATGAGAACCTGGAGGCAAGCAAGGGCCACTGATTCATAAGAGTGGACAAAGCATCAAATCCAATCTTGTGCTCAATGCAAGAATGGAAATTAAAGACTCTCTGACAGATACTTTTTCACCTTTGCTTGAACACAGCCAAGGAAGGAGATTTCACTACTTCTCTAGGTAATTGGTTCCACTATCAAATAGTTAGAAAGTTAGGAACAGTTACAGTTGGGAAGGTTTTTCTAATGTTCAGATAGAATCCGTTTTTCTGTCATTTAAACCCCTTATTCCCGGTGCTGTACTCTGGAATGATAGTAAATGGGTTGTGACCTTCTTCTATGTGCTAATTTCTCTATACACATCTAGAAATGCAATGTGAAAAACTAGAAATAATAATATTTAATAAAGTATATTAAATCACGAATACATGAAATCATGCATTGCAAAGCGTATATTTTCTCCTGCCATTATATTAATAGAACTCAGGGTCATTCAACAAGGCTGAACAGAGGGAGGTTCAGGACAGATTGTGCTTTGCACAGGATGTAGTTAATCTGTGGGATTATCTATCTACAATTTGGTGATGTCCCCAATTTAAACAATTTTAAGTGGAGATTAGAATTGTTTTTGTAAAACTAATAATGGCTATTAGTTATTATGGCTAAACTATATGTCTAGAATGCCATAGTTACCACAGCCAACTATTTTTTTTCCATTCCCCTTTGTCAGGTTCCCCAAACAAGAAAAACACACAGTAATTCTTCCATGTAGATTTCTTTAATGTTCCACACCTCTAGACAGAATCTTGGCAAACTAACCACACTGTTATCTACACCAGGGGTCCTCAAACTACAGCCTGCCGAAGCCATTAATTCAGACCATGAGGCTGCCCCGTCCACATCGCCCCGCCAACCCGCCATCTCCCACCCTTTGGCTAAGCACAGGATCTTCGTGAGCCCCGCAGCTGGAACTGGAAGGTAAGGCTAATATTTTTGGCCACCAGACTGCTTCTGGAGGCAGGGGAGGTCAAAAACAGGCCCGTTTTTGGCCTCCCCCGCCTCCAGAAGCACTCTGCAGGCCAAAAACGGTCTCCTGGGGCATCCACAAGCCCCATTTTTTACCTTTCCGCCTCCAGAAGCACTCTGGTGGCCAAAAACGGGGCACATGGAGGCCTCCTGGGGTGTCTGTGCACCCCATTTTTGACCTCCCCCAGCTCCAGTAGCACTCTGCAGGCCAAAAACAGGGCACGTGGAGGCCTCCCAAGGCGTCCGTATACCCCATTTTTTACCTCCCCCGCCTCCAGAAGATAGACAGAGAAAGAGAGAGAGACGAAGAGATAGACAGAGAAAGAGATAGACAGAGAGAGATGGAGAGATAGACAGAGAAAGAGAGAAGGGGGGAGGGAAAGAGAGACAAGAGACACAGAGAGAGAGAGAGAGAGAGAGAGAGAGAGAGAGAGAGAGAGAGAGAGAGAGACTTGTTGATTGTAAGCTCCTTGGGGCTGAGAAGAATTGCTGTAAAATTGAGTTTCCTGAAGTGGACCACTAGACTCCTAAACAACTTAAAAAACAATATAGTAAAAGAAAAGTCAACCAAAAAAGCAACATGCAAATAAAAGCAAATAAAACACCCCCAGGAGCCAAACAAATTAAAGTTTAATTTGTATTATTTAATGGACTGCTAAATTGGCCATGCCCACCTAATCACATGACCACCTAGACACGCCCACCCATCCACATGACCACCTAGACACGCCCAGCCAGCCAGTCTGGGCCCCCAACAGTCTGAGGGACCGTGAATTGGCTTTGTTTAAAAAGTTTGAGGACCCCTGATCTACACCATCTATACTCAAAGAGCTACTGGCGCTGTCTTGACCCCCTCACACAAACCATCTGAACTGAGCTGTCTCTTAATCCTCAGGAATACACTCCATCCCTCCTGAAAATCCAAGCCATAGAATCCACCACACCTTGCAAGTTCTGAAAATATCTGAAAGACTAGAGTCACCAGGCAGCCTACCAAAGAGTTCCACATGGTCTTGCTGCCTTTCTCAGAGACATGAAACAGCAGCCTGAGGCGAACTCTGGAGTTTTGACTCAGATGGAGATAGAAAAGTGGTGATTCTTGCATTGCTACCTGTAATGAGAAGCCTAACAGACCCCAAGAAAACAAAGGAAGAAATGACACTGTTGCCAAAGAGATGGTCCAGCCCAAAGGAGGGAGGGAAATATGAGAAAAAGAGCAATTTTGTCTTAATTATGCTAATTATAAATTGAGTGGACGAAGTGTTTTCAAGATTCTGTTATACTGCCCTACTAGCAATAAAAACCTTTTCAAAAATGCAAGTGGACCTTGTTTCTTGTGTGCCTCACAGGGCTTGATTTTAGTCTTGAAAACCTGTCAAAGCAATTCTCCCACTCAGCTCATACCTGGCATAATTAAGGAAGAGTTTCACTGAGACTCTCTCTGTACACAAGGTGAGAAAAGTTCTGATAAAACTGTCTCTGAGATTTACAGTGTGAGGCAGATTTAGGGAATAAAAAGGAAAAGGAGCCATAAATAAGCAAAGGTCGACTGTGTGATTATTTTTCAGATTAGTTACAGTTGGAAAATACTATTAAGAAATGTTCCAAAAGCTCTCTTAAAAATGACTTTTGATGAAAATTTGAATGGCTTAATTTTTTTTTAAACTGCACTGTCATCAGAAATACGCTTCAAACAAGACTTGCAAGTCATGCTTATTTTTGACATCAGTTGACATAATGTTTTTTGACCAGGAGAGGGAGTTAATAGAGACACAATCTAAATAAAATATTCCCTTGAGTTTTAACCTTGGAATTCAAAGGCTTGTGCAAATGACAGATACCTGGAAAGAAATCCTTTGCAAAAACGAAGAAATTATTCAAAGACATAGAATAGAAAAAAGTTCATTTTGATTCATCTGACTCAAAACCTGAAGTGGACCAAAGTTATAGAATCAATCACTTTTTAAATACGTAACTGAAAAATAGTAAATTAGAGATTATTGATCAAAATTACACTTATTTCCATACAGTGAGTTAACTTCATACGCATACAAAACAGTTGATAGAAAAATTCTAGTTCAAAAAAATCTTCCTGACATGAAATAAATGTCTAGGAAATTTCCTTCAATGGAATTTCAACATTTAACATACAGATAACCTGGACCTGGTTTTTGGGGGTTAAGTGAATTTTGTTGTATGGGTATACTGTGTATACATGTACAATGACAATAAAATTATTATTTATTTATTTATTTAAATTTCAAACTGCAGCTAATTAAGCATGCTTCAGTCCATGTTTTAATGCTGACTAGTGCAGATTGAAAATTATACTTGGATAACAATGACTGCCTATTTTAACACTTGTGTCCATTTCACTGCAAGCATATTAACTGCTACTTTGCCTCTAAATCAAAACATTACCTTCTGTTCATCTCTTTCTGTTGCATTATGGCATTTCTCAATTTTCCATTGCCGTAGAAAGTCTCGAAGATATCCAAAAAGGGTGAGCACACCATAACCTACATAAGTCAGCACGGCAACCAGCATTGGTGTTTCTTCAAAAGTTTCATTGAAAGGTATCTTATATAAACCTCCATTATGTGTAATATGATGAATCTGGAGGAAACAATAAAATATAAGAAAAATGTGGGATTAATCAATTTCCTTTGAGTCTTATTCTACCTAGAGACAAATACCGTTAGTATTATGTTTTGCTTATTATACCTCAGAGCCTAATATCCCATTAGCTAATAATGACAATTTAACTCTGTAAATTAATTTTAAAACAAATATTAAATTCAAATTTGGGGCTGCTTTTCATAAGATGATTTGAAAATATTTATGAATCAACTGACACCCAAAGGTACCAAACAAGCCTACTTTTTATAATCTTTACTATTCACTCTAGCCATGGAAGTGTTGGCAACAACATTTTAATCTAATAATCAGATTATTGGAAAGTGGCAGATAAGATGAATCTTCTAACTCTATTTACAGATAGTATGACTTTGATTCTCTCAAGTGCTTTTTGTTCAGCCAGCCATATTAAGGAGTTAAGAGGAATTTGCAGAACTATCAGTTAATTTTCATAAATTACATCTTATTTATTTTCATACTCTCCCAAAAACTAAACAGGAAATCTCCATAGTTTTAGGGATTCCAATTCCAATATACCGTATTTTTTGGACTATAGGACGCTCTGAAGTATAAGACGCACCTAGCTTTTGGGGAGGAAAACAAGAAAAAAAAATCTACCTCTGCCCCCCAGCAATTTGCCTACTTACAGCAAACAGCAAACAGCCTGGTCAGCTTCAGTACAGCCTGATTTAGCATGAGCAGCTGATTGGCGGTTGGATCAGCCTCTCAGAATACCACTGATCAGCTGTTCCAGGCTGAGGGATTGCCGCCACCCATCGCCACCTCCGCATGCCTCATTTTCAGCCACTGCACGTCTCGTTTTGGCCTCCGCACGCAACATTCACTCTATAAGACGCATAGACATTTCTATCCACTTTTTTTTGGGGGGGGGAAGTGTGTCATATACACCGAAAAATACGGTAAATCTTTAATATATTTAGGTATTACTATTACTAGAATATTAATCTTGGAATTATATTAATGCAACTACCTTATATAGTAAAAGGAAAAAAACCTCCTTTAAAAAATCATATTATTTAATTCTCTACTTGATTTTCAATCCATAACAATGATTCTCTGAAACATTAATCCAGCAGGATTTTAAACATAAGCAAGCCCTGTGAGTTTATATTTTGTTAATTCTGGGAATGATGTATCTTTCTGAGACTGAAGAATGACCCATTTGCAAAACCAAATTGTTTTGTGAGAATTCTGGTTTTCCAATGCCTATTCACTGACATGAATAGTGAACATCAAAGTACCATATTAAAAACTAAAGCGGCAGCATCAACACCTTAAGATGATCATGGTTAAAAGCAATAACAGGATTTCCATTATACTGCTGGACAACATTGAGCGACAGCTGCCAGGTTAGATAACAGTTGTAAAGCTCTTTATGCAGCATTAAGTTCAGGAAGTGGAAAGAAAGGGACTTTGAGAGATACTAATGCAAAACTGTGATTACCAAGAAAATCATTATATTTTAGCAGCCATAGGCAACCACCAAGTTTTGATTGTACTTTGTGCAGGATATAAAACCTATGGTTTATGAGATCAAAGTACTAGTATTAACAGCATGGGACCACAAAGGTTTGCTTTTTCTACCATATAAATCTTCCTGATTATCAACATTTTATTCAGGTTCGGATCCCTAGAAGAGCATGTATTAACTATGTGACTTTCCTGTTGAATGTTAAAAATCTTTTATAGATTTATTAGCCCAATATTATTTGAGATTTGTAGAAAATCTGGTAAATTGCTTTTATCTTTTTACACAGCTTGCATAACATTGATTTTAAAACTGGGTAAAAATTTTAAATCTTGCTCAAGCTATAGGCCTGTATTATTAACAATACATAATAAGATATTAACCATTTTGTTCCCTGGGTGATTGCAAAGATTACTTCTTTTTTTAAATATAACTTAAGCTTTAAAAAAGTAAAAAAAAACTAACAGAAAACTAATATGCAAAAGAGAAAAAAGAAGGCAGAATATAGAGAGAAATAGCAGACAGTGGTGCAGTAAAATAAAAAATACATAAAAATGAATGACTTCCAACTTCTTTTAGAGCAAATAAAAATAAAATTTGAGTTCTTGCACTACAATTATAATGTAATCATCTTTATAATCTACATATGTCACTAATATTCAAAATCGATGTTATTTCATTTTTTCTATTTTGTGCAGAAAGTCCACAAGAGTCTTGTAATTGGTATTAAATTTAGCCAGTATCTTTTCTCTAATCAGTCATCATTTTAGTCATCCCAGCCAGCTCCATCAGCTTTACCAACCACCCTTCCATTGTAAGTATCATTGAAACCTTCCAACATTGGGCTTAAAGAAGACATAGCTGCTATTATCACATACTGTATGAGGACAAACTACCATGCAATTTTTCCAAACTTTTGTCCACCAGTGCTAAAAGAAATGTTTCAGGTCTTAACTGTATATTGACCTTTTTTTTTTTAAAAAAAAAAATGCACTTCAGTCCAGTAATTATTAATGTTTTTACAAGTCCACCAAAAGTGGTGGTCATAATAATAATAATAATAATAATAATAATAATAATAATAATAATAATAATAATAATAATAATAATAATAATTTTATTTCTATACCGCCCTTCTCCCGAAGGACTCAGGGCGGTGTACAGCCTATTTAAAAACACAAACAACAATTTAAAATTTAAAATAATTAAATAAATTGGCTCAGATTTAAAACCCCAAAAAATTTAAATACCCCAATTTAAGACTATTTTATTGATAGGGACTAAAAAGTCCCTTCCTAGTGTTTATGTGTTAGAAGTTCCATTATATATATTTTCAATTTGTCCAGTGACAAATACCATCTATACATTATTTTATACAGATTCTCTTTCAGACTGTAACATAGTGTAAATTTCAACTCCTTGGTTCACATGTTTTCCCACTGCTGCATTTGTATACTATATACAACATTTGTAACCCACCTTACTGTTCATCCTGTTTCTAATCCCAACAGAAATTTATACCTTTTAACAATAAGATGTTCATTATTACTTGATCTTTAGTACATAATTCAACTTGAAATGCAGTTTTATCCTACTCAAAACCATACATTATTTTATCCAGTTTAATTCTGAGACTAGCATGTTTGTAAACCTAACATCCAATCTTAAAACTTGTTCATCAATTCTACTTGATGCCATAACTTCATATTTTTATTAAGATATTTATTTTTTGTTTGTTAATCAAGTCAGCTAGCATACCAAATTATTTTAGTTTTCTCATTGACAACTCTATCCTTTTCAACGTATCTTCCAATACCAATACCACATCATCTACAAATGCTCTCAATTTTTGTCTCTTTTTTAATGTCTTTACCCCCATTATCCCCTCATCTTGGTTTATATCTCTATTCAAAACTTCCAAAACCAATGTAAACAGTAGTGGGGATAATGAGCATTCTTGTGTGGTTCTTTATTTACTCTCAAAGGGTGTTGTTAAATTTACATTTAAAATAATTTGTGTTTTCTGTGAGGTATATGTTGATTTTATCCATGTTATAAACTTACCAAAAACCATAGCTTCTAGAACTTTAAACAGGAAAGACTAATCAAGAATATCAAAAGCTTTCTCTGTATCTACTGTAAGAAAATTAATACTGCTTGGTTTTTGTTGTGTTTTTCCAAATATTCTATAATATCTAAACCTCACATTATCTTTCAGATATCTTTTGGTAAGAATTCGCATTGGTCACAATGAATAAATTATTGTAGGACTGTTTTCAGTCTATGAGCAAATATTCTAAATATTTTATAGTCATATTCAGTAGTGATTATAGGTCTACAATTTTTAGTTAGGTTTAAGTCTTGTCCCTTTATGGGTATTAATGAAATGCTGGCTTTCCATGATTCTGGCAACTGCTCTTATATTGTATGATATAATTCAATGTATTCTGAAGGAGTTATGAATGCTCATTTTCAAAACATCATTATGAATGCTCATTTTCAAAACATCAATAATAATTCCTGAGAGTCCATGTGGACCTGGTGCCTTTTTTGGTTTGATCATTTTATAACTTCTAAAATTTCCATTATTGTCACACTCCAGGATAATTCATAATCTGTCTTTGTGTATCTGAAAGTCATGGTAAATTTTGCTTTTCAAAGTAACATTCTATTTTTACAGGAAAATGCCCTGCCTTTCATACAAATTAGAGTAGTAATATTGATGTAAAGTTTATTGTACAACATAATTATCCAATAAAATTGTATCTCCCTCTTGCAGCTTCAATATTTCAACATAACTGAAGTAGTAATAATAGCTTCAAGATCACCCCCTTTTTCTTCTTTTCTTAATTTGCAAGCCATTTCTCTGATTTGTAGACAAATTCAAAATTTTTCTTCGACACAGTTTAGTTTTCATGTCTCTTAGTGCCAACATGGATAATTGTTGTTGTAAGCATTTTGTTGGATATGAAATATCTTTGTGCAGAGATTATTTCTGTACATAATTAATCTTTCCCGGTATGGATTTATTATTTTTGAGTGAAACAAGGAAAAAATAAGAAGCAAAAAAAAAAGCAAAAGCATGAAAAATACATGAACTTTATATGAGAATGAAAATATGGTTTCATTTTTTTTTAAAAAATAAGACAAAACAAAAAATGAAGAAAAACACTGCAAGAAAAAGCAGTCTAGTAGCCACCTTCTCTTTCATTCCCAGACTTTTTTTCCCAGCCATCAATTGCTACTTAAATATTTTTAGCATATACTTTGGACACCTGCAATTATAGAAAATATATACAGTAGCTTAGGCTTCAACTGTAGAATTTTTGGTGCTCTCGGAGTATGGTTGTTTGCAGATAGTTCATTGTCCAATTAAGTAACATCAGTGGTAATCAATTTGGGATTAGTTTGCCTTGCTAATGTTGCTGGGGTATGTTTTCTCCTTGAAAGTTCTTTGATTAGAGTTTTGTTTTCTGCTTGATTACTTGTTTGATTTACTCATCTGGGTGTTGATTACTGTACATAATGTCTTTTCACCTTTGTGTTTCAGTTCTTAACTTTTTTATTGTCTTTTTTGAATGACGATACAATCTGCTATGAGTACTGAGAGTGATGATTCCATGGGTGTTCCTCTTGATTTGTTTGTCATAGCAGAAACTGTGATGCAGTCTCTAGAAACTATAGCATTCCACAAGTACAACTAAAAGTAGGGATCCAGTACACAGACAATACTTTTGTCACAATAAAAGAAGGAACACCTAGAGAAACAACTCAAACAATCAATAAGAAAACAAGAAAAAAAATAGCATATTACCCTTCCAGGATATCCTCATAAGCAAAGGAAATGACAGCAGATTAGAAACCCAAGTTTGAAATTGCAATGGCACTGAAAGAAGTGTTTTTCACACGTACAACTGTTGCAGCATCTCCATGGTCATGTGCAGGGTGTATAATCAATGATTTTTTTAAAAAAATTAAAAAAAAAACAGATTTTTTTGATTTAAATTGGATTTTTTTGATTTAAATTGGATTTTTTTTATTTAAATTGGATTTTTTTTATTTTTATCGAATTTATTTTAATAAAAAACTTTTGGGGTAAAAATCTATCATAAGATAGTTTTCTATTTAAGATACATAAATAATTTAGTTTATTCAGCATGAAATGGAGCTTAGTTATGTAGCATGAGGCTGTATATTCTGCAACACTGGGACTATTGGTGAGTCAACAGTGGGTCAAAGGAGTAGCAGAGATGACAGTTGCTCTTTAAAAATTATGATTTAAATCGAGTTGATTTAAATCAAGCCTTTTTACTAGTGATTTAAATCATGATTTAAATTGTGATTTAAATCAACTCAATTTAAATCAAATCCACCCTGGTCATGTGATCAAAATTCAGACACTTTGGCATCTGGCATGTAATTATGATGGTTGCAGTGCCCAGGGTTAGGTGATCAACTTTGGTGACCTTCTGAAAAGCAAGGTCAGTGGGGAAGTCAGATTCATTTAACAACTGTGCTACTAATGTAATAACTGCAGTAATTCACTTAATTGTGGCAAAAAAATAAAATGGAACAAAACTCGCTTAACAGCTGTCTTGCTTAGCAACAGAAATTTTAGGCTCAATTTTAGTCGTAAATCGAGACTTACCTATACTAAAAAAAACCTCACACTAACACAGAACATAGAATAACAGAGTTGGAAAGGACCTTGGTCTTCTAGTCCAAGAAGTCCTGCTTGAGAACCCTACCATTTCAGACAAGAGGCTGTCCAGTCTCTTCTTAAAAGCCTCCAGTGATGGAGCACCCACAAATTCTGACGGCATTGGTTAACTATTCTCACCATTACGGAATTTCTCCTTAGTTTTAGGTTGCTCCTCTCCTTGTTTACTTTCCATCCATTATCTTCCCTTCCCTTCTGGTGCTCTGAAAAAGAGTCTGGTCCCCTCTTTGTGGTAGCTCCACAAATATTGAAACACTGGTATCATGTCTCCCCTAGTCCTTCTTTTCAGTAGACATACCCAATTCCTGCAACTGTTCTTCATATAGTTTAGTCTTCAGTTCCCTAATCTTCTTAGTTACTTGTCTCTGCACTCTTTCCAGAATCTCAACATCTTTTTTATATTGTGGTGACCAAAACTGGATGCAGAATTCCAAGTGTGGTCTTGCTAAGGCTTTATAAAACAGTTCTAATACTTCACAAGAACTTGATTCTATCCCTCTATTAATAGTCTAGAATTGCATTGGCTTTTTTGGCTGCCGCTGCACATTGCTAGCTCATATTTAAGTGATTGTCCACTCTTACAGTTACTGCTATTGAGCCAGGTTTCATCTCATCCGTAACTGTACTATTGGTTTTTTGTTTTTTTGTTTTTGCCTAAGAAATCCAATCTATATTGGATTTCATTTTGCTAGATAGTGGCCAGTGTTCAAGTCTGTTGAGATCCATTTGGAATTTGGGCCCTTCTTCTAGGGTATTGGCTATTCCTGACAGTTTAGCGTCATCTGCATATTTGATGAGTTCCCCTTCTATTCCCTTATCTAGATCATTTATAAAGATATTGAAAAGTACTGGGCCTAAAATGGAACCTTGCGGTACTCCACTGCTTCCTTCCTTTCATGTAGATGTAGTTTTGTTAATACATTGAGTATGGTTTGTCAGCATTATAAATCCATCTGATGGTGTTGCTGTCTATCCCACATTTTTCTAGCTTACCAAGAATTAGCTTGTGGTCTAGTTTGTCAACTGTTTTACTGAAATCCAAGCATACTATGTCCATAGCATTTCGCTAGTTCAGCCACTTTGTCAAAGAATGAAATAATCTGTTTTTGACAAATCCATATTGGCTTCTGGTTATAACTTTGCTTGCTTTTAGGTGTTCAAACATTTGTTGCTTGATTATCTTTTCCAGGATATTCCCAAGTATTGATGGTCTGTAGTGTCTGAGTCTGTTTCCCCACCCCTTTCTTGAAGATGGGAGTTACATCAGCTCTTTTCCAGTCCTTAGGTAGTTCCCCAGTGCTCCAAAAACTTCGAAAGACATGGTACAATGGTTCCAAGATCACACTACCAGTTCCTTCAGAACTCTAGGATGTAATCTGTTAGGACCCAATGATTTGAATTTGTCTAGAGTCGACAGGTATTCTCTTATATTTTTCTTGCTTATTTTAATTTACATTTCTAATATATCTTCTACGGCTTTGTTTTTGGTAAATTGGGTTGTATTTTATTTTTGTGTGAAGACAGATGCAAAGAATGAATTAAGCAGTTCTGCTCTCTCTCTATTGTCTGTTACTTCTTGCTATCTTCTCCCATTAGTGGACCTATTGTTTGATCTTTTTCTTGTTTTTTTATGCGCTGAAAGAAATTATTAATTTTGACATTTGTTGCAAGAGTTACTTCATTCCGAGCCTTGGCTTTCCTGACTTCCTTTGCAGGTTTGAGCTATTTGTTGGTATTCTGCCTTAGATTTTTTTGTACTTATCCCTTTTCTCTTTTAGTTTGTCAGTGAGTTCTTTATGCAACCACGCTGGTTTCTTCTTTTTCTTTTTCAATGGTATAGAGCTGGACTGGGCTTTTATAATCATATTTTTCAGAGTTTCCCAAGTTTCTTGAGTTGATTTCTCCTTTAAGATTTTCATCCATGGGCTCCTTCCCAAGCTCTGAGTTTGTTAAAATCAGCTCTTTTAAAGTCTAAGACACTGGTTTGATTATACTCTATTGCTTGTGTCTGCATTATATTGAAATCTATTATGACATGGTGATTCTCCCCCAAAATTCCTGCAAAGTTGCCAGCTACTTTGGTTAGGAACCTGTTCAATCTCCCACTTGATGCAGAGTTTGCTTCCCAGCTGTAATTTGTGCAGAATATATTAAAATTTAGGGGATTATATATATTAAAAAACAATTTAAAAGATATGAAATTAATATGCTAACTGCTAACATCTATGAATTCTATGGATATTAATTGCAATTCCATTTAATGTTTCTAAATTAATGTTATTAAAATGAATATTACTCTTAACCGATTTAAATTTTAAGAAGCATTTCCAACTTATTTCCAAATAGATTATTTTGTTCAGATAAACAATATACTGAGGAATGTTCTACACGAAGAATAGACCATGAAGACTTTCATTAACGAAGCTGAAATTATTTTTTTATGAAGAAAGTTTTATTTATTTGACCTTAAATAATCACTGGGCATTTACCACCTACATTTATGTGGAATGAGAATTTTATTGAATATTAATCTGTATAGGCTTTATTATAAGAGTATTATTTACTTCTATTAGAATCTTGGCAGTCATCTGGATCAACAAATGGCGTTTTCATTTTTTTATTTGACAGCACTTACAAGTATATGGGACATACAATGCATATGATGCTGAGTGCCTTGAATATTTAACTTTACGGAAAAATTCTACTTTATACTAGTAACTTGAAAATATATTTAATGATGAATACAATAAATAGGTGGAATATCACTGGATGCAAGTCTTTAAAAAATCTTGCAAATGCTAAATAAATCTCAAGTCTAATTTGTATTGGATACTCCAAAGAATGCATGAGAAAAGAGATATAAATATAATATTTATATTAGATATAAAATAATGATGATATTATCATCCATTTTGGCGGTTCTATGGGCCAGGTCTCTCTACATCTTGCACTAATAAAATAAATTTATGGGAAAATATTTTTATATTAATTTTGAGTTATATTCCAAAATTGTGGAATTGACCATTTTTGACAAACTGAGGTTATAAAAGGCATAGGGAACATCTAAAACAATATATTGAGAGTCTCAAAAATCACATATCAGGCCTGGATTCAAGAAATGTGTATACCGTACCAGTTTTTTAAGGCTATTTTTCTGCTAATCAAAAAGGATATTTAGCACAGATTTTACAATATTTTACCACACCAGACAATATTTATGGATATTTGGAAATTCTGTCATTGGAATATATGTGTGATATATTTATATGATTTATATTAATTCAATAGGTAAATTACTGGGAGTTGTGCCACTTTTGAGTTATTTTGTTTTCATAATAGAATTTCATAATTAATTGGGTTATCTGATAGAAGGGTGTGCATATTTTTTGTTTTTAGGTGATCTTACAGCATTTTTGTTGTAAATTGCTTCCCCTATATTTTCTTTAACGATTGCAAATAATAATGTAATCTCAAAGAACTTGCTTTTGAAATGATTTCTCTTAGAATGATTAAGTTTTTATCTATCATGGATCTTAGCCTTTTGGACCACAGATTTCTCATTATTATAAGACTTAAACTGGGTAGCACTGGCTCCTGGGGACAAGTTAGTTAAAGAATACCGCACAACTAACAATCTGCAATTACAGGCGTCAAGCCAACAGGGAGCAGTCAACTGGGATGATGTTGTCTATTTAATGGTTTGTTAATATATAGCTTTGAAAGGAAGACAAGTGGCCAAATGTTTTGGAAACTCATAGTTTGAATAGCTTCCAAGACCAATTAAGAATACAAGTATAAATAACATTGGGATAAGAGCAAGCTACCAGCTCTGGGTTATAAAATTTGGAGGATCATCAGATGGCAGAAGAATCTTTGGTACTCTATGCTATCCCATAACTGGATTTTGCATGTTAGATTTCGTAGCTTTAAATTTACAATTGCTTAATTCTCATAAGAACTGCAAAACAGCCAGAGTGAAATTTTATTATCATCATTTAATTTGGGCAGTAGTCAAATGGAATGGAGGAAGAATACTAGGTCAGTAGATCAATAGCCATTTGGGAAAAGTAGAATAAAAGACAAGAGGATGAACAGCAACAAGGTGGATAGACCTGATACAGCAGCCATGTGTGCACCATTGGAAGAGCTAAAAAGCCAAGCTGAAGATAAATTATCCTGGAGAAGTTCTATCTATGCTGCTAAGAGTTGATGCTGCCTCAATGTCTATAATCAATCATTTGATCTTGGATAAGTGTAGTAATATGACCTGTATCATGAAGATTGATAAGACTGTGGAAATGAATTTCTTCCAATTTTGACTATCTTCATTTTCTGTACAATGTAAATAAAATGCAATGGATAGCGAAGTGGAGTTAGTGTTTATAATATTTATTATGATTGTTTTTCTGAACACCCATGTACAGTTCTGGTTGTCACAAATAATATAAGAAAAATGTTGGAACGGACCTTGGAGAACATTTGTTTAACTTTTTTCCCAATGCAGGAATTCCCAAATAGATGACCACCCATCTTGTGTTTAAATACTTCCACAAAAGAAAACCTACTGACTTCCAAAGGAGTTTCTTCAATCTATTTCCTTGTTTTTTTTTTAATTATATCTATATCCTGCTGAAATCAAATAAATTTTTGTATTTATTACTTATCAATTTATATAACCATCCATCTTCCAATCATGACTCTGGGTTGCTCTATAAATCATGTCATGCCAAAGAAAACCACAACAATAAGCTTTTTCTAAGCTATGGGTCCCCTGCATTGGGGAACATCCAGGTCATCAAGAAGTCATTGTATTCTACTATGAAAAGACATTAAATATCTGAAGTTATCTTGCGAAAACATAATTTAAAATTATCTATTAATCTCACATAAACCTCATTACAACATAATACAAGCTATGGTTGCATTAAGAAGTTCGCACAGAAGAATACTGTCCATATGCATGTTACAAAATATTCCTGGGATTATGGGAGAAAGTGACATGCCAGCCATAAATCAAGGCACTGCTGACACAATAAAGTACAGTTCATAATTTAGCAGGAGTTCTAGAAATAAGTCGTAGGTTCCATACCAGAGACACAAACATTTTGCTAGTTGGAACATCTTACACTCCTCATTCCCAGCATATTCATGACCTACACTGCCATAGTTCGCCTTACAAAAGGCAACATTTGTTTGCACAGCGCCCAGAAGCACAAACCATGGCAGCCTGTGTGTGATTATTTTACGGTTCAACGTGCCAAGTACACCTAGAGTCAACTGAGGGGGTGGGGAGGGGTGAGAGGGAACCGGGAAGGAAAACTTTTCCCTCTGAAAAAGGGTCAAAGCGAGGAGACGCCAAGCCGCCTCGACGCACCAGGAAACGAGGGCAGAAAAGAGACAGCGAGGAAGCCGAACTGCTCAAGGCCATCCTTTCCTCATTCCCGCCGCGTGACTGACAGCGAGGAATACCAGCAAGGCACAGCCCGGCCCGGCCCGAGGCCTCTTGACTGGCAGCGAGAGCAGACCAGGCCTCCGTCACCCTCAAGAGGCATCCTGGCTGCCGCGCCTTCGTTACAGATGCGCCCACCACCGCCTTACCTGGTCGTGGGGCTCGGGCCCGGCGAAGCCTCGTACGTAACCGTTTTTCCGACCGCAGCCGTTCGCTGGGAGGCTGCAGCCGTTGGCACGAGGTTGCCCGCCCACCTTTTGGCCGCTGCGCTTCATGTTGCCGGCTCGGACAGCAGCCACCTAGAACCCAACCACCGCCCGTCCCAGGGCTGCTTTATCGCACCGGAAACTCAGCCGGGAGCCTTCGCCAATCACAGGCCGGAGCGTCACTCTGGAGGCGGGGACGGCGCGCCCTTGGCCCGAAGCCGGGCTAGCCTCGCCCGTTGTGAGGAGAAGGCGCTCGCGGAGGAGGAGAGCGACTTCATTCGCTGCCGAGCGGCAAGCAGGACCCCCAGAGGCGGAAGCAGAGGACGATGCTCCAAGCTTCGGCGAGACCAATCACGAGAGGAAAAATGTGTTTAAGGGGCGGGGGGAAAATAACCGGTCCAATCGTTGGGCGCGGAGCCCACGAGAAGGGAGTGGTTTGTCCTGTGAGGAGAAGCGGAATGTGGACCGATGGCGGACTGGTTCCCACTCTACGAGAGGAAGCGAGAGCCGCGCTTTAGGGGCCTCGAATGGCGGAAACTGTAGCCGCATGAAATTTGCCTTCCACGAAAAATTGCCGCGAACTTTTCCCCTGTTACTCTCCGTTTCTCGTTCCCCCTAAAATAGTGTTTCTCAAACTTGGCGACTTAAGGTAGCTGGATTCTAGGAGTTCGAGTTCGTCCGTCTTAAAGTCGCCAAGTTTGAGAGGCAAATGTTCTAAAAGTCTAAAATAATAGGCGATCAGTTCTTAAACATAGATTCCTTGAAGCTTCCTTTGGATACTGTCAGAATATGGGGAGAGATATTCTGCTTTAACAGCACCAGTCCTGCTCAGCCTGTCTCCTGAGCTGACAACCAGAGGAAAACCAGGATCAGTTAAGAATCAGGAGTTTATTAGTGGGTCAAGTTCTGATAAAAACCACAGAACGTAACTTAATTCTAAGCTTTCGTTTGACTGAAAATCTGTTGATGCCAAGACCAAAACACTCAAATGTACATTGGATAAACATAATTGTTCCCTGCATGGATTTTTAAATGGAAATAAAAGGTCTTGCTGAGAAGGAAAAAGGAGCAAATTCTCAGTTGTGGGAAATAGCAAAATAAACCTGGCGTGTGTATAGCCCGTTCGCAAAATGATGAAACCTGGATTGTGCAACTCGTGTTACCACAAATTCCACTCTTTCAAATGCAAATACATAAGATTCACAGTTTGCACTTCTATATCACAACAGATATTTTGCTTATTCCTGTGCATTGTTGGAAGGAAAATCCATCTGGTTCAGTTCCAAGCTGGGAGAAAGACCCTGGAAAGAACATGGAGGCTGATTGGAAAGAAAGTTGGTTTATTGATGAAGCAGAACCACACACAAAGGCAGCATGCAGTTCTGGGTCAGTTGAACAATTAGCTAGATGAATGCCAGGATTTTTATACAGGTCCTGAAATGCTGCTGGGGGTGGGGTGTGATTGTGCAACGAAGGGGCTTGTGTTCTGAAAGGGTGTGTTGTGGTCCTCCAGCAGCCTGCGGAGCTGGCATCTGAGCGGACAGTGAGAAGGCTGGGGAGGAACATGGGCCAGTCCTGGAGTCTGGGGAAGGCCCAGATGAGGGCTCTGCGTCAGAGGCAGAGATGGGGCCAGGGCCATCTGAGAGTGATGTGCGAACTCCGGAGCCTCCAGAGTTGGACAGCAGAGGAACAGGAGGAGCCTGTTCCTAGTGCACGTATGTGCAGAGCTGCCAGAAGGCACGAACAGTTAAAACAAAAGGGGATGACTCGGGAGTAAGGTCTGGAGATGATTGGCCCCTCCCATAAGGCTTAAAAGAGGAGCAAAGGGACGTGGGCACTTTGCAGGAAAGCAACGTTGTTAATTCTGTTCCCAGTCAGCATCTCTGTTTGATTCTGGACTCCGTGTGGCTTTGCCAAGTCGGTCTTTGGCAGAGTGTCAAGGGAAATAAAGGTTGTTGATTATCCCGAAGGACTTCTCCCGAAGGACTTTTTGCAACTAATTGGGACTCAGTTGTGAATGAACATAATTCACAGCTGTTGCAATAAAAGAGGTTTTTGGGACTACATATGTGTTTTAATGACTCAAGAAGCCTAGGTCACAACAGGTTGTTGGGCAATTCCTACTGTGGCTAATGGCTTTTGTCCTGGATCTTAGGTGAGGGGCTGCTGTACTAATGCTACCATTCTGCTTTTGTTAGCTGTCAAATTTTGCTGCAAGGAGTTTTGAAATACCCTATCTTGAATGGATTTCTGCCTGCAGTATTTGCTTTGCTTATGAATAGAGCAATCTAGATAGTTGGCTTCCTCTTTCAATAAGCTCTTTATCTCCTTAAGTGCTGGCATCTGCTGTGGGCTATTAAGAAAGACGGGGGACTGCTTTCTGCCTCTAAAAACATATTTCTCCATTTCTCCTTTAGGAAAATATAATATTCTGCCCTTTTTAATATTTCCCAAAATATTTCATTCTTCGGTGGGGGTGGGGGCTTCCCACAGCATGCACACCAATATTATAACCCACTTCTTTCAAAGAGTTACTTGTTTCAGCCATCAGAGCTGAAGTTTTATATTTTACTTTGTGATGATGTAAGTGATTTGATATCTCCTAAATCAAATCCAGAATGTGGAATAGAATAGAATTCTTTATTCTCCAAGTGTGATTGGACACATAAGGAATTTGTCTATATTTTAGATTGGACTGAATCTTCAACTTTGGAAAGACAAATGCATGGCCTAATTACCTTTTGGATTAAGGACTTGTTACCGTACTTTTTGGAGTATAAGACGCAGTCACCCCCCCAAAAAAGTAGGTGAAAATTGTGGTGCGTCTTATACACCGAATGTTGTTGAAGCCCCGCCTACCCACCAGCCCCCACCAGGGGTGAAATGCTCCCGGTTTGAACCGGATTGCCCGATCCGGTAGCGATGGAGGTGGGTGGTTCGGAGAACCAGTAGCAAAAATCCCTGCCCCCCCCCCATGCCCAGCTGAGCCACACAATCATCAGAGGCTTTTTTTTACTTTTAAAAGCATTTTTTCTACACTTCTTTGGTGGAAAAAATGCTTTTAAAAGTAAAAAAAAAAAGCCTCTGATGATCGTGCGGCTCAGCTGGGATCATCAGAGGCATTTAAAAGAAAAAAACCTTTTTTTTCTTTTAAATGCCTCTGACGATCCATGCTGAGTTGCCTGATTGGCAGAGGCTTTTTTAAAAAAGCAACGCAGCTGGGATCGTCAGAGCCTTTTGAAAGCATTTTTTACAAAATTTTCACCGAAGAGGTGGTAGAAAAAATGGTTTTAAAAGTAAAAAAAAAAAATTGGCCACGCCTACCCAGTCACATTACCCCCCCCACCAAGCCTCGCCCACAAAACTGGTAGTAACAAATTTTAGATTTCACCACTGGCCCCTATCCTTTGGCCATTTTCGGCTTCTGCACTCCCCGTTTTAGACCTGTTCCAGGCCTAAAGGGATTGCCACAGCACATCGCCACCAATTGCTGCCTCCGCATGTCACATTTTTGACCTCCGCATGACATCAGATCTATGGTGTTAGGTAACAGCTGTGATCTCCAATATGTTTGAAATGGATATGAATTTTAGTATTGCTTATTTTCACTTGTATATATTTGCACAATGGCATTGTAAATTCTTTTCTAATTTGAAAAAATGTTATCACAACATATGGCTATTAAAATATATCTACTTACTAACAGAATACATTAAGTAGCTATAAGCATCCAAAGAAATGATATATAATACTGTTTAGTTTCTGGATTAAAATTAAAAAGTAAAAAAAAATCCTACAATTTTGCCAAATTTTTCATCAGGCTAGAATTTTATCTTTTCATTGTTTTTAGCTGTTCTTTATCCAATAGGCTTTATACAAGTACTATAGCAAACAAGCAGTCATAAAAATGTTCAAATATTTTTACAGGTTTTGTTTGATTAGCTTTAGCTCCTTTGTATTTTGTATTGGAAAATAAACTGGTACAACACAGGCCTTATCAGTAGTTCCCTTTTTGTTACTATCATTATTCCTTTCTTATTCATTTCTTAAAACAAAGGTAGGATTAGAACATGAAAAATCAGTCTGTAAACTTCAGTCATCAGGCACAAAGTAAACCCCATGGCATTTACCAAACTCACAATGTAGCATGTATTACCCTGTTTCCCTTAAAATAAGACATCCCCTGATAATAAGTCCAATCGGGCTTTTGAGTGCATGCAATAAAATAACCCGCCCCCTGAAAATAAGCCCTCCCAAAAAATATTTAAACACATGCACAGCTGGTCCCCGCCATTTCCTCTGGTTTCTTCCACGCGCCCCAAAATAATAAGACCTCCCGAAAATAAGGTCAAGCGCTTATTTCGTGGTTCAAAAAATCATAAGACAGGGTCTTATTTTCGGGGAAACATGGTACTCATAGAGCATATTATCTTTTTTAAAAATCAAACAATGGTGGCTGTTTTGATTCTTTTTTTTGAAAGTTTTTTATTTGTTTTCCTCATAAACATCAATGTACAATTTCTTATCTAACATACATATTTTCTTTTAACTTTCATACTAATACAATCTTCATCCTAAGCAATTTAATTATATTCGGGATTGCTCTTCTACCATTTCATTTCCCTTGTTTTACAACAATCCTTCTTCTCCCTCTCCTCTTTCCTTTCCCTCCCTTCTTCCATCTACTGCTTTCTACTTCTACTTCTTCTTCTACTTTCTTCTTTCCTCCTCTCCTTCTCCTCCCCTTCCTTTCTCCTACACCTTCCTTCTTTTTCCCTTCTAACCTTCTCTCCTACTCTTGTTTCCCCTCTCTTTCTTCACCTCCTTTTCCCTTTCTTCTTTCCCTCTCTCTCCTCTCTCTCCTCTATCCCTCTCCATTCTCTCTCTATTGTTGTATTCATTTTCAATTTAGTATTTTCCAAGGTGGTATTCAAGCAATTCCGATTTTTACTTTATTTTCAATTACTTTTTCATTTTACTAAATTCACACTTATCATCATAAATGTACATTTATATAATAACATTTTCTTTCTTTCCCCCCTTTTCACTTTTCCATTTACACAGGTGTCTTCTGGGTTTCTATTTCTTTTTTGTCTTCTTTCTCATTTACTCATACCTTATATAATTTATTTCTCTATAATCTTTTATTCATATTTCTTTTCTAACCATACATAAAATCGTCCCCATGTCTTGAAATACACCGATTCCTCTTTATCTTTGATTCTCAATGTTAAGCTGTTTTGATTCTCAACATATAAACAAAGATCTTCAAAGTTTTCCTTATTTAGGCAAGATAATAAAACCACATATATGCCTTCAAAGAAAATAAGGATTAGCAAATATAGCTTAGTTAATTTCCATGCTTCTACATGTAGTTGAAAGCATATTCATCAGCATCCATCAAAAGGACAGCTCAGCCCTGGCTTGTCTTCCCTCTGCCATCAGCAGTCAGCTGCAGGAGGAAGTTAAGCAGATTGAAGAAAGGCGGCGATGGCAGAATTGGCAGCAATGGTGGCACCAGCTGCGGCAGTCTAGTGCTCGCCATACCTAGAGAGGGGATGCAGTGGGAGAGTGCGGCAGTAGCAAGAACGGTGGCAATGGTGGTTACAACTGCGACAGCCATGCCAGAATCAGTGAGGGCAGTGGCCCCGGCTGTGGCGGCTGCAGCCATTGCAGCCTGGCATCAGAAGGCAACAGCTGGCAACACTCCCCACTGAACCTGAACTGCCCAGCTGATTGGTCCGGCGTCAGATGGCGTAAACCGGCCATGGGGCACCCCCGCCGCAGGACATGGCTAAGGTGGACGAACTGTGCTCCTTAACAAGCTGTGTTTGTACCGGCCGTTTTTCAGCCATTTTGGGGCCATTTTTGAGCCTGGAAAACATCAGAAAATGGCTGCTGGTGCCTCTTTGCTGGTGTGAGCAGCCTCCAGCCGCTGCTCTTTCCCGGCCGGAACTGAGCTGGCAGCAGCGGCTGAAGGCTGCTTGTGCTGGCAAAGAGTGATGACTGGAGGCTTCTTGCACCGAAAAAAAGAGGGAGCAGCTGTAGGTAGGCTGGCTACCCTGGGAGGCTCTTGACCAGGGCTTTCTGCGGCAGCGGCAGGTAGGTCATCCGGCCCGGGAATTGATCCAGGAAGGGGAGTCATAGCTAGCTAGGCCGCACACCGTATGTGATGGAGACATGGCAGCAGAGCTAGGCAGGCAAGGCTGGGGATGGAGGGCAGTGCAGCGGCAGTGGCCTAGGCCGGCCCGGGAGTTGGCATTCGACCGGGGCTTTCCGTGGCGGTGGCGGCAGGTAGGCCGGTCCGGCCCGGGAGTTGACTCGACCGGAGCCTGCAGGCTCTCACTCACCCAGGGAGATCAGGGCTGTGGCGGAAGGCAGCTTCACGAATTTGCGTGTCATGCTTGCGCAGGGGCCATGCTAATCTTCTCTGTATCGTTCCAATTTTAGTATATGTGCTGCCAAAGCGAGCACCAGGAAGATCAGAAAGTTTTTGAAGGATTGCAAGAATGGAATGTGCAGTTTGGAGAATGGCAGGAGCCCTATTTTTACAGTGCTTTGGAAGCCTCATTCTCCAAATCATGCATGCCATTCCTTCTTCAAATAACATGCCAGCTTGAACAAGGGTTTTGGGAGAGTGGCAGTTGGCTGAAACTGCTGAAGGCCCTAGAACTCTACTTCAGCCGGGCACTGCAGCTGATGAGTGCCACTGTGCAGGGCAGCCAAAAGAGCATGGATGTGGTGGGGAGAAATAAAGTGGTTGGCTGGAGTTGCAGCACCCTTATAAGTGTGGTCATAAGCGTCCACATTTTAATCATACGACTGGGACGTTGCAATGGCTGTAACTTTAGGCATGGCTCTTAAGTTTATTTTTTGAGCGCCAACTAAATTTCAAACAGTTACTGAATGAACAGTTTGTAAGTAGAGGACTACCTGTATGCGTCATTTGAAAAAGTGTTATTTCAAATAAAACATCTAATCAGATGCTTTGGTATCATCTATAATACTGACATGCTTTTCATTAAAAAGTCCATTAAGGTAGATAGGGCAACATTCCTCTGTCTAGAGAACTACCTTAACAATAAAGCATGACATCACCTAAAAATAAAACGATGTTATAGTAACAAAAATAAATGAGAAATACAACATCATTAGCCCTTTTCGGGCATTCAGGACAGGGATAAGAGTAGTGGCCAAAAGAATGTATACTCCAGTCATTCTATCATGTTGCTGGCAAAAATGCCCAAGAGAATATTATTAACATGTTCACAGTTCATAATTGTACAGATAGCCTCATAACTGTTTTGGTTCAAAGATAGTTTACATTCTGATGTTAGAGTACTGTTACAAAAAGGAGGGAATATTTGAGAGTACATGGCCAAAGAAAGTGACTAGGAGTAAGAACAGGAGCAAAGGAGTTTTGCTAGGACAGGGAAGGTGCATACTCACCTCTCGTCTCCAAAGATTCAGCATGAAGTCGTGGCTTGGAACTGTGTGAGGAATCCAGAATGAGGAGAAATTAACATGGTGGCAATCTTTAAGCATTTCCTAAAGGAGAAAACAATATGAGGCAGAAAGCCAGCCCGAGCATGCTCAGTGATTGCATACATAGTGTGTGGGTTTAAAGTAAATTCAAAGAGCTGCATGTTTTCAGAAAATCTATTTCTTTGAAACCAAAATGGCTAAACTAGAGATGCTTGGAGAGGCAGGTTAGTATATCTGTAAGATTCCCAGGATGGTATCTCCCTTGACATAAGGAAGAAAAAAGCCTCGGGAAAGGAGGACATGGGTTTGCAGGTGATGTAATGTTCTGGGAGGAGAGATCCAATCCTTGGGTGATGAGCCACATCTTTTCTAGAGAAGAAAGCTCTTCAGGAGGAAGGAACAAAGGACTTCAGGCAATTTCATAATTAATAATAGAAATATAGGTTGGTCACATGCATATAAATTGCATGTAATTTATCTGGGGCAAATATTGTGGATGTCATATATCATCTAGACAAAGTATTGCACAGTGCTGGGGAGGAGAGTATAGCTGTGGTAACAATGACCTAGAAATACAATCTGAAAGCCAACATTTAACTACTAAGTAGCAGGCCCAGAACTGCCAAGGTAGAATTTTTAAAAAGAAATACTACCTTGTTTTATGTACAGAACCAGCTGGACAAGCAGATCTCAGAAATCTTGAGGTAACAAAACCAACTAAACTTAGTAGACTGACCAGAAACAAACACAACTCTAATGAAGATAGGATAGTGTCAGCCCCGGCGTGGCTGGCGCTGCCACATCCCACCGAGCTAATCTTGATCCTACTACCTCCAGGAGGCTGCCAGCTACTGCTACAGCCTATTCTCATTCCTGAAGGGAAGGATTACATCATAAGGCAGCCGGCAGCCTTCTCCACTGTTGAATTGCAAGCATCTCCGAGTGATGGGAGGCTCCTGGAGGGAAGGAGTAAGCCTAGCAGCCCTGAAAGTGCTGACCTGAACTGGGACCTGAAAGTGCTGGCAAGACTGGGGCTGAAAGAGCTGAAAGTGCTGGCAGGACTGGGGCTGATTGTGATTGTGGCTTGCTGACATTCCCTGTATGCAGTAGGAAGTAGGTAGGAATGAGATGGGTATGACCAGTGTGTGGGCGGGTAGCCCATGGATTAGGAGCGCGGGTAGAAGGGTGGGTCTGCTTAGGCACAAGACTTTATAAGGTGGTGGGGAGCATGGAGCAATAGCTCCAACAATATTTCCTTTCATTGTTTATGGATGTCAGTCTGTATCCATAAAGCATCTTCTAACCATCATCATCAAGGTTTGGAGTCTTTTATTTCGGAACATGACAGATAGTGCCACACTTTACAGTCAACAAACTCTATTCTCTAGTGTCAAATACTGACAAAAGTATCTAGTTTGGTAATGTCAAAGTTTACAAATATTCTCCATTATTGCCTATACTGATTTTTAGGGCAGGAGTTGAAAGAGCTTAAACAAATTGAGATAACCAGGAAAGAGATTCTGAGAGATGTGATGTTAGTAGGCTCCTGACAATATTTACTAGATAATTCTTAAGTATAAAATTGTTGTAACTTGTCCCTCAAATTTAGAGGCAATGTGTGGTTACGGGCCTGTTTTTATTCAGTGTCAATTAGAAATTGGCTCCTTGATCTGCATTTGGTATGACTACCCTATTGAAGATTTTGACCAGTTCCTCAGCTATTCTTATTGGTCATCCTTAATGGAACTGCTTCAGGATATCAGGTTGCAAAATTGCAACCATGAGGATACACACATTGCTTTTACTCAATGGTGGCAAAGGGACCACCACCTCCATGGCTATTTTAGAAAAAAGAATAGGATTAAAGGCACTCTCTCCATAGCAACTCTCATGTTTCCCTTTTGGTTTTACCAATTGACACACAGGAAAGGAACTACAATAATGGGCCATATCTTTACAAATTTCTGGCTAATAAAATCTATCCAAAATTCTGTATGTACCAATATGTCTAAATCATGGATTTTCATAGGCTTGTTCCAATATCTCCTTGCAATATCCCTGAGGATCTAGTATTTGTTCTATTTGTTCCTTTCTATATGGACAAAACCTTATTCTTCTCTTTCTTTCTGATCTTTTTCCTCGCATGTAGTCCGCAGCCAATTCTACTAATATTTTGATCCGTTTCTGAGTTGTGTCCTTGCATCCCAAACCTCATTTTGTCAAGAGTATCTCTGGAAACTTCTAAAATTACTTTCTCTACCTCCTTTTTTTTGCTCCTTTCATCCTTTCATTCTTACTTACTTACTTACTTACTTACTTACTTACTTACTTACTTGTGCACTTTCTATGGCTGCCTATCTCAATGACTCTGAGCAGTGTTTCTTGCCTAAGTCTCCCAATCATGGCCAGAATTCACAAATCCGTTTGTCATAGGTGTAGCTCCTAAACTCTGCCTACAGGTATAAGGAGTTATATGGTATCTATATAGGATTATCTTTTTAATTTAGTAATAATCTATTATTTCACTTGCTAGAAGACTATTGTAGCCTCTCAAAGACTTCCCCTTTAAATATAGAGCTATTCTGGCCACCCATTTACTGTCCCAGATAACAACTCTTTCAAATACAGTAAAATAGGCTTCTATGTCTTCTTGCTCTATCATGGAGTTTTTGAGACCACCTTCCCTCTCTATATGTTCAGAAAACCTTAGAGTTTATTCTCTTTCTGGTAACTGGACTCCTTTGAGTAAGTCTATCAGTCCCTAAACTCTTCTCTCTAGTCTCTTTTACTCTTTTCCCATTCTGACCTATTTTTCCTCTCTGTGTCCCTCCTAAACCACTCGTCTTTTTTAATTAATCAAAACCTTTCCTCTTGTTGTTGCTTTAACAATTCCATAATGGTAATGGCCCAGGTATCTGAGCCTAGCCCTATTTCTGGTTGGTCTGTCTTCTTGGGTTTAATCACAGGCTGCCCTTCACCACGTGGCGTATCCTACTCCTTACTTTTCTCCCGCGGCTGGCTGCCAGGGAAGGCAAGCGCCCGAAAGTTACCGGAGCAGCTCTCCTTCTTGAATGTGCCGCCACCATCGCCGCTCTGGTCCACCCGCCGGCTGCACAAGCGCACAACCTGCCACTGATGAATGTATGAAATAAATGGTGTGCGCTTGCACAGCCAACCAAGGTTGTTGTGCTGGCTGGGAAGAGGGCTTAAAGAGAGAGGATAAAGCAGCACAGATATTGGCCATTTTCATGGCAGTGTACACTCTCACATGCATTTCCTCCGTTGAGGAAAAAAATTCAAGAAGTTGTGCCAGAATTCAGCAAAGGGACAGCTACCAGATTCCTCTGCCCATGAGTATCCTAAGTTTAGTAAACTCTGAGCCTCCTTCTCTCAGGCCACAAATAGGTCAGTATTTAAAGAGAGAACAAGGGAAGGCAGAATTCTGGAGGGGGGCTTGTACATTAAAATCTCTCAACAGAGGGGGAGGATACAACATCCTACACAGTCCTTTCAACAGTTTCAAGAAGGCTCCACACCCATTTGCACCACTCAGGTGACCCTGATGACATAGATAAACCTCCAGGTGATCTTAACTAAAAGAATGCAAATGACCAGCTGTCTGCAAGGAGTATAACTCCTTCCATTCCGCACCATCCAGTCAGAGCTGAAGAAGTTTCTTGGATGAGAAGCGAAACACCTTCAAAACCAGAAAGTCCAGTTGCCTCGTCAAAAAGCACCTTTTAGAGAGCCACATTGGTTAGAATGCAATACTGCAGGCTACTTCTGCTGACTCCCTGCAGTTCAGCTGCCTGCAATTTGGCAGTTTGAATCTCACCAGGCTCAAGGTTGAATCAGCCTTCCATTCTTCTGAGGTGGGTAAAATGAGGACCAAGATTGTTGGGGGCAATATGCTGACTCTGTAAACCAGGGGTCTCCAACCTTGGCAACTTTAAGCCTGGTGGATTTCAACTCCCAGAATTCTAGGAGTTGAAGTCTCCAACCTTAAAGTTGCCAAGGTTGGAGACTCCTGCTGTAAACCGTTTAGAGAGGGCTGTAAAGCACTGTGAAGAGATATATAAATCTAAGTGCTATTGCTATTGCTTTGGGACAACCATGACCTGGATGACTGAGAATCTCCATAGACATTGTACATTAAGACAATCACACTCAATGGACTTAATCTGAAGAAAGACCAGAGTTAAGAGCCAGCTACAGTAAGGTAGAAAGGACTTTAGGAAGCAGCCCAGATTTTTTTTTTTTTTTGTTTTTTTAATTTGATTTATATGCCGCCCTTCTCCGGAGACTCAGGGCGGCTTACAATGCGTTAAGCAATAGCCTTCATACTTTTGTATATTTATACAAAGTCAGCTTATTGCCCCCACAAACTGGGTCCTCATTTCACCTACCTTAGAAAGGATGGAAGGCTGAGTCAACCTTGAGCCTTGGAGGGATTCGAACCAGCAGTAATTGCAGGCAACTGTGTTAATAACAGGGTGCTTAGACCACTGTACTATCAAGGCTCTATTGTTTGAACAATTGTGCAAGCAGCACAGAATACTTATTGCAAACTTTGTTTGCTGATATATGAAATCGGAAGTTGAGTCACATGCTTTCTATTATCTCACCTGGATATTAATTATAGTCCTGGACTATTGAATAGAAGCACTGAGTGTGTTTGTGACTTATGACTAGATTTATGACTAAACAGGATATCTTAACTAATTCTTCCCACCCTTTCCCTCCTTCCCGAGACCTATTGATTATATTTCTATCAAGTCGGTGTTGAACTGTACTGCAGTGAGTCTTGGACCCTTTACGCATGGCAGGAGAGAAAGTTGAACACCTTTCATATGTGCTGTCTCTGATGAATTCTTGGCATCACCTGGCAGGACAAAGTTCCAAATAGTGCAGTCTTGGAATATGCTGGAATTTCTAGCATGTATACACTATTGAAACAGCGACGTCTACGCTGGCTGGGGCATGTCATGAGAATGGCTGATGGTTGGATTCCGAAAGATCTCCTGTATGGAGAATTAGTGGAGGGAAAGCACCTCAGAGGGAGACCACAGCTGCAATATAAGGATATCTGCAAGAGGGACCTAAAGGCCCTGGGAATAGAAATTAACAACTGGGAAAACTCAACCTCCGATCGTTCAGCTTGGAGGCTAAAGATGCAGCATGGCCTTCTCCAATTCGAAGTAACACTTGTTTGGCAGGCTGAGGCAAAGAGGCAGTCCCAGAACCAGCGAAATCTGGGGGCTGGGCAGGGGACAGTATGTAGCTGCCCTCAGTGTGGAAGGGATTGCCACTCTCGAATTGGCCTTTTTAGTCATACTAGATGCTGTTTTAGGACCTCTTTCCAGAGCACAATACCATAGTCTCTTGAGACTGAAGAGACTGAACACCATGCCAATGACGGTGTTGAACCTTAGTGATCCATCTAGATTTTCTCCTGGTGCTTTAGGTCCTGCAATAGTGCACTCATTATCATTGTGACTGAGTCCGTACACTTTGCTGCTGATCATACTTTTCTCTTCCACCTTTCCCAACATGAGATCATAATGTATCCACAGCAGGATAATTTAAGCAGGATAATTTGTGCCTCAAGTGAGAATTCTGAGCTGATTTGTTTGATGGTCCAGTTGTTTTCTTGGTGATCCATGGTATTCTCAGGAATGTGCTGCAAAACCCGAGTTGTGACAATATTCTTTCTATCTTGCCTCTTCAGAGACCATCTGTTGCTTCTGAAGTTTCACAGGGAAGACTCTGTGATCCTGATTGTACACATCATGATATCTGTATATCTTTTCCAGGACCTTCAAGTCTACTCTACCATGTAGTAGTCTATGGTGTATGGCAGGGGTCAGCAACCTGTGGCTCCGGAGCCACATGCAGCTCTTTGGGCGCTCTGCTGTGGCTCCCTGTTGGGTGATCCCACCACTGGCTGGCCCCGCCCTGCCCCTCCCCGCCTCTCCCCCTCCCCTACCAGTCACTCCTTGCCTGGCCTGAGAAGGTAAGTGCGATGGCAGGGGATGGAGAAGTGGCCAGGGCAGAGAGATACAGAGAGAGGGGGAGAGAGAGACATAAAGAGATACAGAGAGGGAGAGAGAGAGAAATGTCAAAAGGGTTTTGTGGTTCCCGGTATTTTTTAACAACTGGTTCTCTGCCCTAATGACCTGCTGAGTAGGCGTGGCTAGGGGGAGTCATGTGACTGGTGGAAGTGAGTGACATCGAGTTAGCCATGCCCACCCAGGTTTTGTGGCTCCCAGTGTTTTCTTTTCTGTGGGAAACGGGTCCAAATGGCTCCTTGAGTGCTTAAGGTTGCAGACCCCTGGTGTATGGTATTGTTGATGTCAATCCTAAATGGCAGAAACTATTGACCAGTATCTTCACTGTCAAGTGTTCGGCTGGTTTTGGCATGTGTTTGCTGAATCTTTGTACCAATAATGATTAAGCAAGGACATAATTTTTTTATCACATACATCATGCACGATCAACATAAAAAATGCCCCAATATTTCTGACTGATATAAGGGCTTCATATGGCTGTATTTTGATCTAGGAGCAGCTTCTGTCACAAATAATTATGTTCAGATTCTTCCTTGCACCAATGGATAATTAAACCATTTCTGCTTATATTGGTGTGACTGAAGCTTTTGAATCCCTTGAATGAGGAGGAGATGATGGATTGCACAAAGTAGTTTCATTTCTTTTCTGTGTCAAGAATGCCTCAAAGAGCAAGAGAACAATTTAGGGATCATTAAATTCAATTAATACCATTTGACCATTGAGTGCTACACAGTCTGAAGGGTTTTCATTCCTTAACCTAATCTCAGCCTTTTCTTTTCCAATACTGTAAGCAAAATAGAATATAACCTTATTAAGGTCATCGACGAGCACAATACTGTAAGCAAATACAGACAATTCTCATTTATTGAGATTAATTGGAACTGGAAACTCCTTCACTAAGCAACATGGTCATTAAGTGAAACATCATATGACCAGCCTGCTTAATGATGGCAGTTGCAGCAATCCCAGTTTCTGTTGTTGAGTGAATCCTATGCGGCCTTTAGGCATCCAGATCTAAGCCATTCTTGGAAAAACATAAGGGACTGCCTTCACTTCAACCATCCATTCATTCATCTCCCCTGATCTTTGCCATTTTGGCTGCCTGCCTACCCGCTGCTGCCAGATGTCCCTACAGCCCAGCCTTGCTTGTTGCTACATCTGCCACACAATGCCACTACTGTAACCTGCAAGGCAGTGGTGAAATCCAAATTATTTTACTACCGGTTCTGTGGGCGTGGTTTGGCTTGGTGGGCATGGCAGGGGAAGGATATACTGCAAAATCTCCATTCCTACCCCACTCTGGGACCAGCCAGAGGTGATACTTGCTGGTTCTCCGAACTGCTCAAAATTTCTGCTACCGGTTCTCCAGAATCTGTAAAAACCGCTGGATTTCACGCCTGCTGTAAGGCCATTCTTTTATGCTATCTTCTTTTGTTCAGGTACAGAATGTAGAACACCCTCAATGGACACCCTGGCCAGGACATGAATGGGGGTCCTGGCCAACACATACAAAGGGCTTGACTGACGAGAGAATGGAGGGCCTGGCTAGTGCATAAACTGAGAGTGGAATGCGAACAGAGGCTTTGTTTATTGCCAGTGCCAAAGAAGACAGTATGAAAAAAAGCCCCAGCTTGTATAGTAATGGCATGCACAGCGGTGGGTGAAGAAGGGACAGGTGGCAGAGCATGGGTGAAATCCAGCAGATTCTGACAGGTTTTGGAGAACCAGTAGCGGAAATTTTGAGCAGTTTGGAGAACCAGCAAATACCACCTCTGGCTGGCCCCAGAGTGGAGTGGGAATGGAGATTTGCAATATCCTTTCCCTGCCATGCCCACCAAGCCACACCATGCCCAAGCCACGCCCACAGAACCAGTAGTAAAAAAATTTGGATTTCACCACTCAGCAGAGGCAGCTGGCAGCAGTGAGTAGATGGGTACTTAAAGGTGCTTGTAAATGCAGATGGGGCCTGAATAGGTCTGAATTTTGTTCATGTGATTTACATTGGCCAAAATATTGTAATTTTGAATGGTCACTGAATGAACTGATGTTAAATGAGAATGCCCTTTAAGCCACTGGGAGTAGCAAGAGTAGCACCTGTTGCAATATGTTGCTGCTCTGCTTTAAGGTCCACTTCTTAATCTAGTTAATCTTTAATTAATAGATTAAAATCTTTAATCTTCAATCTTAATCTTTTCTTAACTTTAATATACCATTCCATCTAGCTACCCTTAATAATCCATTCAGTTAAATGAGATTAGTTATATAGTTTTTTGGTATATTTTAATCATGGAGTACTTCTGAGCAACTTCCGTTGGAAGTAGAAAATATCACATTTGAATGCTTCCATTAGCTATAATGTGGTTGTTATACCAGGAACAACCATGGGATGGAAGGATTGCATTAGAAACAGCAAAATATCATTTATAAGGCAAGCCTCCAATCAACTTGACATGGGGCACCTAACAACAATCTTTCTAAAAGAGACAAAAATGCTTTTCACATATTGTAAGAGGGGACCAAGTGGGCAAGCCTGGCTGCCAGTAAAGGAGTATCTGCAGTTTTCAGATGGTACCATCTTTTTTTCAAGAGATAAAAACAAATCCCTTTATCTTGTGATATAAAATACATTTTATCAAACAGAAGGAAAGGTTTGGGATGGCCAAATGCTCAAGCAATTAGAGCAGATTAAAATAAGGCATTGGCACTGATAAAAATGCAATTAACATTGCTAACTTCATCTTCCACAGTATTCTATGGAATACCGAAAATACTGTGGAAAGACCCAAAAATCTAATGGTAAACTTAAGAATATAATTAGTATAAAAGGCAGTAAATTTCTGATTAAAAAAATCAGGCAAATTCCTTGATACAATTGCAAAATACAGTAGAAATACAATAATTGAAAATCAGGCAAATAAAGTGATCTGAATATAGAACTTTTATTTGTGGTAGAGAGGAAGGATATCCCTACAGCTTGCTTCTGTAGTTAGATGAACCTAACTAATCCTTAACATCCATAGATTGCAACTTTCCATTAAAGACTTTAGGAGCACTTCGTCTTAGTTCCTGTTTTGATTGATTAATTGATTTTATGACATTGTCACTTTTGACTCCTAATAACAACACAGATAGATTTTATCCATGTCAAGGTTCCCAAAAGGCACTCATTGGCGATGGTCATCCTTTTCTTCTCTTTACATCAACTTTTCCCAGCATTAGAGCCTTTTCTAGAGAACTTGGTTTTACCATAATTTTGATTTTACCATAATTTGTCCAATAATCCAAAACTGAAGATTATTTTATTAAATAAATACCCTGTTTTCCCCAAAATAAGACATCCCCTCATAATAAGCCCAATCAGGCTTTTGAGCGCATGGTAATAAGGCCAACCACTTATTTCAGGGTTCAAAAAAATATAAGACAGGGTCTTATTTTCGGGAAAACATGGTAGTAACAGGATTTACAACAATGTGGCCAATACGCAATAAAAGAGGGTACAACAATGAATGGGGATTCAATAGTGTGATCAGCTAAGACATCCTTATTATGTGCCACAAGGACAATTCTCCTCCCCCCAAAAATCTGGATTATATGGAAAAACTGCTATTACACAGACTAGATTGATCACAGTAAAGTGCTTACTATAGTAATCCCTATCATACAGATTAGCAATAGCATTTCGATTTATATATCCCTTCATAGTGCTTTCCAGTCCTCTCTAAGCGGTTTACAGAGTCAGCATATTGCCCCCAACAATCTGGGTCCTCATTTTACCAACCTCAGAAGGATGGAAGGCTGAGTCAACCTTGAGCCAGTCTGGACTGAACTCCTGGCAGTCGGCAGAATTAGCTTGCAATGCTGCATTCTGATCACTGCGCCACCATGGCTCTTGTTGAGAATACTCAACAATTACAATAATTATAACCAAGAAAATAGAAATATGGTTCAATCTTTGTCTGGAATAATTTCCCCTGTCTAAACAACTAAGAAGCTGACACTTGGAAACAGTATCAATAATTCCTGGGAAAATTATTTGGGAAGCAATAACTGTACAAGTTACAGAGGAAGAGATACAAAAGACAAAACCATACTATTGCTGAATACTGGAAAAATGCTGGGCACAGATTACTTATATTGTAACCCAGAAAAGATGAGTAGATGCCCTCTTTTCTGTAAAGAACAGCTAAATAGCATAGCTAAATAGAGAACGGAGAAAAGAGTGAGAGTTTTGCACAAAAGAGTTTAAGCAATACAGCAAAATAACTAAGGTGAGGATAAAGAGAGAGGTGATGATGGAAACTGTTTTTCAAGTTAGATATAGATCTTTAATTTAAAATAGAGTAAGCTTATTCATGGGAGAAGTATAGCAAAATACCTCTGGGATAGAGCATTCACTCTGGCAATTAAAACTGCATTAAAAGCTAGATAAGAAAGTCAGGATACTAAAATAGATGGGCACAAAAGACTGTTGTCCTTATTTGTTTCAATATATTTACCTTTTGGGCAACAGAGATAGTCACTGATTAATTTTCTATTGGGTGCTTCTTCTACAACTTCATTGTTCCCATTTGTAAAGTCATTCTCTTCAATCTCCTCCTAAAGGAAACAGGCTGCGAAGATTGCATTATGTATGCAGCTAAATGGCCTGATGCTGATGGAACAGGGCTGTTTTAGTATTCATAGACAAGGAGAAGAAAAGGACATTTTGAAAAGAAAAATCACCAGATAATTTCTAATTATTTTGCTCCAAGAATGGAAGATGTTTTAAATAAAAGAGCCCATCCTGCTCACAAAATGAATCCTTGATATCATTTAATAGATTATATATATTGAAAATCTTACAGCATTTCTCCAGTCAGCACAGCATGGCTCCAGGAAAGCCAACATTCAAGAGTTAGCATTCAGGGAAGTCGATGTAGTCATATGCAATGAGCAAAGTGCCTCAAGAGGTTTGATTATTATTAAATTTATAGGCTGTTGGTGACATATGGGTTTTACCGACTCGCTTTGCTTAGTTCTCTATTGGTTTGAGCCAGCCATCAGAGTAAAAGGGGGTTAAAGGTCAGTTTTGATGCTGAAGGATGGGCAGGTGTGCTGTCCCAAGGTATGATGAGCTGACCTGGCCATTAGCTAGAGCTGCTCTGATGAAAAATCAAGACGTCTCATTGGTCCTGCCAGGGATATAGATGTTGAGGACTAAAGCTCTGAGGAAACACCCACCTCCACAGTTGCTGGGGGGGGACATGCTGCCAGTCTAACCTAAAAATTAGAATGAAGAGAGGAGAGAAAAATCTGTACAAAATAGACGGGCTGGAGAAGAGATTTCAAGAGATAAATTAAGTGGGCAAAGCAGTTGTTTCTTAGTTGGAAAGGGAAAAGAACAGTACACAAGTGGCTTCCCTGGAAGAAGAGAAAAGAAGACTGAAAGACAAGAAGTCTACCCCAGGCCCAAGAACAGGAAAGAAAGACCTTGGCCTTACCCAAGGTCAAAGAGGGGAGACTGTTGATGGAGGAGGCCCGGTTTCTGGGGAAGGACTGGGTAGAAGACCAAGAGAGTTTTCCCCCCCAAAGAAGCAGCAATAGGTGTTCAGCTGAGTGGTTCCACGAGGTCAAGCCACTCTGAGCAAACTAAAATTCCAGCCCACTCCTTTCTTTTTATGCTCTCTCTTGTCAAGCTCAAAAGTGGAGGATAGAGAGATAGAGGGGGATTATCTCTGGGAAAGAGAGGTAGGAGGAAATCCAACACTGGGTAAACACCAGTATTGTGATGTACATACTTGTGGTAAATACTTGCTGTAAATAACTTCAGTGTACATAGTAAACAGCTTAAACACTGTCCTGTTTTTTCCTATCGATTACCACACTTGCAAAAGAATGCACATCCAGTTAAAAAATGAATGCTGTCGTACTATGCCCCAGGACTATTTGTGTGTTAAGATGGCAGTTACAGTACATGGGCAGTGGGCGTGAGAGGGAGGTGCTTGCCAAACTACTGAATCTAACAGACCAGCTACCAGAAGTCTGCTAAGATATCTAATAGTCCGGGGGTGGGGTGGGGGGGTGAGAGAAACAAAAGATCATGCAAAGCATGAGGAAGATGGTAGATGGCATGGAGCAGCACAAAGAATGGAGAAACAATGAGAAACAGTTGTGAGTGATTGATGGAGGGCATAAGTTTGGCAGGAGCAAGGGAAATGGGGGGAAAAACTGAAATGGGAAACAAAACAATGAGCCAATTACTAAAATCTCTGATCCCTCAGGTGGACCCTCTGTTGCAATATGTACTTTGCAACAATATTCTTTTAACATTTCCTTCTCCTCTCTAGTGCACCTCTTCTTCCCCTAGCTCAGGGGTGTCAAAACTCGTGGCCCACGGGACGGATGTGTCACACACTACTCATGCCCACCCCCATTTTGGTGAAGGGGGAAAAAGTTGCAATATGTCATGTGACGGCGTGTCATTCCGAGTTTGACACCTCTGCCCTAGCTGGTACCCGTGTAACCTGATAACCCTGCCTAAATGTGGAAGGGATTGGTTGAGTAGCAATGGCAAATCAAAGTTTGTCCCAGGGACAGTAATGGCAGTGAGTTTGGCACAGCAACGGAGGTGAGGATCCAGGTGTGGATTTGGTGGTGGTTTGGATTTGAAGCCAGGGCCTCTGCTAGGGCTAGGACCAGGGCCAGAACTGGCTGCAGTTGTATGGAGCTCCATGAGAAGGAGGGTGGTGGTAGTGAGCCAGCAGAGAGACCAGAGTGGAACCAGAAAACTTGAAGCCGATTCCAGAGGGGAACCAGAAGACAAGGAACAGCAACAGTGGAGCTGAACACCGGGTGAAAGCAAAAGGGCCGAAGTAACAGCTGGCAACTGGACCTGGGGGTTTCAACAGCAGTAGCAACAAAAGTGATAGAACTGAGGTATGAGATCGCAAGTGGAGGTTGGTGGCCAAGAGGCTGGAAACAACCCACTGGTGCTGACACTGAGGACTATAAGGGCACTTACTAGAGGAAAGCAAGTGATTGAACAGCCCACTACCAGGGTGGGAGCCTGGGTGGGACTGCATCTGAAGACATAGTTACTACCCTCACTGTGAGTAAGAGTTGGATGGAGGGCATGGATGAATGTGCTTTCTCTTCTGCTGGCCAATGGAACAGGCTGGCTAAGGAAGATGGTTGCGTGTAAGAAGACTGGCGGGAGGTGCATACTACCAGCGGTGCTGAGCTTACGTGCCATGGGGCTTTCCTTGCCAGTCTCTTATCTCCTTTAAGCATTTCATGTGCTTGAGTGAAGTTGATGGCTTCCCCTGGCACTAGCTCAGATGACGAGGAAGAGCTGACTCCAGGGGCTTTGGAAGTGGGTACGGAGGCGTGTCAGGAAGACACGGGGGGTCCCCAAACAGAGAGCAAATGAGAAAGAGGAGAGCCTAGGAACCTCAGAGGGGCTGTCAGGAGAACAATCAGATGAGTGCCTAGCTGAAGAAGAAAGGGGAGAGATACAGCTGCACCACAAGGGTTTGGTGACCCAGGCAGAAGTGAAGGGTGGAGAAGAAAAGCAGCTGCAACCGGTTGAACGGTCTCCTCCACCAGATCCCAGGATGTACAGGGCTGAAAGGAGGCAGGCGCAATGGAGGTTGGCAAGACACACAAACTTTGTGTGCCTTGTTTGTAGGCAAGTTTATTGCAAAAGGACTAGGGGGAATGACATTAGGGGCTGGTGGTGTTTAAATAAAGCCCTTAAACTGTTTGTGCCTGTGTGTGTGGTCTGGAACAGGACACTCGGGGGACAATTTGTTTCCAGTCAGTTCATTCCCATGCCACCAATGCACAACATGCTCAAGTGGCTCTCCTGTCCTCACATCTGGCCCAGTTACAGACTTCCAGACCAGCATGTCATTGCTGCAAATGCCCCGTGTCTGTTGCAGACAAGTTTTTAAAACATTGTCTAGGTTCTCAGCATTGTTTGAGCAGTGTCAGCTATTTATGAGCCTGTGGCCTGAGAACTTTGAAACAGGTCAAGACAAGGGCTTTAGCATCAGCTTGCTGACACGGCCAGTAGTGCAGTGGGCAATTCACACAGCCCAGCCCGCTCCTGGATAATTTTGTGCGATTTTGTGTGTAGCTGAAGAATATGTTTGAAGAACCCATTAAGTTCCAAACAGCAAATAGGTGACTGCAGGAGTTGAAACAGGGTCATCATCCAGTGGCCAATTATATTTCAGAATGGGACAACTCGCTGAGGCCAGGTCACTGCAGCCGGGTTATCTTTGCCAACTGAGTGTGGGACAAGTCCTGGCCAACTAGACACAGGGACTACTCACCTGGGGGACAATTAGGACTAAACAAGGAGGCCAAGAGGCACTTCCCCCTGCCAACAGAAAAAACATCAGCCTCTACTGAGCCAGATGATGGGACAATTGACAGGAAGGTAAATTGCCGCCACAGGACAAGTCAGACAAAGCAGGGAGGGGATAACATTCTGCATGTTTATTAAACATAAAAATATATTTAGTGTATTTTATACCTTAAAAATGTTATTATAGGCTAAAAATACTGGGTTGAATATTAAATATTTCATTCGATTCTTGAGATTTTGTGGGTTTTTCTTATGATTTTAAGTTTTCTTGTATTTGCGTCCTATTGTGCATGTATGCACAGTTTTAAAACAGAGAAAGTCTCAAATCCCAGTGGTCACAATTAGGTCAGAAGTAACCATCCTCTGTAAATCTATTTTTAGAATTAAGAGATTCATTACATTCATTATTTCCCAATTGCTAATTCACTACTGTATGTAAGACCAAGAAAAACAGAAATATGTATTTACTTCTGAAATATATTAGTGATCCAGTACTTTTTTTTTCTTTACTCTTGTTTCCTTGTTTGCAGTTCATAATTCATGTAATTATGGCCAGGACAAATATTCACCTCTTCAGACCTTCCTGTATATTATGTAAATGTTAACTGCAACTCCTCATAATTCTGTAATGCAATGCTATATAGAGTGCTTTCTGTCCCACTTAAGCAGCTGGAAAGGAACACCTCATAGTCTTGGGAAAGAAGTGTGATTGATTCTCACGGGAAGCATGATCTGCCAGCAAAAGCCAAGTGTGACATTGTTTGTGTTCTGTGGTTGAGAAGTTTGCCCTGCTAATTCTGTCTCAGGCTACCTTCGTAAGAAACTGCAGGCATGCTTTGGAGTTCTCCTCCTGTTGGGAGCAGGTGACCGGGAAGGGAGGGGAAACACTGCAGGATTAAAAACCTGTGCAAGAGGAAATTATTTTAAGTGGGGGGAGGGCAGGCAAGCCTCATACCTATGGCTGTCAATCTGCTCCGAAGACCTACCTGCCACACACCTTCCCTGCCCTACCAAATGAGTATCAAGAGTTCAGCTACCTTTTCTCCTCCAAGTCAAGTCTGTCACATGTCCACAAAGTATTTCCCTCCCCTGAAAATGCTGTATTCCGACTGCATGGGCTAAAAAGTAAATTTGTCTTCCTTATCTTCTCCTGCCTGGATGACCTACAGAATGTAGTTGTCCTCGAACCAGTTCAGAACAGATTGCAGCTCTCCTGGCAGATATTCTTCTACAGCAGCAACATATTCTTCCAGGTCCAGGGCAGGCACAAATGCCTGTATAATTTTATATAGCTCTGCGGGAAGTCCATCTGGGCCCGGTATTTTATTATTTTTTTGCTTCTTCCCTGCCTCAAATAGTTCCATCATGATTATTGTTCCGTTTAACATCTTTCTTTTCATCTCTGCAATTTTGATTAAGCTCATCCTATCTAGGTATATCTTCTGGTATATTTTCTGGAAGATATAAATTTTTGAAGAATTCTTGTATTGTATTCTTTTTTTCTTCCCTTCTATGGCGTATAACTCCCTTCTCGTCTTGCAATTGATGTATTATTTTTTCTCCTTTTCTTTTTTTAATTTGTAAGCGAACTATCGCCCCGGTTTATTTGTGTGCTCGAAAAAATTTTGTTTTGCCATTTTGCCTTTTGTGCCATTTCTTCTTGTGTGGTCAAGCTTATGTTTTATTAAGTCTCTTTTTTCTTTTCTTTTATTGTTTTGGGATTCTTTCTGCAAGTCTAATTCCAATCTTTTGAGTTCTTCCTGTAGTGTATCTTGCTTTTGTTTTCTTTTCTTATTTCTTCTTGCCACATATGCTATTGTCAATCCTCAGCTTATGCTTTTGTTGTATCCCCTTTCTGTCCATAGGTGCTCCATTTCAAGTTCAATATTACCAGGTTTAAAGCTCTATAAATCTTTTTAATTCTTTAGTTGCTTCTATTCCATGCTTTGTTGTGAGTAATTGTTAAGATACTGTTTAAGGTAATAGTAAAATAAAGAGATAGTGAAAAGATATTGAGTTAGAATTTAAAGATTTAAGTAACGGGCTTTTGGATAATGTGATTATAAAATAGATAGAATTTAGGGAAACAATTGTTTAAAATATCAAGTTGTGTTATTTGGAAATTAAGGTTTGAGGTGAAAAAATAGAAAGGTAGTTATTTTTGAGTGAATTGTGAGCTGGTTTTTTCTCTGTTTTACTTTTTTTTTATTGTGATTATTCTTACAAGATGATAATTAGTGGAGATGAAATATTGTTAAAGATGAATTACTGATTATTACAATTTATAACCGGATCAACGCTTCGTTCTAAAAGATGTATTGATTTGGTAAAAAACTTTTACCAAAAAAAAGAGAGTTTCAATTCCTTTTCCATCATTTGTATATATTCTTTCTTTTAGTATGCCTTGGTTCATTGTCCATCTCCGCTTCTTCTTCTGTCCTCTCCATGCCACTTTTATTGGGTTGTGATCTGCCCAAGTATTGGTCATTATGTCTACCTTGTCAATCTCTCTTTTTAATCCTGGGGTCATCCATATCATATCAATCCTTGACCATGATTGGTGTGGGTTTGAATAGAATGTGTATTGATTATTTTTTACGTTTATTTCTTTCCATGCGTCTTGTAAGTTCAATTCTTGTGTCATCTCAAAGAATGAATTTGGTAATGTTCTTTTCTTTTTCTTATTTCTTTTATTGCTTTTATAGTCCTTTTTGATATCTACCATCGCATTGAAATCTCCTATTAAGCATATATTTTCATATTCTATTTCCATTATTTTATTATGTACTTTTCTATAAAATTCATTTTGATTATTGTTTGGTGCATATATTGTGGTAAGCAGTATTTGTTTTTGATCTGTTTCTATCTCTATCATTAGAATTCTTCCGTCGTCTGCATATACTTGTTTAGATTTTAATCTTTCCTTAATATATATTGCAATTCCTCTTTTTTGTGTGTGCACTAATGTTACGTAAAGTTTCCCTATTTTGGGGTTTTCTAGTTGTTTGCCATATTGTTTCTTGATGTGTACTTCCTGCAAACAAACAATGTCCATATCCAATCTTTGTAATTTTGTGAGTTTTTGTGTTCTTTTCACAGGTGAGTTTAATTCGTTTGTTTATTGAAAGCATCTTAAATTTCCTCCTCCATTATTTATATACTGTTCTTAATTTTCTTGTATTTCTTGTCTCTCTCTGAATTTTTTCTCTTGTACCCTCTCGTTCTACTCATTCTTTTTCCTGTTTCCTTCTTTCTTTTCATTCTACCTCGTTGTCCTCTACTTAATGTTCCTCCTGACTGCTGCTCTCTACCCCTTCTTTACTCTCCTGATTTTCCTTGGCTGTGAAATGGTGCTCGAAGAACTCATGTGCTTTATCAAGAGTGTCAATTTTGAACTTCTTCTCCTGCCAGGTAATTAGAATGCTTTCCGGAACAAGCCATTTGAACATCACATTATATCTAATTAATAAAAATTGGTAATGTCCTCTCTGGTTTCTCACTCTCCTATGTATTTGTCTCAAGGTTTGTATTTCTTTTCCTTTATATATTACAGGTTCCTCCCTGGTTCTTTTGTGTATTTCATCCCTTATTGCCTTTTTCGTAAACCTCACCTTACCTTTGGTAATCTATGTCTCCTTGCGTAGTTTGTGTGTACTATGTACACTTCATCTATGTCTCTCCATATGTCCTGTTTGTTTTTCTGTAATGTGTCTGCAAATATTTCTGTCATGGTCTCACCTAGGTCTTCTTCCTTTTCTTCCACTATGTTCTGGAACTTTAAGTAAAAGGATGCTTTTTCCATCTCTAAGAAGACAATCGTTTCCTCTAAGTCCCTACTGGCGAGCATACATTTCTGTTCCATTGTTTCCATTTTTTTTCTGTTTATTCCATTTTTGTTTCTAACGTTTGTACTCTCTGTTCATTCTTAGTGATGGCTTGTTGGATGTTTCCTATTTTATCATCCATTCTTCTGGTATCTCCTTCCATTTCTCCCATGTCATTCTTAATCTCTTCATGATTTCTTTTTATCTCTTTATGGTTCCTTGCTATCAACTCCTGTGTCCTTGTCCTTGTTTCTTGTATCATAAGTAATGTCACATGCATGCTCTGTATTCAATGTTGAACTTGATTTCTCCGGTCCGAGCATGCTCTCTATTGAACGCTGATTTGAAGGCGATGATGTTGTGGATGCAGGGTTTAAAGATGCTTTCTTGCTTATCTTGGTAATAGTTGTTGTGCTTGTCATCTTCACCGCTCGAAAAACGTTTTTCCAAAACAACATATAATAGTTTGGGTATTTAAGTTTTTAAGTAGAAAACTTTCAAACAGTTTGTGTAGAAGCTGTAAAAAAAGGTAGGATAGGAAGAAGAATCAGAAGAGAAGAATATGGGAACTGAAACCACACTGCTATCAGTGAAATTACATAGAATGGAGGTGGAGGAAGATTCACAGGTCTAGCTATGTTTGAGAGTGGCTAGAACCCAAGGCTGACCAAAACTGGATTATTTCCATTTTTGCTGGAAGAGCCCTTTGAGTGTTCATGCAATTGCTAGTAGCTCAGGCAGGAAACAATGCTATGGAGGCAATTGACCAACACTATGAGATAAGTCATCAGATGTACAGGTGAAAATTCTAGGGTGGTGTGTTCAATGCAGAACAAGTCTTTCATAAATCATGGACTACCTTGGAGGAAGCAACTGCTAATTGGTTGTTTTGATGCTTTGTAGAAATCAATATTCCTTAGTCTATAAATACTTTCTTGTTATTTGCTTTGAGATATCAGAGAGGAGGCTTCAGTTAAAAAGCAGATTTGGGTAAAGGGGAGTGCTAGTGAGGCCCAGAAGGATTCCAAACACACAAAAGTAAGGGAACAACCAATTGTGCCAGAGAAGTTCAGAGCTAAACTGACCATCTGGCACATTTTGGATTACCCAAATCTGCTTTTTAACTGAAGCCTCCTCTCTGATATCTCAAAGCAAATAACAAGAAAGTATTTATAGACTATAGGAATGTTGATTTCTGCAAAGCATCAAAATAACTTAGATCAAAATACATAGATTTGCTATGTGATCTTAACATGACAGAAACAGCACTGGATTTCCTCACCTGAGCCATACACTTTGGCTGTGAAGTTCATATACATACTTATTTTCACAATCAATTTTCTTTCAATGGCATATCCCATTTCTTCTGCTGTGTGTTGGCTTTTGTGCACCTGAAGTCATGATGAAAAAAAGATGGGCTCATTTGTTGGTAATAGGCTTGTGTGTTTTTGTTTCTGTATATTTTTCATGATAGTCTGTGGAGAAGGCATTTTGTTTGCTCTCTGTCCTAGTTTCAGTCAAGAAGCTCTGATCTTCAGCTAGTACCTGTCTCACAGTCATATTAATACGGGATGCTTCCAAATATCTGGCACACGTTTGCCAATCGTCATCGGAGCAGGGCTCAATCACAGAGTCTGCAGGAAGGTCAGCAGAGAGTGGTAGCTCTAAGGAAGAAGGCAAAGGCTTTCCTTCTAGATTGGGAAGAATCTTGGGAACTGCGTGATACAGTAGGCGGCTGAAACCAGACATTATCATAATGTCTCCACTATGTGTGAACAGGGCCACAGGGGTTTCATCTCGTTTCAATCCCCCCAGCAGAAATATGGATGACTGTCCAAAACTAGAAAGTTAATACAGAAAAAAGAAGGATGAGTTAGTAAAACTACAGCTACACACAAATATGGGACAACTTTATACTTTTTAAAAGGATATTCTCCTTTTAGTGAGCTATTCAAAAACTTCGTTATAATTCAGAACATTGAAACCACAGACTTATATCAAATTAGGTCTTGTTTTTACAAAGTATTAATTTACTTAGGAAATTACAAAACAATACCTCTTGAAACTTGTATACCTTATATCAGCCCTAAAACAAACCTGTACAGTATAGTTTTTGGAAAGGCCAACAAAACTTTGAATCTAATAGATTTAACAGATAAATATTATTATTATTTTTATATTCTAACTACACCAGTACAAAGAAGAAGCATAATTCACTGGAATTATTTATTAAAGAAAAATAATGAAAATATAGATTTAGCTGAACAATTAATTACAGTTTATTTAATTAAATTAATTATTAAAGTTTAGCCTAACACTGGTTTTTACCTTGTAAAATTTCAGCTGAGCAAACTACTTAAGCTATCTAGACAGAGTGGGAGCTAGTCATCCTTTTCCTGGACAGTATTCTATAAGTGGCCATTCTTAGTGTTTACATTGCCAGCAGGCCTATAGATGGGTTCATGAGCAGGGTCTACCAAGTGATCTTACATAAGTGATGGATGGTATGAATTGGAATTGGAGGGGACTTTGGAGGTCTTCTAGTCCAACACCCTTACCATTCCAGACAATTGGCTGTCCAATTTCTTCTTAAAAACCTCCAATGATGGAGCACCACAACTTCTGGAAGCAAACTATTCCACATATTAATTAATATCCCCTCAAAATCTCAAATGTGCTCACATTCAAAGAACTGGGGACCTATAGGTAAATAGATAGATTGAGTGGTAGAGTTCATCAAGATATTTCATAAAATTATGTGAGGCAAATAAGATGTGCCATTGAGAAAAGAAAGATCAAGATAAAATGAAATAAATAAAATGCTATTATTTTGGCTTTCACATATTATAGCTATCCTTTGGCCCTAAACTCCTGGTTTAAACCATCATTGGTATATCTAGTTATTATCTCCAGAAATGTAGGTCTGCGCCTGTCAGAAGAATATGTGAAATATACATTTTTAAAAATTTGCACTGCTTACCTGAATGATAAAAGAGGTGGAGAAAGGTCCAGTTCAGATTCATCCACATGAATTCCTAAAGATGAATCAAAGTGATAATAATTCAGGATCCCTGCTTCTGCTTGGAAGCTGGGAAATCCACAAGATTTAGCCACTTGCTTTGACAGGAAAGCCAGATCAGATGGGAAAGGGGTATAGTTATCTGCTGAATATTTCTAGAAGAAAGAGCAAAGGAGTTGCAAATAAAATTTTTAAATAACAAAGCCAGCAATATAAGAAATATTTTAAAGTAATTTAAATTGAAGTTTAGGTTGCAACTGTTTAATAATCTAAAGTGAACTTTAGGTTACTATTTGACTTAAAATCCAGCATGCCAAAATTATAGAAGGAAAATAATCAGATTTCTTTACTGCAAACTCAAGTATAACAACTCTCTAAAATATGAAGCGCTATTATTGAAGCAATTTCTCTCTGTAGTAGTTCACAAGGTTAGTTAAGTGTTTTTAACTGAAATAACAATTTTGCAGCGTAACTTATTTTCTCAACAGTGACTTCAAGCAACTTCAAAGCATCACTGAATTAATGTACCGTATTTTCCGGCGTATAAGATGACTTTTTAACACATGAAAATCTTCTCAAAAGTCGGGGGTCGTCTTATACGCCGGGTGTCGTTCTCCTGTAACCAGGCTCCTGTAACCAAAAGACTCTGACGAGCCTTACATGGCTCTGGCGATCGAAGCTGACGATCCCAGCTTTGCCTGCTAATCAGGCAACTCAGCTGGGATGCCAGAGCCATGTTAAAGGAAAAAACTTTTTTCTTTTTACGTGGCTCTGCAAGCTCTGACGATCCCAGCTGCGTTGCCTGCCAATCAGGCAACGCAGCTGGGATCGCCAGAGCCATCGATCCAAGCTCTGACGATCCCAGCTGCGTTGCCTGCTAATCAGGCAACTCAGCTGGGATCGCCAGAGCCCAGAGCCCTGTAAAAGGAAAAGTTTTCCCCCTCCAGCTTACCTTAGCTGCTAATCGCAACGCTTGCCTTGCTTCGCTTGCCTGAATCCATTCCATCAGCAAGCCACTCCCTGCCTGCAATCATGCAGGCAGGAGTTGTGGACTTCAACTCCCAGAATTCCTCAGCCAGCAAAACAAAGCTGGCTGAGGAATTCTGGGAGTTGAAGTCTACAAGTCTTAAAGTTGCCAAGGTTGGAGATCCCTGTTCTATTGGGTAAGTTTTTTTCCCCTTTGGGAGCTTTAAAAAAAATAGTCAATTGGGGTTTTTTTAGTTCTTCTTTTTTAGACCTAGCCATTTAAAGTTTAGGAAGTTTTAAATTTAGCTTTCATATAAAAATAAAAATAAAATAAAATAAAGTAATATTTGTGCAGCTTTCTGAGATTTAGTGTGTTTCTGTAGTGTTTCACTCTAACTACACAAACACACAAAATCTCACAAAGCTGTATGTGGAATTTTGTGTGTGTAAAGTGTGAAAGTTGGTTTTTTGGGCTTTTTGTGGCTGTGTGAGGTTCCTGCTTGTTGCAGGGGCCATTTTGGGTCTAGCACAGCTGCTTTTACATTGTGGGTGAGCCAGTTGTGTTGTGTTGTGTTGTGTGTGTGTAAAGTGTGAAAGTTGTTTTTTTGGGGGGCTTTTTGTGGCTGTGTGAGGTTCCTGCTTGTTGCAGGGGCCATTTTGGGTCTAGCACAGCTGCTTTTACATTGTGGGTGAGCCAGTTGTGTTGTGTTGTGTTGTGTGTGTGTAAAGTGTGAAAGTAGTTTTTTGGGGGGCTTTTTGTGGCTGTGTGAGGTTCCTGCTTGTTGCAGGGGCCATTTTGGGTCTAGCACAGCTGTTTTTACATTGTGGGTGAGCCAGTTGATGTTTTTTAATTTTTATTTGGTATGCGTTGGAAGAGGGGCAGTCTTATACGGCGAGTATAGCCCAAACCCTATATTTTAACAGGAAAAGTCGGGGGTCGTCTTATACGCCCAGTCGTCTTATACGCCGGAAAATACGGTATATTTTAATGTTTTTGCCAACAATGCTTAAATGAATTAAGACAGATATATAATTAGCAGTCTTTGTAACATGCCATAAGATCACTCCCTCTTTGCATTAGCAGAACCCAGAATCTTGTATTTAGAGGGCTGGTAACAGGTCAGTTTTTATGAAGACCAGACAATAAAAAGCTCAAAGCTCACTGAGTGAGCTTGTCTGTAGCTGGCTGATAAACAATGTTTTTTTTAAGTTCAGGTTTACCTTCTCATTAGAATATTTTGGGTTTAAAACCCTGGTGTCTGATTGTTGTCCTTGGTGCCATCCATAGGAAAAAAAAAAAAAAAAGAAATTTGCAGTCATATTATTTAGGAGATTCTATTGCCCTCTTGCATACCTTTGTATTCCAGTTATAGTGGTAACCTAGAGTTACCCAGCGCAACTTTTCCAATAAGCTTTTTGGCTGTGATTTACTGGCACTTTTGTTTCTAAAAAGATAAAGAATAACATAATCACAAGCAGTTTTAGTTATAAAAAGATCTGCAAAAGTTTGACATGGCAAAGTTGCCTATAGGAGAGATGGACGGCATAAAAATAAATAAATAAAATAAAATGAGATCCCCGATATGGTTCTAAATAAAGTTGGTCAAAAAATTAACTTTCATATAGGTAATCCTCAATTTATGACCACAATTGAGCCCAAAATTTCTGTTGCTAAGTGAAATATTTGTTAAGAAAATTTTGCCCCATTTTATGACCTTTCTTGCCAGTTGTTAAGTGAATCACTATAGTTTTTAAGTTAACAACATGGTTGTTATATGAATCTGGCTTCCCCATTGTCTTTGCTTGTCAGAAGGTGATCTAAATGACCCTATGACACTGCAACCATCATAAATATGAATTAGTTGCCAAATGTCTGAATTTTGATCAGGTATCCATGGGGATGCTGCAATTGTCGTAAGTGTGAAAAAAGTAGTCATTTTTTTCAGTGATGTTGGAACTTTGAACGCTCACTAAATGAACTGTTGTAAGGCAAGGGCTACCTGTTGTTATCTGAAGAATGAAATGTGATTTATACTGCATTTTTAAAAATCCAATGCACACACAAAAATATTTGCTTGAAGAAAAGATAGTTTAGGAACAATGACATAGATTATTATGGATAGGACTCAGCTTAAGCGTGTTCTTCCCAGCCTAAACTATTACAGACTCCAGAGATTCAGGCAGAACCTTGACAATTTCACTTGGATGGATGGGTCAGAGATACAGAAATGAGTATATCAGCATACTGATATTGATGCTCTCTGATCCAGTGGATAATCTCTTCCAGTGGATTCATGAAGATTTTTTAAATGAGAGAATATAAAGTTCTGAAGTACTCCACAAAGCAAGGGTCCAGGACTAGACTGATCTCACCACCCTTGTTGACTGGAACTAATGATTTATCCAGGACTACTGGTGACTGATGAGTGTGGGGCATGAAATTCCTGGTGGAATTTGCCCTCTGACTGCCAGAGATTTGCTGGGGAACAAACGTTGCCTTCTGTAATTGTGCCAGTTGCTGGATCAGAAGGATCTACTCATGATTATTCATGATTTAGTTACATCCCAATTGGATTTTGGAATACACTGTACGTGAGGGTACCCTTGAACACTATCAGGAAACTTGGTTCAGAATGCAGTAGCTCAGGTAATTAAGGATGTTTCTTATTATGCCCATATAATATCTCTACATTATGTGCTACACTGGCTCCCCATAGACTTCCAGGTGCAATTTTTCAATATTAAACATATTTAAAAGAAGTTCAATATAAAAATAGGAGGAAAAAAGAACAGTAGGTGTATTTGTGCCTTCAGATGGGCAATCATACAGATAGTCCTTGCTTACTAAATCCTCATTTAATGGCCATTCTAAGTTACTATGGGGTAAAAGCTTTTTGACCAATCTTCAATTTACAACTGTTGCAGCATCCTGCGATCACCATTTGTGTGCTGCACAACAGGTTTACAATCAGCAGAGTTCATGGAGAAGTAGAAATTTTAAATCATTGTCATATGATGATGTCTTATTCAACAATTATGGTGATTTGCTTAACAACTGAATGGGAAATAATGGGTTGCAAGCCTGTTATTGTCCCACAATTTTCTGCTTAGCAAGGCAGTTGCCAATCCCAATTGTGATCACTAACCAAGAACATGTAAGTGTCAGATAGATAGATAGATAGATAGATAGATAGATAGATAGATAGATAGATAGATAGGATAGGCCTTCTCCATTCCATATCCTGCAAAATGGGCTTCTTAAAAAGGCTTCTCTTCCATAAGATTTGATAGGCCCATAGAACTTAGTAACACCAAAATATGCAGTTTATGACTTCTGGAGAAGGAAACCTGAAGGCAGCTCTGTTGAAAGTGGAGCCAGCAACTGTACAGAATGACGAGGCAGTGAACAGATTAGCTCCTTGATAATTCCTCTCCGGTCAAGGAAAGGACTTGAAATTGCCCCCAAATGCTCCAGACATTTGCTTCTTGTGTTGAGACTGAAAGACAGTGGGGATTTATAGCTCTGAGACAAGGGAATAATAGCCTTCTTCCTCAGACCATGTTAGGCACCTTTAAGAACGTTGGGTTTGCAAACTTCCTTTTCTAATCACATTCATAAATTGCTCATTAACTGCTTTTTAGTTATTAAGAACTTTGATTGACAAAAGTCTGAAGACACCAAGTGAGTTTCTTTCAATCCTCAGCAAAAGAGGATTGAATACAGATGACATTGGTTTTTAGCAACTGACTCATGGGGATTAAAAGTAGCTGCAGTTTACAAGAAAGGAACCAAGAACCTACAGCACAGTGTCAAACTCAGTCATGTCACATGACTTATTGCACCATTTTTTCCCTTTGCGGAGCCGGGGTGAGTATGGCCTGCACGTGATGCATCTGGCCCGTGGGCCGCCAGTTCGACACCCCTGACATACAGCATAATGACTATTGTGTTGTTTGATCAAACTTGTTATGAGATAACCCAGAGACATGACTTACCGAAGCTGAAATTTACTCTTCCCCCAGATATCAGCAATTTCTTCAGAAGACATATGCATGTCCAAATTGCACACATTAGGTTTCTGGATATATTTCTTTAGACATTGCTTCACCCAATGGCACTGAGAGCCCGGAAGAAAGGGATTATTAATATATATGAATCCTAGATAAAAATAAAAATGGGTGAAAAAGAAAAAAAATGTAGATGTGGCCTGCCCCAGTCACTTAAATTATGAACACTGAAAAAAACAGAAACAAAAGTATTATAACATGTCTCTTCCAAAAATGTTGCATCCATTATCGGTTGTTCTACTGAATAAATTTAGATTTTATGTACGCTGAGATATCCAAAATATGCTCACCTGGATAATTATCTAAACCATAAGCTTTCCATTGGGTAACTGGATGTAATCCTGCTCTGTAGGCATCCTGATCACTTATTGAGGTTAACTTCAGAGGATAGGTGACCACCTAGTTAAAAAAAATCCTTGAATATCAGATAGCCAGAAAGATATCCATAGATTTTTATTCAAAAGATAGTTTCCATTATGAAACAATACTTAAAAAGGATAAGCTATTTATTTATATGTCGTATGTTGTGTAAATGTCTAATTTGTGTTTTAATAAAATTCATAAAAAAATTTTTTTAAAAAAGAAAAGATAGCTAACCAGAAGTTGTAAATACTACCAACTGTACCCATACATCAGAGGGGTAAAGGAATGTAGTAATAACTTTGATGAAGAAAAGCCTTTTAAGTGAAGTGAAATGTCTCGAAAAATGGAAAGCCTGAGAAATTCAAAATAACCTGCCTTGATTCTGTTTGATGTAAAATGAGACAAAGAAAAACTTGACATGCTGTCAAAATTCTATTATAATTTACAAAGATTAGGTACAGTAGTGGCCAAAATTGTGGAAACCTTTTGGGAAAAGTGTATTTTTGAGGTTTGATGGCTAATAACCACTTTTTGGGGGGAGTTTCAAAATAATCATATTCCACTGCTGGAATGGCCTGGGAATAGCCCAGATCTTAACCCAATTGAAAATTTATGGAGCTGACCAAAGAAACTTGCTAGTCAGAGGCGATCCAGCAATAAAACCCAGTTAATAGAAGCAATCATTCAATCTTGGTTTCACGTTATAACAGCTGCAGAACTAAGACTTGGTTCACTCCATGGGAAGACATTGTAAGGTCGTAATTCATGCTAAACTTAGTTGGTTCCACCCAATTAAGTAAGTGCTATTCTAATAAATCCTTCAAAAAAGTTATTGCATTACATTCTTGATTAAATTCTCTTTCCACTGATATAAAATTTTATGGTACTACTCCAAAAATACTGGTGTTATTAGCTAGTTTTAGAAAATACACTTTTCCCAAAAAGGTTTCCACAATTTTGGCCACTACTGTAGTATACCTGGAATCTTTCTGGTGTTTATTTCTACCTGATTTCACAACCACAAAATTAACCTTATATTTGTATGTGCTTCAAATGTATCAAAGAATTCCATTTTGGTATAGTAGTTAAAGCACCAGGCTAGAAATTGGGACATTGTGAGTTCTAATCCAACTGGGTGACCATTGCCAGGCATTGTATCAGCCTTAGAAAGAAGGCAATGGCAAACCACATCCAAAATCCTGCCAGGAAGACTGCAGGAACTTGTGTAGTCAGTCACCAGGAGTCAACTGTGACTCAGACTTTATTTATTTAAAATATCTCAAATGTCCCAGTAATGCTGATTGCTACTTGGATTCTGAATTCTTGTAAATCACATATATGTATTAAAAACATGCAATATATGCTTTCAGTTTTTCAAAAGTGACACTGACTTTCATGATATGAAAATTGACAAGTAAAAGACAATATATAATACTTATTTATTAGGAACTATGGGGAACTTTATTACATTTTATTCCTGATTTAGTAGTAAGATAATTCAACCTGAAATCATAACGTTCTGACAAATAGCTTGCTTTTCTTCCTGCAAGTAATTTGATATTTACAATAGCTATTAACTCTGGAAATGCTAGAGCCGATAAGTCACAATTCCTGTGATAGCAATAGCACTTAGACTTATATACTGCTTCACAGTGCTTTACAGCCTTCTCTAAGCAGTTTACAGAGTCAGCATATTGCCCCAATAATCTGGGTCCTCATTTTACCGACCTCGGAAGGATGGAAGGCTGAGTCAACCTTGACCTGGTGAGATTTGAACTGCCAAATTGCAGGCAGACGGCAGTCAGCAGAAGTAGCCTGCAGTACTGCACTCTAACCATTGCACCAGAATTCCACTCTGAATGGGATAATGGATAAACATCCAATTCATGCAGATACATGATTATAATTTAAATTACAAATTATGTTAGGGAATAAGTAGGTAATCCTATAACTCAAACAGCTTATTTTCTATTTCAGAAAGTCTCTTGGGAGAGCTGTACTTACACTGCATTCATTACTTTCTTAACTGAGGACTAATTCACCTGTCCAAGAACGGGTGCAAGTCAGAAAACAATACTTAGTAATTTTAAAGATGTTATTTAAAAGGGATCTTTTGTTATTGAAGACAGGACTTAATCCTTATCAGACTGCAAATATCAGGCATATAAATCATTTTCTCTTCAGCAGATAAATTCTATCTATCTTGAGAAGATAATGGGATCAGGATACAAAAAGATGCAGTATTATTTCTGATAATCAAAATCTTGTTTAAAAAAAAAAGAATAAGAACCTGTACATGTTACTCAGCTAACTAGTAGGGAAATTTAGTTTAATTTTTTTTTTAAAAAAAATTCTCATATGGCTTGGTAGTTTATTTTATGCTCCATACGATTTTTTTTTAGAATTGGTTACTGATCTTTCATCATTCATCATTAGAAGTCAAAGATCATAAAAGGAAGCACATCTTCCATGGACATTATGGTACAAGTATAGTATAGAAGCCAATGTTTACAATGCAGTAAACTCTCTTCAGACTAAAAAAATAATAGCACAAGGATAAAATTATCTATAGAGCATACATTAAAAGAAAGATTTGGTTCTGTTTGATCATCAGGGTAATAGTCAGGGTTTATACTGACCACCAGAAGGCTAGGATCCCAGCAGTTCTTGAACACAACGTGATCATTTTGTCCTTTCATTCCATGTTACTCAAGTGGATTTTCACTTGTTCACTTAGATTTCAAAGTTTCACTTGAAACTTAAGTTTCACAGAACAATGAGATAGGTTGGACTGACAGGCAGCAACTGGCTCCAAATCCCCAAGTTTCTGTAGTTGAGGATAGATTAAAATCTGGTCTTCCTACTCGGTTTAACCGTTGCGCCATACTTTTTTTTTTTTTTTAATCATGCCAACTTTTGAACCAGCGACATAACAGGCAAACGTTCTCCTACCGGGATACTTTTAAACACCGTTTATGTCAGCTATAACGTGATTTTTATCCTCAAGGCTGCCACTGTTAACTACTAAACAATGATTTGCGATTTAACAGGTTCAAATACGGCCAATACTTTGCTTAATGCTGCACAGGGAAAGGGTGGGGGGGGCTTTAGAAACTGAACAGAAGGCATCGGCTGGTCAGAATTGGCCAAGCAAGTCTTTCCCCGCCATGATGTTTCGCTTTCAAATGGAGACTTTCCCCAGATTGTTACGGCGAAGCCCTCGCGCCGATATACACGCCGGGAACTTAATGAGGAAAAACGTGCAGCACGTGCAACGGAAAAGGGGAGGGGTCTCTCAAAAGGAAGACTTTCCTGGCGTCTTCCTGGCAGGATCCGCCAGGCAGAGCGAAGGGGCGAAAGGCACCCTTCGGCTTACCTGCTGGCCCGCTGGCTTCGAAAAGTCAATCACCCCGCTAGGATCCGACCCCTCCCATCGCCGATAGAAACGAAAGAGGCGACGGAACGCATCTTCCTCCCGCGTGGCCGCCGCCATCTTAGCTCAAGGCGTGGCTTGGCACGCGCGCTCCCACCGAAGCAGCGGAAGCCAGCCTCTCATTGGCTGGAAACCGCCTCAGCCGGGCAAGGTCGTCGTCCCTCGTTTTAAGATGGCAGCGAGGGGGGTTTCTCGGCGCGCCTTCGAGGTCTTCGTTAGGCGAATACCCTGGAACGTGGAGGAAAGTGAGTGGGAGAAGGTGCATTTTCTGACGATGGTTTAACGTGGTATTGAGGATTTTCCCTCGCTTGTGGTTTGAGGGACTGGAGCTTTTGTCCCGCCAAAGGGTAAGGGGGTAGATCCCCGAGACAGCTCTCTTACTGAGCACGGGATTCCAATTTATTTGCTGTGAAGAGGCCGAAGCGGATTTTTCCGCTTCGTGAATGCTAGTTTGGGCATAAGTTTTGAGCAATTGGAGGATGTGGTTTCCCAAAAAACCTCATTGCCATTTGCTGTATTCTATAGAGATTCTCAGTCATCCAGGTCATGGTTGTCCCAAAGGTGCTTTTTTAGGAGGCAACTGGACTTTCTTCGTTTTTTGTTTTTTTTTTAAAAAAAGACGTTTGGCTTCTTCAAGAAGCTCTTCAGCTCTAACTGGATGGTGGGGAATGGAAGGATTTATGTTCCTTGCAGACAGCTGGTCATTTGCATTTTTTAAAAGAGAGTCTTTGAGGCCGTAGGCATAGGGGGTTTATCTGTGTCCTCGGGGGCACCTGAGTAGTGCAAATGGGTGTGGAGCTTTCTTGGCTGCAGGGTGTTTTCTGCCCTGTGTCTCTTTACTGTTGAAGACAGACGCAGGCTGTTGTCTGCATCTCAAACTGAAGTGCAAATGGTTCCTATAGTCTGCAGTTCCTGTTGGCTGTATTGTAGAACTTTTTGAAATTTGAACTCAAATATTCTGAGCAGCATCAAGCAGTTCAGTTTAGTCACCCATTTCCAGTCAAATGCATGTAATATATTATCGTCCCAAGGGATTGTGAGAAATTTAGGCTGACTAGCCCTGCTCTTCAGGAGGTCATTTTCTGAACCCATCAATTGAGAAAATGGCTATTAGAAATTAGTTTGCTCCTGATTCTCTGATATGTCATATCAAATGATATGTCCTTTTTTTTTTTAAAGATGAACTACGAGAATATTTTACTCAATTTGGACCTGTGAAGAAATGCATCCTGCCATTTGTAAGTATCATTCATGGCCATTAAATGGTTTATCCAATGTAAAAATATTCAAATTGTATTTGACCAATGGTATTGTTCGTAAATAAATAAGCAGATAGGCAGATAGGCATGACATTTATAAAGGCTTTCTGGCAGTTTTGTCTTAAAGTATTGTCTTTTAGGACAGTGTTTCTTAAGAGCCTTGGTAGCACAGTGGTCTAAAGCACCCTGTTATTAACACAGCTGCCTGCAATTACTGCAGGTTCAAATCTTTCCAGCCTCAAGGTTGACTCAGCCTTCCATCCTTTCTAAGGTATGTTAAATGAGGACCCAGTTTGTGGGGGCAATAAGCTGACTTTGTATGAATATACAAAAGTATGAAGGCTATTGCTTAACGCATTGTAAGCTGCCCTAAGTCTCCGGAGAAGGGCGGCATATAAATCAAATTTAAAAAAAAAGTGCCTCTTGGATTCCTGAAATCAAAACTGTTTGCAAATTTATGTTGAAAAATAATCCAGTATTAAAATCCCATCAAACAACTGTGAGAAGAGATAACTGCAGTGAATGGGTCAACTTTATTTTTTATTATGGTAGATAAATATCCATACAAACAAAAGCTTTTTTGGAGTCCTCCATAATTTTTATAAATTAGAAGGGATCGTAAAAGAAAAAAGTGTTAAAAAAATTACTCTAGGTTATTTTAATGTAAGTGGTTAAAAGTTTGGGAATTATTTAAAACTCTTTTTAATCTTGCAATACTTTAATCTAGTGTGGGGCAAACTTCATCTGTGGAATGAGGACATCAAGCAGTGTAACATATGTATTTATTGAATACATAAAAACTGATCAATATCTATTGATCAGTTTGGAGATATTTTGACCATTATTTTTTTGCCGAACTTTTTCAGTTCATTTATATATTTGAATATGTTAGCAATTGCAAACTATCCACATCTGAGGCCACAAATTCCACCTTAATCTCACTTGTCTTTAAAATGTTTTAATAGCCCATTGGACCATTGCCAATGTCCTTTTGGGAAAGTAATGGCTTCCTTCGTATTCTCTCATATACATTACTCTTATTCAATGTTTCCCTTGTGGTACACACATGAAAATATTAGAAAATTAAAAAGTCGCCTTTAGATTCTTTGCCATTACCATGTAAATGTTTGCAATTTTCTAGAGTATTGCATGTCTTATTGTTAAGAGTGATTTTGGGTAGCTGACAAAATAGAAAGCTTAAGAATGCTATTGGTTTTTGTACAATCTGTGTAATGGTGCAAGCCAGAAACTTTGGCAACAGATCTGTAGCCCTTCCCTCCTTCATTAAGTAGAGACAAGAGGTTTGTAGAATCTTTTGATAAGATATTATTCACTACCATAAATGTGTTAATTAATAGCAAAGGTTGATAGTAACGACCAATTAGTTTGTTTTATGGAAAGGATCCTTCAAGCTCACATCACTATGTTTTAATTTCATCTGACTTCTTAAAAGAGCTGATTATTCTAATTAAATTTTCCAACAATCAGTGAAAATATTGGCTTAGTTTGTTCAGTTGACATGCTGCAGCATTTGTGCTGTTCATTTAACCAGAATTTCCTATCTGAATAATTCTTATTCAAGGACTGACAACATTGTAGGCCATAATACTGCAAGCTTATAGATAAGAATTCACAAACTTTTCATCACTATTGTACTTTCCGTAATACTGAGCCTGAATAGTTTTTTAGGTTTTATTTTTTAGCCACTGTATGACTAAAAATGTATGGATTATGAGGACTATAGTTTAACATACTTGTGGGGCACCAAATTGATGAGGCTAATGCAAGTAGATAAATAGATACCACTTTGGTGGGAAGGTATCAATATTCCATGAGCCTTGGCCACAGAAATGTCTTTGGACAATGCTGGCTACCTCAGCTAAGATGAGCACCATTCCCTAGAGTCAGACACAACTGGACAGGGGCAACATTTACTTTTGTCTTTTTAGTTCAACATACTCGAAGGGCAGCAAATTGATGAGGCTAAATTATTAACTTCCCTATTTTCCTAGTAAACATTTTTTATCTGGGAAGAACAAAGTTATTTTTTATAAAAACAGGAAGCTTTGTGTAGTGATAGTGATTATCCTTTGATGTGGATGATTTCAGTTCTATATTTTCAGGTTATAAACATAAATGTCAGGTATGAGATCCAGAACAAACTTATATAAAAATTTCCTTCTCTTCTTCCATTATCATATTTGGAATAATTCAAAGGTAACTTGCCCCCTGTTACCAGCCAATAAAAACTGTTCACTATCAAGAATACAGTCCTAATGTTTTAATGGGTTATGTTATTTTTACTGGAAATGCTTTTGTTATTGTAACTAAGGTGTTCTGGAATTAGAAATGCATAAAAATATTTTATACAGCATCTTACATCTCTCTGTACAAAATAAAGCATAAACATTTGTTTAAGATACACATAGCTATTGTAAAGCTTACATCTTTGCTTTAGCTTTTAGAACTACTTGGCAAACAAGTGCTTTTTGTAGTACTATTGCTGCATATGACCAATGCGTGCGAAATTGAACCTTGTTCATCACTGCTTTAAAAGAAAATAGACTGCATTGTCTGCCTTTCTTAGCTGATTGTAGACACGATTTAGTCATCCTTGAATAATTTGACTTCCACTAATTTAATAGGATAAGTGCATGTTTGTTCTGAACTCCACCAAAACTAATAGGACTTGGTATGTCATTTCAGGTATTTAGCTGCAAATTTTGCATGTTTGACATTAAAAAGAAAGGAACAATTATGATTGTTGGGAGGCACCGTGTTGCGGTGGTTCTCCTCCTATCTCTCCGATCGGTCGCAGTCTGTGTTAGCAGGGGGAAGAGGTCGACCTTGAGGCACCTTGTTTGTGGGGTGCCACAAGGGTCGGTCCTCTCGCCACTCCTGTTCAACATTTATGTGAAGCTGCTGGGTGAGATCATCCGTGGATTTGGGGTGTGGTGCCATCTGTACGCTGATGACACTCAGCTGTACATCTCCACCCCAAACCACCCCAACGATGCCCTTGAAGTGATGTCCCAGTGTCTGGAGGCCGTGCGGGTCTGGATGGGGAGGAACAGGCTTCGACTCAACCCTTCCAAGACTGAATGGCTGTGGATGCCGGCATCCCGATATAGCCGGCTGGTGCCATCGCTGGCTATTGGGGGCAAGTCATTGACACCCCCCCCCCCACAGAGGGGGCTCGCAACTTGGGCATCCTCCTGGACACGCGGCTGTCTTTAGAAGAGCACATGACGGCCGTGGCCAAGGGGGGCTTTTTATCAGGTTCGCCTGATAAGCCAGTTGCGCCCCTTTCTGAGTCAGGATTCCTTATGCACAGTCACTCATGCTCTCGTCACTTTTCGCCTGGACTACTGCAACACTCTCTACATGGGGCTCCCCTTGAGGAGCACCCGGAGGCTCCAACTGGTCCAGAATGCGGCTGCGCGGGTGATTACGGGAGCGACATGGTGTTCCCATATAACACCTCTCCTGCGCGAGCTGCACTGGCTCCCGGTGGTCTTCCAGGTGCGCTTCAAAGTGTTGGTTCTCACCTTTAAAGCACTCCATGGCTTAGGGCCAGGGTATTTACGAGACTGCCTTTTGCTACTGATAACCTCCCACCGGCCAATACGCTCTCACAGAGAGGGCCTCCTCAGGGTGCCGTTGGTCAAACAATGTCGGCTGGCAGCCCCCAGGGGGAAAGCCTTCTCTGTGGGAGCACCCGCCCTCTGGAACAAGCTACCTCCCGGAATACGGCTGATCCCGGATCTCCGCACTTTCCGTAAGGCCCTGAAGTCGTTTTTATTTCAGCAAGCCGGCCTGGCCTGAATAGGTTTTATGGGTTTTTTAATTGTATAGCTTGGGGTTTTAAATTGGGAGGCCGATTAATTTAATTTATTTTTAGTTCTCTTAACTTTTATATTGTAATTTTAATTTTTGGCTGTTCACCGCCCTGACTCCCTTCGGGGAGAAGGGCGGGATATAAATTCAAGAAATAAATAAATAAATAAATAAATAAATAAATAAATAAATAAATAAATAAATAAATATTACTGTAAGCCATGTAGAATCTCTGGAAATGGAGCACATACACCAGCATTTATAAATTTGAGTAAACAATCAAATACATCTTATTGCCTAATTAATATTTTAAAATCCTTTTATTATTAACATAGTGTAATCATACACACAACTATTTAAAAGTATGCAGAATTGAATTGGGGGTTGCTTTCAGAAAATGCATACGCTGTACTTTAGTATTCTGTATCCAATAAATACAAGAAAAATAAAATACCAACACCATTCTCTTTAAAATTATTATTCCATAAGACCTTTTCTATCAAATTAGTTTTGCATATTGGAAAATGGTTTCTAATTTACCTAACAGATAAAATAATTTATGTGTTCAGTTTGAATACAAACTCTTAAGTAGTAACTAACCATGAATATGGTTTCCAAATGTAAAAGAGGAAATTTATTTAGATATATGATGAACTAATATATTCTCTTTAATGTTCAGAATGTAGAAACAGGATTCCATAAAGGTTTTGCCTGGATTGGATTTGCTACAGAAGAAAGTCGCAGTAAAGCTTTGTTGAAAGATCATTTTTTTGAAGGGTCACAGGTAATTTCAGTTCTTTTAAGATATATCGAGTGCCTCTTTATTTCAAAGAAAGCTTCATTATTCTGTTATATATACACATTTTAAAAAACCCAGTTTCTACAATTAAGTAACAGTTAAAAGCAGGCTATGCAAAGCATTTTGTGCATGGGCTGTACATGCTAGAATCAAAATGTACATTCTGAGATGGGAGACAGCAAGGAAAAGGAAAACCCATCAACGATACAAGGCAGTGGCGAAGGGAAGGAAGGAAGACATTGGGACAATTGGTAGAAAGAACTGGCATGCTGGCTGGAGTATAGACGTTGTTATGCTTGAATTCATGTAAAGTGGCAGCAATCAAAGGAGAGGAAGAGGCTGGTGCTTCAATGATCAGAGGAAAGAACATGTACGTGTGATAAAAGGAAAAGAGGAACAGAATGTAACAGACTTCCTTTACTTGTCCTGAAAGACAATCCAAAATTTGTCTTGGCTAAAACCTACAACAAAGAAACTCCAAATGTTTGGATAATCTACCAGAATAGGTCTTATAAATTCAGCTGTGGTGTTTCTTCTGCACATGGGACAAGATAAATGTTCCTTATCATGTGCCTCTCTAATTAAAAGTACACTGCAATAGGGGTAGCTTAAGTTCAATGTGTATTGATGTCTGAAAGGTATTCAGTAGTAGCCTGCATAGATAATGCAGACTATATTATTTAACAATGGAAATAATATATAGCTCAGATATTTATTTTGGTTAAAAAAATTGAAAATGGGTGTTGAGTTGTTTTTTTTTTGTCTTATCTTTCAGCTGGAAGTTAAACGTCAAGAAAAAACAGTCAGATGAAATACTTGCTAATACCAATTAAAAGGAAGGAGCCTTTATTTAATTGCTATGTAAAGAAATTAAAATAAATTTCGGTATGTATATATTCATCTTATTTGAGTGCAACTGCTCCTTTCAGATTAAATGGAACTGGATAGTTACATCAGAACAAATCAATTCCTTCCCTTTTTTCAAGTACAATACATAGCAGAAATAGAGAAAATTATATACAAGAGAATATACCTGGAATAACTTTAAAGTAAAGAATACATCACTTCTTCTCTGTTGAAACAAAGGATGAATATACTTAGAAACCAAGATACAGAACCTATGTTATTCAGCAGTCTGCTTTTTCGTCTCTATTCCATAGGGAAACGTTGCCTTTGAACACTCATGGTACATTATTTTCAGCACAGAGCTAGTTAAATCTCTGAATTCAGTCTCAGCAGCCAAAGATCAGTTTTTTACTCTTTCCTTCTCTTTTTGCCTTCATGATCGTGTTCTTTAGGGCGGTTGCTATCAGAAGGTCTTTTAGAGCCCCCGTGCTGTTTTGCTTCCTCCAAGAATTTGTCTAGACCAAAAGGATCTTCCTCAAATTGAACTGGTCCTTCTCTTCCTCTTTGTCTACGGTCTGAGCCAGAAAATTCCTTATCAGGAACAAACCTGCAAGAGACAAGAAAGCAGAAAATGTAATATATTTCTTGTAAAAATCTAATCCCTGAGGTTCACATTAATTTCCCTACCTGTTAGTAGTTTTTATTCTTGTTTCCAAATCATCACCATACATGTCCTTATCCACATTTTTACTTGGTCTGTATATATTTTGGGCCATGTCTTTACCACTTCTCCAGGGCTGATCGTAGACATTATAAATTTCATCTTCTCCTCCTGCAAAGCCACTGTCCATGCCCTATTAAGTATAGGAATAATTCACATAGTTAGGATAACAAACGAATTCCAGAAGTGAGCCATTTCAAAAACCAACAATTACATTGACCTATGACTGGATACACTTCTGTTATTAAAAGGCAAACTGGGAGAACTATGAAGTCTTTAGAGCTACACATATGACAAGCCTTTTTTCACTGTTTCAATCATTTTTGCCTCTTAAAGTGGTTATGAAAAAAAGGCAGAACACACAAACAATGTAAGATGTAAATGAAGGGAAGAAGCTTAATTTTAGCGAAATTTTTGACAAGGTTCCATGCGACCTTGTCAACTAGATATTTGGATAGTCCTATAGAAAAGGGAATCTCAAATGGCTGGCATATTGCATTTAGGAAGTCAGCAGTAAGGACTTTACATTGTTGGAGAGCAGTAACCCATGATTCCAGTGCCCAGGGTAACAGTTTGAGATTACAATCTAATCTGGGCAAATTGAATGAAGGGCAGCCAAGGGGAACCAAATGTTTTAATATAAGAAATGTAAGGTGTTCAGTTTAGGAGAAAAAAATGGGTGTAAGATATAAGGTGGGGAATTTATGGCTTGGGAGCACAACATTTGAGAAGAGCTTGGGTATAGCCATTTACAACAACTGAATACGAATCAACAGTGAGACAGTTACTACAATTGCTAATGTGGCTCTGGGTTGCATTAGAAAAAACGTAAAGTCTTTTTACTGAGCATTGAGTCCATTTCCAGAAGGATATGAACAAATGAGAAAAAGTTCAGAGGAGGGCATAATAGCTCTGTTCAAGTACATAAACGTAAACTTTGGGGAAGTTAACCAAAACTATTTCAAGGCCATAGAAACTAAGACTACAAATAATGATCAGAAGTAACAGCTAACTAGATGTCATTAACATATACAGGTAGTCCTTGCTTATTCACCACTTGTTCAGCAACTGCTGAAGTTATGACAGCAGTGAAAAAGACTGACAGGAGGTTCTCAAGGTTGTAATTGTCAGCATCCCCTTGGTTACATGATCACAATTTCAACTGGTGTATATTTACAAAAATCGCAGCATTCTACAATCATATGATCATCATTTGTGAGCTTCACAGCCAGCTTCTAACACATCAACCCCTTCCTGCCTTTGATGTATAGAAGAGCAAACGGAAAAGGGATTCTCTCCAATTTCTGTTTTGAGGGGGAGGGGAAGAAAGCTCGAGCAAAGGAGAAATTTCCTATACCACCAGGGAGATCGGAGACCAAAGGATTTGACAAGAATAATCTGTTTGCGTAGAGCAGGCATGTCCAACTCATGAGCAGCACACAGCCCTGGACAGCTATTAATGCAGCTTCACAAGATCATAAACTTTTAATATGATTTATATACATTAACTATATTATATATTTTATATGCTGTCCAAGACAATTCCTCTTCACTCGCTGAGGCCCAGGAAAGCCAAAACCCATGGTGTAGAGTCTGTGGCTCTCCAGCATTCCAGGGGATGTGGGAGTGGTTATGTGATGGAATGTAGTCTGGATTCCCAGAAGGGACAAGGTACATTCCAGAGGAACAAGAGACAACTCAGTTTGGATAGTTCGAAAGAAAATGGGTCCTCCCTAGTAGTTCCAGAGTATATGTGTTATTGAGGGGGAGGGGGCAGATTTGACAAGATTCTGTCCTTAGGTGCGGAACAACAAAGAAATCTGTTTCAAAGAATCACCTTTCTTTCTTGCTTTCTGGAGCCTGATAGGTTAGGGAAACAAAAGCTGAAGGTGTAAAATTGACTAATCTTGTCTCTTTCCCAGTGGTCACATGATTTCCTTCTTAGTGGCCACTTCACTTAGCGGTGGAGTTGCCAGTTCCAGTTAGTTAAGCAGGCACTACCTGTATTCCCTTTTAACTATGTTCTAGAATGGGGTCATCCCAAGGCATAGTGTGTGCTTTCATACAAATCTTTTGCATTCCAATTTTGATCATAAACTGAGGACTACCTGTGAAAGTATAATTATCAACACTAGAAATGTTCATTTGTATATTCACATACTATCTAATTCTGCATATACTAACCAGAATTTAAGCACAGGCTCAACAGCAAATCACCTTAAGAATTAAATGTAAGAAAGTCAGTATACCAGTGGCCCTTTTTAAAAATGTTCATATTCTTTATCAGATAGAGAAGTTGCAATTTTATGTTCTATGTACTCATGGAATTCCTTACCTTATTTTGGTTGAACAGTCTCTGGTCATACTGAATTTCGTTGGATGTCCGAGGATTAGGAACGCCCAATGCAATGACTTCACTAATATCTCTATTCTCATTTCTCTGTAGTTTCGACCTGAATTTAACAATATTGCATTGCTAGGTTACATAATATAAATTATCAAAATTTAGCCGATTATTAACAGTTAGCCTCACTTATCTTCCTTCTGAATGGGCAGAGGGCTATATTGCAAAGTGATTAGACTAGAGCTATGGCATTTCATTTTGCTCTTCTTTTCTCTCTTTCCCGGATTCCAAACCTATCTGGAGAAAAGTCAGGAAATACATAGGAAAAAAAGAACCAATTCAACTATTCTTGCTATTCTTACTGCACAATGTAGTAGCTACAACCTAGAATATATTTGATTTTTTAGCAGTCATGCTGCAATTATGATATATACAAGTTTAATGACAAAATTACTTTGGCCATATTTATTTATTTATTTATTTATTTATTTATTTATTTTATTTCTATACCGCCTTTCTCCCATAGGACTCAAGGCGGTGTACAGTCAAGAAAAATATAGACACACAAACATCATAAAATTGCTAATTAAAATTATTACTTAGTTTGGTCACTTAAATAAAACCCAGAATTAGATAACATTTAAAAAATCATTCATATGTTTGTATGTTTAGCCCTGCCTGTTGGAACATCAGGGTCTTGATGTTATATGTCTTGACAACATATAATTGTCTTTTATTGCTTATATCTTCTGCAAAAGTTTTGAGGTGTATTACTAGAGGTTATTATACATTATGTTGTTCCCCAAGTATATTTAGATGCCAATCAGCATGTATAATTTTTCCCTAATTACTAATTAAACTTTATTAATTAGGAAATGGGTAAACTGCATATAGGAAAATTGATTTTAAAATCAGCTAGAAAAAAGTCAATCTTGTATAGATAAAACAATTAAAATTTGCCTGGTAAATATAAAGGATGAAAATGAAGGAAAATGTATAGGATGCAACATACAAGTTTTATGTTCAGAATGAACTTTAGTTCTGCTATTTGAATAAAACATCAAGTTGACTTCTGAGGTGTTATCAAATTGTTGATTTTAAAATTTATGCCTTACGATAGTGTCAGGTGCAAAATTCTCCTTGTGATAATGTAATAAAATAATAATTCAATGCTACACAGACTCTTGGTTTTTCTGTATCATTTTAAGAATCACCGGTAATACTATTGTCTCAACATTTCTGAAGAGATTATTCCACTACATAATCATTCTGGTGAAGAAGTACAATCTGAGAGAACAGTTACAGTTATGAGGCAACTGTTGTTTTTTTATCTTTATATATTGCAACTATTTTTTTCTTGCACAAGGAAAGATGTCAGTTATATATTAGTTGAACAATTTTACCTTTTGTCAGGGGCTGCTCTGGAAAGATTCCGGTCATGCTGTCTTTCTTTTCGCCTGTCATGCCTGATTTCATCACGCTCCCTAACTTCTCCATCCTCTATAGATAAATTTGAGATACAAGGTGACCCAAAATTAATTGAAAAGTAGTCAAATATTTCTTCCCCAATAATGTTCAGTGTGACTAAAATCCATTAAAAGTTATTTATGCAATTTAAAAAAATCTCTGAAGGTTAATATTTGGGAATAAACATCACTAAATTATGGAATGTACCTCTATCGATAGGCAACTTTTTGGTGGCAAAGGGACATAAATATTTTTTGGAAAACTGATGTCTACAAAACATATGACATCTAGAATTATTTTGGGAATTAAAACATACTTGCTTTAGGGCTTAAACTACAACTTAATTTCCCACTTCAAAAGGGAAGGAAATTTAGCAACTGAGTAGAGGGAATGTGAGGGGGCAAAATAGAATTGATTGGTTGCATCTGGCTCTAGGACTACAGATTCTCTAATTCATTTTTACATGAACATACATGCGATCAGGTGGCAGTCCTGTACATGAAAAGCAGCATACATGAAGAGGTAGAGACTGATAGGATAACACAGACCATTCCTGCTGATTCATTGCAATCTTCCCAACAAAATTAACTGTTCAACAACTGGTTTAAGAAAAAATATTTGAAATATTATGAAATGAAGCAGTTGAAAAGTTGTACCTTTCTCCATATGGGTTTTGATTCCAGCTCTTCGTTCCCTGGCCTTTTGGGCCATTTCCCGAAGTTTCTCCTCATGTTTCTCTTTTTCCTTCTGTGCCATTTTGCGTTCTACCTGGGCTCGCATTTCTACAGCCTCACGAGCCTGTACAAAATTAAGCAATTATGATAGCAATGTTACTTTACACTTTGGATTGTAGTATAAAAATGCAGATACATCCCAGAACTTGGCCAGATAGAATATTGGGCAGCTATCTTATCGTGGAGATGGGCGGCATATAAATTTGTTAAATAAACAATGACCTTTCTATCAGCAATGTAAAGAGCTTCTGCCAATTTAGCAAAGTTTTCATTAATGTGTACAGTCTGCAATCCTCTACCATCTGCAGCCAGGCGTTTGTCTAACGGGATGGTGTAACCCTGCAATAAAAAGAGAAAAGGCATTTAACAACCATAAAAATATCTATTACAAAAGTAGATCTATAATTTTAATTGCAGTAGGATATGGCAGGAAAATTAGTCTACACGCTGCTTAATAAATACTTATTTTGAACTTTTATTATGGAGACACTTAAAATACTTTCGCTATTGTGCTATAATGTTTTATTACAGTAAAGAAGCCACCATTTGTGGAACTACTTTCAGTGATATTAGCAACTGACATTGTTGCCCTGCGCTACCCAAGTTGTTATTCTAATATTAGACTAACGGGGAAAAACAAACTACTTTTAAAAGGTAGCTTATTTACTCAGTTCTAGATATTTCAAAATAATCAAAATTGTTCATTTTTCAGTGAGATTCTTAGGATGTTATCTTTAGGCTATGTGATTGTAACCAATTAATTACCTTTGCATTTTTCCAGTTTGAAATACAAGGTGGAATTTTCCATTCTTGCTGCTCCTTTACAGTCATCTACACAGAAAAAAGAAAGGTTTTTAAATTATTATCAATGGAAAGGGAATTTCTCAATACTATAGCAGAATAATAAATAACAAAAGCCAATTTACAACAAACTGGTTTTGAAGATCGTTTGGAAAGTGAATAAAAGAACTTTTCAATAATTTGAAGTACGAAGGTGGAATTTTTAAAACCAATCACATTCTTTCTTTGAAGCACCAAGGTCTAAAGAGGAATCCGCTTAGGTCAGCTTTGAGTTATAAACTAAGAATTTCCATGAAAACTTTTGATAGTTTCTCCTAATATTGATCTTTTTGAAAGCAACTTTAGCAAGTATCAGCTCAAAGAATATGCTGTCTTTTTGCAAAGTGCTTACTGTGCCATCTGAGCAGTTGGTAGGAATATACAGCACTCACCATGCTTAAGTGTTTACATAACTATTTACTTTTTCTGTTGATCATCCAACTCTATAGTATTCTTTTATATATCTACATGGCAAGAATAATCATGCATGAGATCCCACGATACGCATCTCCCTTCCCACCAGAGTGGATAGGGTGGGCATGTTCCATGTCTTCTCTTAAGCCTTGCCTTCTGATGGGTCCTTGGAAGCGTGCCTTTTCTACTGCAGGCCCCGTCCTATGGAACATCCTCCCTCCAAAATCCAGGAGACCTGGTTTAAGATTTGGCTCTTCACCCAAGCACTGGGACAGGGTGAGGTTAGAGTGGGAGAGAAAGTGTGGGTTGCATTAGGGAAGCCTGGGTGTGTACTAGAATTATCCAGGTTTGTGGGAAATTAACAATGAAAACAATAATAAGATAAACATGAAAACAAAGACAACGTGGAGAAAGAAACCAGCTGTAAAACCATTACCTTTCTACTGGGAGAATGCATTACTGGAGCAGGAGGAGATGGCGGCCCACGAGGAATTTTCTTATTAATCCTAATATGTGAAAATCATAGCATCGTTAGGACTTATACAAAACTCTTATTTCTGAATAAGAAGTATTTCTGAAACCCACTTGAATCTTGGAGGCTCCATGGGATCCTTTTGCATCTCCACCATTCTAATAACTCTCTGTTTTGCACCAGAATTGAATGCCACTCCCTGCTGTGATGGTGTGTATCTGACAAAGTGAGAAAAAGGTTCTGTTAGTACAAACTTTCATTACGTTTACCCGTTTTGTTACGAGATGGGTGGCAAATAAATTTAATATATAAACTTTCCAACATTGCTGTACTTTTAAACATTACACACGTCTGTTTATTTATCTCTCAAAGTTATTGGCCGCCAATCTTACCACAGGTAAGCTGTGTCACACAGAGAACAAAGCTTGATATTCCACATTCTATCCCATTTTATTGACTATATACTTAATAAAATTTCCAGTTAAATGTCCTATTGCTTCATAGACATTATTGTGCTTATTTACTTTTTATAGACCATGAGACCTATATTTCAAGAAAAAAATCATTACCAGAAATGAACACAAAGATCAACAACAGAATTCTATAGCCAAGTACACTGTATTATGATGTATAATTCATTAAACAGCAATAAAAAAAAAAATCTGTAACTGCTCCCGTCTTCACATAATTATGTGAAGAGGGCATATATTACAGATATATACAAAAAGTAAACAATACAAAAAGTATTCTATACCGAATATACTGCGCTGGAGCTAGTTTATCAGCTGCTCGGACTGGCATTGCTGCTGCAATTTTTTGAGAGACCGACTTTTCCAGTGCAACCCGTGTCTTTTCTGTAAGCTGCAAATGTATATAATAGATTAAACACTTGGACAAAATGTGCATGCCTCCCTTGGCTAAGAAACAGAGATCAGCACTGCCCCTTAGAGTTGGATCCAACTGGAGAGGGGAAATCTTTACCTTTTTTACCATTAGTTACATGCATCACCACTAGCTATACCTCTTTGACAGCTTCCTCATCTGGTCTTTGAAGCTCAGGGTCATCCACATTCATAACTTCTTTGGGAACGAGGTCTGTGTATTTGCTGTAAATGACCTGAAACATGAAAAAGATCACTAAACAACACTGTAAATAAAAAAAAAGGCTCTGCAACTTTTTAGAAAACTGGACTATTTTTCCAGTATTGAATAAACTCCATAATATCTAACACGATCAGAATAAGATTAAAAACTATCATAGTACTCTTAGCTTTAGATAGGAGAAATACTCATAACAGTTTCCTGAATTCTGGTGTTTGGTAATCAAACATCTAGGAATCTTTTCCATTTGGAACTACCGTTATCTTGTTTATCTACATTTTATGATGCAGAAATACAGTAATTTGACTAAAGAAAAGAGCAGGGACTTGTTCCGGCAGTCTCTAAGAATTGGACACAGTTCTATGAGAGAAAAAGGTAATCTAAACCACTTTCCAAGCTTTTATGATTGTAATAAAATGGCATATTCTTGGATTGGAGCTGTATGTTTCTTCTATATAGTCTAGATCAGGGGTGTCAAACACAATTTCATTGAGACCCACATCAGGATTGTGTTTGACCTCAGGGAAATGGAGAGGCATGTCCAAGGTAGGCATGTCAAGGGTAGGCGTGTCCAACACAACATCCATTTTCGGCCACGACAACCTCCTGCAGCTGTCTGTCAGTGTGCACGCCCTCCCCCCAAGCTCTGTTTTCACTAGCAGAAGGCTGCAGGAGGCCATTGCGGTCGAAAACAGAGCTCAGGAAGGCCACATGCGACCCTTCTAAGCTTCATTTTCGCTAGCAGTCATTGCGGGCGAGTCCTTCGCTGTTTCCAGGTCAGCCCCATGGGCCAGATAGGTTTCACACCCCTAATCTAGATCAATTTTGCACATATAGCCTGCAGGCTGTGTCTTATGCAGTCTTGTGGAGCCCACTGAATTTTTTTGAAAAACAATCAATCCACTGCCTATGGGAAGGAGTGCCACTATCACATAGGTTTTTGCAGTCACTTTCATTATAAAAGACACAATGCCTTCAAGCCTCACATACAGTGCTAGCTCCACTGATGCCACTATGCTGCCTGATCTGCACACCAGTTATTTCCCACAATTATTTTAAAAGTTTCCATCTGGAGCTTTCCCCTCTATGAGCTGTTCAAGCCTTTCTACGTTTTTTTTCTGTTTAAACAAGTTTTATTTTATCATCAATATATTGATTTTTATTTTTGCTTCTATATTTTTTAAAAAATAAAATATCATATTTTGCCCATGTGATGATGTTAGACTGTTTTATGTATCACAATTTGCACTCATGTTACCTTTATATCACTTTCACTGATGCTTACTTAGTTGAGTAATGAAATGTCTACAACCAACCACCAAGCTTAAAGAGCACCAAGGACTCAGTTCAACCCTGAGCTACATATATTCTCCATTGGATCTGTCACAACTACAATTATTTTTTTCAAATAGGTATATATTGCTCATTAGAGATTGTTCTAAATCTTCATTCATTTGTCTGCAATAAAAGAGTCTTGTAGTCCTAATAATAATTTAGCATAGGAGACATTTACCAATTCTCATCCAAGAATTTCCAAAATTAACAATCCCTAAAATGAGCACCCATAGAATCACATTTCACAAAGCCAAATGAAAGAGCAATCATTTCTTTATTGTAATTGCCCATAAAACTCACAAGAATCTCAGTGTATAAAGAACTAAATGTACTTCCAAGACCAAAATAAATAATCGATCAATCCCAGAAAATAAAATGCAAAGATGTTCTTCCGACATTAAAAAAAAGGAAGTTCTAAATGGAATAAGTAAAATAAGACCACTCTTTAAGATAAGGTTGACCTGGCACCTTTTCCATGCACTGTAGAGGTTTTCCAGGCATTTGATGCTTCCTGGGGGAGTTGCTGCTTCACAACCTGCTTCCCCCTTCCCCCCCAAACTGTGGAGGCTTCCCTAGTATTGGACACTTCCCAGAACGTGATGTATTTTTTATTGCACTGCTGGGCCAGGCTGCGGCAGCTGAGGCTTCCATGGGCAGCTACCGTTTCCTTCCCAATATCTCTGTATTTGTGCCACATTACAACACACCCAACTCGTGTGCAGCCTGCATGTAGCCTCCTAGAGTGTCGATCAACCTGGATGCATCCCCATGTTCCCTACATGGGCCTTCCTCCGCTTAACAGCCTGTTATTCTTACTTCACACTAGCAGCTGGGAGTGCCAGGTGCTAAGTGATGTGGTCATGTGACATCTTACTTTACAATTGCTTCTCTTAGCAACTAAAATTCCAGTCCCAATTGTGGTTTTAAGTCGAGGACTACTTATATCTGTATAGTGACTACCTTTTTCTTCCAGCTTCAGAGCCCAAATCTATGCAGGAAAAACACCACATGTTCATTGTCCACATGCATGGGCGATGAGCTAGTGGTACGTTCTTGCTTTTTTAGTACTGGAAAAACAGTTTGCACCATTGAGGGAATGACAAAGAGTAGTAGTACTTATATGTTGAAGATTAAACAGAAGATAATCACATTCTACTTCTAGGTAATAAAGTCTATTTCACATATCACAAATGCAATTGATTGCATACTACTATAGGTCACCCTGATTTATCAAAGCTTCCCATCCTGTTTTATGTTCATGATCAAACCCTATTGAAGTCATAAATATTAAAGGCCTTGCAATATCCATTTAGCTGGGGATAAAAAAAGTTATCCCAAGCAACACTAAGTTATCTGCAAATATGATGTAGTTTTCTAAACACAAAAAGATACTTTTTCTTTATGGACAAAACTAATAAGCAAACCCAAGATATTGCTTAATTAGCCCTTGACACTACAATATTTCTTTTGCTTTAAAATCTACATTGAAATGCTGTATCAATACGACTTAAAACAGAGCTATTTCTCTTATTGCTGTCATTGTATGATGGCATGATACAGACAGGTAAAGTGCTGACAGGGAAAGTATTTCTAAATTGATTATTTAGAGTGATTATTTATATTTCAAATTTTATAATCACCCATATGATTCTAAATGATCCACAAATAAAAAAGCACAAAAACATCAAAAATATAATTCAAAAACCATATAAAAAACCATATAAAACATAACAAAATTCATAGTTGAGGTAGTCAACATTCATTAACAATCAATACAGCAAACAACAGACTCTAACAATCATGTCCAGACGTCTCTTCTACGCATAGTCCTAAAGACATAGCACAGAAATAGACACACCAATAAAACAATGTAGGTAATAGGTAGTAATTGTAATTAGATACAGAAAGAGAAATATGACCCTTGACCATTCTGTATATGGACAAATATATTGCTACTTGCTTGCAGAAATAAATTTACTACTTTATTCTATTTGTAGCTGATAATCACAAAACCCAAGAGTTGCTATATTATTTTTAAGTGTGTAACAATTCAGAAAAATATTATTCAAAATATAATTCCATTTTCCTAAATATACTGCAGTGCCAGACACGTGAGAAGAAATGTAGAATTTCTAAAAATTTAATATAGTTGCTTTTTGAATTGGTATACTTCCAAACATATATTGATTTGTTTCACAAGTTTTTTGTATTGTTTAAAAATAAAATATTAGGGCATATTTCATTATTCATTTTTTCATGATTTCATTTCTAGGAAAGAAAAATAAAAACATATTCAAAGACAAAAAGAGAAAGACCTGAATTTCTTTCCAAATCTTTCAACACCTTAAAAATCCTTTCCATTTTTTCTTCTGAGCACCTTCTCCATTATTCATAAAAAAAATTTTTTTTTACTAAACTGAAGCAATTATACTTTAAACGTAACATTTGAGAGTCCTATTACCTTGTCTTTTGATTGTCCCTGCCGAGCTATAGCATCGTATTTTATTTTTCCTTCGGCATCCACCTGTACAGCTAATGCATTGGATATTTTCTTTTTTCTGCCCATATCCAGAGGATATTGGGCAACATGGATTTCTGGGAAAGCACCTCCATCTCCAAAATCCTACACAGAAATAAAAATGAATGTGATTAGATTGTGGACAAGAACAGAAAATAGTGTAATTTAGAGTTGAAAGTTTATTTAAAAAACAACAGAAATTAAAATCACACGTTTTGGAACAGTCAAGACTTTTTTTGCTTTCTGTGCATTATTTTCATCCAACATAAAATGTTTCTGAAAGTTGTTTTGTTTCAAAACTGATTTTCTATTGAAAAAGAAAACTTTTTCCTCCAAAATCCATGTTTAGTTTGAAATTATGTAGTTGTTGTATAGCCAGTTACATCCTATGCTGTAATCCTGAACACACTTATTAATCATGTATAACCATGAGTTTAATCACAAATATAGATATCATACATGCAAGTATTATAGCATATATTTGCTTGCATTTTCCCTCCCCTCAGAAAGGTTCCAAAGAAAGATACTACCTTAGAACTTGATGTTTGCTATTATTTTCTGTTCTGGAGAAGGGAAAATGCTAGTGAACGCCAGCTTTCTGAAAGGCTCAGAATCCTGGTGCTTCCTAGTGGTTTTTGCCAGATTTGAGGTCCATTCCTCCCTTCTTGTATGGAGGGGAGGGAAAGCCCTTTGGGCACTGGAGGTCTTAAATCTGGTGAAACATTGCAAACAGCAACGTTCTTGTGGTTGTTTCCCTCCCCCATTAGGGTAAGAAGAGGGTCCAGGACTCCTGGATGTTGTTAGAGACCTGGGCTCTTTCTCTGCTTCACCATGTCTGGGAGGTCTGGGCCCACTTCCCAGTGATCCACTTAATGACTGCAATGGGAAGAACTGGGTTGCGGTCACTAAGCGAAGTAGTCAGGAGGCATCTCATTTAATGATCGCTTCGTTCAACAACAGATTCTGGGCACAATTGTGGTTTTAAGTGAAAGACTACTTTTACTTTATTACTCAGGTGATCAAACATATATCCCTAGAAGATTTGCCCAGATTATTGTCCCTTTTGAGATCTGGATGGTACTTTTTATGCTGTGGATTGGCCAGAGATAAAAATCATGGTAAGTGGTCCACCATAAAGTGAGAGAACATGAGAGGGAGAGTTCTTTGCCATGGTTAAGGTTGGATTCCAGACGATAGTAAGACACTAACTTCGGTTTACTAGATTGGCTGGACAGTTGTCTACTTCTACTACAGATTAAACAAAGGATTTACAAAGCCCTTCATCACTTGGCTGAAAGATATCTTCAGGAGGATGCAATGAAAAAGCATAACCTCTGCAGAAATTGACTTTTTTGTAAAGAAGTACTTAAGATCCCTTGAGAGCTTAGGGTGCGGAGGCTATGTCTTTCCACTGCATCCTCCCTCCCTCTGGAACAGCTTTCTTCCATCCTGATGTCCTTGAGAAAGATTGTTCAATCTTGAATGATTACTACTGGACTCAGCAACAATGGGCATTAATTTGGTATCTTTACCTGTGTTATTGCTTATTATGCTTTTATGGTTCACAATAAAAAGCATAAAAACATTGTAAAACATTTTAGATTGCAAAAAGTTTAACAACTAAAATTGGGCAAAAGCACCTAGACAGCAAATTCAAGGATTCAGCACTTGGAACATCTAAGCTGACTTTAGGAGAAAAAAGCATTTTAAATAAAATCTACATATTGCATTCAGAAGTCCAGACTTATCTTTCAACAGTAAAATCATTCTTCGTAGCAATAGCACTTAGACTTATATACCGCTTCAGAGTTTTACAGCCCTCTCAAAGAGGTTTACAGAGTCAGCATATTGACCCCAACAATCTGGGTTCTTATTTTACCAACCTTGGAAGGATGGAAGGCTGAGTCAACCTTGAGCCTGGTGAGATCTGAATTGCCAAATTGCAGGCAGCTGGCAGGCAGCAGAAGTAGCCTGCATACTGCACTGTAACCACTGCGCCAATGTGGCTCATAATGATAGTTAAATGAATGCAAACTATTATTTACCTCCAACATTCGTGGTATCCATCCTTTCCGATAACCATAAGGAGGAGGTTCCCTTCGTGATGACACCAACGCAGTCTGTCTCACTCTTTGAGATCTTGCTCTCTCCTCTAATTCCAGTTGGTCCTGAGACAACTGGGTTGGTGCTGGTAAAAAACTAAGCAAATGGAAGAAGAATGTAATATTGCTCTCTTTCGTTGTAACATGTGACTTTTATTCCAACAAAATATTTTTTAAAATTATTCTTTTTTCACTATGAAATATCCGAAGTGCTTAATATTGTTCAAACATTTTGGCAACTGCATCCATGGAGGGAAGATTCATTTTCTCTTTAATCATCTTCAGTTCTGTTTTGTTTTTAGAGTGTTTTAAGAACTCCAAAGCTGCAAGTTCTATTTCAGTTATTCCAAATAGCAACCACTTCAGATTTAGAGCTTTATAGATTGAGCTTTACAAGGAGTGCTTTAGATACCACTGACACATCAAAACTGAAAATATAAAGTTAATATATGAAAAATGCTTTGTTTGGGGCTACCTGGTGTAAAAAAATGGCCTATTCTTGCTTAATATCTGCAGCAGCGGCTTCCAATCCCACCTGGAATTAACGATTTGCGCATTGGGAAGCCATAATGATCAGCAATCTCTTATATACGATCCTTGCCTGGTGAAGACAATTTTAGATCTGAACTTCGAAGTTTTCGGTACACTGTGATCCATCAATCACACTCCGGATACTAATTGGGCGGGGGGAGCGGCAAAAAAAGGGGTGACCACCCAGCTCCTTCTTTTTCTGGATAAGTACGATCAAACATAAAGCTTTCATTTCTGAAAGGATTTTACTATTCTTATTAAGGGCACTAAGTGGGGGTGGGGGCGGCGACGGCGGGGAAAACAGACCGGCCGAAACGGCTTGTGAAATAAGCGCTAAAGAAAAATGCCCGGATCACCCTAGACCTCTTTAACGCAATTTTCCGATAATCCATCCACTTTGCCACAGACCACCATGTGCATATATCTAGGCTTACAGCATATTCTTAAAAGAAAAAAAAAGAGCACGAAATCCGGGAACAAGCCAACAACCTGTCCCTATGTCGTAATAAAATCCCGCTTCTCCCCTCCCCTACCCACCTGGTCAGCGCCATTTTGTTGCTCTCCTCGCTCTTCTGCGAATCCTGTGTTGTTGATGGTGAATGACACCCCCCCTCGAAGGAAGTGAGATACGCAATGGCACTCTGGGAGTTGTAGTGTTTACGGGTTTGTTAAGCTCAATTGGAGCACGTGAGTCTCTCTTTGCGGAGGCTTGACTGACTAGAACGCTGCCGCGGAGGGGTTTTGTGTGTGTGTGTTTGTGTCTAACGAATATAACAGGTAGTCCTCAATTTACGACCACAATTGAGCCCAAAATTTATGTTGCTAAGTGAGAAAATTGTTAAGTGAGTTCTGCCCCATTTTATGACTTTTCTTGTCACATTTGTTAACCGCTGCAGTTGTTAAAGTAGTAACACCGTTGCTAAGTGAATTTGGTTTCCCCATTGACTTTGCTTGTCAGAAGGTTGCAAAAGGGGATCATGTGACCCTGGGCTACTGCAACTGTCATAAATGTGAATCAATTGTCCAAATATAAATCATGTGACCGTGGGGATGCTGCAGCGGTCCTAAGTGTGAAAAAGGATCATACATTATTTTTTTCAGTGCCGTTGTAACTTCGAACAGTCACTAAAGCGAACTGTTGCAAGTTGAGGACTATCTGAAAAGGAATCGGTAGTTGGACTTCATTAAGAATGTGATTCTTCTGAATACAGATTGTCTTTCACAGCTACTCTATCTCCATTAAAAAAAAAGAGGGGAGGGAGAGCTGGGAGTTACTTTCAAATGTACTGTATCTCCAAAATTTAAAAATGGAAAATAGCTGCATGTTGTAAAAATATTCTAGGTAAAAAAAATTGATATAATCCTTTAATAGCATGAGATTTTTTTATAGGAAAAAAAATAATTTGGAAGGATTGGGGCTATACAAAGTACAAGAAAGCCTTTTTTTAAAAACTTTTTTTTATTGTGCCTCTATTACTTTAGAAGTAACTCAAGGCAGGGAACATGCCTAATGCTCCTCCCTTCTCCTATTTTCCCAACAACAACAATCTTATGAGGTGATTTGGGATGGGAAAGAGTGACTGACCAAAGACACCCAGTCAGCTTTCAAGCCCAAGGCAGCATTAGAACTCACAGTCCCCTGGTTCCAGGCCAGTATTTTAACCAGCACCCCAAACTGGCTCTCATTCAATATTTTTGTGTCTAATCACACTTGGCCAAATAAGGTATTCAATTCAACTGCTTTACAAAAGCTTCTTTACAAAAATCAAACAATATATGGAATGAAAAAAATTCCTTGATATTACCAGTAGAAGTTGATATCGGTTCTAAGTGAAAAAATAGATATGCCTAAAGTATGTTTCCACAATGTTTTACCTAACACATTGAAGAAAGTTAGCACCCACCCCTCTTAGAAGAATGAAATATTAAAAGGCAAAATGTTATATTTCCCTGGATGAAAAAAGGAGAAACAGGTTTTTAAAGACGAAGAGCACCTCCCTGCAGCTCCCTGCCCTCAGCAGATATTTTGGTGCCAGCCTATCTACAAAACAAAAGGCCTCCAGCTCCAGGGTGATGGGATTAAGACATGACCCTCCAGGACATAATAGGATTAGCCCTCTACCCATCTAGCAGCAGAGCTCACCACATGGCACCTCAGGATATTATATCACCCAGCACAGTTCAACCAGCCTTATCTCAGACAAACTCCTAGGACTGTGATGGCGAACCTATGGCATGTGTGCCCGAAGTGGCACCCGGAGCCATGTCGCTCTTCTGGGTTTCTGGCACGCATGCACACGCGATGATCAGCTGGCCTTTCTGCATGCGGCAGTGCCGGAAACCGGAAGAGTTGGTCTTCCGTTTTCCGGCATGAGTATGTGTGCCGGCCAGCTGATCAGCGCATGTGCATGCACGGCAGTAACCGGAAAGACTTGCCTGAAGAAACGGGAAGTTCATTTTCAGGCACGAGCATGCACCCTGGGCAGCTCCTCTTCCTGGTTGTGGCCTTTACAAGCGTGCGCATGGGCGTGAAGTGCTCCCTTTTTGGCACTTAGTGCCGAAAAGATTCCCCATCATTGTCCTAGGATTTGCACATGACCCGTACAGCAACCAATAAGATACATTTCTTGCACAAGAACAGGAAGCTCTAGGGTAAGGCCTAAGAGAGGGTATAAATAACATTCACCTTCCACTCCCTGTGTTCAGCTGCACCAGGACCATGTGCTTAATAGTTCTGCTCCATTAAATCAGCTTTTCAAACAGCGTCCATGTTTCCAGTGTCTTTCTCCCCACTTGGAACTGAACCCAGATGGACATTTCTTCCTACACCATTATTAATTGAGGGGTGGTCTGCTTAACCAGGAAAATGACTGGCGTTTGTATAAAATACTGAACCACCAATGACTTGTTTGTTCACAACACATTCACAACCCAACTTTTTACTGTAGTTTAACATGATGGACAAGCCAAGTGAAATATTCTTAACTGGAGACAATACAGCTCTCTGAATTATTTGAAATAGTTCAGCAGAGTTTTTAAACTATTGATTTATTACAACACAAGATTGATATTGAACAATATGCAAAGTCAAAATGAATCATTTTTATTTACTGTACTGTATTATGATATGTGAATCCTGCTAAAACTTTTTACCTTTCTCCCAAATTAAAAATAATTTCATATACCTGACATCTCCCTGTTTTGCTCTACATGACTAAAGTTACTCAATTTTTTTATAAATTTGTTTGGAAGTACAGTAGACCTCTCAAAATTTCCAATGTCTTACTTTCAGTCTAAATATATATGAAATTGCAGCCTCAATAGGCTTAGAAAAGATTAGTACTTAAGAGCTAAGGTTTTAGCTGAAGGCTCTGTCACATGATATGCTTACCTATACTTAACTAAAGTATGATTTGTTTATTCAATACAATTTTCTAGGTTCATGTAACATTGAACTATATATTAACCACAGATCAAGTTCACACATCATTTCTTATATGTATATGTCACCTTATTTCCTTGAATTCATGGTAGGACACATGATTTTATCTATTTATTCTCATGACAATATCATATTGGAATAGAGTTTGGACTGGATAAATGTGCTATCCTCACCATCAACAGAGGAAAAATAGAGAAAACTGGAGGAATAATATGCCCTAGGAAATAACATTGAGACACTGGGTGAAGACAATGACTACAAATACCTGAACATTCTTCAAGCTGATATCAAGAACATTGAAGTCAAGAAGTTTAGAAGTGAATACATCCCAAGTATGAAGATCTGAAAATCCAACTTCCATAGAGGAAATACTACCAAGGCAATTAACCTGGGCAATGCCAGCCATTAACTAGGCAGCTAGAACAGTGAATTGGATTCAAGCAAAACTAAAAGTCCTGGATAGGAAGACCAGAAAAAATTGTCAATGAATCATGCTCTTCATCCATACAGTGATATTGATAGACTCTACTTGCCAAGGAAAATAGATGGGCATAGAATGTTTCAAGTATACTAGACAGTTGAAGAAGAAAAGGGCATTGGAAGAATATCTGAAGGCTGGTGGAAAAGATGCACTTAAAGTTAGTATACCATGAAGGCTTAATGAGTACCGGAGAGATCAATCTGGCTTACGAGAAAGACCAAAAGAAGAATATAAGAGACACAGCAAGGAAAAATATTACATGGCCAATACATTAAAAAATAGCATGCAAAACAGATAACAACACCTGCCACTGCCTAAGAGCAGGAAAAGAGATGGGGCTAATTCTGGCTTCACAAGATCAAACTTTAAGGACAAATGCATCAAAGCCAAATTGAGAAGTCATCAACAAACAGAAAATGTCATCTCTGCAAAGAAGCTGAAAAACAGTGGTCCACTTAGTTAGTTGCTGCAAGAAGATCGCACAGACTGATTACAAACTATGGTATGACAAAGTAGCAACAATAGTGCATTGGAATATCTCCAAGAAATACCGTTCATCTGCATTTTCATCCTTCAATGCTGCTTCCCACAAGCAAAATCTATGGGGAAGTTGGCAGAAAGTCACAAGTTGCTTTCGTAACTTGCTTTCAGATGCTTGACAACTGTTATATACTTATGATCGTTGCTATTTCCCAAGATCATGTGATCACCTTTTGCAACCTTTTGACAAGCAAAATTAATGGGGAAGCCAGATTCACTTACAACCATGTTACCAACTTATCAACTCCAGTGATTCACTTAGCAACTGTGGCAAGTAAGGTTGTAAAATGGGCCCAAATTCACTTAACAAATGTCTCACTTAACTACAGAAATCTTGGCTTAATTGTGGACCTAAGTCGACGACTGCCTGTATAAAATAATCCATACTCCCATTAAATTATAAAACCTTCCCATAGTGACTCTTTCAATAAATTATGCAGATATGTGCCCCCTAGAACAATTTAATGTTGACAGTCCTCCTAAAAGTTCTAGGGAAGATACCATTCAGATTCTGGAGGATGGTGGTTCCCTAAGTATGAGCATATAATTAGAAACATTATTTCCAGCCAGCCTTTCTGAATCACACATAGAATTAGCCCTAATCTGGATGAACACACTGGACAGATCTTTCCAAGTAAATAAACTGCTTCCCACACATCCAGTGCTTCCAGTCCTTTTCATTTTCAGTATGCAGTGGTTCAAACTGGAGGTGAAAGGTGCAAGAGTAATTGTTGCCTAAGCCTCTGGTTCCATTAGTAAGCAATTCAAAAAGCATAGGGCCATGATGACGAACCTATGGCACGGGTGCCACAGGTGGCACGTGGAGTGTCACCTTAGCTCAGTGTTGCCTTAGCTCAGCTCCAGCCGGCCAACTGATTTTCGAACCTTCCAGGCCTACCGGAAGTAGCGAAACAGGCTATTTCCAGCCTCCGGAGGGCCTCTGGGGGGAGGGGAGGCTATTTTCGCCTTCCCCAGGCTCCTAGAAAGCCTCTGGACCCTGGGGAGAGCAAAAAACGGGCCTTCTGGTCCCACTGGAAGTCGGGAAATGGGCCGTTTCCGCCCTCCGGAGGGCCTGGCGGGGGCATTTTCACCCTCCCCAGGCTTCAAGAAAGCCTCTGGAGCCTGGGGAGGGCAAAAAAACGGGCTACCGTGCCATCGTGTGCCAAAAGCGGGGGTTGTGTGGGGGTGGTGGTCACGCACGCATGCGTGGGAGGAGGGGGCACATTGAATTATGGGTGTGGGCACACGCGCGTACAACCCTCCCATGCTCCCCACGCTTTTGGCACACGAGGGCAAAAAGATTAGCCATCGCTGGCATAGGGGAAGTAATAGGAGATAAATCTTCTATATAATCAATAGTGCAAAATCAGATTTTTGAATGCCCTTTTCCATGTTCTGCTGGATGTTCACAATGTGATCAGAGGTGACCTTGCTTCTTCTGTATCCAAATTGTGTACAGTATCTGGCAGTTTCGGTTGCATGTACTTTTGAAGTTTGGATTGCACGATCTTAAAACATTATCTTACTGGCATATGAAATAAGTGCAATCCTTCAAAAGGATTTTTGGGACTATTCTTTTTTGGTATCGGAATATAAATTGATATTTTCCAGTTGCTTGGTCACTGCTATATTTTACATACTGTATCTGCTTACAAATGGCAAGAAGCACTTCAACTGCATTATCTTGTAAGACTTTAAATAGTTCTGCTGGCTTTTTATTAACTCCTGCAGTTTTGTTGCTAATATTTCCTAAGGCTTATTTAACTTAATTTCCCAGAATATCCAGCTGTAGTTCACCGATTAAGCTTTTATACTGCATATATCATTGATTTGCAATCTTGTTTTATACAATTCTTTAGTATATTCATGTGTTTCTTTATATTTTTCTCTAGTACTGTAAATCTTTACTTCATTTGTCTATAACTGTGTCTATATTTGCATAAAAGGGTTCCTTGGGGGAGAAAAAACATATTTTATAAAAGACTGTCCCTGAAATTTCCTTTTCAGTCAGAAAAATGGAAAATGCAAAGCAGAATTATTGCTGCCCTAGATCTGGTGTGCCTTTCTTTACAATTTTACTGCTCCATCTGATTCTAATTTTTCTGATTCTTTCTCCTATAAACTTTTCAGTTTCTTTTTTATCATTTTCATCATTATTCTAGGGCTGCTTTAGAAATCAGTGATGTTTGCCACTGTTCTTTGTCTGATGATAGGGAAGCCTCAGTTAGGCACCAGCTGTACAGGAAGTTTCATCTCTCACACCTGCAAGCATTTTCCCCTTGTCATCAACACTTCCATTGTTTCTAATGAGCATATTTATCTTTGATTATTGACAGCAATAGTGGTGATGTACAGGAAATGTTCCAGTTTATTGAGAATCTTGATAAACTATATGGGGACAGACGTGGTGGTGTTGCCAATAATGGAGGAAAGAAAACAAATTTAGTGTAAACACATGGAGACCTGAGTTCAAGTTTTGAATTATATATTGCCACAGGCTCTTAAAATGTGCATTTCAGATTAAGTTCCATTTCTAGTTTTCCCTTGAAACTCCATGGACACAGTTGGGATGGCATTAGAAAGGATCCAGTCAACTCCTGCTACTGCAACTTTTATAACTCATGGTATGTAAAAAGAAGGGCTTTGAAAATTGTTGGATCTTTTCCTATATTAGAAGCTCAGAGTAGCAAAATAGCATCAGGAATATGAGGAAATATGGTATTTCTTCCAATAAACCTTTCACATGCAATGGTAATTTAACTAGGTTACTTCAGTTATGAATATTACTGTTATGAATATTATAGTTATGAATATTAGCAGTCAAAAAACATTACACAACTATTGTCTTTTTCTTTATTCTTTTCATTTGTGATACAAACAACAGTGGAAACAGTTAGAGGAGGAAACTTGTTAGTTAGAAGACATCTGGATTCCCTCTGAAATGTTGTGAATAAAGACCAGAAATGGTAATGTATGTAATGAACTCAAAATGCATTTGAGTTCAGCTTGGTGATTTAGTGAGATTTGTCATTGTCTTTTTGGACCATATTTTTTCACCTTTCATTCTAGCCTACAGCCCTGATATTTTCTGATAGTATCCCATCCAACTAACAAGGTAAAACAGTTTCCCAGAGTTGGTTGGTGCTACCAGATTGCCTTAAATGTGGTGTTTCAATGATTTAATAAGACTAACATCTGTAATAAAGCTATCATTACTGGTAAATGATTTGCACCCATTATCTTCAAATTAATGTGTTTTCAACTTAATTTTTTTAATTTTTAACTTTAATTCCTAAGCCACACATGGATTTTCATTTCTTTAATATTGCAGATGGGATGCCTAAATGTAATTGATAGGACATTAATTTCTCTTTTCATGAGTAGTCTTTTAGTGTTGGTTGTATAAGGAATATGAGGATTTTCAGTTCAACGAATATATTATACCCACACACCCTAAAGATATTCAAAATAGTTTGACTTATTGTCTAAACAAGCTTCACATTAGGGTGCAGCACACAAGAGTCACAGAACAAGCTCTGCTAGTTATGTACCTAAAGATTTAAGGCTATTCTATAGACACTAATATTGAGGACGTTTTGGTCTCGTTTTCGTGATTAACAGTCACCGAAAAACGCCACTGCCCTCATTCTTCTGGACTCTTGCTTCTTATATGTACAACCAATTAGTTCTCCCCTCCCCACCACAATACAAGTCCCAGCATCCTCTACAGAGAAAAGTCTGTACCACGTGGGAAGAGAAGGGGGGGGGAACCTTTATTTTCCGCCAATTAAAATTGCCCTGGTAAATTGTGCCCAGGAAGCCGGTAAGTGCGGGAGGCGGAGTGGAGGGGTCGGTCTGACTTTTACTGGAGGTGGCCGGAGGGGCGGATAAGGGGGGGAAGAGGAGGAGGAGCGAACGCCTTTGAAATGATTTCTGCGGATATCAAAACCTTTGTGGAATGTAGAACGTTGCATAAGAACAGAGGATTCTAATGAATTGGATTGGAATAGACTCGTTTACGCCAGTTTCTCCCATCCAGTTATTAATGTGATTCGAGGATTTCGCTTCCGCTCTCTCTACCTGCTGCATGGAATCTACTGCTTCAATAATCTATCACAGAGTTGATTTTTTTTCACCACCCGATCGGTGTAATCTGCCCTTAAACCTCAAAATACAGGCAATCCTTTATTCGCAATGCCAATCGGTCACTTCTCATTTCTATAAAACTCAGTAATTTATTGACCTCTGTAATTTCACTGGACTTCGTCCCAAAGAAAATCTACCTGAATATTTCCTATTATAAATTTTCTCACTCGACCTACTTCCAATTCTTACTTCATAAGGCGGCTAATGTTAAAAGTGTTCTCACTTGTAATGAGTGACTAATACGATCCAGGATATTTTAACAATTTTTAAGATGAACATTTATTATGACATAACTCTTAATGGACAAGGAACCCTCAATACAATATTTCTTGTATGTTGTGCTCAAAAGGTAAATGTGAAAGAGGAAAAGAGAATATCAATTACATTAGAACATACTAAATATGATTCAGGGAACTGAACATAAAGATTCCTCTTGAAGATTCTATCATGCTTGGAAGAAAATCTATTCAATGATCTTTCTGACTCATTTTAAAGAAACATGATTTTTCTGTATACGTTGAGACCAGCTCAGTAAATTCTGTGGAAAAGTAACCATGTAGTATGTGTGTGAATGATGAGTTAGGAATTTAGTAATATTAAACTTTAAAAATTTACAACATAATAGTACAGCAATATTATCAAGAATGTACTTTTAACTTATCATTTATTGCTTTATCATTTTAATGTTTACTGGTTTTTAATATTTGTAAGCTGCTCAGAGTCACCTCTGAGATGGGCGGTGCACAAATCAAATAAAAAGAAATGAATAAACAATGCTGTATCTACTCAGGAATCAACTGCATGAAAATCAGTGGAGCATATTTCTCTCTTCCCCCAATTCTATCTTTTATCATGGAGCACAATCATGCTGAATTCAGTTGGACTTACTTTTGAAGTTATTGATGGTTGTCATTGCAAGAAAAGCTTGTAGACTACTTGTTTTCAGAATATTTCAGTGTTCATATTCTTCGGTATTTTTAAGAGGCAGACTTGAACAACAGACATTTTTTTCTGGTAAAATACTTATATTTATCAGATACAATATTCTATCAAAAGTAGTTATAATTTTGCCTACTTCTGTCATAATGTAGTTTCCTTACACTGAGTTATGGGGTTCCCCTATGTATGTTCTTAATAAGCGTACACATAAAAAAGTGCTATTTGAAGATTTGCGGATGACTCAAGGATACATTTTGTCTGAGAATTGAATTAACATTTTTTTGCCATTTGCACCTAACCATACTGCCAACATGTCCCACCAATGTAGATTTTTTGGGGGGTTGTGTTTCTATGATGTCTTCATCTTGTCCCCTGCCTAAGGGTAAAATAGGCTTAGGTTCTTACTGTATCAGTGTTAAAAGTGTTTCTTCCCCAACCCCCATTCAACACAGACTAAGAGAAACTACAAGTAACTTAAAATCTTGGACAGCAGACAGCAGTGACTCAAAATAAAGGCAATGTAGGTATAGTAGTCAACGGTAGGAACAGCAAATGTCATTTTCTGCTGACTCAGGGATGAGTGGATAGCACTCAGCAGTGGGAAGAAGCTTGAAACGGGGAAAGACACCCTTTGCAGTATGTGTATCAGAGGTGGTATTCAGCAGGTTCTGACCAGTTCTGGAGAACCGGTAGCGGAAATTTTGAGTAGTTCGGAGAACCGGTAAATACCACCTCTGACTGGCCCTGCCTCCATCTATTCTCTGCCTCCCGAGTCCCAGCTGATCGGGAGGAAATGGGGATTTTGCAGTAACCTTCCCCTGGAGTGGGGAGGGAATGGAGATTTTATAGTATCCTTCCCCTGCCACGCCCACCAAGCCAAGCCCACCAAGCCATGCCCACAGAACCGGTAGTAAAAAAATTTGAATCCCACCACCGATGTGTATGTATTTCTCTCATAAAGAATTATTTCCCTTGGCTACATTAACTACAAAGTTTTCTTTGTAGTATTTTCTGCCACTATTTAAGCTTGCCATTAGGATTAGGTTGATGTGTGCTTGTTAAAATGTCAATTCAGAAAACACCTTTTCTGAATACCTTTTCAGTATTTGCAAATTTTACTAATTAAGATTGACTCTATTCCCAAGAGATTATTGAATGTCTGTAAAGAACTATTTTTAATTTTAGAAAACTTAAAGAGATATAATAAAGATTTAAACTATCCTTATATCTTTGCAAAGGTGATGTGAGTTACTTTTGACAGCAGCAAATGAGCAATTTAAATAGTGAATAGCCTGGATAATCAGAGCAATGACTTAAAGATCTTTACTACAGTTTATTTGAATTTTGAAAACAATACCCACTCCTGCTTTTTGGCAGAGTTGTCATTTCATTGCCTATACTACATCACATTAAATATAATGCTAAAAGCTAGACATAGAGAAATCATAAACATTCATCCAAATAAGTAGAAAACTGTTTATAATTGACCTCCAAAAAGTTTTGGTTACACTAGTCTGTTGAACTACCTTGTCATTCCCATGAAATCAGAGGGTTTTGTCATGCTGAGCATCTGGATACTGGAAACATATTCTGAAGCTGATAAGGTTTTAAGCTTTTCCTACGCTCTTTGACATGCTACAGCTATACCAATGCCACATAGAAAATTGCCAGAGCAATTTATTCTAATGATTCCTTTTACCTTATAGTTTAATAACACTCACTTTATCGCAACCCCCTCCTTCACACACACAAAGCAGGTGTCTTTCAATAGCTCAGGTTCCCCACTGAAGGTACCATCCTGGGCTAAGTATTGCAGTAATTTGAGAACCTCAATAATAACAGTAATACAGATGGCCCCATTTGACTTCAGGTGAGAATAAAGTAGAACGCCAGATGGAGTTTTCAAGGCACACGTTTTTTTAAAAAAAATAATAACAAAAGAAAATATAGGAAAAAAGAGAGAATAAGAGAGATGTCTGAATTGCTGTTGAAAAACCCTCAAACAGAAAACCTTAGAACAAATCAGGCATAAAATATTAGTCATTTCAATTAAATAACAATTATCAACCCAGAAATCTCTTCCCTTAGCTAAGTAGAAAGACTCAGTGGAAGATTGTGCAGCCATCTATGTTATTTATTTGAATTGAAGATTTGTAGTTGAAAATATAGTTCTCTTTTCCCCCCACCTAATACCCTTGGCCTCTGCATTTCTGTTATTTTAGAAGAAGATTGTTTACATTTCTGGTGAACTAATGACTGTCATCCTGAGAAAGTACTTTTAAGTGGTATGGTTCAGGAGTGGGTTCTAAATTTTTTTACTACCGGTTCTGTGGGCGTGGCTTGTTTTGTGGGCGTGGCTTGATGGTCATGTGACAATTATTTAGGATTTAACAGAGGTACTGGTCTACCAGGCTTTTAACTGCTTGCAGAGCTGTACCAATCTACCCATTTATTTTTGCAGGCACTGGTCTACTCATGTATTTTTGCAAGCACTGGTCTACCCATTTATTTTTGCAGGCACCGGTCTACTCATTTGTTTTCTTTTAACACTGATCAGCTGTAGGGTGGCCTTTTGAAGCCCCGCGGCAAGAGTTTAAACAGTTTTTTTCCCTCTAGCTGATCAGCTGGGACTCAGGAGGCAGCAATAGATTGGGGGTGGGGCCAAATAAAAGGTAAGAATAATACGGGGTGTGGGGGGGGGTGGGGCAGAACCGGTTCGGTGATATCATATCGTCACTGCTATCGGCTCGGCGGAACTGGGTGGAACCAGGAGGAACCCACTACTGGTATGGTTGCTTTACAGTTGTTTTAATCTACTTGGACAAATAAAGGAAGTGCACAGATCTAATTTATGCACATGTGGCCTATCTGCCTTTTTGCCATCTGTGGCATCTATGCTGCAGGTTCATGTTTCCCCTGTTTTTATTTCCATGCAGTTTGCCACCATGGCCAGAAGAGCTTTAAAACTAGCGTCACTTGTCAGTGGAGTAGGGGCCACTGCTGGTTTATACATGTACAGCAACAAGCATCTGGATCCCAATGATTTTGGAATTGTTCGAGTAGGCAGAGCTGTTGCCACAGTAAGTTTCATGCTTAATACAAAACATTTAGGGTTAAAAATGATGAATCATTTAAAAAAGAGGAAATTGATTTGTGAGAGTATATTTGCTAACATTATATATTTAATGTGGATTTTTATAATTTACAGTTGATGTCAGTAATTGAAAAGCATATTTTCAATGCTGGCATATTTGGTAAAAAATACAAAAACATTTCTTGCCTCCCCCTCCCCCTCTAAATTTAGAATTACAATACTACTCATTTTTTTTCTTAATAGTCTTTGCTTTTAACTGCAGTCTCGTTTTTTTACACCACTCTTTTTCCATGGTAGTGAAAGGGCAGTGTTTGGGGATTCTGTTTGTCATGACATTGTTAAAGCTCCAAAATCTTTGTCATAAAATCATATTACAAAACATTCTTAATTATGTGACTGACTGATTTTTTAGTCCCCTTTCCTGGCCTGGTATTTTCCAAGTGTGTTAGACTTTCCAATGATAGGCATGGAGACTGACACATTTGAAGTATCATGTTGGTGAGATGGTCTAATAGAGTGGTGTAAAACTCGATTTCATTGAGGGCCGCATCAGGGTTCTGTTTGACCTTGTGGGGCTGGAGTAGGTATAGTTAGGGTGGCCAGCTTGGCGTTACTCGTGTCGGGGGCGCCTGTGGCAGCCCAAACAGTTTGCTAGCGAAAATGGGCTCTCAAGCTCCGTTTTCGACTGCGATGGCCTCCTGCAACCCTCTGCCAGTGAAAATGGAGCTCGGGAGGGCCACCTGTGCCCCTCATGAGCTCCATTTTCACTAGCAGAGGCATCATGGGCCGGTCCTTCGCTGTTTCCAGGGTGGTCCCACAGGCCAGATCTAAGCACCCCGTGGGCCAGATTTGGCCCCCGGGCCTTGAGTTTGACACCCAAAAAGAAAAAGTACTATAGAAAAGACATTTGCTCCAGATGACATTTGATCCATCGTATGAACTCTTCTCTCTTCATCTCTACATTGTTCTGATGTATGATACATACCAATACCCTAACAAGTAAGATTTAGTCACTGTGAAAATAGATATGATGCCAGTATTATGAATTATGATGCAGTTCTAAAAGATAGGTAAAAGGAAAATTCAAGGGATTGGACAACAAAGTTTAGTTTTGTTCTGTCATGATTCTATGAAGTAGAAATTGGGCTAAGCAAGGCCCTATTGCTTGGATTTTCATCCTGCGTTTGTGGATGAATTCTAACTAAATAAATCCTTCTCTTACTTGTCCCAAGGGTGCTTTTTCCAGAAGCTACTGGAAGCAACTGGACTTTCTTCAGCTCAGAGGTGAAGAAGCTTCTTGGACGAGAAGCGACATATCTTCAAAAGAAAAAACGAAGTCCAGTTGCCTCTTGAAAAAGCATCCTTGGGACAACCATGACTTGGATGACTATGAATCTCCACAGATCTCCTGTTATTTCCTCTCTAATTCTGAATGTCTGAAATAGAAATCCTTAGTCTACTTTGTAGAAAGTCTTGTTATTTGAAAGGTCCCCATGAATACTTAAGGCTTTATTTTTGCTGTGCATTTTAAACTAAAACTGAATGTGGAAGCTGATATTGAAAAAAAAAACTTTGCCAAAGAGTTTAGCACAAAGGCAAGTATGTAGATTGGACTGTGCTTAGAATAATATAGCAATAGCAATATAGTTATAGAGTTGGAGAGGGATACTTAGGCCAAAAATATTTAATTATTTTTAAACTGTTTTTAAATATTGTATGTTCTGTTTTATTCTGGCTGTTCACCGCCCTGAGTCCTGCTGGAGAAGGGCGGTATACAAATTAAAACAAATAAAATAAATAAATTCCCTATTTAGTATGGGTATCTAATCTCAGATATCTCTGAGAGATGGTTATATTATTTTTGAACACATGCCCACCACTTCTGTGAGTAACTGATTCCATTGTCAAACTGATACTACTATTAGAAAGTTTTTCCCAAACATTTAATTGGCATTGGCCTTCTGGAAATCTATTTCCATTAGTCCCTTTGGAGAGAAGGAGAACAAATGTTGATCTTCTTTGGAACATCCTTTGACATATGCGCCATTACATATACTTATTCACAAGGCTAAAATATGTTCTCTTCATAAAATTTTGTTTCTACTGCTTTGTTCGTCCTTCTTGCATTTTTCTAAATCGGGTGTCGAACTCAATTTAATTGAGGGCCACATCAGGGTTGTGTTTGACCTTGGGGGGCCAGGGTGAACGTGGCCAGCTCGGCATCACTCGTGTCTGGAGTGCTTGTGGTGGCCTGAGCACTCTGCCAATGAAAATGGAGCTTGGGAGTACCGCCTGTGGCCCTTGCAAGCTCCGTTTTCGACTGCGATGACCTGCAACCCTCTGCCAGTGAAAATGGAGCTCAGGAGGGCCGCACGCAGCCCTCCTGAGCTTCATTTTCACTGGCAGAGGCACCGCGGGCCAGTCCTTCGCTGGTTCCAGGGTAGCCCTG